>NC_086119.1:44788785-45526910 GCF_963921235.1 Mobula hypostoma | reverse complement strand
GGAACCCCTGATCTAGACCCTGGAATAAATTGCAAATGGTTACTGTGAGTGGAAGAATGTAATGAATAGCAGTGTTTCATATCATAACACCTAGTTGATTTCAGCAGTTCTGATGATAGCTTGCATCCTGAATTTAAGAAGCCTCGAACTGACCGACAATTTTGTTCACTCTCAAACACAGCGAATTTAGGCTTTGACAGGAATAATTCACATGTGAATCCTGCTGATTACATGTCCAAAGATTTTTCGAAGAATGGTTTTTACCTGACCGTAAAGACTACGAGAGATCAGTATCCATGTCCTATGGATATGTTTAATACTACTATGTTCTACGTCATTCGAGTTGGAAATGAAACACCTTGTACTACTGACAACTGCAACAAGCCCTTAGCTACTGGTTCGACTTTCAGGTAAGATACATCATGAAAGAGGTACATCAACCAATTAACACACATCAAAGTTGCTGGTGAACGCAGCAGGCCAGGCAGCATCCGTAGGAAGAGGTGCAGTTGACATTTCAGGCCGAGACCCTTCGTCAGGACTAACTGAAGGAAGAGTGAGTAAGGGATTTGAAAGTTGGAGGGAGAGGTGGAGATCCAAAATGATAGGAGAAGACAGGAGGGGGAGGGATAGAGCCAAGAGCTGGACAGGTGATTGGCAAAGGGGATATGAGAGGATCATGGGACAGGAGGTCCGGGAAGAAAGACAAGGGGGGGGGGACCCAGAGGATGGGCAAGAGGTATGTTCAGAGGGATAGAGGGAGAAAAAGGAGAGTGAGAGAAGGAATGTGTGCATAAAAATAAGTAACAGATGGGGTACGAGGGGGAGGTGGGGCCTTAGCGGAAGTTAGAACAGTGATCATCAACATCAACCAATTGTCGTTTTATAGACCAGTCTAAGTATAAAGGCACCTTATTCTGTTGCAACTTGACATAGCTCAAAAAGAACAATTTGCTGGACATGGAAGCAGATAGTAATTGGCATTAGAGTGGTTAATCCAAGGTCCTAGACTTTTGATCTGGAACAATGTTGACCATGAAACTTCTGAATGGGTTGACTGTTAACTTCATCTGAAATGGTCTTGTGATCCAAGGCCATATTGGAATTGGTTTATTATTGCCCCGTGTATTGAGGTACAGTGAAAACCTTGTGCAGTGTACTTTATACTTATTGTTGCCAAACAATTGATACTAGGATGTACAATCATCACAGTGATATTTGATTCTGCACTTCCCACTCCCTGGATTACAAATCAATAGTAAATATTAAAAATTTAAATTATAAATCATAAATAGAAAACAGAAAAATGGAAAGTAAGGTAGTGCAAAATAACTGAGAGGCAGGTCCGGATATTTGGAGGGTACGGCCCAGATCCGGGTCAGGATCCATTCAGCAGTTTTATCACAGTTGGAAAGAAGCTGTTCTCAAATCTGGCCGTACGAGTCTTCAAGCTCCTGAGCCTTCTCCCGGAGGGAAGAGGAACGAAAAGTGTGTTGGCTGTGTGGGTCGTAAGAATTGTGGAATGTAAGGACTGCTCACAAATTTAAAACCATTAGTGCATTGAGGGGGTACAGTTAAACCAATGCAGAATAAAATGCAGCAATTACAGAGAAACTGAAATGCAGGTAGACAGTGAGGTAAAAGATCATAATGAGGTAGATTGTGAGGTCAAGAGTCTATCTTATCATACGAGAGGACCACATACATCAATAGGTTAGTTAAGGATAAAAACTTTTCTTCCCTTAAGAATATAAATGATCTGGCTGTGTGTTTATAGCAATCCACTAGTTTTGTAAAATCATGGAATTTCTTTTAAGAGTTACAAGCTATTCAGTTAAGGGGGGAATTCAGGGATACACAGTAAGTGCTGATTTTAATGGTGAAATCCATATATCATGAGTGGATATATTTAAAAAATGGTCTCAGCTATTGGACAAAGTGTTGCATCAACTTTGAACTTGAAACGATCTTGGTAATTTTGATGACCACAAACCTAAGCAAAACGGGCGAGGTTTATTTCATTTGACAAAACCTTGAGAAATCTTGCAGTCACAGGAAGGTGGTCTGGGGAGAGTGGTGAAATAAGTTGGGGGAGGAGGGGCAAGATGCATTGGGATTTTACAGTTCAGCGTTCAGTGCCTTGTCTCAATTTTGTGCAGGTGTGTTTGGCATCTACCAGCAATGAAGCCAGGTAACTCTGTGGTCAATTCTAGTGCCTTGTAGGGTCTACAGCACGAAACATTCCAGCTGCATATCCTCCCGAAATGAACAGTTGCTGATTGAACAAACAAATGGGGCTGATTGCACTGTAAGCCCAGGACCTGCGGTTTCTGGTTAAAGTCTGCTGCTTGCTAGAGAATCTACTTATGTTGGGGAAAAGCACTGCAGATGCTGGAAATCCGAGACAAAACCATGGTGTGCTGGAAATGCTCAGCAGGTCTGGCAGCATCAGTGAGGAGAGAAACTTGAGTTGACATTTCCGGTCAGGGATCCATCATCAGAACAGGAAAAGTAAGGAAACAGATTTGTTTTAAGTAACAATGGAGGGACAAGGGTAGAGAGGATATCTGTGATGACGTGAAGACTAATTGTAAGCCAATAGTTTAAAAGCCAACAGTGGAACAAATGTTACAGAGGCAACATGAAATGGAGCAAATCGGTGGAAAAAAAATGTACTCACCATGTGAAATACAGAAGAACTTACTTAAAATTGTTTAACTCCCTATTAAGTCTAAGGGTTTCATTGCGCCCGGTTAAAGATGAGGTACTTTTATATAGGTTTATACTGGGCATCATTGGAGCAATATAGGATGCTTAAGATAGAGAGGACAGAACGAGAGTGGGACGGAGAATTAATGTGACCCAACACCGGAAGCTTGGGGTCACTTGGCAGATTGAATAGAGATGTTCTACAATCATCCAATCTGCATTTGGCTTCTCCAGTGCACAGGAGATCACATTAGGAGCACTGAATGCAGAACACAAGATTCGGAGAAGTGTAAGTGAATTGCTGCTTCACCAGCAAGGACTGTTTTATGTTCACAAAAGTGGGGAGGGAAGAGGGGCAGCTTGAGAAAGTGCTAAGGTAGAGTGAGGGCTAGGCGGAGATGGAAGAGTGAACCAAGGAGGTGCAGAAGGAGGAAGATGTGGAGGCTGGAAGAGGAGAAGAGTGGAGTGCAAGATGAATTTGGTGGCACAATCCAATTTGAAACTGGTGGAAATTACAGACAAAAATCTGGTGGCATGCTAGAGGAGGAGGGGAATCCTATCCTACCTTGGCTGGGAGGGGTGGTACTCTGAGATTCCTTTCAACTGTGGCGGGGGAAAGGTCCTGGTTAAGGGAAAAGGAAGACATCTCAGAGGTACTGGTTACTGAATCAGGTACAAAGTGGGGAGGAGTTGGGAGAATAAAATGGCGTCCTTACAGGATGTAGGCTGAGAGGTGGTGTGCTGAGATAGCTATGGATTAACGGTGGATATTGGTAGCTACCCTATTCCCCTGAGACTGAGATGCCAAGAACGGGAAGGAAGGAGTCAAATATGGATCTTGTGACTGTCAGGGCAAGTTGGAAACTAGTAGGAAAGTAAATTAAATTCTTGATTTTACATGATTGCAAGAATCAGTCGTCAATAAGCCAGAACAACTGAGGAAGGAGGGTAATGAAAACAGAAGCTAGGACTGTTCCACATATACAGCAAAGGGAAGGGCATATATTGGGTCCATAGGAATGCCCAAAGCTATACCTTTGATCGGAAGGAGTGAGTGGACTTGAAGGTGGTTGTACAGGTTCAACCAGGTGAAGGAGGGGACTTGTTCAGCCTCTGTTCAGGGAAGAAGCAGGGGGGCCTCAGACTAATCTGATTGGGGTTGACCGTGTGGATGGATTGTACGATTGTAAAGTGAACCTGTTGGGAACAAGAATCTGGAAATGGTGTAGGCATCAGAAACATTGTGAATGTAAGGACAATTATAGTAAGTCCTGTAAGTTCTATGGGTGAGAGCATTATGAAATGATGGGTCCACCAGGAAAATCCTGATTGTGATTCCAGGGAAGAGCCAGAAGACAGATGCATAGCATGAGGCTGGGGACTGTAGAGGGATGATCCCCTGAAGGAATGAGGTTGGTAGGTGTCTGGGAGTCAATCGCCTGATGTTCTGTGGTGGGGTTATGCTGCAGTGGGAGATAGGAGATGTCCAAGAGCTGACGTTCTTAACATTTCAGGTAAACCCTTTTTTTTTTCAACACCTGTGGCAGTAACTCTTCATTTCTATTTTACACTTCAGGTTTCATTTTCTCCCAAATGCTGTTTTTTTTTAAAGTAATTATCACCTTGACAACTTTGGTCTGCACCTCGTTCCAAACGTTCCCTCTCTCCCTCCAGCCCTCACCCTCTCTGTACCTTTAAACAAGCTTGTCTACTCTTTTTTTTCCAATTCTGAAAAAGGATCCTTGACTGGAAACCTCTCTCCATAGATGCTGCCTGACCTACTGAATACTATTAGCATCCTAGACTTTGCAGCTGATTAGATTAACCACGTTGTGGTGTGGAGGCCAAATTCAATACTAATTTTTAATTTTTCTTCTTGTTTTCAGAGTGCGTTATATTTTGAGGCATCCATTTAGAAGCACGGACAATGTTGTTGCAATGACAAAGTGGTCCGCCAGTATCAAGCTCCTGGATGGTAAGTGTTAATGACCTTGCAGAGACTGATTATATTTGTACACCAATACTACTGATTGTATAGCTGGAATAGGGAGTCAAGAAGTTAAATGTCACTTGGGCACTGAGGCTCCCAAATAAACCCTGATATTGACCCATATGCAAAACGGTGGTATTGTGGCTAGTAGAACGCGTTACAGTACAGGAGACCTGGGGTCAATTCCCGCCGCTGTCCGTAAGGCGTTTGTACGTTCTCTCTGTGCACAAAAGTGTACCGGTTGGTAGGTTAATTGGTCATTATTAATTGTCCCGTGAATAGGCGAGGATTAAATCGGGGGATTGCTATGTGGTACGGCTCTAAGAGACAGAGGGGCCTATTCCGCAATGTATCTTAATAAATACAATAAATCATGTCCACTTCACGGATTCTCTGCAGTTGAGTATCTTTGTTGGAAGTTTTTTGTCCACTAGAGAAGCCAGGGGAGGCCCTTAGTGTGTCTCCAGCCTCTGTACAGACAACACTGGAGTCACAGCGTCAGAGGGCCATACAGCACAAAAACAGATCCTTCAGCCCATTACCTCTGTTACACCCTTCCACATCCTCTCATTTGCCTGGAATAGGTCCGTATCCTTCTATGCCTTGCCAATTGAAGTGTCTTTCTAAAAGCCTCTAGGCATCAGATTCCACCACCTCCTCTGGGAACGTGTTTCAAATAGCATTTACCCTCTGTTTTTTAAAAAAAAAACTTGCCCCCACCAGATCCCCACTGAAATTCCTTCCTCTCACCTTAAACCTGTGCTCTCTTACCTGTAATTCCCCTGCCATGGGAAAAAGATTTTTACTACCCCATGCCCCTCTTGATCTCAAAAATTGTTGGTGAATGCAGCAGGCCAGGCAGCATCTCTAGGAAGAGGTACAGTCGATGTTTCGGGCCAGGAGCCTTTGTCAGGACTAACTGAAAGAAGAGACAGTAAGAGATTTGAAAGGGGGAGGGGGAGGGGGAGATCCAAAATGATAGGAGAAGACAGGAGGGGGAGGGATGGAGCCAAGAGCTGGACAGGTGATTGGCAAAAGGGATATGAGGCTGGAGAAGGGAGAGGATCGTGGGACGGGAGGCCTAGGGAGAAAGAAAGGGGGAGGGCAGCCTCTTCTTTCAGTTAGTCCTGACGAAGGGTCTCAACCCAAAACATCAACTGTACCTCTTCCTATAGACACTGCCTAGCCTGCTGCGTTCACCAGCAATTTTTGTGTGTGTTGCTTGAATTTCCAGCATCTGCAGATTTCCTCGTGTTTGTCCCTCTTGATCCCATGTACTTCTACCAGGTCACCTCTCAGCCTCCTTCACTCCAGGCAAAACAAGTCCAGCCTCTCCCCCTCTCCCCCTCTCCCCCTCTCCCTGAAACATGCTGGCGAATCTACAATGCACACTCTCCAGTGAAATCAGATCCTAAAGACTAGAATCAGACTTGGGTCACCGGAGTTGTGAAGCAGCTGTACTAAATACTGCACTTTCCTGCTGGCGTCAGTAGAAACTTGCAGAAAGTTAGTCACAACACTGAGAAGCTCCAAGCAATCTTGTTGACAGGGTACATTTCTTATCCATGGATCTGTTACAAATTCCAATGCAGAAACCATTGATTTCCAGTGCTGGAATCTCTTCTGTAGTTCCACTTTCTCCTGAAAAACTTCTTGTATTTCCCTTTCAAAAAGTATCCCTGTTCTTTTTAAATGACATTTTAGATGAAACCTCTATAGCCGCAAGTTGAGATCAGTTTGGAAAATGTCTGATGTTGTCTTCACTGTATGCAAAATATACAAAAAAAAATCCTGGAAACATTTGGAATAAAAACAGAAAGGGTTCATCAGCTTCTGTACAAGGGCTTGCCAGGTTCTTGTTTTCTCAAACTAATTGTATCGTCATCCAGTTGCTATTTCTGCTTTGTGTTTGACATTTGTGGGAGAGGTGGAAGTGGATGCCAAGTATTTTTTTTAAACTTTAGTCTTGTTTTTCACCTTCAGCTGTGGATTACAATAACCTCAACACCTCGACAAGGCGCAGTGGAGGCATGGTTGTCATAACAACCATACTCTCTATCCTGCTGTTTTTGCTGCTGTTATTGTTTATCACTTTGCTCGCCATGGCTTGGTAAGTTAAACTTTCTGGGGCTTCAGTCATGCTCTTGAAATGGGAGGTTTTGGCAGCTACAGGGCTCTAGAAACATCAGGTTCTTTTCTACAGAAGATAATCTGCCTTCCCTCCCCAACCCAATCCTACCTCACTACTTCCCCTGAAAGGAGGAGCTTTTATTACCTTCACCTCAGGTGTTGGCAGCTTCTTCAGGAGTTTAGTCAATGTGCTCCCACCCTTGTACCATCCCACGCTAAATTAACTGCAAACTGGCTTCTCCACTCCAGAGCTCTCATTAGATTAGATTAGATTCAACTTTATTGTCATTGTGCCGAGTACAGATACAAAGCCAATGAAATGCATTTAGCATCTGACCAGAAATGCAAAGAATAGTGTTATTTACAAAATAATTGTGAACAAAAAGATGCTACAGCACACAAATATAAAAGTACTGAGACAGTAAAGTACGGATGCAATACTGCTTAGCGCTGTGATGAGAGGTTCAGCAGGGTCAGTCTCAAGGAAGAAGCTCTTCCTGTGCCTGCTGGTGCGGGAGCGGAGGCTCCTGTAGCGCCTATCGGATGGGAGGAGAGTAAAAAGTCCATGGTTAGGGTGAGATGCATCCCTGATAATGCTTTTCACCCTGCCCAGGCAGCGTTTATGGTAGATGTTCTCAATGGTGGGCAATTAGGTGCCGATAGCCTTGCAGGAGATTATAGACCTAAAGCAATACTCTCTCCACTGGCAAGAAAAAATCTGCAGATGCTGGAAATCCTTCGTTCTGCCAGAGGGTCTCGGCCAGAAACGTCGACTGTTACTCTTTTCCGTAGATGCTGCCTGGCCTGCCGAGTTCCTCCAACATTTTGTGCGTGTTGCTCTCTCCACTGGCGCACCTGTGAGGCTGAGTGGTTCCAGCACACCCGGTCATTACTTCAGATTTTCACTAGTATTACGCTTCTGAATCATTTTTTCCCTACTTACACCTATATTTTTGTAATTGATGAGAAATGATAGTTCCGAAAAATCAAATAAACATCAATAGTTTTGCAAGCTCTTAGGATTCTTTTCATGGGTTTGCTTGTAATAGTGCCCTGCCTTAATTTCCCAAGGATTTTAAGGCAACCCTGGAGGTCCATTTTCACTGAGATTGTATCACATACATAACCAATTAACAGCAGTAGGTTGAGTACAATTCCTTGTCACAGACACCGTTGAGCTACTCACTGCATAGTTCCCTCACAAATCCCTCCAAACTCAGTCAGCTAATGCGTTGCCATGCGTAAAACTGAGGGGCAGAGACTGGAACTAAAAACAGAAAATGCTGGAAGGACTCAGCTGGTCAGGCAGCATCTGCGGAAAGAGGAACAGAGTTAAAGTTTCCGTTTGAAGATCCTGCGTCAGAACTGGGTGCTAGAGAGCAAAGCTTTTCCAAAATCCACCTGTCATCACGTTGGGGTGACAATGGAATCTGCTGTGAAGTGTCACACCGCTTCCCCTCAAGTGAAAGGGCAAAGGATCTCTTGCCAAATATACCTGAGATTACACATGGCCACTCAACTACACACAAAGCGGTTACTTAGTTTAAGTATTTGCAATCTGGGACATTGGTGGGAGTGCAACATCTTAAGAAAGAATTTAAAAAAAGATAAAATTAGCCTAACTTATTTTTCTCAGATGATGGTTTCATATTCACTTCATTTAATCTGTTCCACATTATGTATCAATAGATATTGACTTTTGTACATTTTCCTTTACATTACAGTTGCAGACGTTCCACCTCAAGCAACTTCTCTGAACCTATAACCACATTTGGCTCCCTTCGCCGATACAACACCCACAGCTTGCAAAACAAAGGAAACATCATCACCGCAAAAGGGAACTTCTAAAGCAATGAGAACGATGCTAATACTGACTATATCTACATGAATCCAGCAGCCTTCCTCTCCCTGAGAACCTCACCCACTCTCTGATCACACAGCAGAATATCCCAGGTAACTTTGCTGTGCTGGTGTTTGGAACAATGAAGTGTCCCACATGCTGATGATCCAGACGTTAACTGTGGATAATCCCATGGTCAGTTTCTCTCCCTTTTAGATAACAGAGGTCTCCTTTCTCAACGTGAAAATATGCATGCAAAGTGATAGAAAAATGTTTTGTATTTAAGTTGACGAATGACTGTTTTAAACCTCCTACACTTGTACACTCCAGCACTGCCTGATACGCTGGCTGCACACATCATCCTAAACCTTACAGCAAAGGGAAACCTTTCTACTGTTATAGAATCTATATGAAGCCTATTTTGTCCCAAAGATTCAAAAAAAGTTTGATTTAATGTATTACTATTGCCTGATCTGACATTGGTTCACAGAGCAATAACGTCGCTGCCCAGTTCTTGGCCTTTCAGAATCAGGTTTATTATCACCAGCGTGTGTCATCAATTTGTTACTTAGCAGCAGCAGTTCAATGTAATACATAAGATAGAAGTAGAAAAAAAAGTAAGTAAATAAATTACAGTATATGCATATTGAGTAGATTAAAAATCGTGCATAAACAGAAATAATATATATTTAAAAAAGTGAGGTAGAGTTCATGGGTTCAATGTCCATTTGGGAAATGGATAGCAGAGGGGAAGAAGCTGTTCCTGAATCGCTGTTCCATTAAGGTATTCCTGTGTACTTGGGCATCTGCCTTTCCTTATCCAACAGTTGGCCAGCGTGTTTCTGATAAGCCTTCCACTTCATCCAGTGCCTGTTATCCGGATCGCTGTGCCAAGGAATGGGTTCAGTTCCATTAGAGTTTTCTTGTGGATTGGGAACTCATTGCAGTCCAATAGATGAACTTCTACTTTCTCGTTGCTGCCTGACTCTCAATTTTATTAAATATTTTCTAAGCAATTGACACTCTTTTCCACTATGAAGCTCTTTGATCAGTATGCTGCTAGGTCAAAGTAATGTTGTATCAATCGCACACTGGACTTTCCACTTCCATCACGTAACTGAGTTAGTATTGAGATGAAAGCACAACTGCTTAGCCTAATCACACACAACTTTGTGCTAGAATATGCTAGAATGGAGAACTGACCATATCTCTAAATTTCCAGATGGAAATTTTTCCCCAGTGCCAAGGAGACTCTTAAAACTTGGAGAATTTTGATCATTTTTTCTTTTCACTGCAAGCAAGGCACTACATGAATAAAGAAAGATTCAAAACCAAGTGGATATTGTGGAGATTTGTTTGAGAATCTTTCAGATCGGAAGAGACTAAGAGTGAAATGTATGGCAGGTGAGAGGCATTTCTCATTTCACAGCCTCGCCTTTGCTACCTAATGTCAATGAACCTATGAATGATACTATTATGTGAGAATAGGTTAAGGCGCGTAACTCCATACGTTTCAATCAAGAGCACATTATTAATCTGGCACCATCTCTATCTGGATTTTTATAGATGGGTCTAGCAAGCTAATGACTTCAAGAATTCAAACCTTTCTAATTGTGATTGGATATCCAAAGAGTTCTAAACATAATACACCCAGCATTACATTCACGGTGTTATTATAGTTGTTGAAGATGATGTGCTAACACACAGAGTATTAAGCATTCACTGTTTTCCCATAAGGTAGATTGAGTTAGCTATGCCACCCAGAAAGGAGAGATAATCCAGCCCAGCTTCTTCCTACAGTGAAGCAGCAAATGTCTGCAGCTTAGACACCTTTACTTCAAGAGCAGTAGAGGACAGGGAAAAGGCAGATAAATCAACTCTTGTTCAGGTGATATTTATGAGGTCAAGGTAGAAAGCCCAGAGAGGAGAAACTGCAGAAAAAATAGAATGAATGTTGAAGTATTGAACAGAAAAGACGTGGGAATGCTGAATAGTTGGTTTGCATTGAGAAGCACTATATTCAGGTGTACTGAGGATCCAAAGAGTAAACTTTGGAACACCAGAGTGTACAATTACATGCCTTGTGACATTTCAGACAATCCACCCTTCAGTGGTTTTGTGAAGAGCATTACCACCCTTGGGACAAGAGTAGGAAAATCCCCAAAAACTGCAGATTTTGGAATCACTGGAATCTTCCTCAAGACCGGGATATGTTACAAGTGGGTAGAGGTATGGTGACCTGAGGAACCAAATGTGCACCCAGGAAGGGACATGGAGAAACATGCCTAAAGGTTAAACATGATGTTAGCAGCAGGTAAAGGCGAAACTGTTGAGGTTTATCAGAGGCTCAATAGAGACAGAGAGAATGCATGGACTGCAGAATGATAGACATGACTATTGGCTGAAGTGGAAAGCTGTAGTGGTACAGAAGTCTGCTGAACGAAATTGTTGTTAATATAACATTGATTAGAATTGCAACACTATAGGAGTTTCTGAAACACAATATGACTTGTGACTTTGAGAGCGCTTTGAACACAAATACAGGGAAGTTGCTGCCTGCTGGCAGTATCACAGTTCTTCCTGAAGCTAACAACATTTAAAAAAAATAGATTTGTTCTGTGAGCTTGTACAATACAGCAACAATGGAAGATCCCAATCTCAGATATGTGGCAGATTGATGTGCTAAGAAAACCTGCCCAGTTCTATAAAGTAACATTTATTCTGCATGATATTTTATGAAATACTTTTGTATATTATTATGTTACCAGGATTCTTTTGTTCATTCTTAACACTGGGGGGGGGGGTATTGTATATGTAAAATGTAAACTAATTTCTAATCTAAAATAATAAAAGAACAGCTTAAAATTATGTGTGAATATTATCTTTGAACTATAATAAAGGAAGCACTTCGCAATAATTTTGCCTAACAACCCACACATTGTAAGGGAATGTGTTTCCCAATTTGACTTGCTCTTGTGTTGTTGATATTACTCTGATGAACCAGTTGAATATGGGCTTGGAGTTTCATTAATTGGCCTCTTGTTATCAATCACTCCCACCCAACATCTGACTCATGACCATTCCAATTACAAGCAGAACAATGCTTCATTATATATTGTAACAATAGAAGTCTTGACTGACAATCTTTGAACTATGTTTGTTGTACAACTAATATGAAAAAAACATTCAAAATATTTTTTTCCCTGTTGACCCAATTTATTTTAGAGGGTTCTTATTGCAAACGTCCCTGAGCTCCCAGACTCCATATAACCCTAGAGGGATGACAGAAATGAGAAAGTGGCAATGCTAGATTTTCAATATACTGTTGGCATACACATAGTGGAGGCGTTTGCCGATTTCAATGAGAGAAACCATTTTATGTTCAATTAAATCAGAAATTAGGTATTTTCATTTCCTCAAATTCAGCAGCTGATTATGAAAAGCAAAAAAGAGGTGTAATGAAGGAATAAAACTAAAATGTGCTGTCCAAAAGGATAAAAGCTAAATAACCATAACCATACGCTATATGAGCAGAATTAGGCCAATTGGCCCATCGAATCCACTTCACCATTTTATCTTGGCTGATCCATTTTCCCTCTCAGCCCAAATCTCCTGCCTTATCCCCGTATCCCTTCATGCCACGACTAATCAAGAATCTATCAATATCTGCCTTAAATACGCCCAATGACCTGGCCTCCACAGCCACCTGCGGCAATGAATTCCACAGATTCACCATGCTCCAGCTAAAGAAATTCCTCCTCATCTAAAAGGACACCCCTCTATTCTGAGGCTCCGTCCTCCAGCCTTAGACTCCCCACCACAGGAAGCAGCCTCTCCACATCCACTCTGTCGAGGCCTTATACATACATAGAAACAAATTCCTTTGAAAGGAGTTGATATCCAGAGAACATGATAAAATATAAGCCAGTCATTAAGGAGGGAGTTCAGGATACCATGCAGAGAGAGAATTTAAAAGATGGAGCTTATACTGTAAATAAGAGCATGAGAACATAAGAAATAGAAAGAGAATCAGAATCAGGCTTATTGTCACCGGCATGTGATGTGAAATTAACTTAGCAGCTGCAGTTCAATGCAATACATAATCTAGCAGAGAAAAATAATGATAAAGTTTAATAATAATAATAAATAAACGAGTAAATCAATTATGCATGTTGAATAGATTTTTAAAAACATGCAAAAACAGGAATACTGCATATTAAAAAAAAGTGAGATAGTGTCCAAAGCTTTAAGGCAGGGCACTATTACAAGCAAACCCATGAAAAGAATCCTAAGAGCTTGCAAAATTATTGATGTTTATTTGATTTTTCTGAACTATCATTTCTCGTCAATTACAAAAATATAGGTGTAAGTAGGGAAAAAATGATTCAGAAGCGTAATACTAGTGAAAATCTGAAGTAATGACCGGGTGTGCTGGAACCACTCAGCCTCACAGGTGCACCAGTGGAGAGAGCAACACGCACAAAATGTTGGAGGAACTCAGCGGGCCAGGCAGCATCTACGGAAAAGAGTAACAGTCGACGTTTCTGGCCGAGACCCTCTGGCAGAACGAAGGATTTCCAGCAGCTGCAGATTTTTTCTTGCCAGTGGAGAGAGTATTGCTTTAGGTCTATAATCTCCTGCAAGGCTATGCAAGGTTATCGGCACCTAATTGCCCACCATTGAGAACATCTACCATAAACGCTGCCTGGGCAGGGTGAAAAGCATTATCAGGGATGCATCTCACCCTAACCATGGACTTTTTACTCTCCTCCCATCCGGTAGGCGCTACAGGAGCCTCCGCTCCCGCACCAGCAGGCACAAGAAGAGCTTCTTCCCTGAGGCTGTGACCCTGCTGAACCTCTCATCACAGCGCTAAGCAGTATTGCATCCATACTTTACTGTCTCAGTACTTTTATATTTGTGTGCTGTAGCATCTTTTTGTTCACAATTATTTTGTAAATAACACTATTCTTTGCATTTCTGGTCAGATGCTAAATGCATTTCATTGGCTTTGTATCTGTACTCGGCACAATGACAATAAAGTTGAATCTAATCTAATCTAATCTAATGAGAGCTCTGGAGTGGAGAAGCCAGTTTGCAGTTAATTTAGCGTGGGACAGTACAAGGGTGGGAGCACATTGACTAAACTCCTGAAGAAGCTGCCAACACCTGAGGCGAAGGTAATAAAAGCTCCTCCTTTCAGGGGAAGTAGTGAGGTAGGATTGGGTTGGGGAGGGAAGGCAGATTCGGATGGCAGAGGGGAAGAAGCTGTTCCTGAATCGCTGAGTGTGTGCCTTCAGGCTTCTGTATCTCCTACTTGATGGTAACAGTGAAGAAAGGGCATGGCCTAGGTGCTGGAGATTCTTAATAACGGACGCTGCCATTCTGAGACACCGCTCCCTGAAGATGTCCTGGGTTCTTTGTAGGCAAGTACCCAAGAAGGAGCCGACTAGATTTACAACCTTCTGCAGCTTCTTTTGGTCCTGCGCAGTAGCCCTTCCATACTAGACAGTAATGCAGCCTGTCAGAATGCTCTCCACGGTACATCTATAGAAGTTCTTGAGTAGGCCATTGTCCTATATTCCCTTTCTATCAATAACTAAGGTCCTGTACTAAACCTTGATTCCATGCTGCTTCCAAATTCTTGAATATACTCCAGAACTGAGCCTCCACAACCCTCCTGAGCAGAGAATTCCAAAGATTTAGTACTCTCTGCGTGGAGATTTTCATTCTCATCTTTGTCCGGAACAACCAGTTCCTAGATCTGGACATCCTAGCCAGAAGAAACGTAACCCTGCATTTACCCTGCCAAGACTCACAAGATATTCTTTTTTTTCCAGAGAATTTACACTCCGTAATTCAAGAGAGTATGGATCCTGGTTGCCTAATTTCTCAACACACCACTCCAGGAATAAAGCTGGTGAACATTAGTTTCACTTCCTCTATTCAGATTAGATTTGGTTACTGTCGTGTATGCCAAGAGATAATGAAATTCCTTGTTTGCATGAAGCTCAGGTCATAAACAGTATACTTGGTTATGTTTTGTAACTTCAAAACATTAAACTATTTCAAAGGGAGATGTGGGAGTCAGGAATGCAGATCCAACTTCGAGTTTACTTTAAACGAGGCTCTCCTGTATCACATAGTATTGTGATGATGTATGCAATTAACATATATTTACACATAATATTTATTTAGGCAAACAAGAATGTTTAATCAAGCAATATATATGCAAGATTACTCAAATATTACAAATATAAAATATACAACAATGGTAATAATAAATACAACAATAAATACAGTGATGAACACAAATCCAAATAATGGTGCAAAGATAAGAATCTGAAATACTTTATTGCCAGTATATGAAACATACCAGAATTGATTGAGGTTCAGTGCCAAGCATAAAACAGAGAACAATACCATAACAGATAACACAAAAGCAACCAACAATTAGCACAATTGCCAATAATCAAACTTAAATAATTGTGAACATATGAGTAGATTAAATAATTATCAACAGAACAAGGAGAACAGGATTGACCATTTAGTGAATGCTGTGCAGGGACAGTTAGGGGATTATAGCTGAGTGAGTTTTATCGAGAAGCTGGATAGCTTCTGGAAAGAAGGTTTGGAGTTGAGGTGTGGTCCTGGTGGTGATAGACTTGTAACATCTCCCTGATGTTTCAAGAATTTGGTGAAAATTTGTGTGCAGTTTTGGTCCCCTAATCTGAGGAAAGACATTCTTGCCATGGAGGGAGTACAAAGAAGGTTCACCAGATTGATTCCTGGGATGGCAGGACTTTCATGATGAAAGACAGGATCGACTAGGCTTATACTCATTGGAATTTAGAAGATTGAGGGGGGATCTTATTGAAACGTATAAAATCCTAAAGGGATTGGACAGTCTAGATGCATGAAGATTGTTTCCGATGTTGGGGAAGTCCAGAACGAGGGGTCACAGTTTGAGGATAAAAGGGAAGCCTTTTAGGACTGAAATTAGGAAAAGCGTCTTCACACAGAGAGTGGTGAATCTGTGGAATTCTCTGCCACAGGAAACAGTTGAGGCCAGTTCATTGGCTATATTTAAGAGGGAGTTAGATATGGCCCTTGTGGCTAAAGGGATCGGGGGTATGGAGGGAAGGCTGGTACAGGGTTCTGAGTTGGATGATCAGCCATGATCATACTGAATGGCGGTGCAGGCTCGAAGGGCCGAATGGCCTACTTCTGCACCTATTTTCTATGTTTCTACGTTTCTATGAATAGGTGACTGCTAAGGCGGGCGGAGTCAGCTGCCATTTTTTTCAGCTCTTTTCATTGCTCTGGCAATGAACAGGTCTTTTAATGTCAGTAGTTGACAGTCAATGATCTTCTCTACTGAGTGGACCACTCGCTGTAGTCTGCAGTACGTTTAATGAAGTATTACAGTCTGAAGTAGTACAAAAGGAAACATTAACTTAACAACAGTGGAATAACCAGGAGAGGTAGAGGTAAGAGTAGGACAATGAGGCAGAACCATCATTTGTCCTTCCTTACAGAGGAAGGCTGAACCTGTTGATAAGGTCTCAACATGGCCCAACACTATCAGAACAAGATACTTCCACTCTACAGGATTAGTTAGTGTTATTTCCAGTACACAAGAGTAAAAGAAAATGAAATAAGTGTTTCTCCAGATCTGATGCAGCGCCAGAAAATACACAACAAGAAAAAAGAACATAATAGTGAAAAACACAATAAATATAAATACATAAGATAGCATATATACATAGATCGATTGTATGTCTATAAGGTGACGCTAGGCACAGGAGTGTCTGTACATATGGTGACTGACAGGAAATGATAAAGCAGTGGTGGTTGGGGTGGGGTGGAGGCATTGATCAGGCTTACTGCTTGGGGAAAGTAACTGTTTTTGAGTCTGGTGGTCCTGGTGTGGATGCTACGTAGCCGCCTCCCTGATGAGAGTGCGACAAACAGTCAATGAGCAGGGTGGTGGGATCTTTCATGATATTAGTGCCCCTTTCCTGGCACCTTTCCGCACAGATGTCCTTGATGGCGGGTAGGCTGGTGCTGGTGATGTGTTGGGCTGTCTTGGCTGCCCAACATAGAGCCTTGCCGTCTCCCACAGTGCAGTTCCCGTACCATGCAGTGATGCACCTTCGTAGGATGCCCCCAACTCCACATCTGTAGAAGGATGCGAGGTTAGATGTGCCTAGTCCAGCTCACTTCAGCCTCTTTGGAATATAGAGATCATTGTGACCGTTTCCGATTGTGTAGCATGTGTACTGGGACCATAAGAGTTTGTCCAAGATGTGCACTCCCATGAGTTTGAAACCTGCTCAACTCCAGCCCTCTTGCAATAAACCTCAACACAATGTTTTCCCTCTTAATTTCCTGCTGCAGCACTTGTTCATTTTCAGTGATTTGTGTTCAAAGACACCTAATCCCTTTGACCACCTTTACCTTTCAAACTGTTCCTATTTAAGCTAAATATTAGCCTTTCTTTCTATTAAAATAAGTCCCAGTTTCCCTTTGCTGTAGGGGTCAAAGGTGTAGACGAGTCCCACTGGGGACCTTCCGAGTACCAAGAGTGCAAAGCAAAGACATAGAACTGGGAATGTTCATTTGAACCTCCCGGACACCTGCTGCAGGAGCTATTGGTAGGGCATGGGTGGCTTCCTTGTCAGATGAAGACACCATGGACAATATTGTCACTGGTGCTGCTGCAAGCCCGCTGACTGCAGGGGACCTGCAACAAGAGTATCTGAAGTATGTTTTGTTAAGGCAGGGTAACAGCTATCAATAAATACAATCTCAAGTTTGTGGTGGAGACAGAGTTGCCAGTGGAGCAGATAGGTCCCATTAACTTCATGTATCTGCACGAGTTCCTTCAGCATTATGTATTTATATGCTGTCCAAGTTGCATGCCATCTTGGACAATGTCTCCCATCCACTACATAATGTACCGGATGGGCACAGGAGTACATTCAGCCAGTGACTCATTCCACCGAGGTGCAACACAGAGCGTCATAGGAAGTCATTCCTGCCTGTGGCCATCAAACTTTACAACTCCTCCCTTGGAGGGTCAGACACCCTGAGCCAATAGGCTAGTCCTGGACTTATTTCCTGGCATAATTTACATATTACTATTTAATTATTTATGGTTTTATTACTACTTAATTATTTATGGTGCAACTGTAACGAAAACCAATTTCCCTCGGGATCAATGAAGTATGACTATGACTATGACTATGACTATGAATATGACTATGACAATTTATTGAGATACAGTGCAGAACAGACCCCACTGTCTCCTCTAGCCACACTGCCCAGCAACTCCGGACTTAACCCTAGTCTAATCATGGGACAATTTACAACAATCAGTTAAATCAGTTACCAGTGTGACTTTGGACTGAGGGAGGAAGCTGGGACACCGCGAGGAAACGCACGCAGTCACAGGGAGAAGGTGAACACTCCTTATGGGCACTGGTGGGATCTGGTACCGTAAAGCCTTGTACTACCGTGCCATCTGCTGACCGAGTGGGGCGTGAGGACTAATCGGGCCTGTCTGCTGGCCTGGTAGGGTTCAGGCACTTCAAGAAGCCTAGGACTCACCGGGCCACAGCTGCAGCTCTGACGAAGCAATGACGGGGAATGAAATAATGGTAGCCACTGTTCCACAGTCTTGAGGAGAGTTCAGCGCCATTCCAGTTGTACCTAGCCTCTGCCTAAAATCTTATTGCCAGTGCCTAAGCTATTATGGTTTTATCTGCCAATATTTGGCTCCCTGATAACCTGGCCATATCACTTCACATTCCATTGAAGTACCCTCAGCTATCCCAGCATGACCCATCTGTGGACTAGAGGGAAGGGAGAATCACTGCATGGTCCCGTTATTGTAGGAGGGTTAGGACACCCAAAAACACCGCGTAACTGGCAGAGACAACCACAAGAGAGAGGAAAGAACATCGCGGGAGAGTGAGCAAAATCACCCCACCCTCGCCCCCGCACTTGGGTTTTCCGGTCTATCTGGGCCGGCACTTAAACTTGAATTGTCAAAGCACCCCTGGGTAGTGCCACGCTCAGGGTCCCAGGCCACGGCACAGCCCGAAGCCGTCCTCTGTTTCATCAAATCAGCTTGGTGCTCGGAGCGATCCAACCTCGCACCCGGGTTAGGTGGTCGGGCATCGGAACTGTGTAACAAGTTCTCTCCATTCTGAGCACATAACCCAGCAGTGTGGTCCCACGACCCAGTTCTTCACGGAGCGTCCCCAGTGCGAGCTGCAGAGGAAGTGTTGCTCATGATCCGATGTAGGAGCAATGGAGGACTATGGGAATGTGCTCCCTGAGGGATCTGGACATGCCACAGTCAAAGTCAAGTTCATTGTCATGTGCACCAGCACATGTATGCACAGATACAATGAAAACCCGACTTGCAGCAGCTACACAAGCATGTAGTGTCAGATACCATAAGACCATAAGATATAGAAGCAGTGTCTGCTCTGCCATTTCATCATGGCTGGTCTACTTTCCCAACAGCCTCAGTCTCCTGCCTTCTCCCCATATCCCTTCATGCCCTGACTAGTCAAGAATCTACCAACTTCTACCTTAAATATACCCAATGGCTTGGTCCCCACAGTCGCCAGATTCACAACTCTAACTAAAAGAATTCCCCCACAACTCCAATCTAAAAGATGCCCCTCTATTCTGAGGCTGCGTCCTCTGGTCTTAGACTCCCACACCATCTCCACATTCACTCTATCGAGGCTTTTCAACATTTGATAGGTTTCAGTGAGGTCACCCCTCATTCTTCTTAATTCCAGTGAGTAGAGCCCCAGAACAATCAAGCGTTCCTCATACGCAAACCTTTCAATCCCAGAAGCCTTTGAACCCTCTACAACATCAGAACATTCCTTCTTGGATAAGCCGCCCAAAGCTGCTCTCAATACTCCAAATGAAGCCTCGCCCGAGCTTTATTTCATTTCATCCTTGCTTTTATATTCTGGTCCTCTTGTAATGAATGCTAACATTGCATTTGCCTTCCTCACCACTGACTCAACCTGCAAGTTAACCTTCAGGGAATCCTGCACAAGAACCCTCAAGTCCCTTTGCACCTCAGATTTTTGAATTTACTCTCCAATTAGAAAACCCTCTACATTTCTATTTCTCCAATGAGAGTGCTTGGCCATACACTTCCTGATTTGCATAATTCACAAAAAAACATAAATTTGACATAAATTTATGCAAAATTATACAAGAAAGGACACAAATAAAATAAAACAAAATCTACTGTAGTGAAAAGTCGTCATGGTGTTGTTACACTGAGGCAGTGATTAGGATTGTGCAGGTTGGTTCAAGAACTGAATGGCTGAAGGGAAGTAGCTGTTCTTGAACTTGGTATGCAGTTTTTGAATGCAGTGAACTGATTTAAAGTGATTTAAAGAGCAATTTTATCAATCATGTGTGCTGTACATCGAAACATTGCAACATACAGAGACTTGTGCTGCTTACGTCAAGTCAAATCAGCAAGGGTTATGCTGGGGGCAGTCGCAAATCTACCATGCATCCGGTGCCAACATAGCGTGCTCACAACTCACTAACCCTAACCGTACATCCTTGGAATGTGGGAGGAAACCAGGGTACCCGGAAGAAACCCACGTACCCACAGGGAGAACGTACAAACTCCTTATAGAATGCAGGGAGATTTGAACCCTGATCAGTGATTGCTGGTTTTGTGGCTGCCCGTTAGGAGCTGAAACTCAAGTTTGTATAAAGTATACATAATTTGATAATAAATGTACTTTGAACTTTAATATTCTAATTAATGCGCGATTACCATACTCCACCATTCTTATCTTAACTGTAGTTATTTCTGTTCTTTTAATGCAGTAAATGTATTCTTATTGCATTTTCTGGAGATGGCTCTCTAAACCTGGAAGTGCAAATTTAACACATAGCCCAGGACATTGAAACTTTAAATATTTAACAATATTAACTGCTCATTAATTGAGTACCTGCTAGATTTGGTTCACCTACTGAATGTGAATTGGTCTATATTGCCTGTGTGCATGTTTCAGTCTCATATAAACTTTAATAGAACTTTGTTAACTTGCATGAAAGTAAGAAAATGTAGTTACTTACTGCCTGATACTGATCCTAGATTAACCATTTGTTGTGCTTAATGCACAAGGCAGTACTTGCATCCCTTCACCACTGAATTCCCTAATCGAACCACACTTGTACAGATTGCTCAGTGTCTTCTGGCTGCTGCATAATTTGGGCATGACTCCATAATTATTTGGCTGAGGTTAGAGTGTTATTAATTGAGACAGAAATGATTCATTGTTTGTGTGTGAGAGTGGGAAAGGGCATTGCTTAGCTACCAGAGGTCTGATGCTTTGACAATGGGCAAAGAAGCAAAGCGGGAAAGGAGAGTAAATATAAAAACTGAGAGCCTTTAAATGTTCGGTGAAGGTGCCCGAGGTAGCTGATGAAACAAAACACCTCGTTTTACCCTTTACTCAACTTCAAAGGCTTTTTACAAGATTCCATTCATACCAAGCAAGCAACAAGGAAGTACAGTCAGGGAGTGACACAGATTCATCACCACACCTTTGGAGCAGAGAAATACTCCCAGTGACACTGTACTTCTTCAGAAGTCCCCTTCTCAATACGAGCATCAGAAAGAAGACACAGAAACCCTGAAAGGTAAAATACAGTCGTTCTTTTAAAAACGCAAACGCGAGGAATTCTGCAGATGCTGGAAATTCAAGCAACACACATCAAAGTTGCTGGTGAACGCAGCAGGCCAGGCAGCATCTCTAGGAAGAGGTACAGTCGACGTTTCAGGCCGAGACCCTTCGTCAGGACTAACCTGACTGCTGCCTGGCCTGCTGCGTTCACCAGCAACTTTGATGTGTGTTACAGTAGTTTCTTGTCCCCTCTGCCATCAGATTTCTGAACAGCCTATAAATCTCTGAATATTTCCTCACTATTTTCCTCTCTGTTTGCACGATATATTTATTTATTATATTTCTTGTTGTAATCTATAGTATATTGTGTGTAATGCTTCTGCACCATTTCAGCAAATCAATTAACGTTCCTGACTTGGAAGCGGAGAAGGAAGGAGAAACGGACTGTGGTGGTGGTTGTCATTGATAATAATAATCTGATTCTGATTCCGAGTATTTGTTCTGTTTTCCTCTGATTTCAAAGTTCTTTAGCAATGCTGCTACTTGAATAGCATGCTTAAGTTTTAAGACTATCAGAGTATATATCATTTCTGGTTGAAGGTTGTCAGGAAAACTTAACCTCGTCCTTACCAGTCACAGGCCTAGAAAACCCGTAGTGCAACTTCTTATTTACGTGCACTGTTCGGTCATATTCTATCTGAAATTAGTGGTTAAAAGGAGGTTGTGTACATGCTGCCTACTTCCTAAATAATTCCTTTGGTAATCTGTTTTTGGATCTTCCACGCACAGGGCTCACACACACATACCCACCCAGACCTGTGCAATGGTGCCAATGGTAATGTGGAGGCCACTTCTTGGGAGTGTGCATTCCTCACATTCAACACATGTCATTCACACAGACACTGGCCTCTGAGGTGGCAGACTTCTAGGTCTCATTTATGTCTTATACCTCTCACTGAGAACTTGCCCCCCATCTCAGATCTCAACCCAGTTCCAAATCTGCCTCTGGTGTCAACCCAAATCCAGCAGCCATTCATGACTTGATGCCCTCCTCCCAACTGATTGGACTCATTCCCCCAATCCCACTCTTCAGGTCCAAACTGATCACTCTCCGGGTCTCTTCTTATGGTGAGTCCCTGAAATCCTGCCAGAACTCTCAAAGGCGGGGCGGGGGGGGGGGGGCGGAGATAAGAGCACTTTGTGTGCCAAGGATTAGATTAGATTAGACTAGATTATGAGGACACGTAGTCCTCTTTTATTGTCATTTAGTAATGCATGCATTAAGAAATGATACAATGTTCCTCCAGTATGATATCACAGAAACCAAGACTAAAAAAACTGACAAAAACCACATAATTATAACGTATAGTTAGAACAGTGCAAAGCAATACTGTAATTTGATAAAGAACAGACCATGGGCACGGTAAAAAAAAGTCTCAAAGTCTCTTGAAAGTTCCATCATCTCACACAGACGGTAGAAGGGAGAAACCCTCCCTGCCATGAACCTCCAACGCCTCAAACTTGCCGATGCAGCACCCTGGAAGCACCCAACCACAGCCGACTCTGAGTCCGTCCAAGAACTTTGAGCCTCTGACCAGCCCTCCGACACCGAGCACCGAGCACCATCTCTGCTGAGCGCTTCGACCCCGGGCCCGGCAATAGGCAATAGGCAAAGCCGAGGATTTGGGGCCTTCCCCTCCGGAGATTCTCGATCACACAGTAGCAGCGGCAGCAAACAGGGCATTTCAGAAGTTTCTCCAGATGTTCCTCCGTGCTTCTCACATCTGTCTCCATCAAATCAGGATTGTGCACGGTACCAACTTAAGAAATACGATATCAATTCGGAGCAGCCAGGCACGCTTCATTGCGTCGCCATCTTCTCCTCCCCTCCAAGGATGGAAGAAAGGTTCCACTGTGAAAGATAAAGGAATGTGAACACCAATGGTAACAGCTTCTCTAGGTTAATAAAAATGAAAAGACTAACAATGACAACTCTGGGTCCCTTACTGATAAACACAAGAATCGATACTGGGGAATCGAGAGATGGCAGAGGAATTAAACTGCTAACTTACATCTGATTCATGGAACAAAGAACAAAAAACATGTAGGAAGTAACCAGGCAAGCACAAGTCTAGAGAGAATTTAAAAATCAAGGAAATAAGCAACACGCACAAAATGCTGGAGGAAATCAGTCGGTCAGGCAGCATCTATGGAAATGAAAAAAACACTCACCGTTTTGGGCCGAGACCCTTCTTCAGGAATGAGAAGGAAGGGGGAAGCTGCCAGCATAAAAAGGTGGGGGGAGGTGGGAAGGAAATAGATGAAGCCATGTAGTTGGGAAAGATCAAGGGTGGGAGAAGAAGGAATCTAGTAGGAGAAGGGACAGGATCATAGGGGAAGGGGAAGTAATAGGCAGGTGAAAAGAGGTAAAAGGTCAGTGTGGAGAATGGAGAGGGGAGTGAATTTGCTTATTGGAAGTAGAAGTCTATATTCATGCCGTCAGGTTAGAGGCTACCCAGATGGAATATAGAGCGTTGCTCCTCCCTACAAAAGGTGGCCTCATCTTGGCACAACAGGAGGTCATGGATTGATATGTCAGAACGGGAATGGGAACAGGAATTAAAATGTGTGGCCACCAGAAAGTTCCACTTGTGGTGGGTGGTGCGGAGGTGCTCAACGAAGCGGTCCCCCAACTTACGATGGGTCTCATCAATGTAGGGGAGGTCGCATCGGGAGCACTGGACACACTCGATGACCCCAGCATACTCACAGGCGAAATGTTGCCTCACCTGGAAGGACTGCTTGGGGCACCATCTAAAGATGAGGGAGGAGGTGTACAGGCAGGTGTAGCACTTGGGCCACTTGCGGCATTAAGTACTGGGAGGGAGACTAGTGGGATGACAAGAATGGACAAGGGAACAGCGGAGGGAGTGATCCCTGCAGAAAGCAGTGGGGGCGGCGGTTCTTGGTGGCGAGTTAAGGATATAGTTAGTGGTGGGTTCCATCTGGAGATGGCAGAAGTTGCAGAGGATGATATGTTGGATGTGGAGGCTGATGGGGTGATAGGTAAGGACATGAGGAACTCTAAGAGGTGGCAGGAAGATAGGGTAAGCGCGGATGTATGGGAAATGGAAGAGATGTGGGTGAGAGCACCATCAATAATGGATAATAGTAGAATAAATATTAGTAGAAATACTGGGGTACTGCAGAGATCTCTGTTTGGGCATTGGCTATTCACAAACTATATCAATGGTTTGGCTGAGGGCAGCAAGTTTACTGATGATACAAAACCGGCTGAGGTTGTAAGTAGGAAGTGTGCTGTAAAGAGCCTCAAAGTGGTTGTAGGCACGCTGAGTGAGTGTGCAAGAACATGGCAGATGATATGATGAGGGAGCATGTCAGCTTTCCACTTTGGTGCACAGAACAGAAAACAATCATTTTTAGGTCGTGACACATTGGATATTCAAATAGACCTGGGTAGTTTTGCACACGTTGAAATCAACATGAAGGTACAGGTAGCATTTAGGAAAACAGATGGTATGTTAGCTTTGTTTCAAAGTGATCTGAGTATCGTTATCTTCCTACAATTACATAAAACCTTGGTGAGACCACACCTGGAATATTGTGTATGCTTCTGCCTCCTTGCCATAGGGTCAGTGCTGCCAGGGTTCACTAGTCTGGGAGCAGGATGGTGGCTTTGCTGTATGAATGGAGATTGAGTGGACTAGGCCTTTGTCTTTTAGCTTTAGAAGTAGGAGAGGAGACATCTTTTTAACTTACTAAATTCATAAAAGACTCGATAGGCTGGACGGAGAAGTGAATGTTTCCCTTGACTGAGTGTGGAATTTGCAACAAGGCAAAGGTTAAGACAACGTCCAGGCAAGAATAGTTTACAGATACTGTAGTGTGCATTCTGCCCAGGCAAGAAAAGTCGTTTAACATGGCTTCCCTTTGCACAACAAGGAAACACAGCCATTTGGCAAACGGAGACAAAGTAAGGATGTAATTGAAAGATGTAAGGTACATAACAACTAAGGGGCAAATTACTTTACTAACTTCAAAGTATCATTGGTTGTTAGCTTGTAGTTTTTATTGATAATTAACAGTTGTGTTATTGTGGTTTGACAGGTGATTGAATTTACTATCAAAGTATGTATGCAGTACACAACCCTGAGATTCATCTTCCCACAGACAGCCACAAAACAAAGAAAACCATGCATCCTATTCAAAGAAACAAAAACATTAATCCCCCCGTGAACAAAAAGCAATCACACAAATGGCAACAAAAACATCAACATCCCCCTCGTGCAAAAAATCACGCAAAAAATAACAAGAAAGAACAAGAAAAAACAGAAAATACAACACGAAATCAAAAGAGTCCATATTCAGTTCACCTCAGTGTTCATTATCGGCAGGCCGCCCTGATTCAAAGTTGCCTAAAATAGCAAAATAGCAACAGAAGAACGAGAGACCAGGAGCTATAGTCAAATCTACAAACTGGAGACCCAGAAATTTGGCACCATCCTCTGACAGCATCAAGGGAGAGAGACCATTCAAACACAGAACCCTTCCCTCAGGAGCAGCGAGAAAGAGTCTGTCACATACAGACATCTTCCTCTGGCAGCATTGAGTGAGAGGCTTGGAGATGTGATGAAGACTTGCTCGGCTTGAATACTCACCTCGAGGTTTTCAGTCTTCCTCGATCCTTTAAGAGGCGAGATCAGTGAGAAATGGGGTCAATCTTGGGCTCATGTCCTGTCTCTAAACTTCTTGTCTTCAAGGCTGCTCGACTCCTGAAACGTTGGAGACAGCAAATCAACAAATTGCTCAGTCAGCCCGAAAGCGCGCCATCAAACTGCAGATCACAGGCTCCAACAGTACGAGAACCACATTCAAAAGAAGAAGAAGAAGATGCAAAAGAAGTGAAAGGAACAGTTTTGTGGACCACCTGGAGAACGTCGTCTGCGGTAGCATTGTTCACCGGCACCATCTTCTTTCGGATTGATCATACAAATAAGGAATTTGACCACCCACAAGGTTACCCACTGGCTAATATCCACATCCACAATTCTGTGTAAAAATGGCATTTCTTTATTCAAGCTTCAGAACAGTTGGTGACAGGAGGCATGCACAAGTAAATAAAGTGTGTTTGAGGAACAAGTGTGAGTAACCTGGAACCAAGGAATCTGGTCTCAGAACAGGGAGCAGACTGAAATGAAGAGAAGTTTCTTCTTGCTGAGGTTGGCAGATCTTTAGAATTCTAAAAATTGCAAAGGATTAGACATTGTGTTTGGTGAAAACACAGATTTATAGATTTCCGAATATTAAGCAAATTGGAAGATATGAGTTCAGTTCCATAGATTAACCAAAACCCATGACAGAACAGTCTAGCAGCCTGCTCTTGCTTCCATCTTTTATTTTGTGCACAAATATTTTGTCCTTGTGTGTGTTAGAATTTTACAGAGAGGGGCCTACAAACAAAGCTCCTTCCACTAGTTTGATGCATCTTCCTCATCATGTAATAATTCCAGGCCACTGTGTAGTATCAACTGCTAGGCAGTGGGAAGAGGCTCCCACTTTGTGCAGCTCCCATGACAGTACAGCCCTGTGGAGCAGTGAGTGCATCATCATCCGATGTCACCAGCTGCACCATGCAGCCTACAGGACATAAAATAAAACCCCAGATAGTTACAATTTTCAGGGAAACAGAAAACCTTGTAAATACTGAGCAGGTGCTCTGACATTTGAAAAGAAATCAGATACAGGTCATGGCTAAGTGAAACTACGCAACTCTGACAAAGGAAAAGCACAGGCAAAAAATTGTACATCACCTGAAATAACACAAGTTAGAGAGTTTTAAAGGCAAACTTTATGAATTAGACCTTACTGGAATAACAAGTCCTCAGTATCAGCAATCCAGAAGTTTAAGTTCCATGAAGATTACCTTGCACCCCCAACTTCTTCTACTCAAGAACATCGTGACTGCTGGACAAAGCAAAAGGTAGTAGGCCAGGGCACTCTAACCCAGCCTTTCTCGAATGTTTTGCCCTGGAAGAACCCTTGAAATAATTTTCATATCTCGGGGAACCCCTGCATAAAAATTATTATGTCTACAGCTTCATCAGTAAGTTGTAGATATGATAATCCAAAAATAACTGTCAATGCTCTTTTGAGTAGAGAATGAATTTTTAGCCAATCTTTCTTGAAAAAAAACAAGTAGTTAAGCATAGCCTAACTTTCTTGAAATTAATCTCTTTCTTTCTCTTTCATAAATTTTAAAAACTTTAAAAGATTTTTAAGTTTTGGTTAAGTAACTGGCTTAAGCCAAAATGAAATTTAATTTTTTCTAAAGGTAGGCTCGGTAGATTTAATTTATACAAAGTTATAAATTGATTTTAATTAATGCTATTTACAATATGAAAATTTATTGACAATGTTGAATAGCAAAGTTATTAAAAGCCATAAGCCAAAGCAATATGAATAAAAATATAGCCTAAGACACAATTTTATACAAGACTTTGAAAAAGACATTTCCTTACTGAGTGACATGATCAGGCTGAAATATAGGCCTAGCGTGTGAAACCTGTGCTTGTCTTTCCTGCACAAATACTCAATTTTGGGTCTTCATCATTAAACTTATCAGAATTGTCCGTAGGCCTAGGCCTAGAATCTTCCTCTTCATATAACACCTCCTCTTCAAAAATCACCACATTGTACCATCAGAAATGTCTGTAAAACTCAGGGATTAATAAAATATAAATAAGAATGGCATAATAAATAACTGAATGAGAAAACTACAAAAAATACAAAAATTTCACAATACAATTCACTTCTAACCTACACAATCCACCTGTAGCAATGTTTACAACAACGTAAAAATTCCATCTTTAGAATGAAAATTTCCTTCCAATTTTCCGCTGCACTGGTAGAGTTTGGGGGAGGTAATTTGGGAGGGAGAGTTTGATGTCAAAGCCCAAGTTGGATGAGTCTATTCAAAGCTCGGAAAATGCCCTTCATGCTCCTCATCAGCCTACTGTTCTCCCTTTCGTGTGTAACAGCGCTCACCAAGTATCAACAGCCTTTCCCTATCTCGTGTCAAAAACTGCGAATGAATTCAGGCAAATTAACATGGTCTTACTGTGCGCTGTCATATTGGGCTGCGAGACCGCTAACGGGATTGCTAACCGGGCTGCTCAGTCACTGCCCACCACTGCGAGTGCTAGCATTGCACGTCACATGAATTTCAAAAGATTTTTAATAATCTTGATCTCTCGTGGAAACCTGCTCTAACCTGATGATGGCTAGTCTATGTCGATCTCAGTTCCCTTTCTGAGCTTATTCCCCCCAACACTCAGCTGCTTGATCATTTAAATATTTATCGACCTCCACGCACTTTAAATAAGTGACCCAATATCTTGTAGTTATATCTCCTTGTTCGTGACTCTCCCACTACTGAGAACATGCCAAAATTTTCCCAGTTTGTTTAAACATCATTTATTATTTTTCTAAACTTTGATGAATACAGAACTAAAATTGCTACCTTGTCCTGATAAAACAACCCACTCACCTCAGGCATGAATCTGATAAAACCCCTAATATTCTTTTTTTAGGTAAGGGACCAAAACATTGCATAGCCTCCCAGAAATGCCCTCACCAACATCCTATATAACTGCAACAAAACTCCCCGTTTTTAAATTCCAACCCTTTGTAATAGAGGCAAAAATGTCACTTGCTTTCAGAGCTATTTGCTAGACTTGCTTGCTATCTTTCTGTGACTAATGCGCTAAAATAATTTGATCCCTCTGAGCTTCTCTCCACTTAGAAAATGATCTGTCTTTTGATTTATCTTTCCAAAGGCAATGACCTTACACATCCCCACATTTAACTTCAGCTGCCAGGTTGTTTGCTCAGTTACTCAACCTACGGTATGTCCCATTGTAGAATCATAATGTCCTCTTCCACCTATTTTCATATTATTAGCAAACCTGAAAACCTTACATCTTGTTTCCTCCTCCAGATCATTAATTTTTTAATGACACTTTTCTGAGACTTTTTGAGACTTTTTTTTACCGTGCCCATGGTCTGTTCTTTATCAAATTACAGTATTGTTTGCACTGTTGTAACTATATGTTATAATTATGTGGTTTTTGTCAGTTTTTCAGTCTTGGTTTGTCTTGTGTTTCTGTGATATCATTCTGGAGGAACATTGTATCATTTCTTAATGCATGCATTACTAAGTGACAATAAAAGAGGACTGCGTGTCCTCATAATCTAATCTAATGTAACTAGTAAATACATGAGGACCAAGATCCACTCCCTGTATTGACATTTACGTCACTTTAGTCTGAAAAGGAGCCATTTAATTCTAACTCCTAGTTTTCTACATGTCAACCAATTTTCAATCTATTCTAATGCACTTCCTCCAATACCTGGACTCTTAATTCATGCATTAGCCTCTTATGTCAAATGGCTTCAGGATATCTAAATATATTACATCTACAGGTTCACTACTATCAACACTCCCTGTGACATCTTCAAAGAAATCAAGCACATTTGTTAACAATAACTTCATAGAGCATAGAACAGCATATCATAGGAACAGGCCCTTTGCCCCACAATGTTTTGCCGAACCTGCTAAAAAATAATTTTTAAAAAACCCAAAAACTAATCCATCCTACGTACACCATGTCCATATCCCTCCAGAATCAGAATCAGGTTTATTATCACCGACATGTGACATGAAATTTGTTAACTTAGCAGCAGCAGTTCAATGCAATACATAATCTAACAGAGAGAGAAAAAAAATGAACAAGTAAATCAATTACACAAATTGAATAGAATATAAAACATGCAAAAACAGAAATACTATATTTTTAAAAAAAGTGAGGTAGTGTCCAAAGCTTCAATGTTCATTTAAGCATCGGATGGCAGAGGGGAAGAAGCTGTTCCTGAATCGCTGAGTGTGTGCCTTCAGGCTTCTGTACCTCCTACCTGATGGTAACAGTGAGAAAAGGGCATGCCCTGGGTGCAGGAGATCCTTAATAATGGATGTTGCCTTTCTGAGACACCACTCGGTAAAGATGTCCTGGGTACTTTGTAGGCTAGTGCCCAAGATGGAGCTGACTAGATTTACAACCCTCTGTAGCTTCTTTCGGTCCTGTGCAGTAGTCCCTCCATACCAGAGAGTGATGCAGCCTGTCAGAATGCTCTCCATGGTACAACTGTAGAAGTTTTTGAGTGTATTTGTTGACGTGCCAAATCTCTTCAAACTCTTAATAAAATATAGCCACTTTCTTGCCTTCTTTATAACTAAATTGATATGCTGGGACCAGGTAGATCCTCAGAGATCTTAAAACCCTGGAACTTGAAGCTGCTCACTCTCTCCACTTCCGATCCCTCTGAGAGGATTGGTATGTGTTCCTTCATCTTACCTTTCCTGAAGTCCACAATCAGCTCTTTTGCCTTACTGACGTTGTTGCTGCAGTACCACTCCACTAGATGGCATATCTCCCTCCTGTATGCCCTTTCATCATCAAATTTATAGATGGTGTTTGAGCTATGCCTAGCCTCACAGTCATGTGTATATAAAGAGTAGAGCAGTGGGCTAAGCACACACCCCTGAGGTGCGCCAGTGTTGATCGTCAGCGAGGAGGAGGTGTTATCACCGATCTGCACAGATTGTGGTCTTCTGGTTAGGAAGTCGAGGATCCAATTGCAGAGGGAGGTACAGAGGCCCAGGTTCTGCAACTTCTCAATCAGGAATGTGGGAATGATGGTACTAAATGCTGAGCTATAGTCAATGAACAGCATCCTGACATAGGTGATGGCGGTGTCCAGGAGGTCTAAAGCTGTGTGGAGAGCCATTGAGATTGCGTCTGACATTGACCTATTGTGGCAATAGTCAAGTTGCAGTGGGTCCAGGTCCTTTCTGAGGCAGGAGTTCAGTCTAATCATGACCAACCTCTCAAAGCATTTCATCACTGTCGATGTGAGTGCTACCGGGTGATCATCATTAAGGCAGCTCACATTATTCTTCTTAGCCACTGGTATAACTGTTGCCTTTCTGAAGCAAGTGGGAACTTCCGTCAGTAGCAGTGAGAGGTTGAAAATGTCTTTGAATACTCCCGCTAGTTGGTTGGCACAGGTTTTCAGAGCCTTAGCAGGAACTCCATCAGGACTTTCCGCCTTGTGAGGGTCCGTCTTCCTTACATCAATGTGGCTATCCAAACGTCTCTTAAAAGCCTCTAATGTATTTTCTTCTACCACCATACTAGCCAATGTATTCCAGGCATCCACAGCTCTCTGACTAAAAAACTTACACCTCACATCCATTTTGAACCTTACCCCTCTCACCTTTAATGCATGCCCTCTGGTATTAAATATCTCTACCATGGTAAAAAGATATTTCTTGTCTACTCTATCTATGCCTCTCATAATTTTATAAATCTCTATCAGATCTCTCCTCATCCTTCATCACTTCAGAGAAAACAGCCTAATTTTGTCCAGCGTCTCAGTACAGGGCTACAGTCGGAAACTTTGTCACATGGTGTGAGCAGAATTATCTGCAGCTTAATGTGAAAAAGACTAAGGAGCTGGTGGTAGACCTGAGGAGAGCAAAGGTACCGGTGACCCCTGTTTCCATCCAGGGGGTCAGTGTGGACATGGTGGAGGATTACAAATACCTGGGGATACGAATTGACAATAAACTGGACTGGTCAAAGAACACTGAGGCTGTCTACAAGAAGGGTCAGAGCCGTCTCTACTTCCTGAGGAGACTGAGGTCCATTAACATCTGCCAGCCGATGCTGAGGATGTTCTATGAGTCTGCGGTAGCCAGTGCTATCATGTTTGCTGTTGTGTGCAGGGGCAGCAGGCTGAGGGTAGCAGACACCAACAAAATCAACAAACTCATTCATAAGGCCAGTGATGTTGTGGGGATGGAATTGGACTCTCTGACAGTGGTGTCTGAAAAGAGGATGCTGTCCAAGTTGCATGCCATCTTGGACAATGTCTCCCATCCACTACATAATGTACTGGGTGGGCACAGGAGTACATTCAGCCAGAGACTCATTCCACCGAGATGCAGCACAGAGCGTCATAGGAAGTCATTCCTGCCTGTGGTCATCAAACTTTACAACTCCTCCCTTGGAGGGTCAGACACCCTGAGCCAATGGGCTGGTCCTGGACTTATTTCATAATTTACTGGCATAATTTACATATTACTATTTAACTATTTATGGTTTTATTACTATTTATTATTTATGGTGCAACTGTAACGAAAACCAATTTCCCCTGGGATCAATAAAGTGACTATGACTATGATAGCATATGCTCTCTAAACCAGACAGCATCCTGGTAAACCTTTTCTGTACCCTCTCCAAAGCCTCAACATCCTTCCCACAGTGGGACGACCAGAACTGTATGCAGTACTCCAGATGTGGCCCAACCAGAGTTCCATAAGGTTGAAACACAACCCTTTGAGCTGTGAACTCGATGTCTTGACCAATAAAAGCAAACATTCCATAAGCCTTCTTAATCACCCCATCAAACTGTGCAGCCACTATCAAGGAGCTATGAACTTGGATCACAAGATCCCTCTCCTCAGCAACACTATTAAGGATCTTGCCCTTAACAGTGTACTGTCTCCTTGTATTTGTCCTACCAAAGTGCAACACCTCACATTTCTCTGGGTTAAACTCTATCTGCCATGCTATATTCTTTACCAACCTTCTACACTATCCACACCACCGCCAATCTTGGTATCAGCCACAAACTTACTAACCCACCCATCTATATTTTCATCCAGTTCCTTTTTATGCATCACAAACAGCAGAGGTCCCAGCACAGATCCCTGCAAATCACCACTAATTACAGACATCCAGCTCGCATTAGTCCCTTTGAACACTACCCTCTGTCTCCAATGCGCAAGCCAGTTCTGAACCTGAACAGCCAATTCATAACCACGTTGACTGGGTTTGATTACATCTAGCTCTCTAGAATGAGTTAGTCCCACTTGGTGGAGCAATAATATCATCGCTGAACTCCGGAGCAAAGGTTCCTGAGTTCGAATCCAAAATTGAGCTTTCTGGCCATTGGACTAAATGCTATGTTTGCCCCACCATGAAGCATGGTGGTGGCTGTATCATGCTTTGAGGATGCTTCACTGCAGAAGGCTTGAGAAGTTAGAAGGTAAAATGAGTGGAGCAAAATACACGGAAATCTTGGAGGAAAATCTGATGCAAGAGCGAGAGAACTGCGACTTGGGAGAAGAGTTGTTTTTCAGCAAGATAATAACCCCAAACATAAAGCTAAAGCTACATAGGAATGGCTTAAAAACAACAAAGTTAATGTTCACTCATGATCCCCAGGCAATCTGACAGAGCTTGAGCAGATTTGTAAAGAAGGATAGGGAATAAATGCAGAGTCCCGATGTGCAAAGCTGATAAATACTCAAGGCTGTAATTGATGCCAATGATGGACCTATTAAATACTGACTTGAAGGGGATGAATACTTATGCAATCAATTATTTTGTGTTTTAATTGTAATTAATTTAGATCACTTTGTAGAGATATGTTTTCACTTTTGCACAAAAATCAAATCAATAATTAGTGATCAGTGTCAAAAAAAGCCAAATTAAAATCACTGTGATTTTTAGGTTTGAACCTTATCATTCAGTTTAACTTTCCTGCCTTAATACTGAAACAGTCATAACATTGAAAATTTAAAGAAGGTTGATTTAGGCTCCAACCCGATAGCATGAACATTGATTTCTCAAGCTTCTGGTAATGGCAGCCCCCGCTTCCCTCACCATTCCCCATTCCCATTTCCCTCTCTCATCTTATCTCCTTATCTGCCCATCACCTCCCTCTGGTGCTCCTTCCCCTTCCCTTTCTTCCATGGCCTGCTGTCCTCTCCAATCAGATTCCCCCTTCTCCAGCCCTTTATCTCTTTCACCAGCTCTTTACGTCCCCCCTCCCCCTCTCCCGGCTGCACCCATCGCCTACTCCTTTGTATTTCTTCTTCCCCTCCCCCCACCTTCTTACTCTGACTTGTCATTTTTTTTCTCCAGTTCTGATGAAGGGTTTCTGCTGGAAATGTTGACTGTTTACTCTTTCCTATAGATGCTACCTGGCCTGCTGAGTTCCTCCGGCATTTTGTGTGTGTTGCTCGGATTTCCAGCATCTGCAGATTTTCTCTTGTTTGTGGCTGATTTAAAATGGAGCTTTAAATTGAAAGAGAAACCATCAGAAACACTGAGTCAGGCAGCATTTCTTCAGTGATTGTTCATTCCCAGGCGCAACCTGACCTGCTGGATCTCTTTAACATCTCCTGTTTCTATCATGGATGACGTCCCTGAAAAACAAATCAGCCTGTAGATGCTGGAATTGGAATCAGAAAGAAAGAAGTGCTGACAGATCTCCGGTAGTCAAGCACAGGTGTGGAAAGAGACCCCATCAACATTTCAGGTTGGGTTTGTCAGAACAAACTGACTGAAATTATAAAATTACATCCTGTCTGACTTCAATCAGAGTGAATTATCCCTCCCTTTTCTTCATGACCAGTCCACAGACTGATGCCATTACACCTCCTCCATTGCCCAACTATGGGGTTGCTTCAACTAGTTCCATATTTCAGATGCTGCCAGAAAATATTCTGTAATGCCTTCTTACCCTGCTTCTGCACTGTCACGGCTGGTATCATCTCAGTTCCCAAGTCTATCCTAAGGCGATAACAGCAAGCTCTATCAGAGAACCATCTCCCCTTTTGACTGAATAATTTCACTCACCTGAACTCTGAACTGATTCCACAATCTACAGACTAAATTATGTGTTCTCAGAACAATTTATTTATTTATTTGCACAACTTATCTTCTTTTCACATTGGTTGTTTGACAGTCTTGGTTTCTGTTTCATATGTTTCATTTTTTTTCATAAATTCAATTGTATTTCTTTGTTTTCCTGTAAATGCCTACAAGAAAATTAATTTTGAGGTTGTATATGGTAACATACACTCAGCAGACAGTTTACTAGGTACTCCTTGCACCTAATGAGGTGGCCAATGAGTGTATATTCATGGCCTTCTGCAGTTGTAGTCCATCCTCTTCAAGGTTTGACGTTGCTTTTCAGAGATGCCCTTCTGCACACCATTGTTGTAAGGCGTGGTTATCTGAGTTATTGTCATCTTCCTGTCTGGCTTGAATCAGTCCGGCCATTCTCCTCTGACCTCTCTCATTAACAAGGCACTTTCAATGACAGGACTGCCTCTCACTGGATGTTTTTTATTTCTTGCACCGTTCTCTGTAAACCCTGGTGACTGTTATGCATGAAGTCCCAGGAGATCAGCAGTTTCTGAGATACTCAAACTACCCCATCTGGCACCAACAATCACTCAACAGTTAAAGTCACTTAGATCACTTTTTTCCCCATTCTGATATTTCCTATGTACCATCTCTGCATGCTTTTATGCATTGAATTGCTGCCACATGATTGACTGGTTAGATATTTGCATTAATGAGGGCTGGTGTATAGGTGTACCTAATAAAGTGACAACTGAGTGCATCTGTACTTTGATGATAAATTTACTTTGAGTTTGAACCTCAGTATCTTTTTGTGAGTTCCATTTTTTCCCCTCTCTTGGATCAGATGATCGACTCTGTATTTTGAGACTTTCAGTGAGTTGAGTGGTCGATTATAGGCTGTGCTGTCGAGCATTTCCTCTTTGACTGGCTATAAATCCATCCAAATCTGTATCTTATTTCACCCAGTGGTGTCCAACCCCCAGGTGTCGTGTTAGATAATGACCGTCATACACTGTTCAATGTCTGCTCAGTCAGAAAACTCATCAAGTTTAATTTTGCACTAAATCACAGTGTATTTTTTATTTTATCAGTAAATATAATCACCCCTCTCTTCCAGCAGAATAATCCATCAGATGAACGATGGTATTATCACTGTATCCAACAGTAAATGGGTTGTGGTGCTATGAACATAAGAACATAAGAAATAGGAGCAGGAGTTGGCCATCTGGCCCATCGAGCCTGCTCTGTCATTCAATAAGATCATGGCTGATCTGGCCATGCACTCATCTCCACCTACCTGCCTTTTCCCCATAAATCTTAATTCCCCTACAATGCAAAAATCTAGCCAACCTTGTCTTAAATATATTTACTGAGGTATCCTCCACTGTTTCATTGGGCAGAGAATTCCACAGATTCACCACTCTCTGGGAAAAGCAATTCCTCCTCATCTCCATCCTAAATCTACTCCCCCAAATCTTGAGGCTATGTCCTCTAGTTCTAGTCTCACCTACCAGTGGAAACAACTTTCCTACCTCAATCTTATCGATCCCTTTCATAATTTTATGTGTTTCAATAAGATTTCCTCTCATTCTCCTGAATTCCAGCAAGAACAGTTCCAGGCGACTCATAGTCTAACCCCCTCATCTCTGGAATTAAACTGGTGAACCTCCTCTGCACCGCATCCAAAGCCAACGCTTTGACTTGTGTTTAAAGATAACCTGTCATACGGAGGTGGCTGGGAACGGACCCAAGTGCAAGACACAGACACTGAAGTACTAGGGACATGACTAGGATATAGGGTGAGGGCAAGGACATGGACACGAAAACCGGGAACCCGGAACAGGACTGGACAAGAGAGCGAGGAGCCCGGGCTTGGACTCCAAGCCAGAGACTGGACAAGGCCCAGTACCAGGGTCTTGCCTCTGACTCGGACCCCAGAACTAGGCAAGGACGAGGCTTGGCTGGCAGGCAGGATGAGGCTGGAGTCTTCAGGCTTAAGGCTAGAGACTACAGGCGAGGCTTGGCAGGAGGCTGGAGTCTTCAGGCTTGAGGCTAGAGACTAGAGGCGAGGCTTGGCAGGAGGCAGGAGGCTGGAGCCTTCAGACTTGAGGCTAGAGACTAGAGGCGAGGCCTGGCAGGAGGCGGGAGTCTTCAGGCTTGAGGCTAGAGGCTAGAGACTTGAGGTGAGGCTTGGCAGGAGGCTGGAGGCTAGAGACTTGTGGCGAGGCTTGGCAGGAGGATGGAGGCTAGAGTCTTCAGGCTTGAGGCTAGAGACTAGAAGCGAGGCTTGGCAGGAGGCAGGAGGCTGGAGACTTCAGGTTTGAGGCCGGAGGCTAGAGGCTTGGCTGGAGGCTACTCCTGGGCAGGGCGCGGTTCACCACCCGAAGGAGGCAAGGGACAGGAAGGGACAGAACCAACCACAGGTAACAGCAATTCGGCCTGGCTTACCCGATGGAAGCAAGGGTTAGGAAGGGACAGAACCAACCGTAGGTAACGGCAATATGGCCTGGCTTACCCGGCGGAGGCTAGGGACAGTAAGGGACAGAATCAGCCGTAGGGTAATGGCAAGGCAGCCTGACTTACCCGGCGGAGACAAAGGACAGGAAGGGAGCTAGTCCAGGACAAGACCGAAGGCGAGATGAGGCGAGAGTTACCAGCAAGACCAGGCAAGGCTTCAGGCAATGCAAGGCAAAATGAGAACTTCAGGCGAGGCAAGAGTTACCGGCAAGACAAGGCAGGGCTTCAGGCGAGGAAACAGAAGGCAGAGGAAGGGATACAAGGATTAAGGACAAGAACAATCCAGCAGCCACACCCTAATCTCTGGAGGTATTTATGCAGCCAGACCCAACGAGCATCAGCTGCCTCAATTAGAGCTCAACAAGAATAGAAACAGGGTAGACAGGAAAACCTGGAGCAAGGGTCGATGGACCAGACCATGAACCGGAATACAGACTTCATGGACCAGACCATGACATAACCTCGTGGTATAAATCTAAGTGGCCTGCTGACAAACAGAGTCAATTCATCCAATAGGTCTGAATGGAAGCAACCTGCTGCATTTGCACATGTCCTCTGAATAGTTTGAATTCCTGCACTGCAACTTTGAGGAATCAATGGACAAGGACACTAAGATCCCTCTGTTCCTCCATAATGCTAAGAATCCTGCTATTAACCCTGTATTCTGTCTTCAAATTCAAAATGAATCACTTCACATTTCACGCTCCATTTGCCAATTCCCAGTCCAACTTTGCATTCTATCAATGAGCCACTACCCCCCACAACTCCACCAACCTTTGTGTCATCTGCAAACTTTTTAATCCACCCTTCCACTTTTTCATCCAAGGCATTTATCAAAATCACGAGGAGCAGCGGTCCCAGAACAGGTCCCTGTAGACCACAGAATATGCTCCATCTGCTACCACCCTCTGACTTCAAGCCAATTCTGTATCCACACAGCCAAGTTTCATTGGATCCCATGCCTCTTGACTTTCTAAATGAACCTACCGTGTGAACCCTTACCAAACATCTTGTGAAAATCCATATACACCACATCCACTGCTCTACCATCATCAGTTTGTTTTGCCACTTCTTCAAAGCATTGAATCAGGTTTGTGAGGCATGACCTCCCCCTCACAAAGGCAGGCTGACTATCCCTAATCAGACTAGGCTTCTCTAAATGTTTGTAAATCCTGTCCCTAAGAATCACCTCCAATAATTTGCCCACCACTCATGTTAAACTCACTGATCTATTATTCCCCAACAAAGGAATAACATTTGCCACCCTCCAACCAAAGGTACTACTCCTGTTAGCCAGTAAGGGCGCCAGAGGCACAGCAATCCCTTCTCTTGATTCCTGTAACAATCTGAGGTACATTATTTCTGGCCCTGGGGATGTATCTATTCTAATATTTTTCTTTCTTAACATTGATCCTTACTTGTAAAATAAAATTTTCTCATGTCACCTTTGAATTTTTCATTTATTATCTTCATTCTGTGTCTCCAGTTTTTGACCTTGTTGTCAATGACAACTAGTCTTGCTTTGTCCACCATATCCATATTCTTCATGAATTTAAATACCACAGCCCCTTACGACCACTTCCTTTGATCCAAGAAAAGCATCCCTGGATTTTCCGTTCTATCCCTGTAAATGAAGTCCCTTGAGCCTGGAACTGTCTCCAGCTTGTTGTAAACATGGCACATCCAGCTAATATTCCACGCTATTAGGTACTGTAGGTGTGCTGGTGGTGTAGTTGCATTGGGTAGAAAGGAAACTGTTTTGGAGGTCAAGTCTCCATTACCAGAACCATATCTGTATCCAGTATCTGTATCCTGCTGTATCCAGTACACCCATACCACACATGCAAGAACTCCCATTATTGGGGGATATACGCTAGCGTGAACTGATGACGAGTTATCACAGAGCTTTGGAAGAAATGGACATTTTCTGACTGGAAAGGTGTGCCCCATGGATCAGTTTTTGGCCAAAGTTATTTACTACTTATAGAAGTGCTCTGGAGGAGAGTGCAAGGTTCATGGGTTTGCCAATCACACTGAAATTGTGGGGAGCAACATACACAAAATACTGGTGGAATGCAGCAGGCCAGACAGCATCCATAGAAAGAAGCACAGAAATGTTTCAGGCCGAGACCCTTCGCCAGAAATTGGTGGGAGGACAGGTTGCAATGAGGACATTGGATTCTGCAACAAGATACAGGTGGATGGACATTCATGGAGTTCATTCAAGGCCATCAGGTGATATGGAGCTTGAGTGGGAGTGTCTACGAGGTTTAGGATAACCATGATCCCAGTGTATAACGAAGAGATTCCAGGATGTGCTGCTCATCCTGCTTTTTAGGTCATAGTAACTCTTGTTCAGGAACTTCCCCTTTTCCTTTGTCTCTTCTCGAAATGGAGTCCTCAGTTTCCAGTCTGCTTTGCCCCAAGGTTGAATCATCTTTCATGATTTATCCTTTTCGAAATTCTCAGATTTCACTCTCACGCTTCACTGGCACAAACTCCTTGGAACAGTCCCTCTCCTAGCATTGCTGTCCTCCCCCCTCTCCCCTAAGAGAAATACTGGCTCTCACCTCCAACTCCTTCCACTCGCACTCTCTTTTGCTAGGCCCTTAATCTACTCCTCCCATATCTTTGCTTCCTCTTGACCAGAGTAATAAATCTCAAGTCCCAATTTCCAAACACAATCCTGATCCTGTTACCCATTCGCAAGTCCACATCTATCCATCATGTAATTCCCCAGTCTTCAGAGGTCTTCTATTCCCTGACAGTATTCCTGTCTCCATTCTTCTGTTGCCCAGTCCTCTTCTCTTCATCATGCTCTTTCTGAGTCTCTGATCTTCTTCCGGTCTCCAGAAGTCTTCCTCTCTCCGTTCCTCTTGTTTAATAATCTCTTTTATTTTTTTTCCTCTGTCTTATTCAAGATTCCAGTTTTCTTCTCAACCCATCCTTTCCTTCGCGCATTCCACAAGGCCAAAATGTTCCCTATTTCTCAGTCTCCCTCTCTGCTGACTCCATTGCACAATCACAGAATAGCATTCTCTCAAATCTCATTCTATAGTGGGTCCCACTCCCCATCCCCTCTCCACCTCTCGCTCTGCCAGTTCCTCAATCCCTCACTGTGACTCCCACTCCCAGCCCTGGGAGAGTTGGATCGCAGGTGGGGCTTCTTTAAATCCGAGGAATGATTGAAACAGAATGGGAAGGCTTTATTTCTTATCCAACAGTGTGTTCAGTGCTGATGTGAGAAGGTATTGTTACCCAGTAGTGAAACCTCTCACCCATGCAATTAATCCAGAAGTCATCCTTTCATTCATTATGTTTATCAGCTCTCTGAAGTGAAAGGACGTGGACACAAATCAGCAATGTTTACAAAATGGACAAAGCCCTGAATGGATGAGTGAAGCATGACTTATTTGTTAAAGAACAGATGGCTTTGTTTACAAGATGGTTATAAATCCAAGGCTAAAGCAGTCCTGTCTCCATACCATGCTACGGATTTGAAGGAGGCAGACCGCGAGAGACTCTGGGACTGAGGGAGGCTCCATCACTGAGAGAGACTCCATTATTGAGAGAGGGCCCATTGCTGGGACTGAGAGAGGCTCCATCGCTGATAAAGATTCTGGGATTGAGAGAAACTCCATCACAGGGAGAGCCTCCATCGCAGATAGAGACACTCCGAGACTTTGTGAGAGAAAAATTTCTATCTCAACCTGTAAGATATTTTTATGAAAATATAAGTTGGTTTGATTCAATTTAAAATTTAAAACTAACAGAAAAATTAAAATTCTGAGAAAGATTTAAATAATGTGGATCTTTCTAAAACTTGTGCAACATGCTTGGTTGAGCTAGCTGGTGATATTCAGAGTAATAAAATGCTCTTTGAGTATTTAAATCTGCAACAACAAACAAGCTGGCAGAGGAACCCAATGGGTCAGGCAGCATCAGTGGAAGGAAATGGACAGCCAGTGCATCAAATCAAGATCCTCCACATTTAGAGTGAAAATGTAAAGGGGAGACAACTGATATGTTGAGGTGAGAGGGAGGAGTGAGGCAGGAGCTGACAAGTAATGGGTGGATCCAGGTGAGGAGGGGTTCATTGGGGAGATGGAGCCAGGTGGAGGAGGGAGTGGTAGAGATATTGACAGAGGCTGTAAGCTGAGACACCAAATGGCCACAGGTTATGGAATCTGATATGAAAGGAAGGTGATAAGGGAGGGATGATCGGGAGATAGGACGAGGGGAGGGGCGGGGATGGGGATGCAGTTGATTGAGTGTGTGAGTGCTAGGTGAATGTAACCTGGTCAGAGATGGGAAAGAAACAGGGTATCAGAGTCCTGGGCGGATGGTTTGGTGAGAAGGGCATGTGTGAGAGAACTTCTGTGGACCAGAAAGAGAGAGAGAAAGGAAAACACGAGGAAATCTGCAGATGCTGGAAATTCAAGTGTAGGGTTCTCAGTAATATTAACTGTAATGTTAACTGTTAACTGTTAATAATAAAATGGCTCCTCTGAAGTGTAATAATGAAATGGCTTCTTTGCAATGTTAACTATGAGGTAATGTTCTCTGTAGCTGAAATTTTTGGGTTATAGTTATAGATAATGGAGGAACTAACCAATGGAAGCTATGTTATTCTATCTGTATGTCTGGGAACCTGGGTAAGTGTGCGGGTTTTTCGGGAGGAGAACCGAAGAGGAAGGATGTGCTGGATGCGCTCTGGTCGACCACCGTGGTTGGTCCTAGGTGGCGGGTCGAGGAGGTCGGCGGAGGTTGAATGGTGGAACGAAGACCTCGTTAATAGAACTCCAACGGTTGTGCACGAAGTGGTTGAACTCTGATAAGTTTGGCGCCTTTTACTTTCCTCTTATATTGTATCTCTATTAATTACATAGTTCCAGTAAGATCTATAAAGTGTAATTTGTAAATCGTACATTGTGTGCTGTCTGATATTTGATGTGAGGGTTTGTACCAGGTGGCATTACACAGCAACTACGCAAGCGTGAGACACGGTTTGGCGGGCAGACAGGGTTTCCCCTAGACAAACACAAGCCGATAGCCCTGAGCCTTACACAAGCAACACACACAAAATGCTGGTGGAACACAGCAGGCCAGACAGCATCCATAGGAAGAAGCACAGTTGACGTCTCGGCCCGAAACATCGACTGTGCTTCTTCCTATAGATGCTGTCCGGCCTGCTGCGTTCCACCAGTGTTTTGTGTGTGTTGAGAGAGAGGAAGGAACTGAAGGGGAGGTTTCAGTGTTCATGCCATTGGGTTCTGAGCCACCCAGGTGAAATATGAGGTGCCCTTCCTTGAGTTTGAGTTTGTCCTCATCCTGGAGGAGTGGACAGCTTGGTGTGGAAGTGAAGAGGGGAGTTGAAGTGGCTTGCAGCGGGAGCTCGGGGTGGCTTCTGAAGACAGAGAGTACAGGTAGTCAGCACCATAACAGTCTCCACATCACCTCCCAGTCTCTGTCAGTACACTTGTTTCTGCCAACCAGTTTCATAAACATTGTGAACAACTCAGGCCCAGCACCAACCTGTAAAGCACACTACTGCACTCAGGTTCCCAGTCTGAAACATGTTGGACAGAGAGCAACCAATGGGAAAGAAGAGATGTTTTTAGACTGGGGTGCTGGAATTCTCAGACTACACCGGTATGTTTCCACATGAATTCTAATTTTCTTTTGCATGATAACTTGTCAAAGCCCTATAAAAAATTCAACTTTTTGTCCCCCCCCCTTATTGATTCTCAAAGAACCAGATTAGTCAGTTATAACTTCCCTGGTGTAAATTCATGTTCACTCTGCCCTATCATTTTCTCTGTGTCCTGCTACCACTTGTTTAACAACACAAGTGTAGATGTTTCTCCTCCCGGTAAAAAAAAAATTCCCTCCCCCTCCCTGCTTTTTCAATTCCCTTCTCTGACCATTTACCTCTTCTCACCCGCCTATCACCTCCTTCTGGGTCCCCGTCTCCCTCCACTGTCCCTGTGGTCCCCTCTCCTCTCCTATCAGATTCCTTCCTCGTTGCTGCCCACCTTGCCTCACCTATCACCATCTATCAATTCTCCTTCCCCTCCCCACACCTTTTAATTTTGGCATCTCCCCCCCCCCACTTCCTTTTCAGTCCTGAAGAAGGGTCGTGGCCTGAAACGTCGACTGTTCATTCATTTCCACAGATGCTACCTGACAGCTGAGTTCCTCCAGCATTTTGTACGTGTGTGTTGCTTTGGATTCCCAGAATCCGCAGACTTTCTCGTGTTCCTCACTTGCTCATAGTTACTTGATTTTCTCTCCCTCCTTTCTTAAATTTTGTGATTATCTTTTCTATGTTTGAATGGCTGAGGGCCATTCAAGGAGCTACAGAATTTTGGTAAGTGTAACCAGTGCACCCACCATCTCCATGGCCACTCAGATTTCTTCACAACGTACAAAGAGGCCATTCAGCCCATTGAATCTATGTCAACTCTCAGACTAATCCCATTTATTTTCCTGCAACCGATTTGCTTTCACATTCCCTTCAGCTCTACCCCTTTTTCTCCCATTGCCCATGAATATCAAAGGTCGATTAACATTGTTGCATCTTTGGGTTGTGACAGGGAAACCAGAGCATTTGGAGGGAAAACCCAATGGTCACAGGAAGGACATGCAAACTCAACAGAGCTAACTCCCAAACCTGGAATCGAACATGGGATGGTGGAATTCTGAGGCAGCAGTACTACCTGTGACACTACTGTGCTGTCAATACTTCCCACTCTCTACCTGGCCATGATGAAGTCTATTGGGTTATTATCATTGGATCATGCTGTGTACATCTCCCTCAGCTCTAGAGACTTCCAGTTCCAATAGTTTGTTGTAATTTACACTAAATTCTTATGGCTGCTCATTCAGTCTAAATCCATTCTTACCACTATCACAGGGAAGTCATCTACATCTCCTTCCATGAGAACAGGCCAAAAAAAAAAGTCCTGCTGAAGGGTTTTGGCCTGAAACGTCGACTGTGCTTTTTTCCATAGGTGCTGCCTGGCCTGTTGAGTTCCTCCAGCATTTTGTGTGTTGCTCGGACTTCCAGCATCTGCAGATTTTCTCTTGTTTGTGACCCCAAATATTTGTTTAATTTTTCCCACCATTTAAATTTTCAATATAATTTCCTCCTGCCTCAGTCTCTATGTAGACACAGGAGAGATTGTGGATGCTGGAATTCTTGAGCAACACACATAAAATGCTGGAGGAACTCTGCAGATTCGGTAGAATCTTAAGAGGCAAATAAGTAGCCAATGTTTCTTGCTGAGACCCTTCATCAGATAACCGAAACATCGACTGTTTATTTCCTTCCATAGATGCTGCCTGACCTCCCGATTTCCTCCAGTATTTTGTGTGCATTGCCTAGTCTCTAAGTGATGAATTTAACTTTGCTAATCCTTTTCTTCTTACAAATCTACAGAACCTTTCTTGGTCTAATTTTGTGTTTCTAGTGAGATTGCTCCTGAATTGTATTTTCTTTTCAATGTCTTGATCCTCCTTTCCTAAATTTTGAGTTTTTTTCCAGTCCTCAGTATCACTGCTATTTTTTGGCAACATTGTAAGCCTTTGTCTTTAATTTAATGCTGGCCTTAACTTCCCTGAGCCACATTTTGGTCATCTTTATGTGCCTGAAAGACCCATTCATTTGTGATAGACTCTATATCAATTCTTTAAACATTAACTAATGCTTGTCCACTCTCATACTTTTTAATATTCCATAGACAACTCATGATGCATGACTTTGTAGTTTGTTTTATTTAGATTCAAGAACTAGTTTTGAAGTGAAGTAAGAAACCTTTAGTCTTTAAATAACATTAAATAATATCATGAACACTCTTTTCTAAAGGTCCCTCAACATTACATTTGGCACTTTAATCTCATTGCGTAATACTGGATCTGAATTAGTCTGTTGGGATGGAAAAAAGTTGCCTTTAATACAAGGACATTGTTTTACAAAGAACTTTAGTGAGATCATACTTGAAGGAATGGGGCTAGTTGTAAGGATCACAAGCCAACTCAAGTGCAGGAATCAAGGAGACTTTGGCAATTCAAATAAAACTAAAAAATTATTACAAAAATTAACTAGGAAAGCTAACAAAAGCCCAGGAAAAAAATACTGAATCTTGACGAACAGAGGTCACTGATGATACACACAAGAACTCAGTGAGTTTCACTTGACAAGGAAGCATAACAACCCAACAGAGATAGATTGACATTCCCTCCCCCACCCCTCTGAAATACACCCTGGAGCTCGTAGGAATTAACGTGCTAATTAAATGATCCCAAACTGAGTAAAAGTGATAAATGCAAAGAGAGCTTAACAATGCCCATGATCCCAAATGAGACACCTGCAACACAGAGCTAGTCCAAAGACAAAACAATCGGACACAAAAGATAAACAATCCAAGGGCAGTGCAAACCCATGAGTAGACATTGAGGAGATACAGACTACATAGTAAAACGACCCCTGGCTGTGACAATGGTTTTGGTCTCAGGACTTGGAGACAGTGCAATGCAGAGTCAATGGGATGATATCTGCCGTGAAAGGTTGCTCCATGGGAGATGGAGGATCAGAATACTGAATGCCATTTAGGAAAATGAAAGACGGAGTCTTGGTTTACTGAATTGACAGCAGGACGTCACGGGCAAATGTAACCATGCAACATTCGTTCACCAATCACCTGCTCATTGACGCCAGGTTTGTGTTGGGTCAGGACTGCTCGGCTCCAGGCCCCACCCCAACCACGGAGAAAGAGCTGAGTTCTAGGGGTGAAGTTAGAGTGACTGCTCTTGGCATCAAGAGCATAGTCAACCGTGTGAGGTGTCCAGCACCTCTGGTAAAACGGAGGTCAACTGGCAGGAAAGATAAAATTAGCCATCGGTTGAGTACAGAACAGTACAGCACAGGAATAGCTCCCTCAGCCTATGATGTTGTGCCGAATTAATTAACCTAATGACTCCTAATTAAACAGATCCCTTCTGGCTACACACAATGTCCACATCCCTTCATTCTCTGCACATTCATGTATCTCGTAAATGTCTCTATCACATTTGTCTCCTCTTAGGCGTATGGGCACCCATCAACCTCTGTCTAAAAAACTTGCCCCCTCGATCTCCTTGAACTTTCCCCCCTTTACATTAAATGCATGCTCTCCAGTATTAGACATTTCAACCACAGGAAAAAGATACTGGGCTTCTACTCTAACTATGTCTCTCGTCGCAGTGGCTATTGTCTGAGTGGCTTTTAAGGCTTCAGCTCTTCGAGGCTTCAGGTAGGAGAGGCTTCAGGTAGGAGAGGCTTCACACAGAGAATGCAGAGGAAAGAAAAGCTCAAGTTTTTTCTTCTCTTCTTTATAATCTGCTCAGTTAGGACAGTCGAGATACTAGGCGGGATAGTGAAATGCTCCTCTTGTGGGATGTGGGAAGGCAGGGAGACCTCCAGTATCCCCGACAGCTACAACCGTGAGAAGTGCATCCAGCTGCAGCTTCCAACAAAACGCATTAAGAAGCTGGAGCTGGAACTGGATGAATTCTGGATCATTCGGCAGGCTGAAGGGGTGATAGATAGGACATACGGAGAGGTAGTCACACCCAAAGTGCAGGACGCAGGAAACTGGGTGAGTCAGGAAGGGGAAAAGGGTTAAGGAGCCTGTGGCCAGCCTCCTCAACAACAGGTATATCACTTTGGATGCTGTTTGGGTGGGGGGGGAGAGGATCTAACAGAAGAAAGTCAGAGTGGTCCAGTCTCTGGAAGGGAAGGGGAGAGAAGATGCATGCTGTAGTACTAGGGGATTCATTAGTTAGGGGAACGGACAACGGGTTCTGTGGGTGAGAACGGGATTCCTGGATAGTATGTGGTCTCCCGGGTGTCAGGGTCCAGGCTATCTCGGATCGAGTCCTCAACTGACTTAGCTGGGAGGGTGAACAGCCAGAGGTCGTGGTCCATGTAGGTACTAATGACATGGGTAAGATGAGTGAAGAGGTTCTGCACAGGGAGCTCAAGAAGTTAAGTGCTAAATTAAAGGGCAGGACCTCCAGGGTTGTGAATTTAGGATTGCTGCCCGTGCCCCAGGCTAGTGAGGCCAGAACTAGGGAAACCATACAGTGGCTAAGGAGTTGGTGTAGGAGGGAACACATAAGGTTTTTGGATCATTAGGCTCTCTTCCAGGGAAGGTGGGACCTGTACAAAAGGGGCAGTTTGCACCTGAACTGGAGGGGGACTAATATCCTCGTGGGAAAGTTTGTTAATGCTGCACGGTGGGGTTTAAACTAAAATTGCAGGGGGATGGGAACCAAAATGCCAGAATAGTTAGTGGAGAGGTTGTGGAGGCAGATGTTGGTAAGATCTTAGACAAAGTTAGGAATCAAAAGGTTGAGCGTGATGCGTCAAAATCGAAAAGGGTGAATACAGGACTGACGGTATTGTACCTAACTGTGTGCAATATATGGAATAAGGTAGATGAACTTGCAGCATAGTTGCGGATTGGCAGGTGTGATATTGTAGAAATTGCAGAATCATGGCTGAAAGAAGATTATAGCTGGGAGCTTAATGTCCAAGGATAAGCAGGAAGGCAGAGGGGGCTGTGTTGTTCTGTTGGTAAAAATGAAATCAAATCATTAGAAAGAGGTGACATAGGGTTGGAAGGTGTTGAATCTTTGAGGATAGAGCTAAGGAACTGCAAGGGTAAAAAGACCCTGATGGGAGTTGTATACAGACCCCCAAACAGTAGTGAGGATGTGGTCTACAAATTACAACGGGAGATAGAAAATACATGCCAAAAGATCAATGTTACAATAGTCATGGGGGACTTCAATATGCAGGTAGACTGGGAAAATCAGGTTGGTGTTGGATTACAAGAGGGGAATTTCTAGAGTGTCTTTGAGGTGGCTTTTTAGAGCAGCTCATGGCTGAGCCCACTGGAGGATCAGCTATTCTGGATTGTGTGTTGCGCAATGAACCAGAATTGATTAGAGAGCTTAAAGTAAACAAACCCTTAGGGGCAAATGATCATAATATGATCAAATTCACCCTGAAATTTGAAAAGGAGAAGCTAAAGTCAGATGTATCTGTATCACAGTGGAGTAAAAGTAATTACTGAGGCATGACAGAGAAGGTGGCCAGAATTGATTGGAAAAGAACATTGGCAGGGATGATCACAGAGCAGCAATGGCTGGAATTTCTGGAAGCAATTCAGAAGGCACAGGATATATACATTGCAAAGAGGAAGAAGCTTTCTGAAGGAAAGGTGACATAACCGTAGCTAACAAGAGAATTCAAAGCCAACATAAAAGCCAAAGAGAGGGCATATAATAGAGCAAAGATTAGGGGAAAGTTAGAGGCTTGGGAAGCTTTTAAAAGCCAACAGAAGGCAACTAAAAAAGTCATTGAGAGGGTAAAGATAGAATATGAGAGTAAGCTGGCCAATAATATTAAAGATGTTACCAAACATTTCTTCAGATACATAAAGTATAAAACAGATATGGGAGTGGATATTGGACCCTGGAAAATGATGCTGGGGAGGTAGTACTGGGGGAGAAGGAAATAGTGGACAAGCTGAATATTTTGCATCGGTCTTCACTGTGGAAGGCACTAGCAATATGGTGGAAGTTCCAGAGGTCAGGGGGCAGGAAGTGTGTGAAGTTACCATACTTAGAGAGAACGTTTTTGGGAAACTGAAAGGTCTGAAGGTAGATAGGTCATCTGGACTAGATGGTGTACACCCCAGAGTTCTGAAAGAGGTAGTTGAAGAGTTTGTGGAGGCATTTGTAATAATCTTTCAAGAATCACTAGATTCTGGAATGGATCCGGAAGACTGGAAAATTGCAAATGTCACTCCACACTCCAAGAAGGGAGAGAGGCAGAAGAAAGGATAGGATGAAATATCTTGAGATGCACTCAGACACATCATTAATGCTGTAACCCAGGGTCACAGGGTGCTTTGTGTCTTTCAACATCAGACACTCTCACCCAGGTGACCCAGCTGGAGTTGATCAGACCCCAACTTGTGTCTGAGCAACTTTCACAAGATCACAAGATCACAAGACAAAGGAGCAGAAATAGGCCATTCGGCCCATCGAGTCTGCTCCGCAGCTCCCCCATGAGCTAAACTATTCACCCACCTAGTTCCAATTTCCGGCTTTTTCCCCATATCCCTTGATACCCTGACTAATTAGATACCTGTCAATCTCCTCCTTAAACACCCTAAATGATCGGGCCTCCACAGCTGAATGTGGCAACGAATTCCACAAATCCACAACCCTCTGGCTAAAAAAATTTCTCCTCATCTCTGCAACACACATCAAAGTCAGGACTAACGAAGGGTCTCGGCCTGAAACGTCGACTGTACCTCTTCCTAGAGATGCTGCCTGGCCTGCTGCGTTCACCAGCAACTTTGATGTGTGTTGCTTGAATTTCCAGCATCTGCAGAATTCCTGTTGTTTGCGTTGTTTGTTGTTGTTCTCCTCATTTCTGTTTTAACTGGGTAGCCTCTAATTCTAAGACTATGGCCTCTTGTCCTGGACTCACCCACCAAGGGAAACAACCTTTCCACATCTACTCTGTCCAACCCTTTCAACATTCGAAATGTTTCTATGAGATCCCCCCTCATTCTTCTATACTCTAATGAATACAGTCCAAGAGCCGACAAACGCTCCTCGTATGTTAGCCCCTGCATTCCAGGAATCATCCACGTAAATCTTCTCTGAACTCTCTCCAACATCAGTACATCCTTTCTAAAGATAGGGGGTCCAAAACTGCACACAGTATTCCGAATGAGGTCTCACTAATGCCCCATAGAGCCTTATCAACACCTCCTTACTCTTATACACTACTCCTCTTGAAATGAATGCCAACATAGCATTCGCTTTCCTTACTGCTGACCCAACTTGGTGGTTAACCTTTAGGGTATCCTGCACGAGGACCCCCAAGTCCCTTTGCACTTCCGATTTTTGAATTTTCTCACCATCTAAATAATAATCTGTCCCATTATTTCTTCTTCCAAAATGGACAACTGTACATTTGTCAACATTGTATCTCATCTGCCATTTCTTTGCCCACTCTCCTAAACTGACTAAGTCTCTCTGCAACTTTTCCGTTTCTTCAACATTTCCTGCTCCTCCACCTATCTTGGTGTCATCCGCAAACATAGCCACAAAACCATTTAATCCATAATCCAAATCATCGATATACATCATAAAAAGAAGCGGCCCCAACACCGACCCCTGCGGAACACCACTAGTAACCGGCAGCGAATCAGAATAGGATCTCTTTATTCCCACCCTTTGCTTTCTGCCTATCAGCCAATGCTCCACCCATTTCAATATCTTTCCTATAATTCCATGGGCTCTCATCTTATTAAGCAGCCTCATATGCGGCACCTTATCGAAGGCCTTTTGAAAATCCAAATACACAACATCCACAGCCTCTCCCTTGTCAATCTTATTCTAGATTACCTCAAAAATTTCCAATAGGTTGATGAGGCAGGATCTTCCCTTCATGAAACCATGCTGGCTTCGGTCTATCTTGTCATGCACCTCGAGGTATTTCATAACCTCATCCTTGAGGACTGACTCCAGTATCTTTCCAACTACCGATGTCAGACTAATAGGTCTGTAATTTTCTTTTTGCTGCCTCCTTCCTTTCTTAAAAAAGCGGAACTACATTTGCAACCCTCCAGTCCTCCGAAACCATGCCAGAGTCTATTGATTCCTGGAAGATCATTTCCAATGCTTCCACAATCTCCAAAGCCACCTCCTTCAGAACCCTTGGATGCACCTCATCCGGACTGGGAGACTTATCTATTTTTAGTCCACTTAGCTTCCCAAGCACTTTCTCTCTAGTAATCTTGACTATACCTAACTCTATTCCCCGATACCTCTGGCTATCAGATATATTGCTCATGTCTTCCACTGTGAAGACTGATGCAAAATACTCATTCAGTTCCTCCGCCATCTCTTTGTTATCCATTATAATTTCTCCAGCATCATTTTCAATCGGTCCCGTATCTACCCTTGTCACTCTTTTACTCTTCATATATTTAAAAAAACTCTTAGTATCCTTTTTTATGTTAATCGCCAACTTCCTTTCATAATTCATCTTTTCTTTCCTAATGACTTTCTTAGTTTCCTTCTGTAAGTTTTTAAAAGTCTTCCAGTTCTCATTTTTCCACTAATTTTTGCTTCCTTGTACGCCGTTTCTTTTGCTTTTATTTTTGCCTTAACCTCTCTCGTTAGCCACATTTGTGCCATTTTTCCATTCATGATTTTCTTTTTTCTTGGAATATATTTTTCCTGCATTTTCCTTATTTCTTGTAGGAATTTCATCCAATTCTGCTCTGCCGTCCCTCCATTTAGCTTACTTTTCCAATCGACTTGGGCCAGTTCCTCTCTCATACCACTGTAATTTCCCCTGTTCCACTGAAATATCGATACACCTGATACCAGCCTCTCCTTTTCAAATTTGAAACTGAACTCAATCATATTATGATCACTACTTCCAAGAGGTTCCTTTACCTCCAGCTCCCTAATCGCCTCAGGTTCGTTACACAGCACCCAATCCAAAACAGCCGGTCCCCTGGTGGGCTTCTGGACAAGCTGCTCCAAAAAGCCATCCTGTAGGCATTCTACAAACTCCCTCTCCTGAGATCCATTACCTTCCCGACTTTCCCAATCCACTTTCATATTAAAATCCCCCATAATTATCTTGACATTTTCCTTCTGGCACGCTTTTTCTATTTCCAGCTGCAACTTGTAGTCCACATCCCGGCTGCTGTTTGGAGGCCTGTATATAACTGCTATTAGTGTCTTTTTACCCTTGCTGTTTCTTAATTCTACCCATAAGGATTCTACTTCTGTTCCTATGTCCCTTCTTTCTATTGATTTGATATCGTTACTTACCATCAGGGCCACGCCACCCCCTTTACTTACCTTCCTATCTTTCCTATACACTGTGTATCCTTGGACATTCAACTCCCAATCACATCCATCATTTAGCCATAGCTCGGTGATGGCCACAATGTCATATCTTTTAACCTGCAGCTGTGCAGCAAGGTCATCCACTTTATTTCTAATGCTGCATGTATTTAAGTACAGTATATTTAGATCAGTATCTGTTGCCGATTTTGCTATATTTCTATTTTGCAGCAAATTATCCTGTATATTCTCCAGCCTGTCCTTCTTGTCATTTTTGCTGCACAGTATTTTTGACTTATTTCTATTTTCCTCTTCCTCGACCCTAACACCTTGGTTTCCTTCCCCTTGCCAACTTAGTTTAAACCCTCCCTAACAGCTTTATTAAACAATCCCACCAGGATATTAGTACCTTTTGAATTCAGGTGTAATCCATCTTTTTTGTATAAGTCATACCTTCCCCAAAATAGATCCCAATGATTCAAGAATTTGAAGCCCTGCCCCCTGCACCAGTTACTTAGCCACACATTCATCTGCTTAATTCTGCTATTCTTACCATCATTAGCGTGCAGCTGAGGCAGCAATCCTGATATTATTACTCTGGAGGTCCGGCTTTTCAATTTTCTTCCTAGCTCCCAGTAATCTTTCTTCAGGACCTCCTCTCTTTTTCTGTCTATGTCATTGGTACCAACATGTACCAAGACTTCTGGCTGCTCGCCTTGGTACGTGTTGGTCCCAGTGACGTAGACAGAAAAAGAGAGGAGGTCCTGAAGAAAGATTCTGACATGGATCACTCCTCCTGAACCCACAGCCATCTCGAGGCTCACCCTGCTGCCTCTATGGCGTTCCTGATGGCTTTCCTCTTCCAGGTTCCTCTTTGGCTTCACCTCTGGTGAAAACCAAATTTTTTCCCCTGACCTCCTCACTGAGCAGTCAGCCGTTTCTTGCTTGGAAAGTTGGTATGACATTCAACCTCAGAGGGCATAACATTTGAGCTCACTCCTGCCATTGCTTGATGCTTACGCGTCAACAAAAGGGCGATAAAAACAAGGGCAGGGACGTTGTCCACCCTTACCTAGCCAACATTATATCCAAAAGAATCTTGAGATTGAGTTTATTGCTCTAATGTTAATGATTTAAGACAGAGTAGGTGTTGAATATGCACCTCCCCATTGGTGCCTAACTTTCCACTGATATGGGTGTAATTATTCCCCACAACATCCAGCATACAGCTAGCAACAGGAAGGCAAAGGAGGAAAATGAGGAGACCACTATCCGGTCTCCTGCTGTCCAAGCACTAGGAATCTGCTGAAGGGTTAAAATGGGATGACATAGGAAAGGAGGGATCACTGCAAACAGCTGGTGTAATCTGGACATTATATCCATTATCTTACATACGCCCATACAGTTTGAGTGAAGTACGAACAGGATTAGAACAGTAAACTAACTCAGGGTATGTTATCTACAGAGTAATTGGGATTATCAATGTTAATCTTACAGTACGTAACTTCTGCAAGTGAAGAGAGTGCCTCCCAAGGTTTACTGTACCAATTAATAGAAGGACAAGTCACAACTGCTTCTCCTTACTTCCCACTGGTCTCATCTCCCCTCCTTTGTCCATTATCCCCTGCCTGAGCTATCAACTTTCTGTTGCTTTCAGGCGTCCCATGTTGAATTCAGAGATGCTGCAGAAAGTTCTGGCTGCTGTCTGGAGAATGGGGAGTACTGCAATGAACCCATAACTTTCAAACCTGTTTCTTTGAGTGGTTACCCGCTGTTTCCTCACAGCCCAGGTGATCAAGGCTCATTTTTGACCTCCGATGCCGCCTGTGTGGAGCTTAAGTGTTAATTGCCTACTATAAATTACCCCTTGACGGGCCAATGAGACAGAATAAAAAGAAAGGAGGGGGAATAGGATTGCTCATGTTCAGAGCCTCTTTTGTGTCATATTATAAAAATAGTTGTCCCTTACACTTTCATTATTTTCCAGTTTTTATCCTCACGGACAGAAATGAGCAAAGGAAAGCAATGTGAACTGAAGTTCTCATGGAGTGTTTCAAATCTAAAATAGAATGAAGTCATAGAGCCATTCAGCATGGAGACAGGCACTTCAACCCAGCTGGTCAATGCTGACTGTTGCCTAGTGAGCTAGTCCCATCGGCCTGTGTTTGGCCCATAGCTCTTTAAACATCTTATACCCACATACTTACCTACATAGATGACAAAACCCGGCAGATGCTGGAAATCCGAAGCAACACAGACAAAGTGCTGGGGGGAACTCAGCAGGTCAGGCAGCAACTGTGGAAGAGTAAACAGTTGACGTTTTGGGCCGAGACCCTTCGTCCTGATGAAGGGTCCTGGTCTGAAACGTTGACTGTTTTCTCTTTTCCACAGATGCTGCCTGCTCTGCTGAGTTCCTCCAGCATTTTGTCTGTGTTGCTGATCAACATGGCTTTTGAATACTGCTGAACTGCCAGTCCCAATCGCTATTTCTATTACTTATTATAAATTATAAAAAAGCAAAATAGAGCTGATGCTGAAAGCATAAGTACAGGTGGAGGGCATACAGCCCTTATACAAGACAATAAAAGCTCTTTTTTTACAAAGAGAGTGAAACTACCTGTGAACAGAGTGCTGGGAATGGTAATGCTGTGCTTGGGCAGCAGATGGCACTGCTGAGACATGAGGAACCCTGTAAAGTGGCCATTCCAGTCTCAATGGCACAGCCTCTAACTAATGCAAACTGAAGTAAATTATCAACTCCTAGCACGCCTGTGCTTCCCTTTGATGAGGTTCTTCAGGAGCTTCCCCGGGTGATAGTGAGTTTCAGTTGGCCATCGAACAGGTTGGCTTCCCAAGTGTGTCAGAACTTCCAGAAGGAATGTGAGGATGCAGTCAACAGGCAGATTAACATGGAGCTCTATTCCTCCTACGCTTACCTCTCCATGTCCTCTTACGTTGACCGGGATGACATTAGTGTACATCACTTCTCCAAGTTCTTCAGCAAGCAGTCCTATGAGGAACAGCAGTGTGCTGAGAGATGGATGGAATTCCAGAACCTGCGAGGAGGCCGGATCGTGCTGGAGGGCATCAAGAAGCCAGAGAAGGATAAGTGGAGCAATGGTCTGGAGGCAATGCAGAGACCTCTGCAGATGGAAAAGGATGTGAACCTGAGTCTCCTGGATCCGCACAAGCTCTCCAATCAGCATGGTGACCCTCATCTGTGTGACTTCCTGGAGAGGAACTACCTGGATGAGCAAGTGAAAATAACCCAGGAAATTATGGACCAGTGAGTCTTACTTCAGTGAGAGGCAGGATTTATGTGCATGTGGAGAGACATAATCTGATTAGGGATAGTCAGCATGGCTTTGTCAAGGGCAGGTCATGCCTTATGAGCCTGATTGAATTCTTTGAGAATATAACAAAACACACTGATGTAGGTAGAGCAGTAGATGTAGTGTATATGGAATCAGTAAGGCATTTGATAAGGTTCCCCATGCGAGGCTCATTCAGAAAGTAATGAGGCAAGGATCCAAGGTGACCTTGCTTTGTGGATCCAGAATTTGCTTGTCCACAGAAGGCAAAGGGTGATTGTAGATAGTTCGTGCTCTGCATGGAAGGCGGTGACCAGTGGTGTTCCGCAGAAATCTGTTGTGGGACCCTCCACTTTTTGATTTTTATAATCGACCTGGATGAGGAAGTAGAGGGATGGGTTAGTAAGTTTGCTGATGACACAAAAGTTGGGGGTGTTGTGGATAGTCTGGAGGGTTGTCAGAGGTTACAGCGTGACATCAATAGGAGGCAGAACTGGGCTGAGAAGTGGCAGATGGAGTTCAACCCAGTTAAGTGTGAAGTGGTTCATTTTGGAAGGTCAAATTCGAAAACAGGATATAATATTAGTGGTAAGTCTCCTGGCAGTGTGGAGGATCATTGAGATCTTGGGGTTTGTGTCCATAGGACACTCAAAGCTGCTGTGCAGGTTGACAGTGTTGTAAAGAATGATGTGTTGGATTTCATGAACTGTGGGATTGAGTTCAAGAGCCGTGAGATAATGTTACAACTATATAAGACCTTAGTTAGATCCCACTTGGAGTGCGGTGTTCAGTTCTGGCCACCTCACTAGAGGAAGGATGTGGAGACTATAGACAGAGTGCAGAGGAGATTTACAAGGATGTTTCCTGGATTGGAAAGCATGCCTTATGAGAATAGGTTGAGTAAACTTGGCCTTTTCTCCTTGGAGTGACAGAGGATGAGAGGTGATCTGATAGAGGTGTATAAGATGATAAGAGGCATTGATTGTGTGGATAGCCAGAGGATTTTCCCCAGGACTAAAATGGCTAACATGAGGGGGCATAGTTTTAAAGTGCTTGGAAGTAGGTACAAATGGGATGTTAGAGGTAAATTTTTCACACAATGAGTGGTGGGTGCATGGAATGCACTGCCAGCCACAGTGGTGGAGGTGGATACAATACGGTCTTGAGACTCTGAGAGCTTAGAAAACTAGAGGGCTATGCAGTAGGGAAACTCTAGGCAGTTTCTAGAGTAGGTTACATGGTCGGCACAACATTGTGGGCCGAAGGGCCTGTAATGTGCTGTAGATTTCTTTGTTTTAGGCTCTGTGTTCTACAGTCAGCAGAATGCATAGGTTAAACATTAGTCCCTATTTGCAAAGCCTAACTGCAAAATTGCATTGGTTGATCATTTGTACAAAATTGCATTTGTTCAGATAACATGTACTTAAATGACATACTAAAGAATTTCACTTGATAAAGTACTTTCAAAGTGTGGCCATTAGCACTAAGAAAACAGGGTGGCAAACTTGTGCACACAAAGATCCCACAGACATAATGATCAGGTAATTTATTAGTGATTTTGGTTAAGAGATAAGCATTAATCCAGAAAAAACCCTGCCTTTTATTTATTCATGGGAATTGGGAATTGCTGATTCATTCTATTCCATCCTGAGGCAACATCACTGGGTTGAGGGAGACCTAGTTAGCAATGTGACACCTCCAGCCTCTGCTGCAGCTGGGATTTGGCAGGAGAGGTGACTGGGAGCTTGGTGCGAGCACGATATCCATTGACACTGGATGACGGTGTGTGCTAATGAAGATTCCAGGTTCTCAGCACTACCCAGAAAGTTCCTTCTCCATGTTAAGCTTCCCAGCTCTTTACTTCATGCCCTCCCTCTCTCCCAGTTTCACCTATCACCTGCCACCTTGTCCTCCCTCCTCCCCTCCTCCCATCTTCTTCCTCTGACTTCTCCAGTCCTCCAGACTTTTTTCCAATCCTGATGAAGGGTCTCAGCCCGAAACATCGACTGTACTTTTTCCGTAGATGCTGCCTGGCCTGCTGAGTCCCTGCTGTTGTGTGTTGCTTCTCCATGTTGAGTGGTGCTTGGGTTAGAGATTCCCCTGATCCAGCGAGGATGTTACATCTTTTTTGCAGAAGCTTTGAGAACATCCTTGAGTATTCTTCTGTGTGTCTGGTAACCGCTTCTCATGACAGAGCCTGAAATAATAAAACCAGACATTTGGAGACGGTGGAGTCGGATACGGAAAGGCGTGGCCAGACTATTTGTGTGTAGGTTGGGCCCTGGCATTGGGGCCAGTGGTCTGATTTGCTTAACCTATCAGTGGTTTTTTAGGAATCTTGCAAAGATACTGTTTCACTGTAGCTGTGACACTTTATTCTGCATTGTTATTGTTTTACCTTGTTCTGCCTCAGTACACTGTCTAATGATCTGATCTGCATGAACAATATGCAAGACAAGCTCTTCACTGACTCTCAGTGGATGAGACGATCATAAACCAGTTCCAGTGTTTTGAGGTGCCTCCCTTGGGAGTGCAAAATGGCACACTTGGTCACAGCGGCCTTTCCAGGTCCAACCAATGGTGTAATTGATCAAAATACATTTATTATCAAAGTGCATATATGACACCATATACAATCCTGAGGCTCATTTTCTGGTAGGCATTCACAAACACAAAAAAATCAACGAGAAACCGCACACAAGATGCACAAACAACTAATGTGCAAAATACAACAAGAAGAAACAAACAAAATAATAATTATAAATAAAGAAGCAGTAAGTATCAAGAACATGAGATGAAGCATCCTTGAAAGTGAGGCCATAGGTAGTGGGAACAGTTCGTTATTGGGGTGAGTGAAGCTGAGTGAAGTTATCCCCGCTGGTTCAAGAGCCTGATGGTTGAGGGGTAATAACCGTTCCTCAGCCTGGTGCTGTGTGTCCTGAGGCTCCTGTACCTTGCTGAGGCCAGCAGTGAGAGAAGAGCATGTCCTGGATAGTGAGAGTCTCTTATGATCGCACGATGCCGCTGGATATTAAGGTCTGCCCCGCAAGCGAGTTGCTGGATGCTGCTGGAGCTCAGCGTGGCTTATTGTGTACCATGCTCAGGTCACGCAGGGAAGAAGGCATTTTAGGCAGTGCACAGTCGAAGTAACGTTGCAAGTGATTGCTCTGGGCGTTTTTCTTGCGATCGCAAGGCTCTGTTGGACGTTAGCAATCTAGAGTGGTGCAAATCCAGTTCATTAGATCAACACTAGGGGAAGCTGCCAGGCCTCGGAGGTTTCACAGACCAGGCCCTCATGCTGCGGTGTCACCTGTTACAGTCTCCCAGGGGAGGAAATCAGGCACAGGAGCAGAATGAACCCATTTGGCCCATTGAGTCTGCTCCATCATTCAATCGTGGCTGATCCGTTTTTCCCCTCCTCAGCCCCACTCCCTCGCCTTCTCCTCGGCGGGAGGAGAAGATGGCAACGCAACGCAACGCAGCGCGCGCAGCTCTCCGGTGAAATGATATCGTTTCTGTTAAGTAGGGGCCATGGACAATTCTGATTTGATGGAGACAGACGTGAAAGTACAGAGGAACATCTGGAGGAATTTCTGAAATGCCGGTTTGCTGCCGCTGCTACTGGGCGATCGAGAATCTTCCGGAAGGAAGGCCCCAAAATCCCCGGCTTTGCCTGCTGCTGACGACTGAGGCTGGGGTCAAATTGTTCGGACAGAGATGGTGCTCGGTGTTGGAGGGCTGATCGGAGGCTCGAAGTTTTCGGACGACTCAGAGTCGGACTGTGATCGGGCATGGCAGGGAGAGTATTCTTCCTTCTCCCGTCTGCGTGAAATGTGGGACTTTCGAGAGACTTTGAACTTTTCTACTATGCCATAGCCTGTTCTTCATCAAGTTATGGTATTGTTTGCACTGTTGTAACTATATGTTATAATTATGTGGTTTTTGTCAGTTTTTCAGTCTTGGTCTGTTCTGTGTTTCTGTGATATCACACTGGAGGAATATTGTATCATTTCTTAATGCATGCATTACTAAATGACAATCAAAGAGGACTGAGTGTCCTCATAATCTAATCTAATCTAATCTAATAACCTTTGGTGCCAGGTCCAATCACGAACCTATCAATCTCTGCCTTCAATACACCCAACGAGCTGGCCTCCACAGCTGGATGTGGTAATAACTTCCACAAATTTACCACCCTCTGGCTAAAGAAATTTCTCTGCATCTTTATTTTAAATGGACTCCCCTCTATCCTGAGGCTGTGCCCTCTTGTCCTAGACTCCCCCACCATGGCAAACATCCTTTCCACATCTACTGCATCTGGACATTTCAACATTCAAAAGGTTTCAATGAGATCCTCCCTCATCCTTCTAAATCCCAGCAAGTACAGACCCAGAGCCATCAAATGTTCCTCATATGATAACCCTTTCATTCCTGGAATCATCCCTGTGAACCTCCTCTGAACCCTCTCCAATGACAGCATATCTTTTCTGAGATGAGAAGCCCAAAACTATTCATAATACTCAGTACTCAGTGCCTTATAAAGCCTCAGCATCACATCCCTGCTCTTGTATTTTAGACCTCTTGAAATGAATGCTAACATTGCATTTGCCTTCCTCACCATTGATTCTACCTGCAAGTTAACCTTTAGAGTGTTCTGTACAAGGTTTTTGGGTTTTCTCTCCACTTAGAAAATAATCTGCAAATTTATTTCTACTACCAAAGTGCATGACCATGCACTTTCCAACATTGTATTTCATTTGCCACTTTCTTGCCCATTCTCCTAATCTGTCTTTCCACAGCCTACCTGTTTCCTCAACACTACTTGCCCCTCCACCAATCCTCGTATCATCTGCAAACTTGGCAACAAAGCCATCTATTCCATCATCTAAATCATTTACCTACAGCATTATAAGAGAGGTCCCAACACTGACCCCTGTGGAACAGCACTAGTCACTGGCAGCCAACCAGAAAAGGATCCTTTTATTCCCACTCACTGCCTCCTACCAATCAGCCAATGCTCTAACCATGTTATTAACTTTCCTGTAATACTATGGGCTATTAACTTGATAAGCAGCCTTATGTGTGGCACCTTGTCAAAGGCCTTCTGAAAGTCCATATATACAACATTTACTGCATCCTCTTTATCTATCCTACTTGTAATCTCCTCAATGAATTCTAACAGATTCATCAGGCAAGATTTTCCATTAAGGAAACCATGCTGACTTTGCCCTAACTTGTCCTGTGTCACCAGGTACTCCATAACCTCATCCTTAACAGTTGACTCCAACATCTTCCCGACAACTGAGGTCAGGCTAACTGGTTTATAATTTCCTTTCTGCTGCCTTCCTCCTTTCTTAAAGAGTGGAATGACATTTGCAATTTTCTAGTCCTCTGGCACCATGCCAGAGTCCAACGATTCTTGAAAGATCATTACTAATATTTCCACAATCTCTACCGCTACCTATTTCAGAACCATAGAGTGCAATTCATCTGGTTCAGGTAACTTATGTGCCTTAGGTCTTTCAACTTTTTGAGCACCTTCTCCCTTATAATAGTAGCTGCACTCACTTCTCTTCCCTCACATCCTTCAACATCTGGCACACTGTTAGTGAAATGTGGGAGACAATGTGGCAGAGAGCAAAGATACAGCAGGTGCACCAGAGACCATGTTGGGTTGGCTCCTCCTGTAGGTGCTGCCCTCCAGTGTTCACTCAGTAGAAGACAAGCAGGATTACTTTCATCTGCAGCTGTGAGATGAGGCACTGCTGCGTGCTTGTCCTTGCAGAAAAGTGGCTCCAGTAGAACATCCCATGCACTATCAATCTTCAGGCCATCCCACTTAGAGACTTGGGCTATATTTTTTCTATGTGATTATGTTACTCTGCTGTCAGAATCAGGTTTAATATCACCAGTATATGTCGTGAAATGTGTTGTTTTGTGGCAGCAGTACATTGCAAAACACAATATTAAGAACTGTAAATTACTATAAGAAGTATATATAATAAAAACAAAATTAAATTCGGTAAGTAGTGCAAAAAGGGGGGAGGGAATACTGAGGTAGTGCTCATAGGATCACTGCTCATTCAGAAATCTGATTACAGAGGGGAAGAAGCTGTTCCTGAAATGTTGAGTGTATACCTTCAGCCTCCTGTACCTCCTCCATGATGGTAGCAATGAGAAGAGGGCATGTCCTGGGTGATGTGTATCCTTAATGATGCCACGTTTTTGAGGCATCACCTTTTAAAAGTGGCCTGGATGCTGGGGAGGCTAGTGCCCAGGATGGAGCTGGCTGAGTTTACAACTTTCTGCAGATTTTTCTCATCCTGTCCAGTGGCCCCTCCAAACCAGACGTGATGCAACCAGTTAGAATGCCCTCCAAATTACATCTGTAGAAATTCGCAAGAGTCTTTGCTGATTACCAATCCTCCCCAAACTCCTAAATAAGTATTGTCACTGTCATGCCTTCTTTGTAATTGCATCAATATGTTGGGTCCAGGATAGGTCTTCAGAGACATTGGCACCCAGGAACTTGAAATTGCTCATCTCTCCACTTCTGGTCCTTCGATGAGGTCTTGTGTGTGTCCCCTCAACTTACCCTTCCTGAACTCCACAATCAATTCCTTGGCCTTACTAACGTTGAGTGCAAGTTTCTTGCTGTGATACCACTTAACCAGCTGATCTATCTCGCTCCTGTACACCTTCTACTGGGAGATTTTAACTTCCCCAATATTGATTGGCATCTCCCCAGACCAAGGGGTTTAGATGGGGTGGAGTTTGTTAGGTGTGTTCAGGAAGGTTTCCTGACACAAAATGTAGATAAGCCAACAAGAGGAGAGGCTGTACTTGATCTGGTATTGGGAAATGAACCTGGTCAGGTGTCAGGTCTCTCAGTGGGAGCACATTTTGGAGATAGTGACCACAATGCTATCTCCTTTACCATAGCATTGGAGAGGGATAGGAACAGACAAGTTAGGAAAGCATTTAATTGAAGTAAGGGGAAATATGAAGCTATCAGGCAGAAACTTGGAAGCATAAATTGGGAACAGATATTCTCAGGGAAATGTACGGCAGAAATGTGGCAAATGTTCTGGGGATATTTGCATGGCGTTCTGCACAGGTACGTTCCAATGAGACAGGTAAAGGATGGTAGGGTACAGGAACCATGGTGTACAAAGGCTGTTGAAAATCTGGTCAAGAAGAAAAGAAAAGCTTACAAAAGGTTCAAAAAACTGGTTAATGATAGAGATCTAGAAGATTATAAGGCTAGCAGGAAGGAGCTTAAGAATAAAATTAGGAGAGCCAGAAGGGGCCTTGAGAAGGCCTTGGCAAGCAGGATTAAGGAAAACTCCAAGGCATTCTACAAGTAAGTGAAGAGCAGGAGGATAAGGCATGAGAGAATAGGACCAATCAAGTGTGACAGTGGAAAAGTATGTATGGTACTGGAGGAGACAGTGGAGGTACTTAATGAATACTTTGCTTTATTATTCACTACGGAAAAGGACCTTGGTGATTGTAGGAATGAATTACAGCAGACTGAAAAGCTTGAGCACATAGACATTAAGAAAGAGGATGTGCTGGAGCTTTTGGAAAACATCAAGTTGGATAAGTCACCAGGACCAGATGAGATGTGCCCCAGGCTACTGTGGGAAGCAAAGGAGAAGATTGCTGAGCCTCTGGCGATGATCTTTGCATCATCAATGGGGATGGGAGAGGTTCCGGAGGATTGGAGGGTTGCAGATATTGTTCCCTTATTCAAGAAAGGGAGTAGAGATAGCCCAGGAAATTATAGACCAGTGAGTCTTACTTCAGTGGGTTGGTCTTACTTCAGCGGGAGGAGAGAGAGCAGCGCACCGCACGTGCGCAGCCCTCCGGTGAAGAATGATATCGTATCTGTTAGGTAGGGGCCGTGGACAATTCTGATTTGATGGAGAGGGACGTGAAAGCACAGAGGAACATCCGGAGAAATTTCTGAAACATTTGTTCGCTGCTGTCACTACTGCGTGGTCGGGAATCTTTCGGAGGGCAGGCCTCAAAATCCCCGGCTCTGCCTGCTGTTGGCGACCGAGATTGAGGTCAAATCGTTCTGACAGAGATGGCGCCCAGTACTCGGGTGTCGGAGAACTGATCAGAGCTCGAAGTTTTCGGATGACTCAGAGTTGGACTGTGGTCGGGCATGGCAGGGAGAGTTTTTCCTCCTTCTCCCGTCTGCGTGAGATGTGGGACATTTGAGAAACTTTGAACTTTACTGTGCTCATGGACTTCTTCATCAGGTTATGGTATTGCTGCACTGTTGTAACTATATGTTATAATTATGTGGTTTTGTCAGTTTTTTCAGTCTTGGTTTGTCCTGTGTTTTGTGATATCACACCAGAGGAAATATTGTATCATTTCTTAATTCATGCATTACTAAATGACAATAAAGGAGGACTGCGTGTCTTCATAATCTAAAATCTAAAAAGTTGATGGAGAAGATCCTGAGAGGCAGGATTTATGAACGTTTGGAGAGGCATAATATGATTAGGGATAGTCAGCATGGCTTTGTCAAAGGCAGGTCGTGCCTGACGAGACTAATTGAATTTTTTGAGGATGTGATTAAACACATTGATGAAGGTAGAGTAGTAGATGTGGTGTAGATGGATTTCAGCAAGGCATTTGATAAGATACCCCATGCAAGGCTTATTGAGAAAGTAAGAAGGCATGGTATCCAAGGGGACCTTGCTTTGTGGTTCCAAAATTGGCTTGCCCACAGAAGGCAAAGGGTGGTTGTAGATGGGTCATATTCTGCATGGAGGTCGGTGACCAGTGGTGTGCCTCAGGGATCTGTTCTGGGACCCCTTCGCTTCACGATTTTTGTAAGTGATCTGGATGAGGAAGTGGAGGGATGGGTTAGTAAATTTGCTGACGACACAGAGCTTGAGGGTGTTGTGGATAGTGTGGAGGGCTGTCAGAGGTTCCAGCGGGACAACAAAAGGATGCAAACCTGGGCTGAGAACTGGTGGATGGCATTCAACCCAGGTAAGTGTGAGGTGGTGTTTGGTCAAATATGATGGCAGACTATTGTATTAATGGTAAGACTCTTGGCAGTGTGGAGGGTCAGAGGGATCTTGGGGTCCGAGTCCATAGGACACTCAAAGCTGCTGTGCAGGTTGACTCTGTGGTTAAGAAGGAATACGGTTCATTGGCCTTCATAAATCGTGGGATTGAGTTCAAGAGCCGAGAGGTAATGTTACAGCTATATAGAACCTGGTCAGACCCCACTTGGAGTACTGTGCTCACGACAGGAAGGATGTGGAAACTATAGAAAGGGTGCAGAGGTGATTTACAAAGATGTTGCCTGGATTGGGGAGCATGCCTTATGAGAATCGATTGGGTGAACTTGGCCTCCTTGAACTCCTTAGAGTGATGGAGGATGAGAGGTGACCTGATAGAGGTGTACAAGATGATGAGAAGCATTGATCAAGTGGGTAGTCAGAGGCTTTTTCGCAGGGCTGAAATGGCTAACATGAGAGGGCACAGTTTTAAGGTGCTTGGAAGTAGGTACAGAGGAGATGTCAGCGATAAGATTTTTACGCAGAGAGTGGTGAGTGTGTGGAATGGGCTGCCAGCAACGGTGGTGGAGGCAGATACGATAGGGTCTTTTAAGAGACTCCTGGATGGGTACATGGACCTTAGAAAAATATAGGGCTATGGGTAACCCCAGGTAATTTTTAAAGTAAATACATGTTTCGCACAGCATTGTGGGTCAAAGGGCCTGTATTGTGCTGTAAGTTTTCTATGTTTCCATGTTTCTCTGCTTCCTCATCACCATCTAAAATTCTTCCAACAGCAAATTTACAGGAGGTTTTTGAGGTGTGCCTAACCACCCAACTGTGGGTGTACAGAGAAAAGAGTAGTGGGCTAAGCATGCTTCCGTGAATGTTGACTGTCAGCGAGCAGATGTTATTTCTGATCCGCACAGACCGTGGTCTCCTGGTGAGGAAGTCAAGAATCCAGTTACAGAAGGAGATACAAAGGCCCAGGGTTTGGAACTAGTTGACTAGAACTGAGGGTATGATTGTGTTCAACACTGAGCTTAGTCAATAAACAGCAGCCTGATGTAGGCATTAACGTTGTACGGGAGATCCAAGGCCAGTAAGGTTGCATCTGCTGTAGACCTGTTGCGGCAATAGGCAAAGCGCAGCAGGTCCAAGACTTTGTTTAGGCAGGGGTTGATTCTAGCTATGACCAGCCCCTTAAGAGAATTCATCACAGAAGACGTGAGTGCCACTGGTGATGGTCGTAGAGGCAGCTCACCTTGCTTTGCTTGGGCACTGTATGATTGTCACCCTTTTGAAGCAGGTAGGAACCTCCGACTGCAGCAGTGAGAGACCGATGATGTCCATGAACACTCCCACCAGTTGGTTGGCACAGGTTTTCAGAGTCCTACCAGGTTAAACCATCAGGGTCTGACCCCTTACGAAGGTTTACCCTCTTGAAAGATGTTCTGATGCCAGCCTTGGAGGCAGAGATCACAGGATCTCCAGATGCTGCAGGGATTCGCACACATGGCTGTAGTTTAATTCTCCTTTTCAAACCAGGCATCAAAGATCAGCTGGGAGTGAAGCAGCACAGCCGCTTATGAAGTTAGGCTTCACTTTGCAGGGAGTAAAGGACTGCAAATCCTGCCAGGGTTGACGTGCGTCTGGGACAAGTTTGGAATCTGTTCAGAATCAGGTTTATTATCACCGGCATGTGACGTGAAATTTGTTAACTTAGCAGCAGCAGTTCAATGCAATACGTAATATAGAAGAAAAATAATAAAATAATAATGATAATAATAAATAAATCAATTACAGTATATGTATATTGAATAGATTAAAAATCGTGCAAAAATCAGATATAATAAATATTAAAAAGTGAGGTAGTGCTCAAGGGCTCAATCGTTCCATTTAGGAATCGGATAACAGAGGGGAAGAAGCTGTTCTTGAATCGCTGAGTGTGTGCCTTCAGGCTTCTGTACCTCCTTCCTGATGGTAACAGTGAGAAAAGGGCATGCCCTAGGTGCTGGGGGTCCTTAATAATGGATGCTGCCTTTCTAAGACATCGCTCCCTAAAGATGTCCTGGGTACTTTGTAGGTTAGCACCCAAGATGGAGCAGAACTAAATTTACAACCCTCTGCAGCTTCTTTCGGTCCTGTGCAGTAGTCTCCCCCCCACCCCCCTCCATATCAGACAGTGATGCAGCCTGTCAGAATGCTCTCCATGGTACATCTATACAAGTTTTTGTGTGTATTTGTTGACACACCAAATCTCAATTTAGTTAAATTTAGTGATAAATAGTTGTTCAAATAATTTTTAAAAAGAAATAAAGTCATTTATTTTATGTGAACATCATTTCAGGTTGAGAAAAGAAAAGGGATATTACTTGAAAAAACATGCAAATGTGTTTAGTTGAAAATTCTTAGAATCTGCGTGCAAGGTATTCTCCTCTAGTATTGAGCGCTGAATCTGCCATTGACTTGTAAGGGCTCGTATTTAATGTTCAGCTCGCGATTGATTGCTCATGCCTGCCAGACTGCCTGGGGAGGGACAGTACAGGTTGTACTCATTCATTATAAAGTGAGGCATGCATGAAAGTTACAGCATTTATGCTTCATTTGTCTCCCCGTTTCAGGACACTACAAAATTTTGGAGGCACCGCTGAAATTGGGTGTGCAGGTGGACCATCTCCTTGCCAGAATGAATTCATCCAAGTCGCACCCAGCCTTTCCTTAATTGCCTAGAGCAGCGGCAGGGTGAGGCAGTTGATTGAGGGGAGGTGAGGGTGAGAGCTGATGGAGCAGTGCACGCATTTGAGGCACCGTGAATGCGGGAGGCTGCAGAACCCAATCAGCAGCAGGTAATCTTACAGCCACCACAATAACTCGCACCAAGTCCACAGGGAAAAGAAAATAGGATATGCTTAGGAATCTCCAAGATGCAATTAGTGAGAAAGTGTATGAATTTCCTAAAGACAGGCTGGTAGAACTCAGTAGCTTCCTTTGGTTCCCAGGAGAGGACATAGCTGAGACAACAGGTTTATCTTTTATATCCCTAACAAGTCACCATCTGGGAAGAGAGGAGCTGGGGAATCTGACGGACAGTGGCATGTCTGAACTTCGGCAGGTTAGAGACAAGTTAGTGGTTTGCTATAACTGCTGTGGCTGGTGAAACGGAGGAGGAAAACAGGGAAATTACGGTAACCCGCAGCTCCTAACAGGGTGACCTCGAGCGATCCACAGTCATTAGTTCAGAGGAAAATTGTCCCACCCACCAGCATGGCCCGAAGACTTTAAAGTCCCTGGTCAGGCTGGTGAGCCCAGTCAGGAAGACAAGTTGTCACTTTCTAGCCTTGTTCACCAGATAGAAAGAGCCCTAAATCAAGGGTACCCAGAGGAGGAGATAGTGGTGAATACAGTGATCAGAATGATTATGCCTGGGCTCCAATTGGACGGTTATCTTGGGGGTAAATCAGACTTGAATTTACCTATCCTTAGGCAGATTCTTCGCTCACATCTTCGAGAAAAAGGGGCAAATGAACTGTACAAGCAGCTGACAGCAGAAGCCCAACGCGGTACAGAGACGCCGCAAAGTTTCTTAATACGTGTTCTTGTCCTGAAGCAGAAAGTACTGTTTGCCTCACAGGAGGGGGAGCCTGGTCTGAAATATGATCCAGTCTCAGTATGTTTTTACATACTGCACTCACCGGTTTACAAAGTCATTTTTGTAAAGAACTTCAACCATACCTTTTAGATCCCAAAGGCTCAGATGGGTTACTATCAGAGAAGTTAAATATCGCACGTGCAAATGAAGTGCAGAAAAATAATAGTCTGAAGTCAGCTGGGTCAGCCCACACTGTCACTGTTAACTCTACACAGTCAGAGGAACATCCTGTTGAGTCTAAATGTCAGAAGGAAAGGACTCATATAGGCCAAGTGTCACAGTTGGAAACACTTAGTGAAGACACTGCACAGGCCAAGGAGCCCATACCTGTGCATCAACAATGCTCTTCAGTTTCAAATAAAAAGCAGGAAGTGAGAGCAACTCCTTCTCAGCTGCAGGACCTAGCGCAGAGTTACCAGCAACCGCCAGCGTGGGGTACGAAGAAACCTGAGTAGTCCGTGGGGCAAGCCGTTGTCAGGCCTGAACTGCAGAGAGGGCCAAGCATTGAACAAAAACAGCAGTGGAAAAAACAAAACCAGGTAATTGAACCAGCTCTGCCTCAATCACACCCAGCCCCTCAACAGCAAAACTTTCCCCCGTTCAGCAGTACGCAAGGGTATCATGTGCATTGCCGTCTGAAGCCCAGCAGCCATGACAAGAAGCTCCACAGAATCATTCATTTTAGCCACAGCAGCTTGGAATTGCACCATGGTATCCAGTCCCAACACGTCCATATCCTAGCCTGCCTCAGCCACTTCGTTCACCACGAACTAGAAAGCGTTTCCACTGTCAGCAGAGAGGCTGTGAAGAACTTTGCACCCACTGTTACAGCTGTGGTAGCAGCGAGCGCTACTTAGCGGGATGTAAAGCACGCGGATTAAATCAGCCTGGAGAGGATCCTTTAAACTAAGATGGGTTTCTTCCACACACCATGAAGTAACCAGGATTACAGAAGTGTCCCACCAAAGTGCCAGCTGTTGTAGGGAAGGTGAAATACAAGGTGCCCCTGATATAAAGTCTCATATTATGACTCAAAAAATGTCAGACAGACCATTGGAATCAGTGTAGCATCAAGACAAATAATGAGGGACAGACACCCACCAGTGTTTTAGTTGCACAGTAGCAAGCCAATCAACATTCGTCTGTAACTTAACTGGCGAGCTGTCAGTGCCTTGTAGAATGCCACTTACAGGGACGTCGAAGTAAAGCGACATGGGACACAGGTTCACAGGTGTGTATCATAGCCGAGCAGTAGAAAACTAGGCACTTACCTGGAGTTAAACTGAGGGATGTTTTGGAGGCAGTAGAGACACCCAAGGCATTACAGCTGGCGGCAGCCAATAGTGCAAGCATCCCTAGGATGGGTTGAGGTCACTTTCCAATTAGCTTTGTCTGGTGGAAAAGAATTGGTCGTACCAGTTCTGGTTCTGAAAGGCAGACCTCTATCCCGTCCCATCATTGGATTCAACATGATTGAACAGGTTATAAAGGAGAGTGACGAAAGAACACTTAACGGTGGGGGGGGGGGAAGAGAACTTTTGTATGAAATAGTAAGAGCTGCGTTCCCTAGCCTGAAGAGAAGGAAAATCAAGACTTTTGTCAATCTGATTAGCATTGAGAGTCCCTGTCAGTATCAAGTAAATACAACAAAGGAGAGGGTTAACATACCAGCACATACAACAATGCAAGTTCAATGCTATGTACGGTTTCCATTTGTGAGAGAAGACAAAATAATGCTCTTTGAACCAGAAGTGAACCCACAGTGGGCAGAAGGTGTGAAACCGTGTGAAACACTCGTAACTCTCCAGAGGGGTGCACGTCCATACATTGCACAACAGAACAGACCCTGACACCGTGCTTGGTGAGAAGACCGTGCCTGGGTCATTGCAACCAGTTAAGTCTGTGCTTCCCTCTCACTGTGCAGGAAGGTGCCATGTTCAACCCAGCTATTCGACACCAAACAGAGGATGAGATGGGTGAAAATGACTCCGATTTATGGGAGCACCCAGTCAATGTGACCCACCTAAATATACAACAGCAACAGATCATGGGCAGATGCTACGAGAAGAATGTCACTCCTTTTCAAAATCAATGATATTGGATGTATCAGAGGTTTGCAGCTGAACATCTCTTTCAGAAACAATGAACCGTTTTCTCGCTCTTATATCTCAGTTCCAACACCCCTCTACAACAAAGTGAAGGATTACTTGCGTGACCCAATTGAGAAAGCTAACTCACCTCTGATGGTGTGTGTCAGAAAGAAAGATGGAAGCCTTCGTCTCTGTATTGATTATAGGGACCTAAACAAGAAAACTGTTTCTGACAACCAGCCCATTCCATGGATGCAAGACATTATGGACAGCTTAGGGTTCTCGTTGCTTGACCAGGTGAAAACATACTACCAAGGATTCATGATGAAGGAAAGCAGGCCACTAACAGCCTTCATCACCACCTGGGGCTTGTAAGAGTGGGTCTGAATCCCTTTGGACTCATGAATGCATGTTTCATGGAGGAGTGCCTTGAAGGATTAAGAGACAAAGTCTGTGTACCACACCTGGATGACCCGCTGGTGTTCACTAAGACCTTCGGTGAGCATGTTGATGTTGTGAGAAGAGTGCTACAGCAAATGCGGGGGCATGGGGTGAAACTTAAACCCAGCAAGTGTGAGTTTTTGAAGGCTGAGGTTCGCTATCTGGGGAGAATTGTGTCAGCAGAGGGAAATCGGATGGATTCTGCAGACACAGTGGTAGTAACAGCGCTAAAAGAGAAGAGGCTAGGCACAATGGGGAAACTGAGAAAGATTCTAGGTCTATTAAGCTATTATTTTTTAGATTAGATTTTGAGGACACGCAGTCCTCTTTTATTGTCATTTAGTAATGCATGCATTAAGAAATGATACAATGTTCCTCCAGAATGATATCACAGAAACACAAGACAAATCAAGACTGAAAAACCGACAAAAACTGCATAATTATAACATATAGTTACAACAGTGCAAAGCAATACCATAATTTGATAAAGAACAGACCATGGGCAGGGTAAAGAAAAGTCTCAAAGTCTCTCGAAAGTCCCATCATCTCACGCAGACAGCAGACAGTAGAAGGGAGAAAACTCTCCCTGCCATGAATCTCCAAGTGCCGCAAACTTACCGATGCAGCATCCTGGAAGCACCCGACCACAGCCGACTCTTGAGTCCATCCGAAAACTTCGAGCCTCCGACCAGCCCTCCGACACCGAGCACCATCTCTGCCGAGTGCTTCAACCCCGTCCCCGGCAACAGGCAATAGGGAAAGCAAAGGATTTGGGGCCTTCCCCTCCAGAGATTCTCGATTGCACAGTAGCAGTGGCAGCGAAGCAGGAATTTCAGAAGTTTCTCCAGATGTTCCTCCGTGCTTCTCACGTCTGTCTCCATCAAATCAGGATCGTACATGGCCCCTACTTAACAAATACGATATCATTTCGGAGCGACTGTGCGCGCTGCGTCGCGCCACCATCTTCTCCTCCCCTCCGTATCAGCAGTACGTTAAAGATTTCTCTTGAATCACATCTCCTCTCTAAGGCCTGTTAAAAAGCAGAGATGGTAGTGACCAAAATACAACATACAAGGCAAATGGTAGAGCACTGAGGAGTGCAGTAGAACAGAGGGATCTGGGAGTATGGATACAAAATTCCCTAAAAGTGGCGTCGCAGGTAGATAGGTTCGTAAAGAGAGCTTTTGGTGCATTGGCCCTTATAAATCAAAGTATTGAGTATAAGAGCTGGAATTTTATGGTGAGGTTGTATAAGGCATTGGTGAGGCTGGATTTGGAGTATTGTATGCAGTTTTGGTCACCAAATTACAGGAAGGGTATTAATAAGGTTGAAAGAGTGCAGAGAAGGTTTACAAGGATGCTGCCGGGACTTGAGAAACTGAGTTACAGAGAAAGCTTGAAGAGGTTAGGACTTTATTCCCTGGAGCGTAGAAGAATGAGAGGAGATTTGATAGAGGTATATAAAATTATGATGGGTATAGATAGAGTGAATGCAAGTAGGCTTTCTCTACTGAGGCTAGGGGAGAAAAAAACCAGAGGACATGGGTTAAGGGTGAAGGGGGAAAAGTTTAAAGGGAACATTGGGGGGACTTCTTCACACAGAGAGTGCTGGGAGTGTGGAATGAGCTGCCAGATGAAGTGGTAAATGCAGGCTCACTTTTAACATTTAAGAAAAACTGGGACAGGTACATGGATGAGAGGTGTATGGAGGGATATGGTCCAGGTGCAGGTCACTGGGACTAGGCAGAAAAATGGTTCGGCAGAGCCAAGAAGGGCCAAAAGGCCTGTTTCTGTGCTGTAATGTTCTATGGTTCTAAAATCAGCTCAGTAGGGGCAGCATCAGAAAGACAAATAAGAAGAGGACCTGTGTGCCCTCTTGCAAACCGATCACTTGGACAGAGATGCATCGAGAAACTTTGGAGAAGCGGATTGACTTCCAGTACAGCCACCTTCACTGGGACTCCCAGACTGTGCACAGCCGTTCATCCTCCACGTTGGTGCCTCCAGTCAGGGGTTGGGAGCAGTCCTGTACAAGAGCAAGATGGCAAATTGAGAGTCATAGCCTATGGGTCATGAACATGGACAAATGCAAAAAAAAACTACCATCAACACAGCGGGAAATTGGAATTCCTTGCATTGAAGTGGGCAATTACTGAAAAATGTAGGGATGCCTGTAATATGCCCTGACACTCACAGTTCACAGCAGGATTTCTCAGCTGGGCTTCTGGTTCCGCGAGAAGTCGCTAGGGGTTCTGTGAGAGATTGTGATTTAAAAAACATCGTTTTTTGAACTTAGCGCGATGTTAACGCTCGTGGTGTTGGACAGTGACCGATCATCCCAGTTAACAAGTGTGTTAGAGCTCTCTCAGCCCAGTGTGGCAGTGCACAGTAGGACTGTGTTTATTTGCTTGAGTCCATTCTCAGTTTTTGATGCGAGATAGGGGAGGCTGTTGATAATAGGTGAGCACTATATTGTACCGAAGGGAGGACGGTAGGCTGATAATTGGTGAGTGCTATATTGCACGGAGGCAGATGGTAGACTGATGAGGAGCTTGAAGTGCGATTTCGAACATTGAGTAGACTCACCCAACTTGGGCTGTGATGTCAGCCTCTCCCTCTGGAATTACTTCCCCCAACTTCCCACCACCGACTGACTTATGGGAGCGAACAAACTACTGGTGTAGTAGAAAATTTGTGAGATATTTTCAATCTAAAGATGGTCCAGTGTGGCGATTTTTTAAGAGGAGGTGTGGGACAGAAGAGGAGGATTCCAGGCCTAGGCCTGCGGACAATCCAGATAAGGTTAATGATGCAGAATTTCAATCTTCTGAAACATTTCGCTGCACTAGTGCAGCAATGGACACAAAAATGTCCATCCTTTTATTTTATAAAACTATAGAAGTTTATTTACACAACAAACACACAAAGTACAAACATTAAGTATTTACAAGAGAGTGAATAAATTCAAATTAAAAAATGATTACTACTGTCTATAAAACAGTCAATTCTCTCGGGGGCGCACCGCTCCCGGAAATCCCCACTTGTAACCATTGTGACTGCATGCTCCCCCTCCAAAGACAGCCTGGCATGAACGTACCCTTGGAAGAGGGGCAGGCAGTCGGGCCTGGTGGTAGAGCCCTCGACTTTCTGCCGCCTAGACCCGTAAATGACCATCTTAGCCAGGCTCAGGAGCAAGCCCACCAGTAGATTCTTCTCGCGACCTGCCCCGTTCTGTGCTGGGCCCCCGTATATGAGGAACGCAGGGCTGAAGTACAACCATAACCTGAGCAGCAGCCCCTTCAGATATTCAACAGGAGCTGCAACCTCTCACACTCCATGTAAGCGTGGTACACTGACTCCGCCTGGCCACAAAATTAGATTAGATTAGATTAGATTCAACTTTATTGTCATTGTGCCGAGTACAGATACAAAGCCAATGAAATGCATTTAGCATGTGACCAGAAATGCAAAGAATAGTGTTGTTTACAAAATAACTGTGAATAAAGAAAGTGCTAAAGCACACAAATATAGAAGTACTGAGATAGTACAATATGGGTGCAATACTGCTTAGCGCTGTTATGTGAGGTTCAGCAGGGTCACAGCCTCAGGGAAGAAGCTCTTCCTGTGCCTGCTGGTGCGGGAGCGGAGGCTCCTGTAGCACCTACCGGATGAGAGGAGAGTAAAAAGTCCATGGTTAAGGTGAGGTGCATCCCTGATAATGCTTTTCACCCTGCCCAGGCAGCGTTTATGGTAGATGTTCTCAATGGTGGGCAATTGGGTGCCGATAATCCGCTGGGCAGTTTTCACCACATGCTGGAGTTGTGACGAATACACATAGATAAGATGTTAGCTGTCCTGTGTGATCAGCAGTTGGTCTGCCACCTGTCTTCAAGAGAGAGATAAGGGACACAATGAAACAGCATCTGGAGATGTGTAATGAAGGGATGGGAGAGAGAGAGCTGTCTGGAGCGGCTCCCCCTTTGAACCCTGAACTGTTTGAAGTGATGGACAGGCGATACCCCAGCAGGGGGATAAAAAGGGACCGGTTCGCTAAGGTAGGACACACGCCACCCGAGGTAACGAGACCCTGGAAGCGGTACGCCTCTCACAAGTCGGTGGGGAGTATCAGACAACGGCCAGGGTGGAAAGGTACGATCAGCGGGAACCCGGTGTGTGTCCGCTCCTGCCTGGGTGCCGGGTTCACTGCAGAGGATCGACCGCATCTGGAGGAGAGGTCACAGTCGGTGACCTTAGGTGACATCACCAAGAACCTGCCCAAAAGCTGCTTGTGAGCCATATCGCCGGTCTGTGAGTGAAGCCGTGTCTGAATGATCAGTTGTTCCTGTTCTCTCTCTCTCTCCCCCCACATTGTCCATCGCCATGGCAACGATTACTGCGAACTGAACTACTAAACTGGACTGAACTTTGAGTCACTTTGAAATTTGGTCATTTACCCCTAGACAACGATAGAGCTTGATTGATGCTGTTATCTTAATTCTGTGCACATGTGTGTTTATCATCGCCGAACTGTTGCATTTATTATCCTTTCGATTACTGTGTTGCTTGTTTCTTTAATAAAACTTTCTTAGTTCTAGTACTCCAGATTCCAACTGAGTGATCCATTTCTGCTGGTTTGGCAACCCAGTTACGGGGTACGTAACAGAGTGCTTTGCGGTCCGCTACGGGACAGAATGGACGGGGTGTCAGTGAACCTGCTTAGAGACCTGTTGCACGGTACTGCCCTGTGCAAAACCTTCCACCCCAGGTCCCCAGCGTACAGGGGAAGGTCCCCTGCATAAAGAGATTTCCACTGGGGATATCCTCCGCTGCCGGTTGGTAAAACAGACCGCCAAGGCGGGTCTGGTCAACAGACAAAGGGAAAGAAGTGAAAGGTGTGCAGGAGCAGCCAGTACAAGAAGCGCTTTGGAGCGACACAGAGGGGCACGGTGGGCATCCCCACAAGACAGCTCACGTTTTGCGGAACCCTTTCCTGCATGGTATCCCAAGGCCTGGGTCCAACTAGAACTTCCAGCCGATCAGGTGGTGGAGTAGCCAGAACCTCTCCACTTCCCCGAGCCCCCTTGACACCCACCACGATAAATGGGGACCAGTGCCCTTGCAGCTAGAGCACCGTCCCCCGCTAGCGCAGGAACACTCTGTCTGGATGAGACTAGACCCCATAACCTCAACAGCTCTCAGTAAAAGCGAGGAAATTCCCTCAAGGCGGTGCTGGAAGCTGTGTGCCCTCCTGCAGGCAATATCCCCAGCAGAGAAAGTGCGTTGCCAGCACATGCCATCTCGAACGGTGGTCACTGTACAGGTATCTCTGCAGAGTAGTGCGGTGGAGAGCCGCCAGCTGGGAGTACACACACACCAATGACTGAGCGCCCTCCGTGATTGGAAGACTCAGGAACATAGCAGAGACCCAATGTCTCTTATTGCCCAGAAAATGTCCACCAGCCTCTCTGGGCCCAGAGGCAAATGCAGTGGGCGGGACCGAAGTAATCAGCTGGTACCATATCTTTTCAATGAAAGCTACTTATCAATGGGTTTTACGTGGCTGGTGATCCAAGTTGTCCTATTCCATTGTGCCTAGTCTGTGGCAAACAACTTACAAATGCAGCAATGGCTCCAGCAAAATTGAAAAGACACTTAACTACAAATCACAGCCATATGACAGATAAAAGTGTTGTTTATTTTAAACAGCTATTGCAGTCTCAAAACTAACAAATTAAAGTTTTTGAAAATAAAGTCACAGTCAGTAAAAGGGTAGGGAAACAAGTTATTTAGTAGTTGAAGACCAGTTCACTGGAGAGTGTTTAAAAAACTGAAAACCTGGACAAAGAGCATACCAATCTCCTGCTACATATAGAAATCCAGTGGCTTAGCAGAGCACGAGTTCTCAAGAGGGTGTTTGAGCTGAAAGGTGAATTGCAAGAGTACTTTCAAGAAAATAATAGGCCAGTTTTTGCTCATTGCTGTGAAGATGAAGAATGGCTGCAGAAACTAGCCTCTTTAACAGACATTTTTCATCACATGAACGAGTTGAACAAGTCTCTGCAAGGCCCTGGAGAAAATGTTTTGACTTCAAGTGACAAAATTCTTGGATTTAAAAGGAAACTGAATCTTCGGAAAAATCAAGTTGCAAAAAGAAAGCTTGAATTGTTTCCACTGCTGCTCGGGTTTGAGAGTGAGGAAAATACATCAGAAAGTCTGAAGTGTTATTGAAAACCTCCTGGAAAAACTGTAGAACAGAATTGAACAGTATTTTTCCTCCCTTTCAACACAAGTGTATCACTGGGTGAGGGACCCTTTCTCTGAATCTTCTGCTCAGCCTGAGCATTTGATTTTGAGAGAAGAAGGAGAGCTTTGTGAGGTGCACTCTGATCATGCACAATGACCGACCTGCCCCTGGACAAGTTTTTGATTTCTGTGAAAGAAGAGTATCATGCCATTCATAGGAAAGCAGTGAATACTTTGCTGCAGTTTTCAACTTCTTACATGTGTGAGCAAGCTTTTTCTTGTTTAACAAGCATCAAAAGCAAGGATAGAAATTGTCTCATTTCAGTTGAAGGTGAAATCCATGTGTATTTATCCTAAGTTCAACCCAGAATTCTCTACTCAAAAGAGCATTGACAATTATTTTTGAATTATTATATCTATAACTTATTGATCACACTAACGTACCATGAGCTGTAGATATAATCATTTTTACACAGGGGTTCTCTGAGATCTGAAAATTATTTCAAGGTTCCTCCAGGGCAAAAAGCTTGAGAAAGGCAGGTTTACAGTGACAACAGCCCCCTCACGTACGTTCTATCTTCAGCAAAGTTGAATGCAACCAGATATAGCTGGATTGCTGAACTGGCCAGTCTCTACTTCACTATCCATTATTGCCCAGGAAAAGAAAATGTTAATGCTGACTGTTTGTCCCAAATGCCAGTAGCCATGGAAACAATAATGAGTGAGTGCATGAAGAAATCTCGTCTGATTCAGTGGGAGCCACAGTCCAGGTCATTGACGTGCAGCAAAGTGCAGACATACCCTGGTCCGTAGCAGTATCTGTACCATTAGATGCAGTAAATGTTGACTTGGTGTACACATCAGTTCCATCACTGTCCAGGAGGGAGATCTGGCGAGCACCAGAAGAGGATGGTGACATCAAGTGGTCATCGACTTTGTACACTCAGATACGAAGCCTACTTTTCAACAAATACAGACATTAAGCAAGTGAGCCAGGTGCTTTCTGCAAGAGTGGGATAAATCAGTATCGGATGAGGATGGCATCCTTCAGGGAAAACTACCTAGCGGACACAACTAGTGCCACCTGAGAAGTTCAAGGTACAGTGCTGAAGGAGCTACATGATAAAAAAAGTGCACCAAGGCATTGATCACACAGCATATCCAGTAAGAGAGAGATTTTTCTGGCCTCACATGCAGAGGGACATTGAGCACCATGTGCTAAGAGTCTGTACTTGTCTCAAACAAAAGAAGCCGTGCTGGGAAACAAGGGCACCACTCAAGAGCATCGTGACAACACAGCCACTTGAACGTGTCAGTTGACTTTCTTCACTAAGGCAAGTCCAAGGCTGGATATGAGTACATCCTGGTGATTATTGACCATTTTACACAATTTGCACAGGCATATGTCACAACCTCGAAGGCAGGGAAACTGTCACTGACTGTCTTTTCAGTGACTTTACTCTGAAGTTTGGGTTCTCATCATGAATACACCATGACCAAGGGGCTGAGTTTGAGAACCAACTCTTCATGCAACCGAGAAAACATAGCGGGGTGGCGGGATCAAGAACTACACCATACCACCCCCGGGGAAATAGACGAGAGCTACACTGCACCACCCCAGGGAAAAAGACAAAAATTACACTGCACCACCCCAAGGGAAATGGACAAGAGCTACACTGCACCACCCCAGGGATATGGACAAGTTGGGAGATTCAACCTGACCCTTCTTCAAATGCTGAAAACACAAACAGAAAGACAAAAAGAAAATTGGGAAGAGTCAATGAATAAAATGGTCTGTGCTTACAACTGTATAAGATCGCAAGTAACAAGATTCTCTCTGTTCTACCTTCTCTTCAGTAGATTGCTGAGGTTGTCCCATAGATGTATTCTTTGGCCTGAACACTGACAAAAGTTCTGCAACCCACAGTGAACACTTGGAAGGAAGGGAAAAAGGCATGTAAGACGCCCATCAGATTGCCAAGGAGTATATGCAAAAGGTCTCGGGGAGAAATAAAAGAAATGATGACTGCAAGTGAGATTTACAGTTTTACAACCTGGGAATCGTGTCCTAGAAAGGAATCTGACACCCCTCGGACGCCCGGGAAAGCTTCCAAATGATTGGGAGGACTGCATCCATATTGTTGCATGAAACTTTGGGGAGGATGTGCCAATCTACAAACGTATGAAGTAAAACTTGAACAAAGAAAGGAAAGATCCAGAGTACAACATCACAATCTTCTCATGCCAAGTGAACAGCTGCCTATGGATGCTGAACCACAAGTGGATATCGCAACAAAGCAAGGCTGTCTGCCAAAATGGAACACCACGGCTCATCCATCTAAAGAGAGGGAAGAGATTGAACCAGCCAATGACAGTGAGGATGAATGTTACTACCAAGTTGAAAGTCCCCAACCTCACAGTAGCAAGGACTGCAATAGTTTCGAAGTAGAGCCTATACAACTTGCTGAGCAGCAAATGAGGGTTGAGGATTCACAATACTTCTAGGGACAAATGCCTGAGAAGGAACAGTTGTGGAGTTTGTCTGCATATGAAACAGTACCTGTCCCTGTATTTTCATCTGTATCAAGTAATCTACATGACTTACCCGATTGCAAATCATTACTGGTTTCTGTACCTACATCTGAACCAAGTGACCCAAGTGATTTTCATGCATATGAACCAGTCCTAGCTTCTGTATTTACTCCGGCCAATGATGAGCCAGACAACAAGATGGAGCAAAGACAAGGTAGCTCAATGTTCTCTCAGAGGGAATGGCAACCACCAAAATGCTTTACTTATGATAGAGTTGAGACCCCAACATGTCACAACATACAGACTCTAGACTGTGGACCGCATTAGTACCAGGCCTTGCCTTATAATTGTGTAACATCAATGACTTCATGGCTACCTGTGCCTCAGTTCCTACGTCAACCATCATGTGCCTACTAGAAACCAAATTAATGTTTTGTGCAAGGAAAGTAGTGATTGCAAATCTAACACTGGGAGTAGATGTTGGGACGGCATCTACTTTTGTGGGAGAACGTGTGACAAGGGTGAAATCTGTTCAATTTAGTTACAAATAATTGTTCAAATAATTTAAAAAGAATTAAAATAATTTATTTAATGTGAATATCATTTAATGTTGAGAAAAGTAAAAAGGATGCAAATGTGTTCAGTTGAAAATTCTGAGAATCTGTGTGCAAGGTATTCTCTTGTAATATCAAGCACTGAACCTGCGATCGACTTGTAAGGGCTTGTGTTCAATCTTCAGCTCACAAATGATGGCTCATGCCTGCCAGAATGCCTGGGGAGGGGCAGTATAGGTTGTACTCATTCTCAATAAGGTGATGTATGCATGAACATAACAGTGTTGATGTTTCATTTGTCTTTCCTTTTCAGGGGTACTACGCATCCAATTCCGCCCCCTAACCTCAATCAGAATTTTTTTTATCGCCCTTACAATAGTATTCCATAGGTCATATCTGAACTTTTTGTATCATTCTAGATCACTGGTCTTGAATGGCACAGGTATAGTACTCAACAGACTATGGATCTCCTGGTTCATCCACAGCTTTTGGTTTGGGTATGTGTGGTATGTTCTGGAAGGCACACACTCATCCACACAGGTTTTAATGAAGTCAGTGACAACTGTGGCGTATTCAATCAGACTCGAAGATGAACCCTGAATACAGTCCAGTCCATCGTCTCAGAGCAGACATGCCAGCACTCCTCTGCCTGTCTTGACCATACCTTCTTGGTCCTCATTATATGTCATTACTATATATCATAACTATATGTGCTAGCTGTGCTGTGTATGATTGTCAGTAATGTGTTTTGCACTATGGTCCCAGTGTTTGTTTAGCTGTATACATGGGTAAGATTGAGTGACAATGAAACTTGAACTTGAGAAGCCCACAGAAGGATGGGAATCACCAGTGCTTTGTAGACAATGTTGGGTTGGGTTGAGCTCTGTGTTGGGCTGATGTCTACACCCAGTGGACATTTTACTTGGTACCTTCTGTGACCAATGAGTGTATGTTCATAGTCTTCTGCTGCCGTAGCCCATCCACTTCAAGGTTCAATTTGTTGTGTGTCTGGAGATGCTCTTCTGCACACCACTGTTGTAATGCGTAGTTGTGTCCCTGTTGCCCTCCTGTCAATCTGAACCAGTCTGGCCATTCTCCTCTGACCTCTCTCATTAGCAAGACTTTTTCACTCACAGAACTGCTACTCACTGGGGATGGTTTCCATTTCTCACAGCACTCTCTGTAAACTCTAGAGACTGTTGCATGTGAAAATTCCAGGGGATCAGCAGTTTCTGAGATACTCAACCCACCCCCTCTGGCACAACAATCATTCCATGGTCAAAGTCCCCTAGGTCACATTTCTTCCCCATTCTGATGTTTGGTCTGAATGACTGAACCTCTTAACCATGTCTTGCATGCTTTAAACCATTGAGTTGCTGCTACATGATTGGCTGATTAGATATTTGCATTAACAAGCAGGTGTACCTAATAAGGTGGCCACTGAGTGCATATCTACAAAAGTCTTTGCCTTAGCTGGCCAAGTGCTCCACCAGTGTACCGAAGGCAACGGAGGATTTTGCCATCAATGTCTGCCTTTGCTGACAGCTGGACCCTGAGATATGGGAAGTGGTTCACATTTTTCTGCGTCTCATCACGGATCTTTGTTATGCAGTGGTGGCAGGTTGGTAGAGGCCCCCTGGTTTGCAGAAGTTAAGCGTAGGCCACCTCTGTGTACCCTGCAGCGAATGAGTCCACTCTGACCTGGTCCTCGGTCTCTGTCACCAGCAGCTCAGTGACTAACATTCTGTGGATTAACTTCACTGGTGCACGGAGCTTGTTAGAGCTCAGTGATGGCAAAACCTTGTCATGCACTGTTCTCTGCATGTATCAGTTTGAATAAGGTGAGCGTGGACAGATTTCACTAGAGCAGCAGAGGCTAAGGGAAGACCCTGATAGATGTTTATAAAGTTGTCAGATGCATAGAAAGTGTAAACAGCCAATATCTCTGTCATCGGGACAAAATGTCTGATACCAGAGAAAAGCTGTAGATGGTGGAAGTCAAAGTAATACCCACAAAATGCTGGAGGAACTCAGCAGGCCAGGCAGCATCTATGGAGAAGAGTAAAGTGCTGACCTTTCAGGCTGAGACCCTTCATCGGGACTGGGGAAAGAAGTCCGGGTCAGGAGGTGCGGAGAGGAGAGGGAGAACACAAGGTAGTTGGTGATAGGGGAAACTGGGAGAGGGGGAGGGGTGAAGTAGAGAACTGGGAAATCGATTGGTAAAAGGGATAAAGGTCTGGAGAAGGGGGAATCTGATAGGAGAAGACAGAAGACCATGGAAGAAAGGGAAGGGGGAAGAGCACCAAAGGGATGTGTTGGGCAGGTAAGGTGAGAGAGGGAAATGGTAAAGTGGGGGCAATAACCAGAAGTTCGAGAAATTGATGTTCATGCCATCAGGTTGGAGGCTACCCAGATGGAATATAAGGTGTTGCTCCTCATCACAGCATTAGAGCAGGTCATGGGCTGACATGTCGGAATGGGAATGGGAAATCAAATTGAAATGGTGGCCACCAGGAGATCTTGCTTTTTCTGGCAGGTGGAGAGCAGGTGCTCGGTGGAGTGGCCCCCAATCTACATCGAGTCTTACCAATATACATGAGGCCACATCAGGAGCACCAGATACAGTAGATGACCCCAACAGATGAGGAAGTGCAAGGGTGGGTTAGTAAGTTTGTAGTTGACACAAAGTTGGTGGTGTTGTGGATAGTGTAGGAGGTGTCAAAGGTTACAGCTGGACATTGATAAGATGCAGAGCTGGACTGAGAAGCGGCAGATGGAGTTCAATCTGGAAAAGTGTGAAGTGATAAACTTTGGAAGGTTGAACATAAAAGCAGATTACAAGGTTAATAAGACCGTAAAACATAGGAGCAGAATTAGGCCATTCGACCTATTGAATCTGCTCCACCATTCCATCATGGCTGATCCCGGATCCCATTCAACCCCAGGCACTTGCCTTCTTGCCATATCCTTTGATGCCCTAACCAATCAGGAAGCTATCAGCTTCTACTTTAAATATACCTATGGACTTGACCTCCATTGCAGTCTGTGGCAGAGTATTCCGTAGATTCACTACTCTCTGGCTAAAATAAATACTCCTTACCTCTGTTCTGAAGGGCTGCCCCTCAATTTTGAGGCTGTGCCCTCTAGTTCAGGATCCCCCCATCACAAAAAACATCCTCTCCACGTCCACCTTAACTAGTCCTTTCACAATTCAGTGGACATCTCCTTAGTCTGGAATGGAAAGCCTCATTCTGAGAGCAGATGCGATGGATATGGGGGAATTGAGAGAAGGGGGTGGCATTTTTCCAAGTGACAGAGTGGGAAGAGGTGTAGTCCAGGTAGCTGTGAGAGTCAGTGGGTTTATAAAAGGTATCAGTAGATAAACTGTCTCCAGAGATAGAGACAGAAATCAAGAAAGGGGAGGGAGGTGTAGGAAATGAACTGGGTAAATTTAAGGGCAGGGTGTCCTCTTTTCCACAACTTGGGAGATGAGCGAGTAAGTTTGTGACTACCATGCCTGTCCATCAAATTCTAGAACTTCAGCATCAATACTGTTCTCTCCCGAGAACTTGTTGTGATTTAGGATGTCTTTGCCTGAGCCTGCCCTTATGAGTGTGTGTGAGAACATCTTGGCATATTTGTGCTCCCATGCCCACTACCATGGTGCTGTTGTGTTACGGTTACCCATGGTAAAAGTGATGATGCAGAAGTAGCATCTGCTGCACAATTTGAAGTTTCGGAACCTGGAACGTCTTTGCCCTCACCAGCTACGTGACAGTGACGGAGAAACATTGTACCGCCATTGTAACCCAGGAACTCAGATGCCTTGATATTGACACTGTCACTTCATATGAGACAGGGCATGCAAGAGACGGCCAGCTCAAAGAACAAGACTTATGTGCCAGGTCTGAGTTCATGATCTTCAAATGTTCTTTGCCCTAGATGTGAAGTTAAACAGGAGTGCCAGCTAGTGAGATGAACTTGTCAAGACGAATTAGGATCTGTGGGACATATAAAGAACTCATGGTATTGGACTCATTCTACTATGGACTCTGCAAAGTGGGTCCTCTGGTTTCTTCCCACAGTCCAAAGGTATACTGGTTGGTAGGTCCTGACGAAGGGTCTCGGCCTGAAACGTCGACTGCGCCTCTTCCTATAGATGCTGCCTGGCCTGCTGCGTTCACCAGCAACTTTGATGTATGCTGGTTGGTAGGTTAACTGGTCATTGTAAATTGTTCTTTGATTAAGCTAGGGTTGAATAGGTGGATTGTTGTGCAGTGTGGATCACCGGGCTGGAAGAAGCTGTTCCATAAATAAAAATAAAATGAAACAAAATGCTGGAAGCACTTGGCAGGCCAGGAATTATCTATGGACAGATGGTGAATTGACTCATTAAAATCCAAAGCATCAGAATTGGAGGTGTACCTAGATCTCAATGGGTTGCAGGGTTGGTAGAGCTTTCAAAGCTGAGTCCTGAGTTGACCAAGATGACCTTCCAATCACATACCCATAACACCAGGTCTCTGAATTACAAGTCCAGTAACAGAGGACACTAAACTTGTAGTTTGACTTTAGTTCGTTTGCTGGGGAGAGAGATGGTGGTTAAGGAATTGAGCTTGTGGTGCGGAATGGCGTCCAAATATTGGCTTGGAGATTTCTGCTCATCTGGTGCTCAATGATAGGCAACTTAGCATAACAATTTGGATACAGTGGGGGGAGTTATATGAGAAACAGGATTGGTGTTTTCATATGATGGTAGCCATTTAGCATTTGGAAGAGAGGGAGGAGGGGTCCATGGTAGATCCTTTGACCCCAGAGGGCATGGTGAAGGGCTGGGAAGTGAAGCCATTGCACGTGATTCACTGACTGGAGAGTGGCTGCATTCAGCTGGACAACAGAGCAGGGGGACTGGAGGAGGACAGGGCTGTCAGTTGATAGGTGAAGAAGGAGGGTAGTTACCTCTGGCACCCTCACCTGCAAAGTTATCTACAAATATTAAGAGAAATTTAGTTTTGTGTAGAGGCAGAAACCTGGTTGGAAAGTTTTAGGACAGATTTAGGAGGCGACAATACATATTCAAGGGCTCAGTATATAGCAATGGGGTTAATGGAAGTGGATTATATAGAATGGAAGGGGCAAGGGTTGGCTTTCATTTTGGGAAAAGGGGATAACAGAAGATTTAAAGAGGATGAAAACTAAGGGAGTGTCAGTGACATCAGTGAAAGGGTGAGCAAAGGAGGAGTGTTGACTGATCAGTAGGTTTGTGGGAACACAATGATAGGGTTTCAGGGTAAGGGAAGGGAGAAGCCCTTGATGATCCAGTGGGTGATGACGGAAGCTCCTGTTACTAGTCAGAGTCATAGAGGTACAACATGGAAATGGCCATTTGGCCCATTGAGTCCATGTTGGCCATCAACCACTCATTGTCACTAACCCTGCGTTAATCTCATATCTTTATTTCCCACATGTTCCTATCAACATACCTTCCCCTCCCCACCCTTATTCTATCATTCGCATACAAATCTAAGCCATTGTAGAAACCTGATGGAAGGTAACCCAAGGTCAGGATTGAAGCCTGTCTCTGGCACTGTGAGGTAGCAGCTCTACGAGCTGGAATACTGTGCCACCATAGCTGGAGAGATGCTGGAGTAGATGGGGAAGTGGGATTTAAGATGACAGTTTACCATGGAAAAAGGAAGCTAAGAGTTCCGTTCACATTTTAGGGTGATCGTGAAATAGCAGGCAGGAGAATAGCCCAATAGTTCTTCATGTGATCACCCAGAATAGCCAACGAATGGCTATACCAGTGTCTGCTATGCCTGGTCCGGTCCTCACCTGCTGTACTTGGAGTTGAGGTGAGGAGAACAGCCAGGGTGAGAGGGACCAGGCATTGTGGATGGAGGTGAAATGAGGTAAAAAATGTCACTGATTCCTCCCCAGTAAAACAAGATACTGCAGATGCTATAAAACTGAAATAGAGACAACTTGTGGTACACGCATGAATTCAGCATATCACAGTGATCAGTGGCCGAATTAGTGAACCAATAATCAGAGTTTTACTGTGCAGAAACAGGCCCTTCATCCCACCATACCCATGTCCAACCTTTCTCCCATCTACACAAATCCTATGTGCCTGCATCAGGACCATGTCCTTCTATGCCAGGGGTTCCCAACCTTTTTAATGCCATGGACCAATGCCATTAAGCAGGAGGTCCATGGACCCCAGGTTGGGAACCCCTGGAATCTATGCCTTGCATAATTCTGTCCAAAGGCCTCTTAAATATGGTGATTGTAACAGTCTCTATCATCTTCTCATGCAGCATGTTATAGAGATCAATCAACTCTGTAAGAACTTACCCTCTTTAAAACTCCATTTGCTCACCTTAAAGCCATGAGTTCAAAGACCTGAAATTTAAATCCCACTACAGACACTGGTGTACATGACTTCCATTAATAATCTGGAAAGGAAAATAAACATCTGGATATAGACCAGGAAAAACTACTGGATTCCAATTTGAAAACTGATGACTGGAGAAAATTTGCCCTGCCCTGCTCCATCTGGTCCAGATGTGTCTCCAGATCCTCCAGGTCCATCATGCAAGGACAATTAGGGATAGGTGACTAACCTAGGCCTTACCAGCAACACTCAGATCCAAATATATGTAAAAGCACAAAGCAAGGCAGTTTCTCCAGAGAGAGGGAAGTAGGATTAACATTTCTGGACACCAAACCTTTGTTAGACCCCTAAATATTTCCACAGATGTTGAACGTCTGCACTGTACCTGCATTGGTAATATACTGGTGTGGATTCTATCCCAAACTGTGAGCTTGGTAACTACATGTACAAAATGCTGGAGGAACTCAGTAAGCCAGGTATGGAGGGAAATAAACAGTCAATGTTTTGGGCCATGAGTGACAGGTTTTGTTTGGATGGATTAAAATTAAACGTTGCGATGCAATTGGTTCCAATGAGGTTGGGTGCTTCAAAATGGCACCTTATATGAAGGTGAACTTCACAGTGCCAGCCATCCCTGAAATCCAGTGAACATCCGCTGAACTTGTTGAGAAGTAGTTGGGAGCACACTGTTTGCCCTCTTGATTGAGCAATAAGCCAACTAAGGAGAAGAAAGTGTGACATGGAATGAAGGAGATAAGGACAATTAAGATCAAAAACTTCATTATAGAGATTTTTTGTATTGAATTAACAATTAAGTTTGTGTTGTGTCATTGATAACGCAGTCCCTTTGTTTACAGATTAGCTACACCCTTTTATCAATCAACTAATCTTTGTTAGCTTTAATACACATACAGACAATGATTAATGACCTCTTCTGCATCTCAGTCACTGAATTAAGAAAAGCCAGCTTCTATAATTGTATACTGTATGTACCGCATCATTTTTGGTTAACCATTATAGAGCTGAGGGGGAAATATTTGAGGCTGTAGATTGCTCTTATGATGCATAGTTTATACCATCTGACATTTGTAAACATTGGGAGGGTGAGTGTTTCCGTACCCTTACCTGTGGAAGTGTAGAATTGGAGCGCGTCAGAGCTGGCACAACGAGGCTTCGCGTAGGCGCAGTGCACAATGGTTTCCATAATTGACATTGGCGTGGGTGGGATTTGTTGTTCACCCTCAACACCTACATAATTTAAAGAGGTGTTGCCTTGATTTTAAAAACAAGTGCTATTTTGACGTACTCTTTGTGGGTGATAAGATTATTAAGGATCTCAGAATTCACTTTTACACCCACATCTCTTTTCTCAGTGACTGTCACCAGTTCTGATTTATTCCATGCGGATTACAATGTAAATTGCACCCTTAATGATTCTGATCCACCCACAGGCTTCCTCATAGTCTTTAACTTTCCTCAGACCATTGCTCATCACTTCCCAGGACCTATGATCAACCACACTACATGCATTCTCTTGACAGCTGTATGTCCTACTTCCCGACCCCTCACCTCCACTCCTCTGCCATTTGTACTTCTGGCTGACACAGTGGCACAGCTGAAAATTCATGACCCCCATGATCCGTACAACCTGTGTCCTCCTTGTCACCGCCATAGGTTCTTCCGGCCGTTGGGCATACGGGTTGGTGGGTTAATTGGCAACACTAAATTGCTGCTAATATGAAGGTAAGTAGCAGAATTGGTGGGGGCGGGGTGAATCCATGTGAATCTGATGGGGGGGGAATAAAATATTAGTGTTGGGTTGTTGCAAGTGGTTACTGGTCAATGCAGACTTGCTATTCTCAAGAGCTGGATTCCATCTTTTGTGACTGTATGAGAAAGAAATGGGATTAGTTCAGGATTAATATAGACCAAGGGTTCCCAACCTTTTTTAAGTCATGGAGCATTACCATTAACTGAGGGGTCTACGGGCTCCAGATCCATAAGCAAAGACTTGGTGATCGGAAGGGCCTTCTTTTGTGCTAATAATTCCATGATTTCTCAATTATTTTCTATCTCAGGTTCTAGATATCAATACCCCTTTGGATCCTTCTTTTCCACGTCAGACCACATCTCTCTTGCATCTCACCTCTTGCCATTTCTTTATTGTCTCCTCTGACCTTCCACTCCCTGACACCGAATTGAGAACACAATTGACCCCTGCCTGTAAGGAGTTTGTATGCTCTCCCCGTGATCTCCGGGTGCTCTGGTTTCCTCCCACAGTCCAAAAATGTACTGGTTGGTAGGTTAATTGTTCATTGTAAATTGTTCCAAGATTAGAAACATAGAAAACCTACAGCACAATACAGGCCCTTCAGCCCACAATGCTGTATTGAACATGTCCTTACCTTAGAAATTACCTAGGGTTACCCATAGCCCTCTATTTTTCTGAGATCCATGTACCCATCCAGGAGTCTCTTAAAAGACCCTGTCATATCCGGCTCCACCACCATCACCGGCAGCCCATTCCACGCACTCACTACTCTCTGCGTAAAAAAAAACTTTCCCCAACATCTCCTCTGTAACTACTTCCAAGCATCTTAAAACTGTGCCCTATCATGCTAGCGGTTCCAGCCCTGGGAAAAAGCCTCTGACTATCCACACAATCAATGCTTCTCATTGTCTTATATACCTCTATCAGGTCACCTCTCGTCCTTTGTCACTCCAAGGAGAACAGGTTGAGTTCACTCAACCTTTTCTCATAAGGCATGCTTCCCAATCCAGGCAACATCCTTGTAAATCACCTCTGCACCCTTTCTATGGTTTCCACATCCTTCTTGTAGTGAGGCGACCAGAACTGAGCACAGTACTCCAGGGTTCTATATAGCTGTAACATTGCCCCTCAGCTCCTAAACTCAATGCCACAATTGATGAAGGCCAATGCACCGTGTGCCTTCTTAAATACAGAGTCAACCTGTGCAGCAGCTTTGAGTGTCCTATGGACTCAGGCCCCAAGATCCCTTTGATCCTCCACACTGCCAAGAGTCTTACCAGTAGTATGATATTCTGCCATTATATTTGACCTACCAAAATGAACCACCTCACACTTACCTGGGTTGAACTGCATCTGCCACTTCTCAGCCCAGTTAGACTAGAATTTAATTGGGGGATTGCTGGACAGTGTGACTCGAAGGACCAGGAGGGCTAGAAGGGCCTATTCCACACTGTATCTAAATAAATAAATAGATAAGGGAGCCTAAAGACTCCCAAGTAACATTTTATGAACAGCTTCCACTTCCATCAGATTTCTGGATGACCTATGAGCACTACCTTCCTATTCCTTTTTCGTGCTGTTTATTTATTTATTGATTTATCTATTTATATTGTTTATTTATTATAACTTAAGGTAATTTTTATGGCTTGCGCAATCCTGCTGCCACAAAGCAAAAAAAGTTATGACATATGCCAGTGATAATAAATTTGATTCTGATTCAGTCCTCAGTAAATATCTCAGTGTTAAACTCCTGACATTGAACTAGAACTCAGTTCTTTTTTCCATCTCCTTCAACCCCAGACATATCCTTTGATCAGTAGTCTTCCCCTGGCCACAGGGCTCTTTCTAATTCTTCATAACATTTGTCCCCTCCCTCTGGCTCTTCTGACTCTCTTTGCATGTTTACATTGTAAGCTACCTGTGTGACACTCATCTTAGTTTTCTACTCTGCTCACTAACATAAATTGCATTCCCCTCAGATCCAAGCTTCACACTGTTATCAACGGCTTCCTGGCTATTCTCCAACACACCACCTGCCTTCCAGACAACAGCTCAATTGGTCAATGTCATGGACACCTTTAGTTTGACCTCATCACCTCCCAAACCAGACTTCCTCCAAGCCCCACTACAGGAACCCAATCAGAAGCACACTTGAAACCCTATTCTTGCTCCACGGAAGTTGCTTCTCCCTGTCTCCTCTCTACTATTTCTTGCCCTGGGTAGTCCTTTCCCAATTTTATCCTCTGCTAATACAGCCTTTATCACCTTAATGGATCACCTTTACCATGAATACCCGACTTCTTTAGACTTCCCATTGAAAGAGCGTGACTTTCCTTGTGAAAGGTTGAGCCAATCTCCATGCTAACCCTCCCCCACCTGACAGAAACTGAACTCTTCCTTCAACTCTACTCAATCTCTGACTGACAGGGCTATGAGTCCAAGCCTACCTGCCTTTCCATGGGTATTATTTTTTTAGCTCCCACTCTACTTAGGTCCCTTCCACTATTGTTTTCCCCAGAATATTAATCTTTGTTTCAGCATCACTTTCCTGGTCTTTGCCCACTCTAAAAAAAAATCCATTAGCTCCTTCCAGTTTTTCACTTTTTCATCTAGTCCACCCCACCCTTTCCTTGCCTTCTCCATCTCCACAGCAAGGGTGGTTTGTTAATAAAATCAGAGAGAGAAACCGGAGTGAGATGTTACTCCAACACTCCCCACCCCCCACGTGCTTGCTCCATCACGGGCACGTGCCAACCCATATCGAGAACATCTTCAAAACACGAGCCTCAAGAAGATGGCACCCATTATTAAGGACTCTCTCCATCTGGAACCAGCCCTCTTTTCCTCACTACAATCAGAAAGCAGATTCAGGAGCCTGAAAACCCACACTCAATATTTTATGAACAGCTTTTTCCCCTCAGCTATCAGAGTCCACAAACCCAGGAACACTACCTCACTATTCCTCTTATTGTAACTTGGGAATTTTTATGACTTGCTGCCACAAAAACAACAAATTTCCTGACATATGTAAGTGATTATAAACATGATTCTGATTCAATGAGATTATGGGTATCTTTTAATCCAGCAGCATTTCCCTAAACTAAGCTCATATCCCTCAAATTTCTTACCATTTAAAGTGTAACCGGGTGACTGTCGGATCTTATTCAGTATCGTTAAAAGTGTACTTAGGCAGCCATCCAGGTAATGCTAGAATAGTTGTCTGTGCCTTTAAGGGGAGACAGTGATGTCATTACGCACGCGCGGGATAGTGGGGAGACCACTTTGCTTTCTGCTGAAGATGTGGTAGGGCGTTGGAACTGGGTTCCTCCCAGAGTGTGCTGGGCATGGTGAAGAAAGGTGAGCATTAATTGACAATATCCATGTGAATTCATTTATACTTGTTGGCGGATCAAGAATATCGGTAATTTGACATGTTTTACATGTAGATGCTTTAGATTTTCACAAGTAAATGCGTCGACGCTGGATTGAGTGGCTTATACAAAGTCCCTCACCATCCAAGTAGATCAGTCTTCCTGTAATTTAACTACTAGGCAATACCTTGTAAAAGTTGTCCCAAAGTGTACCTTTTGTCTAACTTTATTGTATCAGGACTGATTGTGCATGTAACCGCGTAACGTGAATGTTTAGTCTCTGTTCGGAAGTTCTGCACGTGTGTACGTCTTAGATGAGATGTATTTGCTTAGATTTTTCGCTGTTATGTATAAGATGCAGGGTGGGTGGGATTCTAATGTTGTTTGTATTGTGTTCCTTCAGGATTGCCACTACCATATTAGTACCGTATTAGTTCTGGTATTTTTTTATACTGCGTACGCAGTTCTGTCCATACACGAGGGTGTGGATTGAAAGTTAAACTGAGATTGAAATGGCAAGAACTGGTTGTAAATTTGTTCGTTTTGTTTTGCGACCCTCTTCTGGCACTTAAACATCTAAAACAGATAAAGGAATTAAAGCCCAAAAAAGTACTTGTTGTCCTGAGCGTGTACTTTTCCCCAGGCTACAAAAGTCTATTGATCAATGTCTACTGCCAGTCCGTGACTCCCACAGCTATCTTGCCTAGACTTTCTCCATCTGGTGTCATAGAAATGATCTATTTCATTCTCCTAGTTCCTTTGTCAGGGCTAATACACTGTTTTATCTCCTTTCAAACTGCTCTGGTATGTCTTCCTTTTTCTTCATTCACTCTGCTTGACAGGACCCTCGAATGCAACCGTCATGATTTCATGTGTCGTCCCCATCCCCACCCAGGATCCCACCACCAGCCTTCACTTATTAAAGGTGATCCCCTGCCATCTCTGCACCATCCTGTCTGTAAGCCCATCTTCTCTCCAGCGTTCTGAAGGGACATCGCAGAACATTCCTCAGTCGCCACTACTTGCTATTCCCGTCCTCCAGGTCCTTTACCACGGAAGTGCAGGAAATGCAATCCCTAATTTTTCCCTTTTTGGCACCATGCAACTTCTCCAGCCCTCTTTCCAGGTTACAAGGACTTACTTAAACTTCCTGCAATTTAGTACACCGCTCACATTGCAAACTCTTCTCTCTTAGGGAGACCAAAAGCACCTTGGGTGGCTCTTTTAGCAACACCTCTGCAACTATCACCCACCCCACATACTCAAACCTCTCCGTGCTTTGCTTCCACACTGTCCTGCTGAGCTCCCTGAAGACCACTGTGTCATTCAGATGGGCACAGTCCAGCTCCGGACATGGAATAAGTTTGGATCACAACAGGTGTGGATACTCTTCATTGTCAGACTGCCTTCTGGCCCCATGGGGGTTGTCTCCCACTACCACATTCGTTCATTGACAACATTTTTCTACAGTAGTGTGTCCCTCTAAGATAGGGGTTCCCAGCCTGGGGTTCCCTGCTTAATGGTATTGGTCCATGGCATAAGAATGCTTGGAAACCCCCGCTCTAAGAGCTGATGGCAAACTCTGTGCCTATGTTATTATGTTGTGATACATCTCCTGTACAATATAATGGTCGCCTGACCTCACAATCTACATTGTCATAGTCTTGCACCTTATTGTCTACCTGTGCTGCACTTTCTCAGTAACTGTAACATATTATCATATTAGTATATTGTCTAGCACAAGAGAAAAGCACTAACTGAATGCAGAATATAACTTCACAAACAAGAGAAAATCTGCAGATGCTGGGAATCCAAGCAACACACACAAAATGCTGGAGGAACTCAGCAGGCCAGGCAGCATCTATGGAAAAAAGTACAGTCAACGTTTCAGATGGAGACCCTTCTGCAGAATATAATTTTACAGACATATTATATTCTGCATTCAGTACTTGCTTTTCCCTCGTACTGCATCAATATGCTGATGTGATGAAATGATTTGCATGGAAGGAATACACAACAAAGTTTTTCACTGTACCTTGGTAGATGTGCAACAAGCAATCACCATATCGGTAGGGAAACAGCAGTGTCATCTTCAGTATCGTGCAAACACAGGAATCCCACAAACGGCTGTTCTATGAACCTCAAACTTAGTTCTTGCTCTTATTGAAATGTCCACAAACACAGTGTGACCCACAATGCTGCTTTGATGCCCAAGAGCAACATGGAACATTCTCTAGTCTAGCCCTTTCCATTGTCAGGTTGTTCCTGCCTTAACGTCTCAATCTGGTTACATTTGGGATGACTTGCTGATCAATGTTTTCAGGAAATTACAGGGAACTGCTACAACTAGCAAGGGAGAATCTTTTCCTTAAGGTTCTGAATTTATAATAGGGACATAGAATAAAATTACATACAGATCTTTTAGGGACAGAATTAGAAATGATAAAAGGTCTCACGGTATTGGGGTTATGGTATTGATGTGGATAGAGAATTGCCTACTCCTGCACCTATTTTCTATGTTTCTATGTCTCAGCCTACAATACTGGCTGTTCATTTTTCTCCATAGATGCTGCCTGATTCACGGAGTTTTGTATGCACTGCTTTAGGAAACAGTTTTGTTTGAGAGTGTGGACTGGAACAGCACGTTCAGACTGCTGCTTCAGTCTATGTTAGATTGGCTTTGGATTTCTGAGCTCCCCAAGCTACTGAAGTATCCTATTTTCAATTTCCAATGTATCAGCTGTGACTCAGCAGAACTCTCATTTGTGCGTCAGACAATTATGGGATCAAGCCTATTCTAGGGTCCTGAGAACCATCACGTGTGTTAGCACTCCAGTATAGTACTGAGGGGGTGCACTCTACAACTGTCTCCACTCTCCGTCCCCCGCTCTCTGAATGCATAAGTATATCTCTCTGCCCTTTCTGGAAAAGGCACAGATGTTGGCCGCTGGTATTTCAGAGTGTGCGTCTGGCATTATGATGTTTCATGGTATTAGCACTAGGTGTCTAGAAATTGCTCCACGCCATTTTGCTGGTGTTAAAATAGCACTGTGAGTCACTGTACAGCTGCTTGTGAAGGTTGCAGGAAGACTGAGAACTTCAAAGGCGAGGTCGATGTCACAGTGTTTTTGGGTTTCTCTGTGTAACGCCAAGCCGAAATGGCATCTTCAGTTGCAATGCAAGCATTCCCTACTGATCTGCCACGGCTTCTCACAGTTCTAAGCACGTAGCCTAGCAGCTATGATCCTTGCAACTAGCTCTTAAAGGGGCTCGTCATAAGCCAACTGACGTTCTTCCAGTGACTGTGCAGGGCTGCTGCTTCATGAACCACTTCTTGCATTGATGCAATGGGGTGCCGGGTGAATGCTCCCAGAGGCATCAAAAAACATCTGGCTATACTGGTCCAGAACACCAACCTCTGGGGGAGACATGCTGTTTGTGCTAGGGGACCACAAGGACTTCCAGGGTTTTAACATAGAACATAGAATAGTACAGCACAGTACAGGCCCTTCGGCCCACAATGTTGTGCCGACTCTCAAACCCTGTCTCCCATATAAGCCCCCACCTTAAGTTCATCCATATACCTGTCTAATAGTCTCTTAAACTTCACTAGTGTATCTGCCTCCACCACTGACTCAGGCAGTGCATTCCACGCACCAACCACTCTCTGAGTAAAAAACCTTCCTCTAATATCCCCCTTGAACTTCCCACCCCTTACCTTAAAGCCATGTCCTCTTGTATTGAGCAGTGGTGCCCTGGGGAAGAGGCGCTGGCTATCCACTCTATCTATTCCTCTTATTATCTTGTACACCTCTCTCATGTCTCCTCTCATCCTCCTCCTCTCCAAAGAGTAAAGCCCTAGCTCAGTGACTCCAAGCTAGGTATCGGGAGCTAATCTCTCAATCATGTGACAGCAGTTCAATGCACTAAAGCATTCAGACGTGGTCGTGGGGTTCAGTTATTGTTCAGGCCAAACATCAGAATGGGGAAGAAATGTGATCTAAGTAACTTTGACCATGGAATGATTGTTATTGCCAGACAGGGTGATTTGTGTATCTCAAATACTGCTGATCTCCTGGGATTTTCTCACACAACAGTCTCCTTACGGAGAATGGTGTGAAAAAATGAAGGAAAAACCCCCAGTGAGTGGCAGTTCTGTGCGTGGAAACACTTTGTTAATGAGAAAGGTCAGAGGAGAATGGCCAGACTGGTTTAAACTGACAGTAACTCGAATAACTACGTTCTAGGTGTGTAGAAGAGGATCTCTGAATGCACAGCATGTCAGACCTTGAAATGGATGAGCTATGGCAGCAGAAGATCATGAAAATACACTCAGTGGCCACTTTATTAGTGTTACGTACCCCGTAACTGGGTTGCCAAACCAGCAGAAATGGATCACTCAGTTGGAGTCTGGATTACTAGAACTAAGAAAGTTTTATTAAAGGAACAAGCAACACAGTACTCTAATCAAAAGGATAATAAATGCAACAGTTCAGCAATGATAAACACACATGTACACAGAATTAAGATAACAGGATCAATCAAGCTCTATCGTTGTCTAGGGGTAAATGACCAGTTTCAAAGTGACGCAAAGTTCAGTTCAATTTAGTTCAGTTCAGTTCGCAGTAATCGCTGCCGTGGCGATGGACAGTGGGGGGAAGGAGAGAGAGAGCAAAACGAATGAATATTCAACACAGCTTCCACACAGACCTTCGCAGTCAGCTTTCGGGCGAGCCCTTTGTGATGTCATCTGAGGTCACCGACCGTGACCCCTCCGTTTCCAGATACGATCGTTTCTCTGCGGTGAATCCGGCACCCAGGCAAAGGTGGACACACACCAGGTTCCCGCCGATCGTGCCTTTCCACCCTGTGCATCTATGGCCTGGTCCCGCAACCGGCCTTCCAAAACTTCCCACCGACTTGTGAGAGACGCACCGCTTCCAGGGTCTCGTTACCTCGGGTGTCGTGTGTGTCCTGCCTTAGCGAACCTGTCCCTTTTTATCCCCCTGCTGGGGTATCGCCTGTCCATCACTTCAAACAGTTCAGGGTTCAAAGGGGGAGCCGATCTTGACAGCTCTCCTTCTGTTACTCTCTCCCGTCCCTTCATTAACATCTCCAAATGCTGCTCCATTGTTTTCCTTATCTCTCTTTCTCCTGAAGACAGGTGGCAGACCAACTGCTGATCCCACTGGTGCCAGCACAGGACAGCTACATCTTAATCTATGTGTATTCTTGTCACACTTCCCCCCTTTAAGGATTTTTACCGGGGGTAAAAATTACAAACATGAATACATTATTTGATACACACAAATATACATCTTTATCAGCTATTTGGCTAGTACAGCGAATTTGAAGTTGTCAATACCTGACAGACAGTCAGCCATCACATTTTCTGTTCCTTTTATATGTGTTATTAATAATCCCTTAGACCAGGCTCCAACTTAGCAAACTTCATAGTGGCCAAAAACACTGATGAATTGCGATCAATGTAACCTCTCATTTGGTTTTGTCCCGGACCACAACAACAAGGGTCGTCCCATTCCGACTCAATTTTCTCTCGCAAGGGCTTAGTAGGAGGGGGAGGGGTAGTGACAGCAGAGTTATTGCAAAACTTCCTACAGTACCCCACCATCTCCAAGAGCCTTCTGAGGGCCCTCTTGTCTGTCGGGGTTGGGATGTCAGAGATAGCCTGCACTTTAGCTTGCATCGCTGCCAGCTGCCTCTGTGTCACCACAATTCCCAGGTAAGTGACCTTCGTGTGGCCGAACTCATTTTTTCCAAGGTTCACTATCAAGCTGGCTTCAGACAGCCGTATTACATTGCCAATACACACCTCTGTGTTCATCAGCCCTTTAGTCACTTTACTCATTCTATAAGGATGTTGCTCGCTAGGCTGGCCTAGAATAACAACCACCACCCAACGTCCCAGTTCTTTGCATCGCCTCGGGACAATCAAACACACGTGTGCGAGTCGTTTAATTACTTCTCCTAAAGAGTCGCTTTGTTCGGGGATTAAGGGAGAGACCTTATCAGCAGACCTGGCCAAAACAATAGCCTTCTCCCATCTTGTCGATACCATACTCATCTTTTCAAAATGGTTTTTTTCTCTTATCAGGGGGACCCTAGCTTCATTGATTTCCGCGCTAACACCGACTAGGTTTGTTAGCATATCAAAAGCCTGTGACCGTCTCAGTTCGCGTCGGCCATAATCAATAACATCCTTCCTCCGGTGCAGCCGGTAAACCTCTTTCATGATTCCACCAACTGTTCCCTCCAGTACCGCAAAATGTCCACCGGGGGGTACCTTGTGGGCCAGGTTAAAAATCTCATCCCCATAACTCTTCTGCACCACCCCCCATTCCTCATCTGCGGGTACGGTACTTGGTCTCCCTTGCTTCCTTAGCACTTCCTCCTCCACACAATAGCCTACTAGTTCCCTTGTTAATTCTGTGTCAGAGAGAGCTGTCTCTGCCAAAACCATCAGCCCCTCGTCTCGCTCCTGCGCCTGCACAAATTCTTTCCTGGCTAATGCTACGTCTGTCCCAGCTCCCTCACTACCTCTTGTTTCACTACACTCCTTCTTTTCACTTTCTACCCCCTTCTCGTACAAGGCTGGCAGAAACGTCTCAGCTAAATTTACTACTGCAGTGCCATGATGAACCTGTGAGTCCATGGGCGGGGCTTCAATGCTGGCAGGCTGACCTGTCAGTCTCACTGCTGGGAACACGATTCCCCCGGCGAGATCATTACCGAGCAAGACTTCCACGCCTTTCATCGGTAATTCAGGCCTCACCCTGATCGTGACTAGTCCAGAGACCAGGTTGCTTTGTAAGCGTATCTGGTGCAAAGGGACGGCCTCTGTCCCTTCCCCAATACCTTTGACCTTGACCTCTCCAGTCTGAGTCTCTGAGCTAAACTCTAATACACTCTTCAGTATTAGTGACTGACACGCTCCCGTGTCTCTCCAGATCCGCACCGGAACTGGTTTTAACCCCTCCTTCACCGACACCAATCTGGCCGAGATAAACCTCTCGCACCTTTCCTGAACTTTGGCAGACCTCTTCTCTCCTAGCGGTTCGTTTACCAGCTCGATACAGCCAGTCAAAATCGCCGTTTTTCCTTTTCCCGTCTCCTTCTTTAGGGCAAAGCTCCTGGACGTAAAGTGTCCGACTTTCCCGCAATTATAACAGACGACCCCAGGAGACTTCCTACCAGACTGCTCCCGGTCTACCTTATCCTTCTCACTAGTCCCCGGCTTACTTTCTGACTTTTCTGGCGGACTCTCCCCGCTGTCCTGACTACCCTTCTGGTAGCCTTTACTCAGGACAAACTTCATTTTATGCATCAATGCATACTCATCCGCTAACTTAGCAGTTGCGGCTAACGTGGCTGCCTCTTTCTCATCTAGGTAGGGTCTCATACCCTCAGGGACACAACCTTTAAACTGCTCAATCAGGATCAGCTGTAGCAGTCTGTCATAATCCCCCTCTACCCCCTTTGAGGCGCACCAACGCTCACAATATGTCTGCATCTCATGGGCAAACTCTAAATACGTGCGGTCCCACTGCTTCCTTGCATTCTGGAACCTCTGCCGGTATGCCTCCGGGACCAACTCATAAATCCTGAGGATGGCCTCTTTCACCACCTCATACCTCTGGGCATCTTCCGCGGACAAAGCTGAGTAAGCTTGTTGGGCTTTCCCTTTCAGTACACTCTGAAGCAAAACAGCCCACTTATCCCTCGGCCAGTCCTGACTTGTAGCAACTTTTTCGAAATGGAGAAAGTACCGATCCACGTCGGTATCGTCAAATGGGGGAACCAGCCTAACCTCCTGGGTCGCCCGGAACCCTCCACCTTGGTTCGGCACGGGCCCCTGCTCTGCCCTTATCCTTAACTTCTCCAGCTCGAATTCCCTTTCCCTCTGTTTCTCCTCTCGCTCCCACTGTCTCTCTCTCTCCCTCTCTCTCTCCTGCCTTTCTAACTCTCTCTTTCTCTTGCCTTTCTAACTCTCTCTCTTGCCTTTCTAACTCTCTCTCCTTCTCTTCTCGCTCCAACTGTCTGTCCTTCTCTTTCTCTTCTCGCTCCAACTGCCGTATCCGGAACTCGTGCTCGAGTCTCAGTTTTTCAAGCTGTACCTGTACCGCGTCTCCGGCAGGTTTTTCAATAGACACCACCTCCAGCTCACCTTGGAGAAACACACCTTTAGATACATAGTGCTCTACGATAGCTCTGTGTATCTCCTCTCTCCTCATTGTCGACTTCTCCTTAGCAAGATTCAACCGTTTGGCCACAGCTACCAATTCCGATTTCCTGGCATCCTCTAATGCCTCCAAGGTCGGCGCCTTTATAATTTCCTCAGCCTCCATTTCTGCTGTTTGTCTTTTCTTTCTTTCGGGAATTTTGACCCAATCAATTTACTCCGTCCCAAATTTAGCGTTCAAAATCGCGGATGAGATCCCCACTTATGTTACGTACCCCGTAACTGGGTTGCCAAACCAGCAGAAATGGATCACTCAGTTGGAGTCTGGATTACTAGAACTAAGAAAGTTTTATTAAAGGAACAAGCAACACAGTACTCTAATCAAAAGGATAATAAATGCAACAGTTCAGCAATGATAAACACACACGTACACAGAATTAAGATAACAGGATCAATCAAGCTCTATCGTTGTCTAGGGGTAAATGACCAGTTTCAAAGTGACGCAAAGTTCAGTTCAATTTAGTTCAGTTCAGTTCGCAGTAATCATTGCCGTGGCGATGGACAGTGGGAGGAAGGAGAGAAAGAGCAAAACGAATGAATATTCAACACAGCTTCCACACAGACCTTCGCAGTCAGCTTTCGGGCGAGTCCTTTGTGATGTCATCTGAGGTCACCGACCGTGACCCCCTCCGTTTCCAGATACGATCGTTTCCCTGCGGTAAACCTGGCACCCAGGCAAGGGTGGACACACACCAGGTTCCCACCGATCGTGCCTTTCCACCCTGAGCGTCTATGGTCTGGTCCCGCAACCGGCCTCCCAAAACTTCCCACCGACTTGTGAGAGACGCACCGCTTCCAGGGTCTCGTTACCTCGGGTGTTGTGTGTGCTGCCTTAGCGAACCTGTCCCTTTTTATCCCCCTGCTGGGGTATCGCCTGTCCATCACTTCAAACAGTTCAGGGTTCAAAGGGGGAGCCGATCTTGACAGCTCTCTTTCTGTTACTCTCTCCCGTCCCTTCATTAACATCTCCAAATGCTGCTCCATTGTTTTCCTTATCTCTCTTTCTCCTGAAGATAGGTGGCAGACCAATAGCTGATCCCACTGGTGCCAGCACAGGACAGCTACATCTTAACCTATGTGTATTCTTGTCACATTAGGTACAGGAGGTACTTAGTAAAGTGGTCTATGAGTGTATGGTTGTTCCTACAAATGGCAATTCATAACAATTGGACTTTCTCCACTTTAAGTAGTTCTTTTTTTTATCGGTCTTGTTTGTTTTTAATGCCACTCATTACAATACTGTGGAGATATGGTTACCGTAGAAAGTGAGTTTTGTATGTTTTCCGACTTGGGAGACAAAATCGACTTCTGTTTGTAAACTGCAACTCATTCATCAACCAGGAGCAGCCTGCAAGTATGTTAACAAACTGGATGTGAATGTTAGTGGTGTACTTACAAAGGTGCAGATGAGGGAGGGAGAATGATGAGCACACAAACACTCGGCTACTCCCCCGGCCCCACATGGTTCCATCTGCTTATCATTCCATTTCCTTCACTGGTTCCACCTATCATCATCCAGCCTCTGTCTCACCCGTTCTGTCCCACTTCTGCTTAGTTGCTCCCTTCCCTCCACACCAGCAGCTCCTAACTTGGGGTCCACGGGACCCTTGCCTAACGGTATTGGTCCATGGCATAAACACAAGGTAAGGAACCCTGTTCTACACTCTCAGACCTGGTGCATGATCTCAGCCTAAAACATTGACCATCCTTTTCAAAGTACAAAGTAAATTTATTAGCAAAGTACATATACTTCACCATATAAAATGCTGAGATTCTTTTCTTGCAGACATACTCAATAAATCTATAGAATAATAACCATAGCAGAGTCAGTGGAAGACCGTACCAACTTGGGCAGTCAACCAGTGTGCAAAAGACAACAAATTGTGCAAATACAAAAAGAAAGAAAGAATAATGATAAATAAATAAACAATTAGCATGGCAGGGAGAGTTTTTCTTCCTTCGCCCGTCTACGTGAGATGTGGAACATTTGAGAGACTTTGAACTTTTTACTGTGCTCATGGACTTCTTCATCAAGTTATGGTATTGTTGCACTGTTGTAACTATATGTTATAATTATGTGGTTTTGTCAGTTGTTTTAGTCTTGGTCTGTCCTGTATTTTGTGATATCACACCAGAGTAAATAATGTATCATTTCTTAATGCATGCATTACTAAATGACAATAAAGGAGGACTACGTGTCTTCATAATCTAAAAGTAAATAAATATCGAGAACATGAGATAAGGAGTCCTTGAATGGTTCCTGAACCTGATGCTCTTGTATCTTCTTCCTGATAGTAGCGGTGAGAAGAGAGCATGACCTGGGCGTGTCGGTCCATGATGGTGGATTCTGCTTTCCTGCAATAGGTTTTCATGTAAATGTGCTCAGTGGTGGAGAGGGCTTTACCCATGATGGACTGTGCCATATCCACTACTATTTGTAGGATTTTCTGTTCGAGGGCCTTGGTGTTTCCATACCAGACTGTGATGCAGCCAGTCAATATACTCTCCAGTACACATCTATGGAAGTTTGTGAAATTTTTAGATGCCATGCTGAATCTCTTCACACTCCTAAGGAAGAAGAGATGCTGCTGTGCTTTCTTTGTAATTTCAAATACATGCTGACAGGTTCTCTAACACTGAAAAATTTAAAGATGATGACCCGCTCCACGTCTGATTCCCCTAATGAGGGCCGGCTTATGGACCTCCAGTTTCCTCCTCCTGAAGTCAATAATGTTTATTTATTTATTGAACTACAGCGCAGAATCGGCCCTTCTGGCATTTTGAGCCACAATGCCCAGCAATCCCCTGATTTAATCCTAGCCCAATCACAGGACAGTTTACAATGACCAGTTAACCTATCAGCTGCTACGTCTTTGGACTGTGGGCGGAAACCAGAGCACCCGGAGGAAATCATGGGGAAAACGTATAAACTCCTTACAAGCAATGGCAGGAATTGAACCCAGATCGTTAGTGCTGTAAAGTGTTGTGCTAACTACTACGCTATGGTGCCACCTTTGGTCAGCTCCTTGGGACGTTGAGTGAGAGGCTGTTGTTGTGACACCACTCAGCCATATTTTCACTCTCCCTTGTCATCACCTTTGATTCGACCTATGACAGTGGTGCCGTCAGCAAACGTGGATATGGCTTTGGCCTCCACAGAAGAGTTTTTGCATTAGTTTTTTTTGTGATGGATGAAAGTTGATATACATGACAAATGCACACAAGATTACAGAGCATGAAATATAAGATCAGGGAAGCTAGGGTGCAACTCAATAAAACATTAGCCAGGTCACAGCTGGAGTACTATCTGCAGTTTTGTGGTCTCACCAAAGGAAGGACATGATTGCATTGGAGAAGGTGCAGGGGTGATTGACCAGGATGTTGTCATGGATGGAGTGTTTCAATTACAAGGAAAGGCAGAGACCAAAGCTGAGTGCTGGAAACATGGAGCAGGCCTGAGAAAATGCTGGCGGGGAGAATAAAAACCCCACCAAAAAAACCAAGGAGACCAGTTTGCTGGGACTGTGGCACACAGAAAGGTGCATAGTAATCACTCCACTCTATCTTAAACTGATTTCAACAGCACAATACCTCCCTTTATTGTGGGAACAGATTTCACACCGCATGCAGTCAAGTCTCCAATTTCATCACATAACTGAAGTCCCACAAACCTAGTACTATTCTGATAAAACCTGTCATCTTGAAGTTACAGGAGCCTCCTTGTGTCAGGAGATAAAGAATAACCGTACACCATGAGAAGGCAATTAGACACTGCCTTGGCATTTTTCAGCTGATTCCACATCCTTTCCTTTTCCCCCATCACTTTGTACGTTTTCCTCCTTTAATTATTTGTCGACTCAAAAAAACCTGCCTGAGGAAGTGTCACATCTCATCCTTTGCAGCCACTTGAAATCTGTACTTTCTGATAACAAGCACGGCTATCACTGGAAGCAGGTTTGGTTTATTCACTCTGTGGAAGAAAGCATTCATGAGTTTGAGCACTTCTGTCAAATCTACTCTTAATTGTCTCTTCTCTGAAGTGAACAATAGCAATGTCTCCAATTTCATTACATAACTAAAGTCCCATAAACCTGGTACCATTTCAATAAAACCCGTCATAGTCTCTTTGACCTTGAACACGCTGCCCAAGATTGGACACAATAATATTTGTTCTCAGTGTGTCTTAATAATGAAGTCAAGGGTCCCGTATGGTTTCCAACAGCCTTATCAGGCTGTGCCTCCAGCTTTAAGGATTTGTGTTTATATAACCAGGGTTCCATGTTCTTTAGCTACCTTTCAAATTGCATCACTTAGTTTAAATTGCATCTCTTCCTTCCTGTCAAAATGCTTCTTGCAACACCGCTACAAAAGAGCAGTACAAGATTTATACACAATCTGTCAACACCCAGCTTAGTAGTTTGCTGCACAACCAGGTGGATGGAGAAGACAGTGAATCTCTCTGCTCCTTTTCCAATCCTACCAGTCTATCTGGATTCCCTCTCCTTTCATTCACCTCTTCCGTGTACCCCTCCCAATCCCTGCACCCTTTTACCCAGATTACTAACAAACTTGCTCAGCCTGATTTCCTTTGCCCATCACCCACACACCTCTCTGTTACTTTTTGCAAGTTCAAAGCATCAAATTAACTCAAATGAATCACAGGAGTCTGAAAATATGTGTGTTACTTTGTCTTTTACTTTTTAGCCAGACGCACACGTATTACGTGGTAGCGTGATGACATATGCAATTAACATATTTTTACATATAGCCCGTAATGAATTATTTAAATGTACAAGAATGCTTCATCATACTATATATACACACACGATTACTCAAATATTATTGAAATGTTAAATACACAACATTCCTCCCTGCTTAGCTATAAACTCCAAGTCAATACAGAATGCATCTCAACTATATACACAGTACACTATATAATACAACTACTATACACAGACACCCACAGTCTCTTAAATTTTAAATTGTCACATTCAGGATTAAAGATTTCATCACTGTGGAGGCTTTCTTACAGGATAACATCTTTCCTGACTAGGGGGAACCACGTTGCTTGGCAGGTGAGAATTGTGGTTGTGAGACAATTTCAGGTACTGAGGCCTCCTCTGTGATGGTTGTAGGAGTTGACCCTGCGACTACAGGAAGTGGTTCAGAGAGCTCTGGATAGTTCGTTTCTCCTTTTCTCCCTCTGGATCTACTTCAATCCCTTTCTTTCACTTTCTCAGGTTCCTTCTCCCTTTCATACCTTTCCCTTTCTTGTTCACATACTTTGTCTCCATCTCTCTCCTCCTTTTTCTTCTTCTAGTTTGTGCATCTTGATCTTGCACTTAGTTCACTGGGGTATTCTCTTATTAATCTTCCTATTTAGTATGTTCAATAGGTACATTTAACGTTAGAGAAATGTGTACAATATACATCCTGAAATTCCTTTTCTTGGCAAACATCTATGAAAACAGAGAATTGCCCCAAAGAATGAATGACAGTTCAACGTTAGAACCCAAAAGCACCCCCCAGCTCCCCCCCACCCACACACAAGCAGCAGCAAGGCAATGACCTCCCCTCACCCACCAGCAAAAAAAGCATCGGCGTCCCCCACCAAACACTCCAGCGTGCAGCAAAGCATCAATAAAGACACAGACCCGCAGTACCCGAAAGACTACTTGCTCACCTGGTAATTTGACATACCACAGGCTCTCTTTCTCTGATAAGGGAAAAAAGAGGTGTCCCCATTTCACAGTGAGAGGGGAGACATAAACAACTCGCTGGTTTATGATGTTAAAAGCCTGTTGTGTTGCTTTTTTCTGAGCTCTGTGCCCAGAGAGCCAACCCTGGAAAGACTCAGGTCCTTGGACACAAAGCCAGCAGCTAACCCACTGCTCCCGATGTTCCGTGTTCTCCTGCGACTGGCCTTGAATCAGCCCGTCTCCAGAGCCACGGAAGTTCAACACCCTGAAGGGGCTCTAGTTTCTCCCTTTACGATCTGATCTCTCTTCTTGGTTTCTTCATCCACAACATCATCTGATATTGTATCTCCATTGACTCCTTTCTAGTTGCCCTTCCATTCATCCAGCTGGGCTTTGGTCTTTACTTCTACTTTTACAAACAGCTTTTCGTCTCTCATTTGAAGTTCATACAATAACCTCAATGCAGGCAAAGCAGACTCTGGTTCTTTATACTCACAAAAATCGATACATCATCTGTCCCTTTAGCCATTTCACCACCTTCCAGGTTCTGTCTTTACTTTCCTCTGCTATTCCCCCCTCCTGGCTCCATTTGCCTATCATTCCCGCCTCACCTGGTTCCACCTGTTCCCTCCAGACACTGTCTCACCCCTCCCTGCTACCCCTTTTATATTGGCTAGCTTCCTTCTACACTCTCAGTCTTGAAGTAAGGTCTCGACCAGAAACGTCGGCCGTCCCTTTGTCTCCGCGGATGCTGCCTGACTCACTGAAACTCTCCCAGGAGTTCACTCATTGCCTCTTCGGCCTAATGGATTGCAATGCAGATGAGGGATTTGAAGTTACTGTTTCATTTTGTTACGCAAGGGATCAAAAACAAATCTCTGCATTCTTCAAATGGTTCAAATAGTTTCCAGTCATAGAACACAAAATGGCAGAAACAGGGCATGCACCCTACCACGTACTCTCTTCCGATCCGATCCTGCCTTGCTGCTTCTCTCCCAGGGCCTCCAGTGATAGTTTCTTCAAGAAGTTGGCTTCGGTGTTTTTAGAGGACTGATGAAGTCGAAATTATCTTTCAACTGACTCTGAACAAAATACATCACTTAAAATAATGTCCCACAGGGAAATGATGCTGTGCGATCATTCTCAGGGCAGATTTAACTCCAAATTTGTCCTCTTCTGGTCTTTAAAATTTAGAAACCATAGAAACCATAGAAAAACTACAGCACAGAAACAGGCCTTTTGGCCCTTCTTGGCTGTGCTGAACCATTTTCTGCCTAGTCCCACTGACCTGCTCACGGACCATATCCCTCCATACACCTCCCATCCATGTATCTGTCCAATTTATTCTTAAATGTTAACAAAGAACATTTACCACCTCATCTGGCAGCTCATTCCATACTTCCACCACTCTCTGTGTGAAGAAGCCCCACTAATGTTCCCTTTAAACTTTTCCTCCTTCACCCTTAACCCATGTCCTCTGGTTTTTTTCTCCCCTTGCCTCAGTGGAAAAAATCTGCTTGCATTCACTCTATCTATACCCATCATAATTTTATATACCTCTATCAAATCTCCCCTCATTCTTCTACGCTCCAGGGAATAAAGTCCTAACCTATTCAACCTTTCTCTGTAACTGAGTTTCCCAAGTCCCGGCAACATCCTTGTAAACCTTCTCTGCACTCTTTCAACCTTATTTATATCCTTCCTGTAATTTGGTGACCAAAACTGAACACAATACTCCCATTTCGGCCTCACCAATGCCTTATACAACCTCATCATAACATTCCAGTTCTTATACTCAATACTTTGATTAATAAAGGCCAATGTACCAAAAGTTCTCTTTACGACCCTATCTACCTGAGAATTCAGGGAATTTTGTATCTGTATTCCCAGATCCCTCTGTTCTACTGCACTCCTCAGTGCCTTACCATTTACCCTGTATGTTCTACCTTGGTTTGTCCTTCCAAAGTGCAATACCTCACACTTGTCTGTATTCAACTCCATCTGCCATTTTTCAGCCCATTTTTCCAGCTGGTCTAAATCCCTCTGCAAGCTTTGAAAACCTTCCTCACTGTCCCCTACACCTCCAATCTTTGTATCATCTGCAAATTTCCTGATCCAATTTGCCACATTATCATCCAGATCAATGATATAGATGACAAATAGCAATGGACCCAGCACTGATCCCTGTGGCACACCACTAGTCACAGGCCTCCACTCTGAGAAGCAATCCTCTACTACCACTCTTTGGCTTCTTCCATTGAGCCAATGTCTAATCCAATTTACCACCTCTCCATGTATACCTAGCAACTGAATTTTCCTAACTAACCTCCCACGTGGGACCTTGTCAAAGGCCTTACTGAAGTCCATGTAGACAACATCCACTGCCTTCCCTTCATCCAATTTCCTGGTAACCTCCTCGAAAAACTCCAACAGATTGGTCAAATATAACCTACCATGCACAAAGCCATGTTGACTCTCCCTAATAAGTCCCTGTCTATCCAAATGCTTGTAGATTCTGTCTCTTACCACTCCCTCCAATAACTTACCCACTACTGATGTCAAACTTACCGGCCTATAATTTCCTGGATTACTTTTCGATCCTTTTTTAAACAACAGAACAACATGAGCCATTCTCCAATCCTCCGGCACCTCACCTGTAGACAGTGACATTTTAAATATATCTGCCAAGGCCCCTGCAATTTCAACACTAGTCTCCTTCAAGGTCCGAGGGAATACCCTGTCAGGTCCCGGGGATTTATCCACTTTAATTTGCCTCAAGATAGCAAGCACCTTCTCCTTTTCAATCTGTACAATTTCCATGATCTCACTACTTGTTTCCCTTAATTCCATAGACTTCGTGCCAATTTCCTTAGTAAATAGAGACGCAAAAAAACCCATTTAAGATCTTCCCCATTTCTTTTGGTTCTGCACATACCCGACCACTCTGATCTTCAAGAGGACCAATTTTATCCCTTACAATCCTTTTACTCTTAACATACCTGTAAAAGCTATTTGGATTATACTTCACTTTAACTGCCAAGGCAACCTCATGTCCTCTTTTAGCCCTCCTGATTTCCTTCTTAAGTATTTTCTTGCACTTTTTATACTCCTCAAGCACCTTATTTACTCCCTGTTTCCTATACATGTCATACAACTCTCTCTTCTTCTTTATCAGAGTTGCAATATCCCTTGAGAACCAAGGTTCCTTATTCCTATTCACCTTGCCTTTAATCCTGAGAGGATCATACAAGCTCTGCACTCTCAAAATTTCTCCTTTGAAGGCTTCCCACTTACCAATCACATCCTTGCCAGAGAACAACCTGTCCCAATCCACGCTTTTTAGATCCTTTCTCATTTCTTCAAATTTGGCCTTCTTCCAGTTTAGAACCTCAGCCCTAGGACCAGATCTATCTTTATCCATGATCAAGTTGAAACTAATGATGTTATCACTGGAACAAAAGTGCTCCCCTATACATACTTACGTCACTTGTCCTAACTCGTTTCCTAATAGGAAATCTAATATTGCATCCCCTCTAGTTGGTACCTCTATATATTGATTTAGAAAACTTTCCTGAACACATTTTACAAACTCTAAACCATCTAGACCCCTAACAGTATGGGAGTCCCAATCAATGTATGGAAAATTAAAATTCCCTACCACCACAACTTTATGTTTCCTGCAGTTGCCTGCTATCTCTCTGCAGATTTGCTCTTCCAAGTCTCGTTGACTATTGGGTGGTCTGTAATACAATCCCACTAATGTGGCCATACCTTTCCTGTTTCTCAGCTCCACCCATAAGGACTCAGTAGACAAGCCCTCTAATCTGTCCTGCCTGAGAACTGCTGTAATATTTTCCCTAACAAGCAATGCTACTCCCCCACCTTTCATTCCTCTGCCTCGATCACATCTGAAACATCGGAACCCTGGAATATTAAGCTGCCAGTCCTGCCCCTCCTGTAGCTAAGTTTCACTAATTGCTACAACATCATAATTCCACGTGTCAATCCACGCCCTCAACTCATCCGCCTTCCCCGCAATACTCCTAGCATTGATTTAGAAAACTTTCCTGAACACATTTTACAAACTCTAACCCATCTAGACCCCTAACAGTATGGGAGTCCCAATCAATATGTGGAAAATTAAAATCACCTACCACCACAACTTTATGTTTCCTGCAGTTGTGGTCCAATGGAAAATATCTAGTTATAGAAACAGGACTATCTGATATCTAGAGTGGGGTGGAGTCATAGCAAGGATACAGGCCCGTCGGCTCATTTCTTCCATGACGACTGAGGTGCCCACCTAAACCAGTCCCATTTGCGTGTTTTTGGCCCATATTCCTCTTAAACTTCCCTATACGTGTGTGCATGTCCAAATGTCTCTTAAGGTGTAAGTGTGACAGAAAAATAGGCTGAGTTCCGATTACTGAGGGAGAAGAATATTAGTTCAAAGTTCAAAGTAAATTTTATTATCAAAGTACAGCCTGAGATCATTTTCCTGTGGGCATACTCAGCAAATCTATAGAATAGTAACTGTGACAGGATCAATGAAAGATCAACCAGAGTGCAGAAGATAACCAATTGTGCAAATTGAAATGTGAACAAATAGCAATAAATAACAAGAACATGAGATAATAAGATAAAGAGTCCTTAAAGTGAGATATGTTGAATATGTCCTTAAAGTAATGTTGAATACTAAGAAAAAAGTACCAGCAATAGTATGCCTATAGTTATAGCATTAACATTTTCACAAATCAACTGAACTTCTTTACTTACCACTTTTTGTTAATGAACAGAATTATTAGCTTTGGGCTTTGAGACTTGACGTCTAGGCTCCAACGCTTTGTGAGTGACTAACTAGAATCAAATAAATTTCTTATACAATTATCCACTTGGAGTACTAAAATAGCACTACCAATGTCTAAGTGGAGGAATATTGAGTGCGAACTAAGAAATGATTAGTGAGTACCGGGGTCCGGGCCCAAGTGTCAAACCTGTGATCGGCAAGTCCGGGGTTGAATTCCAAAGTTGGTGGCCCAATGTCTCTGAGTCTGAGAATCCAGGGTCAAGCACTGGAGGCCCAGGGGTGTGACCTGTCCTGTAGTTGGAGGTGTTTGTGTGTGTGTGAGTGTGTGTGTGTGTGTGTGAGAGAGAGAGAGTGTGTGTGTGTGTGTGTGTGTGTGTGTGTGTGTGTGAGTGTGTGTATGTGAGAGTGTGTGAGTGTGTGTGTGTGTGTGTGTGGGTGTGAGTGTGTGTGTGTGTGTGTGTATGTGAGAGTGTGTGAGTGTGTGTGTGTGTGTGTGGGTGTGAGTGTGTGTGTGTGTGCGCGCACGCGTGTGTGAATGGGAGGAACGGGAAAGGGACTTGTTCTGCTGTTGCTGTTGTTGGTCTTGGTTTGGTTTGTTGTGCTGTTGTCACCGCTTGTTTTGTTCTGTGAAACATTATGGGTTTACAATGTTGGCTCCAGAATGCCTGGTGACACTTGTAGGCTGCCCCAGCACCTCCTTGGCTGTACTGGCTGTCAATGCCAATGATGCATTTCTCTGTATGTTTCAATGTACATAAGATAAATAAACCTGAATCTAAATCTGTATTCAGTTCCTCCTGGGCAGTTTGCAACATCATAAATTAAGAGTTATTTTTATACCTTGTTCATTGCTTCACACTGCATTATTGGTTCTAGAATATGGTGCTGAATTTTAACAACTTTTCACTTTCTCTCTCTCTCTAGACAAACTTCTCGTCCAACCTCAGCTGGTGGTAAGAGCGTATTCTAGATTTGTCCCAATATGGTCAAGTCAATCTCCAAAGTGACGATGGCTGCATTTCTCAGAGTTCTCCAGGATCTCCTTGGCTTCCTCTTGGTGGTTTACACACTTCTTCTGTTTGGGCTGCTCTCTGCGGAGTGGATAATGCTGAATCTTATAATCAGCTGACCACCTCTGATTGAATTATCTGTACTTTATTACTCATTCGCTTTTTCTGTCTGTTGTTTGTGACTACATATAAAAAACAGTCATCTTCAGCAAGATTAGTCTTTGAGCTTTTGTGTCTTAGTTTTCTCAGCTAGCTTCAAATTTTTGTTTCTATTCAAAATCAGACAAGAAAGAATCAAGCAACACGCATAAAAATTGCTGGTGAACGCAGAAGGCCAGGCAGCATCTATAGGAAAAGGTACAGTCGATGTTTTGGGCCAAGACCCTTCATCAGGACTAACTGAAAAAAGAGATAGTAAGAGATTTGAAAGTGGGAGGGGGAGGGGGAGATCCAAAATGATAGGAGAAGACAGGAGGGGGAGGGATGGAGCCAAGAGCTGGACAGGTGATTGGCAAAAGGGATACGAGAGGATCGTGGGACAGGAGGCCCAGGGAGAAGGAAAAGGGGGAGGGGGGGAAAAACCCAGAGGATGGGCAAGGGGTATAGTCAGAGGGACAGAGGGAGAAAAAGGAGAGAGAGAAAAAAATTAATAATAATAATAAGTAAATTTATAAATAACGGATGAGGTACAAAGGGGGAGGTGGAGCATTAACGGAAGTTAAAGAAGTCAATGTTCATGCCATCAGGTTGGAGGCTACCCAGACGGAATATAAGGTGTTGTTCCTCCAACCTGAGTGTGGCTTCATCTTGACAGTAGAGGAGGCCGTGGATAGACATATCAGAATAGGAATGGGACGTGGAATTAAAATGTGTGGCCACTGGGAGATCCTGCTTTCTCTGGTGGACAGATCATAGGTGTTCAGCGAAACGGTCTCCCAGCCTGTGTCGGGTCTCCCCAATATATAGAAGGCCACATCGGGAGCACCGGATGCAGTATATCACCCCAGCCGACTCACAGGTGAAGTGTCGCCTCACCTGGAAGGACTGTCTGGGGCCCTGAATGGTGGTGAGGGAGGAAGTGTAAGGGCATGTGTAGCACTTCTATATAATGCAGCCTTCTATGTAATTGGCAAGACCCGACGCAGGCTGGGAGACCGTTTCGCTGAACACCTATGCTCTGTCAAGTCCCCTAACAGTCCTTCCAGGTGAGGCGACACTTCACCTGTGAGTCGGCTGGGGTGATATACTGCGTCCAGTGCTCCCGATGCGGCCTTCTATATATTGGTGAGACCCGATGCAGGCTAGGAGACCATTTTGCTGAACACCTACGCTCTGTCCGCCAGAGAAAGCAAGATCTCCCAGTGGCCACACATTTTAATTCCACATCCCATTCCCATTCTGATATGTCTATCCACGGCCTCCTCTACTGTCAAGATGAAGCCACATTCAGGTTGGAGGAACAAAACTTTATATTCCATCTGGGTAGCCTCCAACCTGATGGCATGAACATTGACTTCTCAAACTTCAGTTAATGCCCCACCTCGCCTTTGTACCCCACTTGCTATTTATTTATTTATTTATTTATTATTAATTTTTTTTTTCTCTCTCTCTCTTTCCTTTTGCTCCCTCTGTCCATCTCACTATACTCCTTGCCCATCCTCTGGGCATGCCCCCTCCCCCTTTCTTTCTCCCTAGGCCTCCCATCCCATGATCCTCTCATGTCCCTTTTGCCAATCACCTGTCCAGCTCTTGGTTCCATCCCTCCCCCTCCTATCATTTTGGATCTCCCCCTCCCTCTCCCACTTTCAAATCACTTACTAGCTCTTCTTTCAGTTAGTCCTGACAAAGGGTCTCAGGCTGAAACATTGACTGTACCTCTTCCTAGAGATGCTGCCTGGCCTGCTGCGTTCATCAGCAACTTTTATGTGTGTTGCTTGAAATTCCAGCATCTGCAGATTTCCTCGTGTTTGCGTTTTTAACAAAAGAATCAAGTTGACGCCTTGATTGTTTCTAGTATGTTGCAAATTGGTCAACACTTAAAGCTGTACATTGACCTTTTGCCCAATTCACTTTAAGAAGTCATACTTAAGAAGTATGGAACAATATGTATCCAGAAGGAAAGTGTAAAGGAAACCCCTACCCTGTCCAAAGCAATCTCTGCTTATGAAACTGATTCATAATCCTCCGGAATGATGCTCATCATCAATTTACATTGGGAGCCAATCATTGTTTGCTTAAGCTCAAGCAATTTTTCGGGAAGTTTTTCTTCCTTTCCCAGCAATGATAGGAGATGTCAATTGGCAGAGAAGTTGATCTAAACTCAATAGAATTGCCTTTAACCTGTTGACTACTGACCTCATCAGCTTGTTCTTTACTGCTCAAGACCTAGTAACAAACACAAACCCCCTGTGAAAACAGGATAAGTGTGGTTGGATTGCAATCAACTCTTTGGCCTTTGACTGTCAACAGATAATATTGGGTAGCATTAATAAACATCCATCTCTTCCCATCCTTCCGACTGAGAAACTCTTCTTGGGAGGTGAGAATGAAAAGCAAATTAAGAAATATGCAAATAAAAGAAAAAGATGGAATATCTCTTAAAGAATCATGTTCTATTCACAATTATAGAGGATTTTATTGCTGAATCCTTCATAAACCCATCACTGACAAAACAATGTGCCTCATTCATAACACTGACATTTCCTTCACAACACTGGCAGGTATGCCACACCATCAGGCAGCTCAGATGTCCATTGACAGCAGTCTGAGCAGAGGAATGGAGCAGAGCTTTGTGGAAAAGTTGGGCAGATAAGCTCCTAATGTCTTTTTGCATCCACCAATTGCACAAATCTGCCATGTGCAGGGAAGTGTAGGCAAACAATTGTCTGGGTTCCAAGGACAATCAAATTAGATCATGATAGGACAAGCCTTGTGTAGAATATAACCTCTGATATCAGTCTATTGAGCTATATCTTGCTTCTGTGTCAATATTTTGCATTGTTATTGAATAGACACTCTATTCTGAAGTCTTCTCTTTGTTGAAGTTCCTATTGTCCTTGCCTACCACCTCAGGAACCTCTGCACCCAACTCTTCATTCTCCACAACTTTTGCCAGGTCCAAAGAAATTCTACTGCCTTCACCACCCCCAGCCCCACCCCCACTTTCCGCTTTCTGCAGGGAATGCTCCCTCTGTGATTCACTTGTCCAGTTGACCCTCTCCACTAATCTCCCTCCTGGTATTTATCCCTGCTCAGTCACTTCCATTCAGGGCCCCAATCAGTCCTTCCAGGTGAAGCAACACTTCACCTGTGAATCTGCTGTGGTGGTCTGTTGTCTCCAGTGCTCCCAATGCAACCTCCTCTACATTAGTGAGACCCGTCATAAATTGGGGGACTGCTTTGTCAAGCAACTCCAATCCATCTGCCTAAAGGGGAAATTCCCTTGGCCAAATATTTTAATTCCCATTCCTGTCCCAATTTGTCGGTCCATGGCCTTTTTTAGTGCCATGATGAAGCCACTCTTGGGGTGGAGGAGCAACACCATATATTCTGTCTGGATAGCCTCCAATCTGATGGTATGAATATCAATTTCTTCTTATAGTAAATAATAATCTCCCTCCCTCTCCTCCTCCCCTCTTCTTCTATTCCCTACTCTGGCTCCTCACCTCTTCTCACCTGCCAGTCACCTTCCTCCTGGGTCCTATCCATCTTCCCTTTCTCCTATGATCCATTCTCCTCTCCTATCACATTTCTTCCACTCCAGCCCTTTATCTTTCCTATCCGCATGGATTAACCTATCACCTTCTAGCTACTCGCCTTCCCCTTCCCCCACCTTTGCATTCTGCCATCTTTTCTCTTCCTTTCCAGTCCTGAAGAAGGGTCTCATCCCAAAATGTCGACTCTCAGTTCGTTTCCATGGACGCTGACTGACCTGCTGAGTTCCTGTGGCATTTTGTGTGTGTTGCTACTCCGAAGTCTGCTGTGGGATGAGATTACAATGCAAATGGAAAACAAAATCAAGTGTGTGCTCAAAGCCTCCTTGAATAAATGCAACATCTCCTGCAACTCAGTGGAGGAAAGGCAAGCGAATGGTTTTCACAATTTTGAGGCCTTGCATAAGGAGCACATGGAAGCCCTGTATAAGTGGTGAAAGAAATGCATTACCTCACAAGTGACACTCCTGTTTACCAGGTAAGGTACCTCATGGAAGGACCCGCTGTCCCCACCAGAGAACATACAAAGCCAGGGGGAAGCAAGACACTGTCAGTCTGAGGGAATGCACAAGAAAATGATTTCTTCTATTGATAATCCTTTTCCCACATTTTATTCACCCAGTAGTTAACCTCTCAGAATTTTGAAAACGGTAAGAGGTATCTAATGTTTGCATTCTTTTCAAAGCAGAGCTCCATGTTAGTATAGCTTAATCCGGTATAAATTCAGTCACCAGTCCATATTCACTCACATCCAGATACCCACTCATTCATGACATCACTCACACATAGTCCATCATTCTCCATCATTCCCGCTCACACAGCTAATATAATGCTTCAAAACATACCAAAATTCGGTTGAAACATTGTTTTGTTTCATATATGGTCTCTAGACAACTGAATTATAGTGGTGTAACGAGATTCTGTAATTATATCTGCAGGACATAAATGGTACATGGTTCATTTACTTCATGGTTAGAAATCACAATTGGGGAGGCTTTAAATATGTTAATTGCCACCTCTGCTATCGGAGTAATCAGGGGACTGTCAGTGATCAGGTTAAACATAAATCATCTGGTGTCATTAATAGCAAATAGTGCCACGAGTTCTGACGTACAGTTAATGAAGAGAGTGGTTTCCTAACACAAATTAGTCAGAGTAAAGATGAAATAGTGAAAATCAGTGCAGAGATGCATTTCAGAGTTAATCCACAGTCTCTGACGTTACCGCAATTTCTGCACTGATAATGCATCAGTTTAAATCTGGAACGACTTTAAAATAATTGGATGTGGCCACTTGCTTCAATCTCAATATTATCTCAAAGAACAATTAATGGATTGTGCTGAAGATGTTGACAGGGGAAACTTTTGCTCTTCACCCTTTGTGAAGAATTAATGTGGATTACTGACAGAGAATAAATCACCATATTCACTTTGCGATTTACACAGAAGTCAAGCAGGTTATTACTTAATCATACATTTTCTGTGCATGAATATACACTTCAGAAATATATTAGAGGGAACATTGCAAGAATGGCCAATCGCAGTGCCTCATGCAATACCCACTCCAGTAACACCCCCCTGCCCCCCCCACACACACACACACACAAATTTTTTTCAGTGGAAAACTGCCAGTGGCAGTTGTGTACATACATCTATTGATGCTTCTGGACACATCTTCAGTGATGTTCCTGGAATCATCGGGTGTTTCGGGTCTTTCAACATCATACAACCTCCTCCAGGCGACCCAGCTGATCAGACCCCAGCTTGTGTCCAGATGGCTAGCTACTTATGACTCCCCTCTTTTGAGCCACAGCCATCTTGAGGCCCTCTCTGCCGCATCGGTGGTACTACGGATGGCTCTCCTCTTCCTCTCTCCCTCAATGCCCGAAATGCTGAAGGCTCTAACAAAAGAACGGGTTACGAACCCCCATTTATAAACTATTCCATTTATGTCAGAGACAGGAAAGCATGTGGTAGGTTAACACTGAAAAGTTAAACTTAGTGGAAGTTAAACGTTGTGAAAGTTAACACTGGGAAATTAAAATGCCAATGGCAGTAAGTATTATATTTACAGGTATGTCAGAGACAGGAAAGCATGTGATTGGTCAACACTGGAAAGTTAAACTTTGAAATACAATTAGATTTGTTTTTAATTAAACCACTAATGTCATGAAATATCAAGAGTGACAAATTCAGCTTTTGATGTTTATCAGTACATCTTACTTTATTATTCATGCCTCTATTAAGTTGGTTTAGTAATAGGATGAATGTTTTTTTAGTAAAGTTTTGCAGCAACAGCTTTTGATTGTTGGCCATCCACCTTGTGGTGAAAAACCCCAAAGTCCTTCTCAGCAGTTTTATGGAAAAGAAAATGTTTGATTTCATGTCACTTAATGAGATATTAGGAGAAATGAACTATGACTTGGTCCGAGAGATAAACTTCAAGGTGCATCATTAAAGTGAGAGTGAGTTTGAAATGCAGAAGGAAATCTAGATCCAGGGGCCCAGCCTGCTGATGGCATGGCAATCAATGGCAAAATCAGGAGTGTGCATAAGTTAGGATTGAAGATCTCAGAGTCGTAAAGAGATATGTTGGGCAAAGAACATAGAGACATACATGTATTTTCTTATATTTCTCAAAAACTAGAAAAAGTCCTTGGCCCATTGCGTCTATGCTAGCATTCATATTGTTAGTTTCACCCTTCCCCCTCCCCCAGCTTGTTTTCCTGTTACCTATTCTCTTTCACATGCCACCCCCCAATCCCCAATTCTCGTGCCAGCCAGCTGCGTTGGAGTAATTTCCAGTAAACAATTAATTTACCAACCTGTTCCCAAGAAAACAGTTCCAGTTCATCCAATCTTTGGAATGTGAGAGGTAGGTGAGGGACACCCTTGCGGAATGTGCGAACCCTACACAGACAGTCCCTGAGGTTCTAATCAGCTGTGAGCAGCAGCAGATAGACAGTAACATACTTGCTATGATTATCCTCAACACTAGTTCTCCACAAGGCTGCGTCTTCAGCCCCAACTCCACTCCCTGCACAATTACAACTTCATGGCCAGATTCAGCTGCAGCTCAGTCTACAAATCTGCAGATCATACCACTGTCTCAGGCTGTGTCTCAAGTAAGAGAGAGTTGGAGTACAAGAAGGAGACAGAGAGCCTAGTGGGATGGCTTCATGACAATGACCATTCCCTCAATGTCAGCAAAACAGAAGTGCTGGTCATTGACTCCTGGAAGGGGTGTGGTCCACATGCTCCTGCTTACATCAATGGTACTGAGGTTGAGAGGGTTGAGAGCTTCAAGTCCCTAGGAGCGAACATCATCAATTGCCTCTCTTGGTCCAACCAGGTAGACCTCACGGCCAAGAAAGTCCACAAGTGCTTCTTCTTCCTCAGGAGGCTAAAAAACAATATGCATGTCTCTTTTGGCCCTCGCCAATTTCTCTTTGATGCTTATTACCTCAATACACTGTTTTTAACAAAATGATCTGTGCAGATGCATGCAAAACAAAGTGTTTCACTGGATCTCAAAGCATGTGACAGTAACAAGCCAAATTTACCACGACAAAGAAGAATGAGAATTTGGAAGTGAAAATTTGAATTATGAAGCTGAACTAGGAGCCAATATAGGCCAGAGGGCAAGTGGTGAGAGTAACGAGTACTGTATATGATCCTGGTCACCACAGCACAGGAAATATATGACTGCAATGGAGAGCATGCAGAGGGGTTATGTGAAGACCTTACCAGGACTGGGAAATTGCTGCCGTAAGATTGGATAAGCTTGACTTGTTTTCTTTGGAATAGAGAAGGCAGGTGGAACGCATTGGTGTATGACAAAACTAGAAAGAAGCTAATGCTTTTGGTGTGAAATGGCATTTGACAAGTCAGAGCCTCTTAGGAAGAGTTCAAAGCCAGCATGATCTGATAATGGGACAGATGAACAGGAAGGACCTGTTTTCTGCAGCTGTAAGAGAATAGTTTTAAAGAAGAAAGATTAGAGAAGAGGAAGTAGAAAAGGATTTTCCCCAGAGTCAGTATGGGACTGGAATTTAGTGGCTGAAAGTGCAGCAGTGACAGAAACCCTCATATTTCATCATGACGTCATAATGACGTAGAATCAAATAATTGTCAGCTAATTCAGTTTGAGTTAGCCATCAAGCAAATGACTAAGTGATATTTGGTTGTGTACTTGGCAGCATGTCCTGCATGGTACCGGATCAAGTTCTGGAAGGAAGGATGCAGCTGGATAGATTTTTTAAACCAGTGTTCAAAACAAAAACAGTATGGTTCTCTTCTGTGTCATAAATTCTCTGTGATACCAACAGAGTCTGGTGCCCGTAAGGAAGTGGGCAGCAGGATCTGGGGTGAGGTTAGACTTGCGCAGGAACGAAGATGTGGAAGTGGTCAGGACAGGATTGAAACAGTCAGCTGAAGAAGCAGCAAATTCCAGATTACAGCAGCTGCAAGGGGAGACTAGCCAATGGCTGTGAGTTTATGTAAGTAACTAGATCGTCTGATGGCCACGTGCACCACCAGGACTTGACTGGTTTGGCCATGTGCAGTTACAAACTGGAGGAAGTGAAGGTGTCCAGAGAATATTGAGTGATAGGGAATGATGACAATGGGTTGGAATTTGCCGAGTTTTAGCCGTTCTGCAGGGATTTGCCAGTTATCTGGAGCATGCCTGCTAAGGCATTTTGGATTTCTACACACAAGCCACGTGGAGCAAAAGAGAATGTGATAGAATTCGGGCGGCAGTGCGTTTGATCCTTCTCTTCATGGCTGAATACGCCGGTGTCCAGGAGCAGTTCCGTACTGGGCTGTACCAAGGGGCGGACACACTTTGTGCACCACCCCCCGAGATTTACCCAAGTATTCGTCTGAACAGGGTCACCAAGCTTTAGTCAAAACCATCAAGGACGTTCAGAAAGACCAGAAAATGCGATGTCTGAAGTAGCTGTCAAGGCAATCCAGGGGTGTAGCCCCAGGATTTAGGCCTGAAGCTGGTCACTGTTCAGGAAACCTGAGTAAACACTCTTCCAAAACACTTGATCAAATTATTAAAGGAACACTAAATCTTGTAAAATCGAAGAGCTAAAGTTTATAGCAGTATTGTCTAGCAGAAGATAACATACAAACAATAACAGTGAAAACAGTAAGCATTAATCCCTTTTTAGAATAGGCCAATGAGTGAGAATACCAAACAAAAACTGAAAGAACAAAGTACATTTATTACCATATATGTCACCAGATACGACCCTGAGATTAATTTTCTTACAGGCATACTCAATACATTCATAACAGAATACTAACCATAATTGAATCAATGAGAGACCACACTAGGGCATTCAACCAGTGTGCAAAAGACAACAAACTGCACAAATACAAAAAGAAAGAAATAATTCTAATAAATAAATAAGCAATAAATATCAAGAATATGAGATAAAGACTCCTTGAGCGTGTATCCATAGGTTGTGGGAACATTTCGATGATGGGGCAAGGGAAGTTGAGTGAAGTTATCCCCTTTGGTTCAAAAGCCTGATGGTTGGGGGGTGATAACTGTTCCTGAACCTGGTGGTGTGAGTCCTGAGGCTCTTGTACTTTCCTCCTGATGGTAGTCATAAGAACAGAGAATGTCCTGGCTGGTGAGAGTCCCTGCTTTCCTGTGAGAGCATTTCATGTAGGCGTGCTCAATGGTGAGGAGGGCTTTACCTGTGACGGACTGGGCAGTATCCACTACTTTTTGCAGGATTTTCCAGTCGGGGCATTGGTGCCTCCATACCAGGCTGTGATGCAGCCGGTCACTATACGCTGCGCCACACATCTGTAGAAGTTTGTAAAAGTTTTAGATGTCACGCTGAATCTTCGCAAACTCCTGAGGAAGTAAAGTTGCTGCCGTGCTTTCTCCGTAACTCCACTTACGTGCAGGTCCTCTGAAATAGTAACTCTCCAACCTCACCCCGTGTTAGTGCAGGTCAGTGAGAACGACATATGAGGGGCGATTGATAAGTTCATGGCCTAAGGTAGAAGGAGTCAATTTTAGAAAACCTAGCACATTTATTTTTCCTACATTTACACACTTAGTCCAGTGGTCGTGGAGCATACGGATCCCTTCCTTGTAGAAGTTGGCGTCTTGGACCTCCAGAAGTGGTCCACAGCAGGGGTGATAGATAAGTTCATGGCTTAAAGTAGAAGGAGATGAGGAAAAACTTCAAACTTTCTGCATTTTCACTCAAAGAGTTGAACTGTACGTGCATGTAACGAGAGCTGTATAACTCATCTCCTTCTACCTTAGGCCACGAACGTATCAATCACCCCTGCTGTGGACCACCTGGAGGTCCAAGATGCTCTCATTACATGCATGTGCAGTTCAACTCTCTGAGTGAAAATGCAGAAAGTTTGAAGTTAATAACTCATCTCCTTCTATCTTAGGCCACAAACTTATCAATCACCCCTGCTGTGGACCACTTCTACAAAGAAGGGATCCGTATGCTCCACGACCGCTGGACTCAGTGTGACTATGTTGAAAAATAAATGTGCTAGGTTTTCTAAAATTGACTCCTTCTACCTTAGGCCACACACTTATCAATCACCCCTTGTATTCTGTCTCCTGTCCAACCAGTCAGAAGCAGCCCAGTGAGAGAAAGTACTAAGCAATGGTCTGGTAATTTTAGACAGAGTAGATGAGGGCAAGTGGTCACGGCCCCCACCCCACCCCCGGGGTGAGAGAGTTGTCAGCAGGTTCAGGAATTGGAATTCTATGCCAGCAGGAGGAATTAGGGCTGGTGAGACCCTAGGAATGTGAATAGTCGAGACTAGAATTTGAGGTCTAGTGTTTTTTGATCTCTTGGATCTGGATTGAAGCCCGAAGGTCGATCAGAAATCTAGAAGTCAAGGCCCAGTTACCAGAGCCTCACTTCTGCGAATCTCTTCGAGTCCACTGGGAAGGTCTAATGCTCAGATCTGAGCTCACCGGAGGCTGGAGGCTGAAGATGGCCAATCCTGGGGTTGGAGAACTGTGTGCATAGGTGGGAGGGAGGATGGGGGCTTGTCTTGCTGTTGTCGTTTTGTCTCTGTGCACTCTTGTTTTGCCGTGTTCTGTATTGTTCTGCCGAGCCCCGTGGGCATTCTATGTTTGCACCGGAATGTGTGGCGGCACTTACGAGCTGCCCTCAGCGTGTCCTTAGGGGTGCTGGTTGTTAATGCAAAAATGATGCACTTCACTGTATTTTCACCATGTGATAAATAAGCTTGAATCTTGAATCCTCTTACCTGCTGTAACCTACAGACCACAAATGAGTATGTGTTGCCAGCTATTCACCTATTAAACTGAGCTGTTCATTTGGAGCAGAGCCATTAAGTGCATCAGATGGCTTGGCTCTGATTGATTTATTTATTGAGATGCAGCATAGAGTAGGGCCTTCTGGCACTTGGAGCCATATCGGCCAGCAACCCCCGCTTCAATCCTAGCCTAATCACGGGACAACTTAACAGGGAATCGGAACACTCAGAGGAAACACACGTGGTTACGGGGAGAACGTACCACGCCCTGTACTGTAAAGCATTGTGCTTGCCACCTACGCTATCATGCCATCATATGGTGCATTGTTTACAATCGTTCTTGTCTGTGATGGACAGGGGTCAGGCAGTTTAAGGTGTATTGAGGTGCTTATAACTGAGTAACAGAAAAAATGCATGGTCGTACACTTTGGTAGAAGAAATAAATGTACAGACTAGTCTCTAAATGGGGAGAAAATCCAAAAGTCTGAGATGCAAAGGTACCTTGGAGTCCTTGTGCAGAACACCCTAATGGATAACTTGCAGGTTGAGTTGGTGGTGAGGAAGGCAAATGCAATGTCAGCATTCCTTCCAAGACGTCTAGACTATGAGAGCAGGGATGTGATGCTGAGGCTTTATAAGGCACTGGTGAGGCCTCACCTTGAGTATTGTGAACACTTTTGGGCTCCTTATTTAAGAGAAGATGTGCTGGTATTGGAGAGGGTTCACAGGAGGTTCACAGGGATGATCCAAGGAATGAATCCAAGGGTTACCATATGAGGAATGTTCGATGGCTCTGGGCCTATGCTAGCTGGAATTTAGAAGGATGAGGATCTCATTGAAACCTTGGGAAGGTTGAAAGTCCTAGACTGAGCAGATGTGGAAAGGATGTTTTTCATGTTGGGGGAGTCTAGGACAAGAGGGCACAGCCTCAGGATAGAGGGGCTCCCCTTCAAAACAGAGATGCAGAGAAATTTCTTTAACTTGTGGGTAGTGAATCTGTAAAATTTGTTACCAGGTCATTGGGAGTTTTTGAGGCAGAGATTGATAGGTTCTTGATTGGGCACAGCATCAAAGGTTACGGGGAGTGGTGCTGAGGAGGGGTAAAAAAGGATCAACCATGATTGAATGGTGGAGCAGACTCGATGGGCCAAATGGCATAATTCCGCTCCTATGTCTTATGGTCTTACAGTCTATAGTCTTATTATTTCTAAAGTGTCTGTAGGCTCATGTAAACATATTTCTTTTGGTGCATTCCAATTTGCCTCATCTGTGCTCTTTATGAAATACACACACAGCTTTAACTTCATCACCGTGTTGTATGATGTGGGAAATCATGGTCCCTTGACCATGATTGTTCTTGGCAAACATTTCTACAGAAGCGGTTTGCCATTGCCTTCTTCAAAATCCTGGAGGAACTCAGCAGGTCAGGCAGCATCTATGGAAAAGAGTAAACAGTCAATGTTTCGGACCGAGAACCTTCATCAGGGATGGAACGGGAAGAGGAGAGGTCAGAATAGAAGATGGGGGGAGGGGAGGAAGAAGTACAAGGCGGCAGGTGATAGGTGAAACCTGGAGAGGGGGAGGTGTCAAGTAAAGAGCTGGGAAGTTGATTGGTGAAAGCGATAAAGGGCTGGAGAAGCGGGGAATCTGATAGGAGAGGACAGAAGACCATGGAAGAAAGGGAAGGGGGAGGAGCAGCAGAGAGGGGTGACGGGCTGGTAAGGAGATGAGGTGAGAGAGGGAAACAGGAATGAGGAATGGTGAAAGGGAGAGGGTGGGGCAGTTACCAGAAATTCAAGAAATTGATGTTCATGCTATCAGGTTGGAGGCTACCCAGACAGAATATTTCCTTCACCCCTCCTCCTCACCCAGTTTCACCCATCACCTACCACCCTGTACTTTTAGTTTGCTTTCCAGTCCTGATGGAGGGTCTCGGCTTGAAAAGTCAGCTGTTTCGTCTTTTCCATAGATGCTGCCTGGCCTGCTGAGTTCCTCCGGCATTTTGTGTCTCTTGCTTGGATTTCCAGCAGATTTTCTCATGTTTGTCAGTCTGGTCTGCCAGCATAATCACAATGATGCAAAATAATTTAGGCCACGTTGCCTGGTTTGATCCAGGCCCAATTAACATAATCCCATTGTACGATTTGGCTGATGCAGACGAGAATGTCTTCTGAACAGTTCTTTTTGCAGACCATCACTCAGCATCCAGCTCCCTGATGTGCGCCAGAATCCTGTGTTCTCCAGACAAAGCGGTTTGCAAAGCTGCTCTTTTAACTTCAAAATAATTACTGCTTGCAAATTACATTAGGCACTAAAGACTGGTTCTCGCTTGAATTAATATCTAATATATTCACATAATTTCATAACTCCAGAATAGTCTCTAACAGTGCATCCCTATTTTGCAATGTCTGCATTCTTTATGAAGCTTTTCCGTATCCTGAGGAAAATATTTTATTTCACATATACAGAGTAGGAATGTGGCAGTCAAATTGCACACAGTATATCCTTCAAATAAGTGAATTAATTAAAGAGGTAATATGTTTTTAATGGACTAATTAATAAATGAATGTTGACTAGGATAAGAAAAATCTCCATGTTCTTCACAGTCTACTGTATGTACCTGACAGAGTGGATTTCAATGTAGTGTTTTATTAGTAAGTTTTATTATATTTCCAATCTGCGCCTTGTAAGGCATGAAAATGCCCAACGCAGGCCTCTCATGGTCTGATTCGATGTTCCCCTTTATTATATCAAAAATATAATTTAATTATTAGGTATACATAGAAAATACAACCAGTATATATTTCATCTATATTTATTGTACTACTAATCCGATAGATTCTCTTAGAATGTATCAACACCATTAATGATTTTCACCTTAAGCAAGGCACCAAAGAGGATTGATTAATATTTATTTATTCACTGATTGATTGATTTATTAATTGAGATACAATGTGGAATATGTCTTTCTGAGCCATGCCATCTCCTGATTTAATTTGAGCCAGATCTCGGACAACTTACAAAAAACAATTAACCTACCACTGGTATGTCTTTGGACTGTGGGAGGAAACAGGAGCACCCGGAGGAAACCCATGCAGTCACGGGGAAAATGTACAAACTCCTTACAGGCAGCGATGGGAATTGAACCCAGGTCACCTGTACTGTGAAGCATTGTGCTAACCGCACAGCTACCGCGCTGCCCCTAAATGAGGCAGATTTTATAAAGTGTATCCAGGATAATTTTCTGAGGCAATATTTAGACAGTTCTCCGAGAAGCTGTAGTTTCTTTGGAAATTAAGCTAGGCTGATGGTGAAAAGTGGGGTAACACTTTAGGAACAGTGTCCATAATTTTGTAAGTTTCAGAGGGGTAAAAGGGAAAAAGATTATGTTCATCTTTAAGTTAAGGTCCTAATTTGGGGGAAGGCTGATTTCAATAGAGAGGTGCTGTCAAAGCAGAAGCTTTTGGGTGAAATGATATTGGACAAATGAGACCCTCTTAAAAGAGAGGTAGGAAGAGTTCAAAGCCAGCATGCTCTGATAAGATAACATAAGATCAAATTTTATCTATCCCAAAGGAAGTTATTGTTGCAAGGTTGCTCAGTCAGAAATATGTACTTTAAAATACAAAATGTGTATTAAAAAATAAAAGTGCAAAATACAGATGAAACCGTACACTGACATACTTGAGGAGGAGGAGATGTAGAGTCTAATACCCACAGGGAGAAAGGATCTCCTGTGGCGTTCAGTGGTGCATCTCAGTCTGTTACTAAAGTTGCTCCTCTGTTTGTCCACTATGTCGTGGAGGGGTTGAGAGGTGTTGTCCATAATGCTCCATAGCTTCTGCAGCATCTTCCTCTCAGGCACAACTCCCCTGAACAGAACCAGCCTTCCTGCCGAGCTTATCGATCTTCTTGGCGTCAGCTGCTCTCACCCTGCTGCCCCAGCAGACCACAGCGTAGAACAGAATGCTGGCCACCACTGAGCTGTAGAATATCTGCAATCGTACTGCAGACGTTTGTGACCAGAGCCTCCTCAGGGAGTAGAGTCTGCTCTGTCCCTTTTTGTACACAGCCTCTGTATTTTTTATTGTTTAGTGAGTTCCCAGGTATCTGTAGCCCCGGACGACTTCCACATCCGTTCCCTTGATGGAGATGGGAATGCAGGGTGCTTTCACCTTCCTGAAATCCACCACCAACTCCTTTGTCTTAGTGATGTTGAGCTGCGGGTGACTCAGCCCACACCCCTCAACAAAGTTGTCCACCTCTCTTCTGTACTGAGCCTCTTGACCCCAGCTGATATAACCGACAGCTGCCAAATCGTCTGAAAACTTCTGCAGGTGGCAAGACTCCAAGTTGTACCTGAAGTCCGAGGTATAGATGGTGAACAGGAAGGGGGACAGGACATCCCCCTGAGGTGCCCCTGTGCTGCTAACCATAGTATCTGATACACAGCTCTGCAATCTCACATACTGCGCCTGTCTGGACAGGTCGTCTGTAATCCAGGACACTAGCAAAGCATCCACCTGCATCTCCGTGAGCTTACTCCCTAGTAAAGCAGGTCGTATGGTGTTAAAAGCACTGGAGAAATTAAGGAACATGATTCTCACAGTGACGCCTGTGCAGTCTGATAAGGGTAAAGGTTAAGACAGCAACATTAGGGAACCTTGGGTGACAAAGGATCTTGAAGGTTTGAACAACTAACAAAAAAGTATGTGCCAGATATAGACCAATGCAATTGAGTGAGTCCTTTGAGGAATATAGAGTGTATAAGAGAGTACACTTATAAGATAGCCATGAAATATCCTTGGCAGGTGAGCTTAAGTAGAATCTCGAGGCATTTGATAGGTATGTTTGAAACAAGAGGGTATCTCGAGAAAGATGACAATCCTAAGGACTAAAGGGTTAATCTATACGTGGAGTTAAGAGACATGGGCAAGTTAGAAATGACCTTTCAGAGCTATACAACTGCTTGACTCTAAACATTTGCTAATCTGTTATACAGGGGACCTTATTTAATTTCTATAATATACTATACTCACAATAGATATAGAAAATATATTTACACCATGTCTTTCTCTTCTTTCATTGCATCGTCAATCTAATACATCCTCTTAAAAAACTCTCCTGTTTCCTCCATAAACAATGTACATGCTTGTTTGAGAAGCTGTTGCATAGGATGCAGAAATAGCAGTGCCTTAGACTGTTGTCTTTCTCCACAGAGCCTCTGTGTTGGTTGAACTGATCTTCATGCTGTCCCTCAGCACGTACACCTGCACACTGGACTGCTATTGATTGGCTCACTTACTTGCAGACATCTCTTTACACTGTTTTGCAACAAGTTTCAAAGCAGGACAAAGTACGCCGTTCGCCTCTTTGTTGATCTCCCAGATGCAGTTGATGTTTGCCTCATGCATCCCTGAGAATATCTGTAGATCAAGGGCAATCTGTTATACAACTGTCCGGGCAGACCTGGACAAGAAACATTGCTTCCTTCTCTAGGTCATCTTGACCAGCACACATCCATGAGGAATTGGATGATTGTCTCATCCACACTGTAACCATCTTCATGAGACTCTGCAAGAGAATCAGATGGAGAGAGAACCTCTTACAAGTTCTTGGTGCTTATTCAAAAGTTGTGCCAAATGACTTTGGCACTCTGCTCAGGGAACCATCTCACAGGATCCATAGTTTCCTCAACCCGCAGGACCTGCATGACATTTCCTTCTCATCACTGCCTGATAGACTTGTTTAAATCTGACATTTTAGTGCAGATTTTTTTTTGTGAAGGACAGGCAGTGTGACAATGTCCAACTGAATGTAGCATTGTGCAGCAACGAGGCAAGGCCCAACCTTCGCAGCACGGGAATGTGCAGAACCTCAGCACTTGGTGTTTGCAGACTTTGGTTGTATCCACAGCCACACACAAAGATAGGTTATCTGGGTATGTTTCCACACCCCACACCACTTTCTCAAGATGTTTGCTCATTATAACTCAACAAATGCAACCCATCCTGCATCACCAGATGCAATGGCTCTGGCGACTCCCACAGCTCAGGAATGGGGCAAGGTCCACACCTGCACCAAGAGCACCTCACACCCACTGACCAGGTTCTTCCTACCAGAGAGAGAGTGCCGATCCCAATTCCCATTCTCTGATTCACCTTGCCTATGCCCTTCAGGTGGTCACACTTGATAGCGACGGCGAATCAGTTGTGCCGATTGTCAAAGAACACCACAATACTCTTGCTGCAAGTGACTTTGGCAGGTTCAAACCAGCTGCACGGACTGACCATCTCCTGGGTCAGAGCAGAAGTCACTGCTGACATCCATGTCTGTTGGGGGTGTGGGGGAGGGAGCTTTTCAACTGATGTATCACTCACTTGGCTCTGCTTACAAATGTCTCCTCCCCACCACCCCGAGCTCTGGAGAGTTAAACAACCCATTTTTGAGTGAAAGCGATAATACAGCTATGGTCAATCTGCATTAAGATGTAGATTTACCAGTTCTTCTTTGGTGTTTGACAGAAGATGGCTTCCTGGGCTTGAATGGCCCATTCTTGCTTGTATTTCTTTCAAAACAAGATTGAAGTTGTTATAGTTAGGAAGCAGATATTGAACATCACTCACAATGCTGCGAATAAATCAATAACCATTCTACATGGCAAATTACTGGCTCAATATCACTGGCAACACTGAATAGTTTTGAATGTTATTATATCGAAAGCAAAAAGCGATGAATGAGATGATGTATAAGAAGCCAACTGGAGCAATTGAAGGGATGGAGGAAGAGAATTTTGAGGAGTAATAATGCCTTGGTGTCATTATTGTAGAATGCTGAGAGGCAATGAGTTAGCAGTTGATAATAGTTAGACTGTAACATGTTGTTTCATCTTCCATCGACCAGAAGAGTCGGAAAATACAGCCTGAAGGGGTGTGAATTAAAAACTAATCTGCAGCAACATTATTTCAGCAAGTAAGTGCTCGGTCTAAGAAACAGGCTCCTGAGGGACAGGATGGAAGCAACTGGTTTTGACTCATTCAGATGGAAATTAAATAGATTTCTTTCAGAAAATAATACTTCGGGATGCAGCATGTGAGCGATCTGGAGCATGAAATCTGATAAATGGGCTATGATTAAGAGGGAAAAGGAGATTGAATCCACGGTTCCCAAAGATTTTCACCGCTGGGATTTTCTGCAGTGTGTTGGAGACATAGAGCTGTGATTAGTCACTGTGAGAATGACAAACTGGAAGGAAGTGAACTGTCGTGGGTCTTTATCATCTGCAAGTGAGGGGGTAGTCAGTATGCAACCAAGAAATGGTGAGGGGAGTGGGGAAAAGATGGTGAGTGGGGTGGGAATGAGATGGTGAGTGGGGAAGACGGAGAAGATGAGTAAGGGGAAAGGAGAATGGGCAATGAGGGGGAAGGAGATAGCCAGTTGAGAGAGGAGATTTGTTAACTGGACGGAGGGAGAGAATGAGAGGGAGATTGTGAGTGGGGGAGTGGGGAAGAGGGAGGATGGTGAGTAGGGGGAGGGGGATGGTGTACTGAGAGTTAAAAATAAGTTTTAAAAGGAATTGAGAAGGGGCAGTGGCTGGGTTAAGTAAATTGGACCACCTGTCTTTAAACGCCACGAGAAAAACAGTATTCACCTACATATGGTGAAAATTAAACGCATTTCATACCAGTGACGTTGTTTTGTTTATAAATTCGCCCTTCCAACATTGGTTGTACACCCCTATCAACATGGAGAACATGGAACTGACATTGGGAAGGAGGGGAGCATCGAGAACTCTCCCGCACAGTCTCACTACGTGAAGTCACCGCTAAGTTTCCCTCCCCTTCCCTTCACTCTGAGGGGCAGGATTCCTTCCCTGCGCTGCTAGACTAGGGTTCGAGACACCCAGTTGCTTGCACTGTCATCTCTCTGACGGGGACCGTTCCCTCACTTTCATCCTGTGCACGAAGCAGCCGTGACGTGCCCTGACGTCCAGCGCTCCGGTCCTGCCGGCTCCGTGCGCACTGCGACAGGTACGCAAGAGCAAGTGCGAGGCGGCTGGATTTCAGCGAGAGGCAGAGCTGCTGCCTCTGATGAGCAATTTGAAACCGGCTTCGATCCATTCCCACCGGTGACAGCTTTCCCTTCACTTCCAAAATACTTGATAATATTAATATTCTGAAAGTCGGGTGCATTTTCCTGCCAGCCATGGACCATGAATTATTCGAAATGCGCAAATGAGACGGCTTGCAGAGATGCCGCTGGTGTATGATAATTGCTTCCATTCATCTTGGGGAGTTGACAAGCTTGGAATGCCTTTGCTCTTGGTGCTAAAAACTGGAATAGCTCCAGGCTTTAGTGGCATCCCAAATGCAAGCTTCTCGTCTGTGTACAGGCTGCCAGGCCTTAGGCCCCTGTACTTGTCTGGTCTTGGCCTTGGCAAGTATTCGTTCTTCAGTGGAGTTTGGGTAGCAATAGTGTCTCTGAAAAAAAATTCATAATAGCTGCCCCCCGCCATCAGAATCAGAATCAAGTTTAATATCATGGGTTCAATGCCCATTGAGAAATCAGATGGCGGAAGGGAAGAAGCTGTTCCTGAATTGCGGGTGTGTACCTTCAGGCTCCTGTACTTCCTTCTTGATGGCAGCAATGTGAAGAGGGAACATGTTGGGTGTTGGGGGGGTGGGGTTCCTTAATGATGGACGCTGCCTTTCTGAGGCACCGCTCCTTGAAGACGTCTTGGGTACAATGGAGGCTAGTGCCCATGATGGAGCTGGCTAATTTTACAACTCTCTGCAGCTGTCTTTGATCCTGTGCAGTAGCCACCCCTCCCCTCATACCAGATGGTGATGTAGCCAGCCAGGATGCTCTCCACAGTACATCTGTAGAAATTTGCGAGTGTTTTAGGTGACACCCCAAATCTTTTCAAATTCCGAATGAAGTATAGACACTGTCTTGCCTTCCTTATTGCTGCATCAATATGTTGGGGCCAGGTTGAGCCCTCAGAGATATTAGTACCCAGGAACTTGAAGTTGCTCAAATATTCCACCCCCCCTACAAATCCAACGATCATCACCATTTGAAAAAAGATCTAGTGTTTTCCCAGCATGTATGACAAATCAGCTCTTCTTGGGCTTCCGGCCAGATACAGGTATTGATTTTAACTGACGTTTCAATGACAAACTCTACCATTTTCACTAGGAATGATGCCAAGGAATGTCTCGTCCGGTGTACAGTATATACACCCCCGTTGTCTGTCCCTCCTGATTGATCAGTCCTCATCCAATCAGGGTTTCAGTAAGGACAGGAATTCGATTGTAAACAAGGTGGGACCGCGGACACCTGATTGGAAGCAGGTTTATTATCATCTGCATGTGTCGTGAAATTTGTTAACATAGCAGCAGCAGTTCAGTGCAATACGTAATACAGAAGAAGAAAAAAATAAAAATAATAATAAATAAAAAAGTAAATCAATTACAGTAGACGTATTTTGAATAGATTAAAAATCATGCAAAAACAGAAATAATGCATATTAAAAAAGTGAGGTCGTGCCCAAGGGTACAATGTCTATTTAGGAATCAGATGGCAGAGGGGAAGAAGCTGTTCCTGAATCGCTGAGTGTGGGCCTTCAGGTTTCTGTATCTCCTACCTGATGGTAACAGTGAGAAAAGGGCACGCCCTGGGTTCTGGGGGTCCTTAATAAAGGACGCTGCCTTTCTGAAACACTGCTCCTTGAAGACGTCCCGGGTACTTTGTAGGCTAGTATACAAGATGGAGCCAACTAAATTTATGACTCTCTGCAGCTTCTTCCGGTCCTGTGCAGTAGCCCCCCACCCCCATACCAGACAGTGATGCAGCCTGTCAGAATGCTCTCCATGGTACATCTATAGAAGTTTTTGAGTGTTTTTGTTGACATACCAAATCTCTTTAAACTCCTAATGAAGTATAGTCGCTGTCTTGCCTTCTTTATAACTGCATCGATATGTTGGGACCAGGTTAGGTCCTCAGAGATCTTGACACCCAGGAACTTGAAACTGTTCACTCTCTCCATTTCTGATCCCTCTGTGAGTATGTGTTCCTTCATCTTACCCTTCCTGAAGTCCACAATCAGCTCTTTCGTCTTACTGACTGACATTGAGTGCCAGGTTGTTGCTGCGACACCACTCCACTAGTTGACATATCTCACTCCTGTACGCTCTCTCGTCTCCATCTGAGATTCTACCAATAATGGTTATATCATCAGCAAATTTATAGATGGTATTTGAGCTATGCATAGCCACACAGTCATGGGTATAGAGAGAGTAGAGCACACACCCCAAGAGGTGCACCAGTGTTGATCATCAGCGAGGAGGAAATATTATCACCAATCCCCACAGATTGTAGTCTTCCAGTTAGGAAGTCAAGGATCCAATTGTAGCAGGAGGTACAGAGGCCCAGGTTCTGTAACTTCTCAATCAGGATTGTGGGAATGATGGTGTTAAATGCTGAGCTATAATTAATGAACAGCCTCCTGATGATCCTGATTGTGTCGTCCAGGTGGTCTAAGGTGATGTGGAGAGCCATTGAGATTGCACCTATCATTGATTTATTGTGGCGATAGGCAAATTGCAATGGGTCCAGGTCCTTGCTGAGGCAGGAGTTCAGTCTAGTCATGACCAACCTCTCAAAGCATTTCATCACTGCAGATGTGAGTGCTACCGGGTGATAGTCATTAAGGCAGCTCACATTATTCTTCTTAGGCATTGGTATAATTGTTGCCTTTTTGAAGCAGTGGGGACTTCCACCCATAGTAGTGAGAGGTTGAAAATGTCCTTGAATGCTCCCATCAGTTGATTAGCTGTCACTGAAAAGTCGGTTGAAATCGATACATGTACCCGGCTGGAAGGTCGAGAAAAGTTTATTTGTCATCACCACATGCTACAAGTAGTTGATACCACTGGAGGGTGAATAAACAGCAATAACAAAGTCATTGTGAATATAAGGGTAACAATCATGTTAGATGTTTTGACTCATGGGAAAGAGGTGATGTGTATCATCTTTTCTTTTGCATCTTATAACCTACCTGCACTGCACTTCCCCTGCGGCTGTTACAGTTCTGCATTCTGTTCTTGCTTTACCTCAATGCTCTGTGTAATGATTTGATCTGAGTGTAGAGCACGCAAGACAAGCTTTCTGCTGCACTTCAATACATGTGACCATAATAAACCGATTCCAATTGAGGGATTAACACTTCGATCCATAAGAAATGAAGGAGCAAGCATATACTGTACATTGTTCCAAATTCTTAAATATCTGCCAGTCCTTGGATCAAACCAATGTGCATAAATGGAGTTGATATTTAAATAGCAGGCCTGCTTGATGGATTCAATGGCCCAAGACACTCCAGTCTTATCTCCAATTACTTTCCGTCTACATTTTCTCTTGTGTAGTGCTACATGCCTCTCGTTAGAAGGCAGTAACAGGCAGTTAACAAGTACTTGGAGATTTATTTTCCCAATTATTATTTTCCTCTTAGTACAAAGGAATGAACCAACATTAATAGTCCTGATTTGGTTCCATTTACCATTTTCCCTTACCAGTTTTTCTCACTTTTATATAATAAGATCAAGGTGGGTCAGACCTAGATGGATCCTTGTGGCTCAAAGCAAGACCAAGGTATGAGAAGAGTCAAAATTCAAAGTAAGTTTAATATCAAGGTACATATATGTCACCATTTACTACCCTGAGATTCATTTTCTTGTGCGCATTCACAGTAAGTACAAAGAAACATCAGAGAATCAATAAAAATTATACAGAAAAAAGATGGACAAACAACTAATGTGCAAATGACAATGAAACAGTGGAAATACAAACAAAGAAAAAAACAGCAAAATAGTAATAATAATAAATAAATAAGCAATAAGAACGTGAGTTAGAAGTTCTTGAAAGTAAATCCATAGGACTTTGACTTTTCTTCATACCTTGGTCTTGCTTTAAACCACAAGGATCCATTTGGGTCTGACCCACCTTGATCTTATTATTTAAAAGTAACTGTTGTGAGAAAAGCTGGGAAGGAAAAATGATAAATGGACCCAAATCAGGACTATTATTTCTTTCATTCCTTCATGCTAAGAGGCAAGTAATAATTGGGAATATAAATCTCCTAGTACTTGTTAATTGCCTGTTAGTGCCTTCTAATGAGAGACATGTAGCACTACACAAGGGAAAATGTAGATGGAAAATAGTCAGCGATAAGATTGGGGTGTCGTGGGTAACGTTCCCTCTAAATGTTTTTACAGCGGCCTATTAGCACAAAGGAATGAACCAACATTGCTCTGAGCAGGAAATTTTTACACGGCCTCGGCCTGAAACGTCGACTGCACCTCTTCCTACAGATGCTGCCTGGCCTGCTGCGTTCACCAGCAACTTTGATGTATGTTGCTTGAATTTCCAGCATCTGCAGAATTCCTGTTGTTTGACACCTTAAATGTTTTTTTTTGTGTAATATGCAAAACAAACAAACATAAACCTCAACTCTCAATACAAGAAAATAATGTCAGGCAGTAAAAACAATTGAGAGGCACAATGCCAAAAAAATAAAATGTTTTGACTAGATGGCATCGGCATTCAGCAGGCCAGCGGTTTATTAACAATGAGTTACCAACTTTCATTCTGTGTCTATTATTACAATGTGTAACAATGTTGTAATTTGCAACACCGGAAACATAAATAGATTAACACTTTAAAACAGTGTTTCCCAACCATTTTTATGTCCTGAACCCCTATCATTATCCAAGTGGTGTGTGGACCCCACGTTGGGAACCCCTGCCATAAAACGTAGCCCATTTATTATTTAGAAAATGTGTGGATTATATTCATTAGCACATAATTAATTACAGGGTATTTCACAATTATATTAACATAGATTTCAAAATTACATTAACATTATGTAAAAGAAAATTCCAGCTGCACAACAATAAAGGTTACTGCATGTGTATGTGGGAGCATTTCATTTACCACATGGCCATGCACCCATGCAGCTTAAAGGGAACAGTGGTAATGGGCTATTGAATCCATCAAGCAGGTCTGCTATTTAATTAGATCATGGTGACCCTAACAACTCCACCTCCTTCCTGGTGGCAGCTGCGAGAAGAGAGCGTGGCCTGGATGGTGGGGGGTCCTTAACGATTGATGCTGCTTTCCTGCGAAGAAAATCAAAAATGCTAGGCACTCAGCAGTTCAGGCAGCATTTGAGGAGTGAAGAATGAAATGAATTCAATACTTCAAGTCAATGCCCTGAAGATATCTGAATCTTTTCCGATGTTTGATTAGATCAAGGCCAATTTGTAATTCTGGATCTGCAGGCTTCTTTTTTTGTGAGTCTGGCAACAATGGAGATCACAAAACTTTCCATATGCAAACGAGTATCCGTGCAGGAGGAAGTCCTTTGCTCCGCCTTAATTCATTCAGGAAAATCTTGGCCCATTTTCAGGAGAAATTTGAATTTCTGATGAAGGGTTGTTGAGCTGAAACATTCATTCTGTTTTGCCCCCAACAGATGCTGCCTGACCTGCTGAGAGTTTGCAGCTTTTTCTGTGCAAAGTTCAGATTTCTAGTAGTTTGCTTTTGCAGTGAATATCGAGAGTGCATGGTTGGGCTCTGCAGGAGCAGCATCCGTATTGTGCGAGGCTGCAGCTTTGGTTTCAGAGTAAAATATTTTTTTCAGCACTACTGGCACCAGATAGGTTGCAAAGTGATCACTGACTTGATAGGGGGCACTTGTGGTAAAATAGTACAAGATGTCTTATTGGTTAGGGCATGGTCTTACATCTACTGGCAGTGGCAAATCCTGATGGCAGTTAGCAAGTAGTCCTGATCGACACTGTCACTGCTTTTTCAGAGCTCAGTGCTCCTGGTAACATCCTCATTTAGCCTCAAGCAGCAATTAGGTGATTCAGCAGCCAGGATGAACATTCATCCTCCATCACAGACACCACATAGCCTATGTTACCACTGCTATTGAAAATGATCGCCATCCATTGTAGGCAGGTGGCTGAGTGATTTCTCCTTATGGACGCTACAGTTCTGAGTATTTGGTCATTTCTTTAGCAAAACTGGAGCCTTGGGAAGTGGTGCGCCAGGCGATCCAGGACCAACCTTACAGTAAATGTTCTACAAAAAACAATTGCTCCAGGATATTCTATTCAAATAAGCTTGTGCACATCTAAATCTACTCATTTACTTAGTTTCTGTCCATTGCACCACCGGCATTTAGGACAGCAATGGAAGTTCTCCATCTCGGCCGCTGTTCATCATGTCAGCAGCTGCCTCTCAGTTTTCATTACTGTCAGTCATGCAAGTCCTGGGGAGAGACTTAGGAATAATGTCACATTCAGACGTCGAAGGATTCATCATTGCCATTTTTGTAACAATCTTGTTTTATTAGTCAGGGTTGTTAGTGCTGAGTTGAGTTGAACCCCTGAATCTGGAAGACTAGTGGGCCACTCTTAGACTGGCCTCTACCCTTTTTTTATAGATGCACCGTAGAAAGCATTCTTCTAGGGTGCATCACAACCTGATATGGAAGTTGTCCTGTCCAAGACCGGAAGAAGCTGCAGAAGATCGTGAGCACAGCCCAGCGCATCACACAAACTAATCTTCCGTCCTTGGACTCACTTTACACTGCATGCTGTCGGAGCAGTGCTGCCAGGATAATCAAGGACACGACCCATCCAACCAACACACTTTATGTCCCTCTTCCCTCCAGGAGAAGGCTCAGGAGCTTGAAGACTCATACGGCCAGATTTAGGAACAGCTTCTTTCCAACTGTGATAAGACTGCTGAACGGATCCTGACCCGGATCTGGGCTACACCCTCCAAATATCCAGACCTGCCTCTCATTTTTTTTGCACTACCTTTTCTATTTTCTATTTATGATTTATAATTTAAATTTTTAATACTTACTATCGATTTGTACTCCAGGGAGCACGAAGCGCAGAATCAAATATCGCTGTGATGATTGTACGCTCTAGTATCAATTGTTTGGCGACAATGTAGTATAAAGTATAAAGCACCCTTTGACCTGTTTGGCATGGGTGATCCTACCAAGAGCCAAAGCATAAGACCCTGACTCCAAGTCACTGAGGCACGCAAGCCTCTAAACCATGACAAGGTTGTGGCCCGCGTGGAAGATCCAAAACTACTATCTATTCCTCAACCTGGTCTTGTTGATCCACTCACTAAACTTAAGCATGATAACCAACACAGCCTCCATCTCCGACAAAGAATCAATTTTAAAATCTGTGTGCTTTTTTTTACAGCGCCCCCCCCCCCCATTGCACAGCTTCTCAGCAACATCTTCCATCCTTCCAAACCATCTCTTCATTCTTCATGTCTCTTCAATCCTCTGAATCTGGCTCCTTGCATTCTCCTCACAGTGGTTGCTCTACCTCTGGGCTTTCAACTGCCTGACCTGTAACCTTAAACTCTGGAATTCTCACTCTAAAGCTCTGCACCTCTGCACTTATATGCTCTTGTTAAGATATTCCTTAAAATCTTTTGCTATAGCAAACTTTAATCATCTGACCTGAACTCTTTCATCACGAACTCGAGTTAAAAGTTGGTGTTATTGTGATTGTTAGCTTGTTGAGTGCCCTGAGACTTTTAGTTCCTTTGGAGTCCCTTTGTGACTGTACATTGTGGAGGAAGAGGAAGGGAGGAGGCAGTATGGGCAGCCAGTTTTTGGGCAGGTTTTGGGCAACCAACTCAATCAACAATGAAATTCTATTTCCTCATTTAGTGACTGTTCTGCGTCTTCATGTCGCTCTGTCTCGGACCACCACAGCTTGTGCTTGGCCACAATGCAAAAGATAAAAACCATCATTCCTAATAAACGTTGAAAACCAAATATAGAAATCAGAGCACAGCCGATTGCCTGGAAATTTCAACTAATTACCAAAAAAACTATCAGCGTGAATGGCAACATTTGCAGAAGGACAAAGATCATAACCTGTTATGTTTTGTACTTTCAAAACATTAAATTAATTCAAAGAAGATCAGGAGTCTAGGGATACAGGTCTGGCTTTGTCTTTATTTTAATCAAGGCTTGCATGTATCACGTGCTAGCAAGATGACGAATGCAATTGATGTATTTTTACATATAACCCATAATTAATTATTTAAACAAAAAATAATCTTAATCTCACAATATATATATACAAGATTACTCAAAAATTATTGAAATATTAAATACACAGCACTCCTTCTGCTTTGCTATAAGCTCCAACTGAATAGAAAATGCATCTCAACTATATTATATAATACAACTGCTATACAGACATCCACAGCACAGTAAATTTTAAATTGTCCCAAATCAGACCTAAAGATGTAATCGCTGTTGAAGATATCTTACTCTTGTGGGATAATGTCTTTCCTGACAAGGGGGATCACTCTGCTTGGCAGGCGAGACTTATGACTATGAAACAATCTCAGGTTCTAGGCTTCCTCCATGGTGGTTGTAGCACTTGACTCTGAGACTGCAGAAAGGGGTTCTAACAGTGGGAGCCAACTTTCTTCTCTATCAATTGACACTTTGGATCTACTTCGACCGCATTTTCTTTCTCATGTTCCTTCTCTTGTTCACACCTTTCTCTTTACCATTCATATTGTGTGCTCTCTGTGGTGTAGTGCTTAGCACAATGTTTTCCAGTACAGGCAACATGGCTTCAATTCCCTCTGCTGTCTGTCAGGAGATTGTACGTTCTCCTCACGACCACATGGGCTTCCTCCAGGTGCTCAAAATCATACCGGTTGGTATGTTGGTTTGCAATTGGTAAACCGACGTACTGGTTTACAATTGGTCATTGTAAATTGTCCCGTAATTAGGCTAGAGGTTGCTGGGTAATGTGGCTCAAAGAGTCAGAAGGGTTTACTCCATCTTAATAAATAAACAATAAAATTCACATTCTTTCTCTCTATCTCTTCTCTCCTTTTTCTTCTAGTTTGTGCATCTTGATCTTGGGAAGATACATTTATTTCATTGGAGTATTCTATTATAAATTATTCAATTGTTTCCTTTCCGATCTGATCTCTCCTCTTGGTTTCCTCGTCCACGACATCATCTGAGGAATCCTCTGTTTTTGTATCTCCATTGACCATATAACCATATAACAATTACAGCACGGAAACAGGCCATCTCAGCCCTTCTAGTCCGTGCCGAACTCTTACTCTCACCTAGTCCCACCAACCTGCACTCAGCCCATAACCCTCCATTCCTTTCCTGTCCATATAGCTATCCAATTTAACTTTAAATGACAACATCGAACCTGCCTCAACCACTTCTGCTGGAAGCTCGTTCCACACAGCTACCACTCTCTGAGTAAAGAAATTCCACCTCATGTTACCCCTAAACTTTTGCCCTTTAACTCTCAATTCATGTTCTCTTGTTTGAATCTCCCCCACTCTCAATGGAAAAAGCCTATCCACAACAACTCTATCTATCCCCCTCATAATTTTAAATACCTCTATCAAGTCCCCCCTCAACCTTCTATGCTCTAAAGAATAAAGTCGCAACTTGTTCTCCTTCCTTTCTGCCCTTCCGTTCACCCAGCTGGGCTTTGGTCTTTGCATCTACTTTTATAAGCAGCTTTTTGTCTCCCACTTGAAGTTCATGTAACCTTAATAACTTTAGTGTACGCAGGTTAGATTCTGGATCTTTACAATCACAGAAGTCAAATGCTTGCAGCTTTTCTGAAGCTCCTTGAACTCTCTTCCAACTGAAAGCATCTCCAAATTTCACAAGTAATTGCCTGATTAACATATCAGCAGCTCTCTCAGATATGTTGCCTACAAAAACAGTTGTAGTCGGACCACTGCTTTCATCACTTTCACGCTTCCTCTGCACAGAATGGTCCTTCCTTGGTCTAATATACTTTCCAACCAGAGGCATAGAGACTGGCACCAATGCCCGTTTTCCCTCTGTAGGGAATTTACTTATGGAGACAGTTGTTCATCATCTAGTACCTTCTTTAATTTGCTCTCAATTGGCTTCATTGCAGAGTATGTGGTCTGCAAATGGTGGATGGATCTCCAATCACCTTGTAGTTGTCTCATCCGATCATGCTCCCATAATGCTGGTCCTTCTGTTTGTTGTTGTATTTCACAGTTATGAATGCCATTCTCACAGGAGTTATCTTTTCCCCTGTATAAATTCTTAATTGGATATCTGCAGGCTTCAGTTTAGTACCTTTGAAATGCCATTCAAACTCAGTTCATGGAATGACTGAAAATGCTGAGCCAGTACCCAGTTCCATTTCAATTAATTTGCCTTTCACTTCTGGTGTAAGCCATATTGCTTGTCTTTTGCGAACTTTCACACTGTAAATCTCAAGGCTACACAGTCTGGCGTCACTCCTGTAAGTATCAGATTTTTCAACAACAGCATGCCTATTACTGCTCTTTTTGAAACTGCAACTTGATTTTTATCTTTTTCTCTTCCTTGTGCAGACCATTTATTTTCATCTGTCCAACATGGTCTTTGAATGTTTCCTATTTTGTTTGCATTTTCTGCAAGTTTCACCATTCTGTATTTGTTTGGTGTATGTGAGCTCCTGACGCAACAGTAACACAATCTGATTGACCAAGCTGGGTTCAGTTTAGACGATGCAATTTTGTTCACGCTCACTTTCATTCCTGACTGCAACTCAGTTGCATCTCTGTCTGCAGTTTCCATTGAAACAGTGACTTCCACAGCTCGCTGGAATATAAGCTGTGCTTCACTGAGGATCTGTTTTTGAATGCTTTCTTACAAGATTCCATAAGCTGGAAGATGTCTCAGTGTATCATTGAGCTCATTACCAAACTGACAATGCTCAGACAAACAATTCAATTCAGCCATGTATGCTGAAATGGGCTCCCCTTCTTTTTGACTTTGCTTATGAAACCTAAAGCATTCCACAATCAACAAAGGCTTTGGTTTAAACTGTTCTTGCATTACTTTGACAATACCAGGAAAGCTCATTTCTGCAGCTTTGTTTGGAGCAATCAAACTCCAAAGCAAACTATATGTCTTTAAACCTAATGCACTTAGCAAAAGTGGTACTCACTTTTCATTGGCCATTTCATTTGCTTCAAAATACAGTTCCAATATCTCAGTATACACGATCCAATTACTCAATGTGTAATCAAATTCATCGATCTTTTTGATGTAGCCGGCCATTTCTGCCTTTTTTGTAATTATTATTATCATCCAGTGCTCAGTCTTTATGAGCCCTAAATTCTTCCATTTATGGCCTTTTTTAAATAAAAAACTCAATTATGATTCCCCTTCCAAATAACATGTGCTGGCTGCTTTTCTTTTAAACTCAACTATATCTCCAATGCGTTGGGCTGTTTCTTTCAGGCTTGATTGTTTCTCGCAGCGTTCTTTTTTAGTTCAAGGGTCTCACTCTGCTTTAACTGGTCAGTAGCCATCTTGGGGCCCAGGCTCAAGAGCGGGAATGAGCTGATGTTTGGCTGCTGGGCTGGACTTGTAGGCAATTCAGAGCAGCAGAACTGAGGCGAGGCAAAGTTGAGGCAATGGGACACAAGCCCAAGAGTGAGGAGCAAGCCAATTTAAGCGTCTGGTCAGATTGGAAAGGTTGGGTACAGGCCAAAATTGAGATGGCGGGTTCCAGGCCCAAGAGCATATCAAACTGGCAGGGCCTGGGTCCGAGATCGAGGAACGACCCACTGCCAGGCCAGGTTGAAAAGGTCAAGGTGCTGGGTTTGGAGACAAGGGATGGACCAGTTCAGCTCACTGCTCCATGAAGTTTACTCGTCTTTGCGCGGAACTAAGGTTGTGACCTGCAACTACTAGATCAGCAACAGTGATGACTGGCTTTGTGGCTGTGGACTCTCTTTCACTTCTGAATGTTATTTGCTTACTCTTATTGCCTGCTCAATTTGGTTATTTTTCTGCACGTTGGGGGTTTGATGGTCTTTTTTAATAGGTTCTGTTGGGTTTCTTAGTTTTGTTTGTCTGTAGGGAGACAAATCTCAAGTGGGTATACAGTATAGTGTATATAGTCTGATAATAAATATATTTGCACTTCGAACCCTCCCCATCATCAAGGACATCTTCAAGAGGAGGTGGCTCAAGAAGGCATCATCCATAACTAAAGTTCCTCATCACCCAGGACATGCCCTCTTCTCATTGCTACCATCGGGGAGGAGGTACAGGAGCCTGAAGATACACACTCAGTGATTCAGGAGTAGTTTCTTCCCCTCTACCATCAGAGTTCTGAGTGGACATTGAATCCATGCTCACTATCTCGTTCTTCCTTTCGTTTGCACTATTCAATTTTGTGATTTGTAGCAATTTATAGTACAGCAATGTACTACCGCTGCAAAAAATCAAACTTCAAATCATGTAAGTCAGAGTTAACCAATCTGATTCTGATACTGATGTGTTGAGTGCTTCCAGCATTTTTTCTTTCTGTTTCAGATTTCCAACATCTGCAGCGGTTTGATTTTCAGTTTCAAATCATTCTTCTTCCTCATTCCCTTCGTATTTTCCTTCTATGTTTTTTGCCTGGGCTCCTGTGTGACGCTAGTTCAGTGGTTCCAGCCCGGCTGCTGGAGGACTGCTGACCTTCAGCGTGAAGGTGAATGTTATGTTTTGTACCTCAAAACATTAATTCAAAGGAAGACACCAGAGTCCAGGAATGTGGGTCGAGCTTTGTCTTTACTTTTAGCGAAGTGCGTATGTATCCCATGGTCACGTGATGATGAGTACAATTAATGTATTTTTACATATGACTTGTAATTAATTATTTAAACAAACAAAAATGCTTATTCAACCAATATGTATAGACAAGGTTACTGAAATATAACTGATTATTAACTACAACAACAGTGCAGGCAACCAGTGAAGACGACCTTAAGCAAAAATGGGCCATGAAAGCCTGGCTTTGGACAGGCCGGCTGGCTGAGTGACTGGTAATAGCAAGCGCACTGGGAGAGGGCCCCCGATTATATCACAAACGGCTGACCCTGAACATGGCTACAGATATGAGCTCCCGAGACCGGCTGTCGTTTATGGCAATCCAGTTCCCTCTGGCTTTCAGTGGAGCTTTACCTGAGACCTCTGCAGAACTAAAATAAGCAGTGCATTTGGTGTTAACAAAGCCGCACGTTAGCTGTATCAGCATGTTTTGTTTTATTACTTTGATTTTTTCTTCTTCTGATTGTGATTTTTTTGTACAATTTTGCATAATTTATGCTTAACACGTTTTTCAAAGGTTCATTTTATTATCAAAGTATATATGCAGAGTACAACCCTGAGATTTGTCTTCTCCAGATAGCCATAAAATACAGAAAACCGTCGATTCCCCCGCACAAAAAGAAAAAGAAAAAAAAACTCACAAACTCCAATCCCCCACCAACCCTTCCCTCCCACAAAAACTAACAGATCGCCCCCAGCCCGCCAATCGGGAACAAGAAAGAATGGGCGAAATTTCTGATTCCTAAGCTCTGGAACCTGGGCCTTTGCACTCAGATCTGCAGCTGGATCTTCAACTTCCTCACAGACAGGACCCAGGCTGTACTCACGGTACATCCATGACTGTAGCCAAGTTTCCATCGAACTCAATACGCAAGTTTGCTGATAACACAATTGTAGGCCGTATCTTGGGTAATGATGAGTTTGAGTACAGAGAGGAAATTAAGAACCTGGTGGCATGGTGCAAAGACGATAACCTATCCCTCAACGTCAGCAAGATGAAGGAATTGGTTGTTGACTTCAGAAAGAGTAGTGGACCGCATGACCCAATTTACATCGGTGGTGCGCAAGTGGAACAGGTCAAAAGCTTTAAGTTCCTCAGGGTCAATATCACAAGTGACCTGACTTGGTCCAACCAAGCAGAGTCCACTACCAAGAAGGCCCACCAGTGCCTTTACTTCCTGAGAAAGCTAAGGAAATTTGGCCTGTCCTCCTAAAACCTGCACTATTTTTCATAGATGCACCGTAGAAAACATTCTTCTAGGGTGCATCACAACCTGGTATGGAAGTTGTCCTGTCCAAGATCGGAAGAAGGTGCAGAAGATCATGAACACAGCCCAGCACATCACACAAACCAATCTTCCATCCTTGGACTCACTTTACACTGCACGCTGTCGGAGCAGTGCTGCCAGGATAATCAAGGACACGACCCACCCAGCCAACACGCTTTTCGTCCCTCTTCCCTCGGGGAGAAGACTCAGGAGCTTGAAGACTTGTACGGCCAGATTTGGGAACTGCTTCTTTCTAACTGTGCTAAGACTGCTGAATGGATCCTGACCCGGATCTGGGCCGTACCCTCCAAATACCCGGACCTGCCTCTTGGTTTTTTTTTGCACTACCTTAATTTCCCTTTTCTATTTTCTATTTATGATTTATAATTTAAATTTTTAATATTTACTATTGATTTGTAATCTAGGGAACGCAAAGCACAGAGTCAAGTATGGCTGTGATGATTGTATGCTCTAGTATCAATTGTTTGGGGACAATAAAGTAGAGTAAAGTAAAACACAGGAAAAAAATAGAACCGAAAGAGGCTGATATGAACTACAGTTCAATCCATAAATCTGAGAGTTTCGATGACATCCCCAAGAGCGTCAGGACACAGCAGCCCCTCCAAGGACACCAATTCAAACCCAGGCCCTCTGAGGGCACTGACTCAAACCCAACGACTTGAACTCAGCAGTCCCTCCGAGAGCAGTGACTCGAAGCCAGCGGCCCACTGAAGGCAGACTTGATCCCTGCAGCACCTCCAAGGGCAGCGTCTCAAACCCAGCAGCCCCCGCGAGGACAGTGACCTCTCCGAAAACGGTTGGCCCCCCGCATTTGCCTTGATGTGTCAATCTGCCTCAACACTTTAATCGATGAGAAATGCAGTTGACCATGGCCCTCGTCTTATTCTTATGAATGTTGTCTCTGCTGCTTTGGGTCTGATTCTGCAGGTCAGTTTTTTATTGTACCTGTGTATAAGTGTACTTGTGCATTTGACAATAAATCCAACGTGACTTTAACAGTATTAAGTGGTTGGATTGAGCAATACGATGATCCCATGCACACTTATGAGACAATTAAATCTTGTCCTCATTAAACCATCTTCCAACATTATTTGCATGCGCAAGAGACACACTGTGTTTCCCCGAACTGTTCCCAGTCTGGCTGGGTTACTTCAATAGTACAATTTGAATCAAATCAGGCAGGAATGAAAATACAGGCGAAACTATCCTGACATTGGAAAGCAACATTCTCTGCTTTATCCTGATGGACTTTCCTGCTCTGTTGAATAACTTGATCTTAAAATAAAAGCAAGGATGTAATGTTGAGGCTTCATAAAGCACTGGTGAGGCCTCACTTGGAGCATTGTGAGCAGTTTTGGGCCCATTATCTAAGAAAGGATATGTTGACATTGGAGAGGGTTCAAAGGAGGTTCACAAAAATTATTCCAGATTGAAAAGCTTGTCTTATAAGGAGAGTTTGACGGCTCTGGTCCTGTACTCACTGGAATTCAGAAGAATGGGGGAGAGGTGGGGGAATCTCATTAAAACCTATCGAATATTGAAAGGCCTTGATAGGGTGGATGAAGAGAGCATGTTTCCTATGGTGAGGGAGTATAAGACCATAAGACAGCCTCAAAATAGAGGGACGTACATTTAGAATGATGAGGAGAAATTTCTTTTGCTAAAGGGAGATGAATCAATGGAATTCATCGCCGTAGGCATCTGTGGAGGCCAAGTCATTGGATATATTTAAGGAAGAGTAGATTCTTGATTAGTCAGGGCATGAAGGGATACGGGAGAAGGCAGGAGAGGGAAATGGATTACCCATGATGAAATGGCAGAGCAGGCATGATGGGTCCATTGGCTTAACTGTGCTCCTATATCTTATGGTCTAATGGTCTTATAACGACTTCTCCTCTTTGTCTAATGTTTGGAGAATTTAATTTCGAATCCTGGATGAAAATAAAAAGCATCAATGGCCCTGATGTAAAGTACATTTCTGCAGGCTGTAGGTGTATGTTAATAACTGCTTTGCATGCTATTGGTAGTTTGCAGTTTGGATTTTATGTGTCCTTATCAGCAGCACATAGTGAGGGTTATTAATTATATTCTTGCATACAGTTTCTGACTTGTTATCAGTAGTTCAGATTAATGTGTGTTTGTGTCAGTTTTCTTACTTTGCTGCAGTGGGAAATGCCATACTGAAAGATCCACTCTTGATAGCAGCAGCTAGTCAAAGACAAGTTCATTAATGACGTATATCCTCAAACCTGATTTATAGACTGGTGAGGAGTGGAGGTTGCCTGGAAACTGTGGCATCCTGTGCATTATCTCCACAATAACAGAGTGCTACAAATGATTAAAAGGCTATAAATCCCATGGAGAAACTGGACCACATTATCCGTCTCATGATGAGATGACAGACCTTAGCTCACTCCTGGACACCCACTAACATATGCCACTTTATGTACTGAAAAGCAACGGGATTGGGAAATCTGAGTCATGAGTGCTTCAGTTGAACTTCACTCCCTAGAAGTAGTTATCACTGGTGAAGCCATCATTTATTGGCCATCTCTAATTATCCTAACCAAAGCAATAAAGGGACTTTAATACCACAAACAGCAATTCACCATCCTGCTCCCACCTCACCCAAGTTCCTTTTTTATCCCTCTGATCCACCCAGGTCTCAGGTATCTCCCCCATCCTATCAGCACCCCAATACCCAGTTTTGTTTTCACTCCCATCTGGTTCCATCCTCCTCTTAGCTACATACTCAATCCACGGAGTCTCCTACCCCTCCATCAACTGATTCCATCCGCTCATCAGCGCCGAACTTTGGAGCGAAGGCTCCCGAATTCGAATCCAGGTTGGGCCACCCTCCCCGAGCACGCTTTCCATCCGTGCCGGGTTGAGCGTCGAGCTAGCCACTCGGTCTTGTAAAAAACAAGGGTCAAGTAAGGAACGTTCATATCATTACCCGGTTAATCGGAAAGGAGACCAATTCTGACACTACGCGCCAGACAGGAATGGCTGACTGTCTGGTGCGACACGCTAGGAAGGATCAGCTCATGGTCGCTCCCTTTTTCGGCTCCACTTTTCACCTTTCTTACTCATAAAGATTCCAGCCTCTTCTGTCTCCATGTCACTTTCCACCCTCCCCTGCTCCACCTGCTTCCATCTGTCCTCTTCTGTTTCCTGTTTCCATTCATCACCCACCAGTTATTGTCTCTCAGCTCCACCCATCCACAGCTCCATCTGCCCATCATCCTCCTTCCTCCGCTGGTTCCACCAATCACCTTCCAGTCCCTACCTCGCCCCTCCCACTCTCCATTTTATATTGGTTATCTGACTTCTACACTCTGAGTCCGGAGGCAGGATCTCAACCCAAAACGTTGGCCATCCCTGCATCTCCACAGACACTGCCTCACCTGCTGAGTTGCTCCAGTTTTTATTTGCCATCCTAAAGTATTTGCAGAGAAAAAAAATCAGCATTAAACCTATTTCTTCCCAGTTACTGTTTAATTGAAGGGCAGCTCTCTCAACACCACTGAGATACCTGGAAACTTATTCTGGTCAGGATTAACAAACAGCCTATATTACCCAGTATTCAAGCTGTAACTTTGTGCTAGTTCTAACTCAATACCATCCAGTAAAGCACGTCTCTTGTCCTTGTCCAAAAGGATAGCACCTAGCCCCACTTCCCCTCTGTAGCTGTCACACCACATCTCTTTGCACACTGTCCGGTCTTCTGATCTCCTGTACGTCTCCCTCCCCTCATGTGTGGTGGAAAAGTGGATTGGCCAATACAGGAGGAAATATTTTTAAGGTGAGTGGAGGAAAATTTATGGGAGACGTCAGAGGTAGTCTTTTTTACAGAGCAAGTGGTACAGAGTGCAGTGTTGTAGGTGATGGTAGAAGCCAATTCATTAGGAACATTTAACAGACTCATGGATGTAAGTAAAATTCTCTACGAGGACCACAGCCTTGTCATGGGGTTTGGAGGCTTGCATGCCTCAGTGACCCGGAAAGCTATGTTGGCCAGAGTCAGGGCCTTGTGCTTTGGCTCTTGATAGGGTCCATAAGACTATAAGACATAGGAGCAGAAGTAGGCCATTCAGCCCATCAAGTCTGCTCCGTCATTCCATCCTGGCTGATCCCAAATCTCACTCAATCTCATACACCTGTCTTCTCACCATATCCTTTGATACCCTGACTGATCAGGAAACAATCAACTTCTGCCTTAAATATCGACACAGACTTGGCCTCCACTGCAGTCTGTGGCAGAGCATTCTACAGGTTTACTACTCTCTGGCTAAAAAAATTCCTCCTTTCCTCTGTTCTAAAGGGTTGCCCCCCAATTTTGAGGCTGCACCCTCTAGTTCTGGATACCCCCACCATAGGAAACATCCTCTTCACATCCACCCTATCTTGTCCTTTCAACATTCGGTAGGTTTCAATGAGATCTCCCTGCATTCTTCTAAATTCCAGTGAGTACAGGTCAAAGGGTAGAGGCCAGTCTAAGAGTGGTCCATCAGTCCTCCAGGTTCGGGGCTTCAGCCTGGGGCTAATAACCCTGACTGCTAAGACAAAATTAGCAATTAGCAAATTGCTGTTTACAAAAACAGCAATGAAGAATCATTCTACATCTGAGTGTGACGGTAGGTGGACAGACAGAAATAGAAACATAGAAACATAGAAAATAGGTGCAGGAGTAGGCCATTCGGCCCTTCGAGCCTGCACCGCCATTTATTATGATCATGGTTGATCATCCAACTCAGAACCCAGCCTTCCCTCCATACCCCCTGACCCCTGTAGCCACAAGGGCCATATCTAACTTCCTTTTAAACATAGCTAATGAACTGGCCTCAACAGTTTGCTGTGGCAGAGAATTCCACAGATTCACCACTCTCTGTGTGAAGAAGTTTTTCCTAATCTCGGTCCTAAAAGGCTTCCCCTCTATCCTCAAACTGTGACCCCTCGTTCTGGACCTCCCCAACATCGGGAACAATCTTCCCGCATCTAGCCTGTCCAATCCCTTTAGGATCTTATACGTTTCAATCAGATCCCCCCTCAATCTTCTAAATTCCAACGAGTACAAGCCCAGTTCATCCAGTCTTTCTTCATATGAAAGACCTGCCATCCCAGGAATCAATCTGGTGAACCTTCTTTGTACTCCCTCTATGGCAAAGATGTCTTTCCTCAGATTAGGGGACCAAAACTGCACACAATACTCCAGGTGTGGTCTCACCAAGGCCTTGTACAACTGCAGTAGTACCTCCCTGCTCCTGTACTCGAATCCTCTCGCTATAAATGCCAGCATACCGTTCGCCTTTTTCACCGCCTGCTGTACCTGCATGCCCACTTTCAATGACTGGTGTATAATGACACCCAGGTCTCGTTGCACCTCCCCTTTTCCTAATCGGCCACCATTCAGATAATAATAAATGGAGGACCTTCACCCTAAACGACAGCATTGTGACAGGTAGTAAGCTAGTAAGTAAAGGAAAGGAAAGGTACGTCGCATCTGGAGTTTCTCCAGTTAGTGGAGGATTTCCTTCCACGCCTCTCTGATGTAGTAGGGAGCCGCAAACGAGGCAAGTTACAGCAGTGGTTTGCCATTGCCTTCTGCCAGGTGAGTTTCCAAAGAGATCACCAGCTCGTAACCCAGCACGGATGCAAAGCGTGCAAGGGAGCCGGCTGGGTTCGAACTCAGGACCTATCGTCCCAAAGTCCGGCACTGATGCCACTATGCCACCAGCTGGGTCAGTTTGTAAGTAAGTAAGTAAAATAGAGAGTTATGGGCCGTGTGAGAGGGAAGGGACAGATTGATCATCAAGTCGGTTTATATAGGTCAGCACATCATTGTGGGCCGAAGGGCTGATACAGGGCTCTACGGTTCTATGTTCCACATTCCAAGTAGCAGGGGAAAGATTCTTTGGTTTCTCTCTTAGACCTCTGTCCCTAATCTGTAGAAATTTCCTTCTTGCTGTCAAAATCTTCCTGGAATCAATCACTTCAACCATTTGATGGAATAGCTCTCGCAACCTTCGGGCAAAGATTTAGCATCTGCTGAAAGTCAAAATACTCTGTAAATGCTGGAAAGACTTAGAACTAATGAGTCATGTTGAAGGCCTTATTTTTCAGAATTCTAGCATCTATTATTTTCTTCATTTGTCAAAACATTTGTTGCCTATCATAAACACAACAAAGTCTGCAGATGCTGGAAATCCAGAGCAATGCACACAAAATACTAGAGAAACTCAGCAAGCCAGACAGCTTCGGTGGGAAATTAATAAACAGTCAATGTTTGGGGCCGAGACCCTTCATCAGACCCTTGTTGCATTTTCCTAGTAGCCTTTGTCTGCTTTGTTGAATCACTGTGGTTAATGTAGAGAGTGTTATAGTTCTGTTAGGTTGGAGTTCTGTGTTTTTGATCCAGTGATGATAGAGCATAATGACGTATTTCTTTTTTAGGGGATAACTTATTACTCAGAGTAAATTTGGAAGTTATTTCCTTCCTTTGTGCCAATTGCTCTTGCTTTAAGGAGTTTTTTTGGAAGGGCTTGGTCACTTGATGCAGGGTACTTTGTGGATGGTGAGCACTAGGGCCCCAGCGTGGGTGGAGGAGAGCATAAATTTCTTAGGGTTGGATGTTGTCCAGCTAAGTTTTCCTCTTTGTCCTCGTTGGATGCTATTGCCTTTCTTGAAATCTCTCAGAGCTGTACTTTACAAGGCACAAGGAGAGCAAACTATCACATAACTGGCTTGTGCTTTGTTGCTGGAAAGGCTTTGGGGGTGAAAATTGAGTCACCTGCTCTTGTATTTCCGTGAGTGCTCCAGTTACACTCTGATTTATGAAGACTCCTGGGTTGGCCGTGCTCCTCATGCAAAGTGAGCTCTCCCCACCATGGTAGAACAACCAGCACACATCCTAACTTAGCGAGTGAAATATCAAGTCGGGGGAAAACTAATCATTCTCTCTCCGGTGATCCAGAAATGACTCTTTGTTAGAGTTGGATATTATCACTCAACCACAAAATTGCCAGTGCAATAGGCTTCAAAATGTAGCTAAAGCATAATAGCCAAAATTTACAAACCAATTTCTTTTATTTCATGTTATGAGACATGGGCATCTCTGTCAGGCTAGATCAATTTCACGTCCCTGTTTGGTGTATCTAAGCATCTAGGTACCTATATTGATGGACATACAGTACTGTGAATTTGCTGGGCAGGAGAGTCATGTAGTGTTTCAGCTTTGTAATAGATATAACAAAAGCTCAGTCTGTGGCTGAGCACTCATCGTATACATAGGTAAAGTAACACACACAAAATGCTGGAGGAACTCAGCAGGCCAGGCAATGTCTATGGAAAAGAGGACAGTCAATGCTTTGGGCCGAGACCCTTCATCAATACTGGAGAAAAAAAGGTGAGAGGTCAGAGTTAAAAGGTGGGGGAAGGGAGGAAGAAACACAAGGTGGTAGGTGAAAGCAGGAGCGGGGGAGTGGTGTAGTAAAGAGCTGGGAAGTTGATTGGTGAAAGAGATACAGAGCTGGAGAAGGAGGAATCTGATAGAAGAGGCATGAGACCATGGAAGAAAGAAAAGAGGGAGGAGCAGCAGAGGGAAGTGATGGGCAGGTAAGGAGATAAGCTGACAGAGGGAAATGGGAATGGGGAACTTCCTCCGTCTGGTGGAACTTGACCTCACTGTCAATAATTTTGTCTCCAACTTCCACCCTGCTCCCAAATTTATCTAATCCATTTCCGACACCTCCCTCCCCTTTCTCAATCTCTCTGTATCTTTCCCTGCAGACAGTTTATCTACTGATGTCTATTATAAACACACTGATTTTCACATCCACCTGGACTATACCTCTTCCCACTCCTGTTACTTGTAAAAATGCCATCCCCTTCTCCCAGGTTCTCCGTCTCTGCCTCATCTGTTCTCAGGATGAGTATTTTCATCCCAGAACGAAGGAGATGTCTTTCTTCTTTAAAGAAAGGGGCTTCCCTTCCTCCACCATCAATGCTGCCCCCAACTGTATCACTTCCATTTTGTGTGCATCTGCCCTTATGCCATTCTCCAGCCACGTCACCAGCCTCCTCATCCAGCATACAATTCTCTGTAATTTCTGCCGTCTCCAATGGGATCCCACCACCAAGTATATCTTTCCCTCCCTGCCTTCCACTTTCTACTTCTGCTTTCTGCAAGCAACGTTCCCTACTTGACTCCCTTGTCCTTCGTCTCTCCCCACTGATCTCCCTCCTGGCACTTAACCTTACAAATGGAACAGGTGCTACACCTACCTCTACACTGCCTCCCCCATTCAAGGCCCCAAACGGTCCTTTCAGGTGAGGTGACACTTCGCCTGTGAGTGTGTTGGGGTTATCTACTGTACCTGGTGCTCCCAGTGTGGCCTCCTGTATATCGATGAGACCCAACATAGATTGGGAGCCTGCTTTGCAGAGCACCTATGCTCCATCCACCTGAAAAAGTATGTTCTCTCAGAGGCCACCCATCTTAATTCCAATTCACATTCCCATTCCGATATGTCAGTCCATGGCCTCCTCTGCTGTTGCGATGAGGCCACACTCAGGTTGAAGGAGCAACACCTTATATTCCATCTGGTTAGCCTCCAACCTGATGGCATGAACATCGATATCTTGAACTTCCAGTAGTGCCCCTCCTCCCCTTCACCATTCCTCATTCTCATTTCCCTCTCTCATTTTATCTCCTTATTTGCCCATCACCTCCCTCTGGTGCTCCTCCCCCTTTTCTTTCTTCCATGGTCTTCTGTCCTCTCCTATTAGATTCCCTCTTCTCCAGCCCTGTATCTCTTTCACCAATCAACTTCCCAGCTCTTTACTTCACCCCTCCCCTCTCCCAGTTTCACCAATCACCTTGTGTTTCCTCCTCCCCTCCCCCCACCTTTAACTTTGACTCCTCATCTTTTTTTCTCCAGTCCTGATGAAGGGTCTCGGCCTGAAACATCGACTGTTACTCTTTTCCATAGGTGCTGCCTGGCCTGCTGAGTTCATCCAGCATTTTGTGTGTGTTGCTCAGATTTCCAGCATCTGCAGATCTTCTCTTGTTTGTACATAGGTGCAGTGCTCCAAATTTGGTTTCTAGAGATGAACCGATGCAGCTGAGTCAAGAAAAGCGCTGTGACACTATTCAGAAGATAAGTACGTTTGTCTCCTTGGCCATTCAAATCCACTCTGCTCAGTGCCCCCACCGCAACATGTTGAGCTCATATAGATGAGAAGTGGGAACCATATTAGAAGCCAGTGGAGCCCGGAGACATGTTGTAAAATTGCTGACAGAATCCTCTGTTCATATAGATTAAATGATCTCCTTGGAGATGAAGCAAGTGTGAATGCTGAAGTACTTGTTTGTGAAATAGATTCAGTGCAGGTGCCAGGACATGAAACCCCAAGTCCAAGCAAGTTGCACAAAGAAACAAAACTACTTGAATTCCACCCAAAACCAAACTGTTGAGACGACACCAACACTTGTAAGGAGATCAGGGAGATTACTGTTTCAAAGTCCTAGATGTATAGTTGTTCAATTAAAAGGGAAAATCAGTTGCTGGTCCTCCTCGGTTATGAACACCCAACTTATGTTCAGCCTGCACATACAGAGAGGTATTTAGAACACTGAGGCTGTCTACAAGAAGGGTCAGAGGCGTCTCTATTTCCTGAGGAGACTGAAGTCCTTTAACATCTGTCGGACGATGCTGAGGATGTTCTACGAGTCTGTGGTGCCAGTGCGATCATGTTTGCTGTTGTGTGTTGGGGCAGCAGGCGGAGGGTAGCAGACACCAACAGAATCAACAAACAAACTCATTCGTAAGGCCAGTGATGTTGTGGGGATGGAACTGGACTCTCTGACGGTGGTGTCTGAAAAGAGGATGCTGTCCAAGTTGCATGCCATCTTGGACACTGTCTCCCATCCACTACATAATGTAATGGGTGGGCACAGGAGTACATTCAGCCAGAGACTCATTCCACCCAGATGCAACACAGAGCGTCATAGGAAGTCATTCCTGCCTGTGGCCATCAAACTTTACAACTCCTCCCTTGGAGGGTCAGACACCCTGAGCCAATAGGCTGGTCCTGGACTTATTTTCTGGCATAATTTACATATTATTGTTTAATTATTTATGGTTTTATATTGCTATATTTATACTCTGTTCTTGGTTGGTAACGAAACCAAATTTCCCTTGGGATCAATAAAGTATGACCATGACTATGACTAAGAAACCGATGGGATGGATTTGCTGGTTGTTGTGGGGCTGTAAGCATCTCTCTGCCTTGTGGTTACTCCATGGCAATGTCATTGTGCTTTGCAGAGAATGCTGATTGGTTAAGTTGGATGCCCTGGCTTAACATCACGTTGGATGGACCATGTCTTTATTTAAGTGCTACTTTAAGGCTACTTTATCTAAGTAAAGCAGCCACGTTTGCAACTTGCCAGCTCTTCAAGTTACAAACATAACCTGGGGTGGATCTGTATTATAATAATAAGAAATGTGTGCATTTGTAAGTTTCTTGTACCTTTGTGTTGAAAGCATAGATGGGGCATTGTCCAAAACATGTTGATGAGAAAAATGATGGAGCAGTTTAAATATCTGTACCGACATGTGTATGGACACATTGCGATTACGTTGGAAAGGAGAGTCATATGATGTATGACAGTGCAATGTGACAGGAAGATTCAGTCAATAAAAGGACCTTTCCAGCTTCTGCAGATGGGTATCAGCTATCACCAACTTTGGCAGCATAATGTCTGCCCAGTAGAAAGGAGTGGGAACCTATTTTTGTGCTCCTTTGAAGGATAATAGTCACAATTTGTTATTTTGACCTGGGAAATTGCATGCTGAAATTGCTCTTGCACTTGGAGTTTTAAATAATCCCATTGAAGGAGCTTTCGGAAGGACAAGATGGATTGGTGAAGGAGAATACTGTGGAAGGATTTGACAGGCTGCCTGGACAATGTTCATCTAGTAGTTGCACCAATTATTGCATCTGCACATGACCACATCTGATTTATTTAGCTGGAAGGTGGCATGGGTTCCCACAATCCATGATGTAAAATTGAGAGGATAGTGGGGGATTAAATTGGTGAGATGTGGGTATCACTGTGAGGCTGGCACTGGCATGCACAATGCTGGAGGAACTCAGCAGGTCAGACAGCATCTAAGGAGAGGAATAAATTGTCGATGTTTTGGGCTGAGAGCCCTGCTACTCTGTTGTGAGGATGGATTTACTGCACCCATGCCCACTTGGGACAAATATTTGGAAATCAGCCCAGGACTGTCCATTTACTTATTTGCAATTGGTTACAGAAAACCTTGTGCCAACTGCCTGGACCCTGTGCCACTGGGCAGAGACTAATGCTTACTATTATATTGCTGAAAAATAAAATTGCAGCTATCCTACTGAATTCAGTGACAACAGTGGTGTATCTTTCTTTTCTATCACTTTCTTTGTCTTGCCAAGACTTCCTGTGGTTAGGAGAGTAACAATAAAGATCTCTAATCTCCTCCCAATCAGTGTACAAAACAACTAGGTGTTGCAATGAGCAAATGAGGCGAGCCTAAGTGCAGGACACAGTCACGGAGATTGAGTTAGGATGTTTACGCGGACGTGGATATTGAACAGCAAACAGGAGGGATCTTGACACGGAGCCTTGACACAGAGAGATGAAGTTTCATAGGTAAATCTTGAAACTGGAGCAAGACTTAGAACACACAGTCCTAAGCGGCCAGGAAATGTTAATTACCACACAGGCAAAACCAACGATCTGGCGACTAGTGGGTGTAACACCGGGGTTCTTATGCTGCAGGTCTTGATGGAAACCAGCTGTGCCATTATCAAAGGGAATTAGAAGCAACAGGGAAATTAACGGTGGGAACTGTGGCACAATCAAAGGAAATTAGGATAAAGATAGGGAATTAACGATCGGGACCGTGACACTAGAGGTGTTTTCCACCTGTGGCTCCCTCTGTTTGATATCTATTGTATGTGCTCTCAGTAGAACCTGAGGTGTGGAACATCAAATCATTTTGGACTTTGACTTTGACCTTACTCCTCATCAATCATGTCACATGTTTTAGATCTGTCATTTGTTCTGGCTGCGTAACCCCTTGAGTTTTGGTATTAAAACTGATGGCCTGTAGTCCTACAGTTGGATACTGATTCTCTTGCAGAAATCAATACCTGACAATAATGCCTGCTGCGCATCATTCAGATTGTCTGCTGATGTATTTCTCTCTGATTTCAAAGTAGCCTTATTGATGTAGAGGAAAATTTCATTGAGTTTAACCCATTGAATTCACATCTGAAGTGATCTCACTGAAGGAAGGACATCATGAGCTAAGCACTCACTCAAAAGTTATGTTTATGAACATAATCAACATATATAAAGGGAGAGGACACTCATACTGCAGTTTGTTACCTTCAGTTTATGGATCTAATGGGTTATTTGATCAGAAATATTTTTGATGGTGAACTGCTAAAATAAACACTGTGAATAATCTGCAGATGCTGGAAATCCAAGGAGCACACATGAGATGCTGGAGGAATGCAAAGGGCCAGGGAGCATCTGTGGAAAAGAGTAAATAGCTAACGTTTCAGGACTGGAGAAATAAAGAGGGGGCATCAGGGTTAGAAGGTTGGGGGAAGGGGGGAAGAAAAACAAGGCGATGGTCAAAACAGTGGGGGGAGGGTGAAGTAAAGAGCTGGGAAGTTGATTGATGAAAGAGATACAAAGCTGGAGAAGAAGGAATCTGATAGGAGAGGACAGAAAGCCATGGAAGAAAGAAAAGGGGAAGGAGCTCCAGAGGGAGGTGATGGGCAGGTAAGGAGATAAATTGCGGGAGGGAAATGGGAATGGGGAATGGGGAATGGTGGGGGGGGGGTCATTACCTGAAGTCTGAGAAATCAATGTTCATGCCATTAGGTTAGAGGCTACCCAGATGGAATATAAGGTAACACTTTCAGTATGCTGGATGAACTCAGCAGGTCGGGCAGCATCAGTTAGAAACGATGAGTTGACGTTTCGGGCCGGAACCCTTTGTCAGGACTGAAGAATGAAAGATGGGAAAGGATTTGAAGAATGCTTGTAGCGTCAGTTGAAAGACCAGTAATTTGAAAGACAAAGGGGCGGGGGAGTGGAAGCATTGACGTCATAGCCCTGAAAACAATGGGTAGTAGAAGAAGGAGGCGGAACCATGAGGGAGCTGGGGGAGGGGGTAGAGTGAAATAGGGATAGAGGAAGGGAGGGAGGGAATTACCGGAAGTTGGAGAATTCTATGTTCATACCAAGGGGCTGGAGACTACCTAGATAGTATGTGAGGTGTTGCTCCTCCAACCTGAGTTTAGCCTCATCATGGCAGTAGAGGAGGCCATGTATGGACATATCTGAATGGGAATGGGAAGCAGAGTTGAAGTGGGTGGCTACCGGGAGATCCTGTCTGTTGTGGCGGACGGAGCAGAGGTGCTCGACGAAGCGGTCCCCCAATCTGCGTCGGGTTTCACCGATGTAGAGGAGGCCGCACCAGGAGCACCGGATGCAATAGATGACCCCAACAGACTCACAAGTGAAGTGTTGCCTCACCTGGAAGGACTGTTTGGGGCCCTGAATGGTTGCAAGAGATGAGGTGTAGGGACAGGTGTAGCACTTACGCTTACAGGGATAAGTGCCGGGTTGGAGATCAGTGGGGAGGAATGAACGTGCGGATAAGGGAGTCGCGTAGAGAGTGAACCTTGTAGAAAGCAGGAAGTGAGGGGGTAGGGAAAGGTGCTTGGTGGGGTGATCCCATTGGAGATGGTAGAAGTTACAGAGAATTATGTGCTGGACACAGAAGCTGGTGGGTTGAAGAAGAGGACAAGAGGAACCCTATCCCTGGTAGGATGGCGGGTGGATGGGCGAGGCAGACTTACACAAAATCGAAGATATGTGGTTGAGGCACCATTGATGGTGGAGGAAGGGAAGCCCTTTTCTTTGAAGGAGGAGGACATCTCCTTAGTTCTGACATGAAAAGCCTCAACCCAAGAGCAGATGCGGTGGAGACGGAGGAATTGAGAGAAGGGGGTGGCATTTTTACAAATTGTAGTGTGGGAAGAGGTATAGTCCAGGTAGCTGTGAGAGTCCGTGAGTTTATAGTAGACATCAATAGATACACTGTCTCCAGAGACAGACAGATCGTGAAAGGGAAGGGAGGTGTTGGAAATGGACCAGGTAAACTTGAGGGCAGGGTGGAAGTTGGGGGCAAATTTGATACAGTCAACAAGTTCTGCACTGGTGCAGGAGGCAGCACCAATGCAGTCAACGATGCAGCATAGAAAAAGTTGGGGAGCGATGCCAGTGTAGTCTTGGAACATAGGCCGTTCCAAGTAGCCACCAAAAAAGCAGGCATAGCTGGAACCCAAGTGAGTGCCCATGGCTACACCTTTTGTTTGAAGGAACTGGGAGGAGCCAAAGGAGAAACTATTGAGAGTGAGGACAAGTTCTGCCAGACAGAGGAGAGTGGTGGTGGAGGAGAACTGGTTGGGTCTGGTGTCCAGAAAGAAACGGAGAGTTTTGAGGCCTTCCTGGTGGAGGAATGGAGGTGTATAAGGACTGGACATTCATAGTGAAAATAAGATGATCAGGGACAGGGAACTTGAAATCATCGAAAAGATCACAAGTCAGAGGACAGCAGAGATCACTAAGGGGGAGCAATGAGAGAGGGTTTCACTAAACTCATTGAAGGAAAGATTTAATTAAACTTCTTCAGGGTAGGCATCCCTGGAAGAGACTTCACACAAGAGACACCTTCAAACAAAAAGTGTAGCCATCAGCACTCACATGGGTCCAGCTGTGCCTGCCTTTTGTTGACTACGTGGAACAGTCTCTGTTCCAAGCCCACACTTGTATCACTCCCCAACTTTACCTACGCTACATCGATGACTGCATTGGTACTGCTTCCATGAAGCTCATCAACTCTGCCTCCAACTTCCACCTTGCTTCAAATTTACCTAGTCCATTTCTAACACCTCCCTCGCCTTCCTCAATCTCTCTGTCTCTATCTCTAGAGACAGCTTATCTATTGATGTCTATTATAAATCCACTGACTCTCACAGCTACCTGGACTATACCTCTTCCCAAACTGTTACTTGTAAAAATGCTATCCCCTTCTCTTAATTCCTCCATCTCCACCACATCTGCTCTCAGGATGAGGGTTTTCATTCCAGAACAAAGGAGATGCCCTCCTTTTTTTTAAAAAAAGGGCTTCCCTTCCTCCCCCATCAACACTGCTCTCAACCACATCTCCTCTTCCATTTTGTGCATGTCTGCCCTCACCCCATTCTCCCAGGGATCAGGTTCTTCTTGTCCTCATCTACCACCCCACCAGGCCCCGTGTCCAGCACATAATTCTCTGTAACTTCTGCGATCACCAGGTTCCCACAACCAAGCACATCTTTCCCTCCCCTCCCCTACTTTCTGCTTTCCACAGGGATCACTCGCTCTGCAACTCCTTGTCCATTCATCCCAATCCACTGATCTCCCTCCTGGCACTTACCCTTGCAAGTGGAGCAAGTGCTACACCTGCCCCTACACCTCCATCTCACTACCATTCAGGGCCCCAAACAATCCTTCCAGATGAGGCAACACTTCATTTGTGAGTCTGTTGGGGTTATCTACTGTATCTGGTGCTCCTGGTGTGGTCTCTTGTATATCAGTGAGACCCAACATAGATCGGGAGACCGCTTTGCCAAGCACCTATGCTCTGTCCACCAGAGAAAGCAGGATCTCCCAGTGGCCACACATTTTAATTCCACTTCCCACTCCCATTCTGATATGTCAATCCATGGCCTCCTCTACTGTTGTGATGAGGCCACAGTCAGGTTGGAGGAATAACACATTATATTTCATCTGGGTAGCCTCCAACCTGATGGCATGGACATCAATTTCTTCAACGTCCAGTAATGCCCCCCCTTTCCTTCTCCATTCCCCATTCCCTTTTCCCTCTCTCACCTTATCTCCTTACCTGCCCATCACCTCCTTTTGGGGCTCCTCCCCCTTCTCCTTCTTCCATGGCCTTCTGTCCTTTCCTATCAGATTGCTCCCTCTCCAGCCCTGTATCTGTTTCACAAATCAACTACCCAGCTCTTTACTTCACCCTTCCCCTCCCAGTCTTATCTATCACCTTGTGTTTCTTCCTCCCCTCCCCCCACCTTCTTACACTGACTCCCATCCTTTTTCCTCCAGTCCTGCTGAAGGGTCTTGGCCTGAAACTAGATGCTGCCTGGCCTGCTGAGTTCCTCCTGCATTTTGTTTGTGTCTCTTTAAGATGATATCATATATAGTTTTTCATTAATTCTCCTGTACATGGAGTTTTCAGCATAATGCTGAGTGCTGGTTAGTTCTGGGAGCTGTAGCAAATAAAACATAGTATTGCTCTGATGCAGTAAAATGCAGATGGTATTCCTGGCCTTTTAGGCAAGTACAGGTTGAGTAGCCCTTATCTAAATTGCTTGAGGCTGGAAGTGTTTCAGATTTTTTTTTTTTTTGCTTTGGATTTTGAAATATGTAATGAGGTAGTTTTGGATCAGCATCCTTTCCAACTCTGAATTTATGTGCTACAGGTAAACAATCTTTATCTTACACTTGTTCATCACAAAATGTAATATTTTTGACTTAGCAATTAAAATATAATGTGTTCGGTGTAACCGAAACAGCACAGCAGTATTGGGAGAATACCTGAATCAGCTGTTGAACAACAACAAACAACAGCAGGCTTTCAGTCTTCACCTACGATTAGAAGGTTACAGTACACTGTATTTGTATTTTACTTTGTTTTAGGTTTTATGTAGGGTACAAATACAATCAACGTTGTTCTGGAGTTGGGCTTTCATCAGCTACGATCTTTACAAACTAACTAAGGACTGTCTCTGCTGTTTCATGGCCAGCAGGCACTTTATCTTAAAAACCTTTAAAAACTTACTTTCATGTATTTTCTTAAATTTCTGCAACCAGCCTGCTGAATATTCACAATTACCTTCAATTCTCCATTTGGCATGATAGATATTTGCTTGTTCCTTGATCGGCTTACCGTTAGGAGGCATATGTTCACTCTGATGTTGATGAATCCACTCTTTCAATACACAATCAAGATCTTCATTTTTCACTTTATGCAGTGTTTTTCTATATTTCATTAACTTCTGTTCATTACAGATGTGAGGTCAGTTCTCAGAATTGTCTGTGATGTGCAGGGCCCTGGGAACTCTCGGACCGCCTTGTGGAATTTTCCATTTGCGAAGTTGTGTCAGAGCTTGAAAAAAGATTAGTATTTTGGAGATTTTCAGATTTAGGTATTTCGGGTAAGGGGTGCTCAACCTATACTGCCTGTGGGCAGGATACAACAGTGCAATATAGACAACCCCCAGTGTTACCTCCAGCTCCCTCGAAGTGAGAAATGAAATCGACATTTTCTGCCTTTAGGAGGGGCATGTGGTTCGTTGTTAATGTAATGGGGTGAATGTGCTCTGCCATAACAGCTTTTAGATGATCACTGGAAGGTCCCATGTCCCTATTAACACCCATGATGGAATATACCCTGCTTGGCTTGCCAGTGCAGCTCCAATACTCAGGTTTACTTGATAAACACCCTCTCCAACACCCAAACATTCAGGGCTCTGCCACCATCGTTACTCACCATCGTTAATTCAACACCATCTCCCAAACTCACAAGCAAGGCAAGAGGGCAGATGAGTATGCATTACCCGCAGGTTCTTGTTTTGTTTTTGATATTTCAATAATGTTTGAGTAATCTTGTGTATATAGTTTGATTAAGTATTCTTGTTTGTTTATATTTATAAAAACGCTATTTGCATATGTTATCACGCTACCATGTTATATGTGCATGCCTCAGTTAAGGTAAAGATGATGTTACATCCCCATTCTTCAGACTCCTGTGTTTTCTTTGAACTAATTCAATGCTTTGAGGGTACGAAACATAACATTGGTGAGAAGGTATTTTCATAACCAACCCGAGACGACTACCGAGCTATTAAAGTAGAGCAAGACGCTTGAAACAAAAAACAACACTGCCACCACTGTGAGGAGTGGTCAAACTTAAAAGAAATAGTCCAGTACCTGGTGAGTCAATCTTTGGAAGGGAAGACATGATTGAATTATTTTCTTAAAGTTCATATAACAGAAGAATTCAGGGTTCATAAAGAATGAGTACCAGGTGATAATAATCATTCAAAAAAGTAGAAAAAGCTGCATCAGAAAGATCGAGGAGTTTGATTACACATTGGGTATTGGATCATGCATACTGAACTAATGGAACAGTAGTTCGAAGCAAATGAAATAACCAATGAGAGGTGAGTGCCAATTTTGCCTGCTGCTTTAGAACTACAGTTTGCTTTGAGGTTTAACTGCTCCAACCAAAACATCAGGAATTGAGCATTTGATATTGTCAAAGTAATGCAAGAACATTGAGAACCAAAGCCAAAAGCAAAGCTTTGAAGTTTAACTGCTCCAATCAAAATATCAGGAAATGCGTTTCCTGATATTGTCAAAGCCATGCAGGAACATTGAGAACCAAAGCCATTGTGATTACAGAATCACTTTAGGTTTCATAAGTGAAATCAAAAGGAAAGAGAGTCCATCTCAGCATGCGTGGCTGAATTGAAGAGATTGTCTGAGAATTGTCAGTTTGGCAATTTCTCTCACTAAGAGAGATCGTTTGGCTTGTGGAATCTTGCAAGGAAGCATTCAAAAGTGGATCCTAACTGAAGTACAGCTTACATTTTAAAGAGCAGAGGAAATCACAGTTTCAATGGAGACCACAAACAGAGAGGCAACTGAGTTGCTGTCATGAATGAAAGTGAGCATGAACAAAAGCCAGCCTGGTCAAACAAGTTGTGTTACTGTTGTGGCAGGAGCTCAAATATATCAAACAAATGCAGATTTTAAGGCAAAACCTGTAGAAGGTGCAACAAAGTTGGACACATACAAAGAGTACGTCGTGCAGACAAAAATAAATGGACTGCAGAGGGAAGAGAAAGAGATAAAAGGTCAAGTTGCAGTTTCGAAAAGAGCACTAATCTGCATGCTTTTGATGAAAAATCCGATGATGATGATCGTGGCACAGAATTGTGTAGCCTTGAGATTTACAATGTGAAAAGTAGCAATAGACAAGCAATATGGTTTACAATAGAAGTGAATGGTAAATTAATTAAAATGGAATTGGACACTGGCTCTGCTGCTTCAGTCATTTTTGAAGGGCATTTCAGAGATACTGAACTGAAGTCTGCAGATATTCAACTAAGAACTTAAACCAGAAAAAAGATAACTCCTGTGGGAATAATACCCATAACTGTGAAATACAACAACCAGCAAGCCACATTGAGCAGGATGGCCAGGATTGTGGGGGTGTGAATGGCTGTGGCAAATACAAATTGATTGAAGATCTATCCACAATTTGCATACCACATTGCCTGCAATAAAATCAACGGAAAGCAAATTATGAAAATACTGGATGAAGCCACAATTGTCTCCATGCCAAACATCATGAATTGTTGCCCAGCAATAAACAGGTGTTGGTGCCAACTTCTGTGCCTCTGGTTGAAAAGCATATTGGACCAACGAGGGACCATTCTACTCATAGGAAGCATAAAAGTGATGAAAACACTGGTCTGGCTACAACAGTTTTTGTAAGTAACATATCTGAGAAAGCTTCTGGTATGTTAATCAGGCAATTACTTGCACAATGCGGCTTGGTTTTAAGCTGTAAGAGAGTTCAAGAAGCTTCAGAAAAGTTGCAAGCATTTGGTTTTTGTGAGAATAAAGAACCAGAAATTACTTTGCCTATGTTAAGGTTATTGCATAAACTTCAAGCGGGAGGCAAAAAGCCGCTTGCAGAGTAAGTGTAAAGACCGAAGCCCAGCTGGATGAATGGAAGCCAAATAGAAAGGAGTCAATGGAAATATGAAAACAGAAAATTTGTCAGATGATGCTGTGGATGCACAAGAGGAGAGAGCAGATCATAAAGGGAGCAATTGAAGGATTAATAGGATATTCCTGTGAACCAAATGGGCATTCCCAAGATCAAGATGCACAAACTACAAGAACAAAAAGGAGGGAAGAGATGGATTAAAAGAATGCGATCAAGAAAGAGAAAGGTGTTAAAGAGTCAAGGAATGTGAGAAAGAAAAAGAAAAGAATCAAAGTAGATCCAGAGAGAGAAAAGAAGAAGAAACGTGTCCAAGCGCTGTCAGAATCAATTCCTGCAGTCTCAGAGCGAACTCCTACAACTATCATGGAGAAGGCCCCAGAACCTGAGATTGTTTTCAAGGCCAAAAGTCTCACTTGCCAAGCAGAGGGATCCCTTTTGTCAGGAGAGATGCTATCCCACAAGACTAAGAAAGCCTCCACAGCAATGAAATCTTTCAGCCTAAATGGGATAATTTAAAATTTAGATACTGTGGATGTCTGTATTTAATAGTTGCATTATATAGTATACTGTGTATATAGTTGAGATGCATTTTCTATTAAGTTGTAATTAAAAGCTAAGCAGGGGAAAGCATTGTGTATTCAATATTTCAATAATTTTTGATAAATTTGTATCTATATATATTGTCTGAGTATTCTTCTACGTTTAAATAATTAATTATGGGTTATATGCATAAATATGTTAATTGCATACGTCATCACACTACCACATGTATGTGCGTGCCTCAATTAAAGTAAAGATGAAGCCAGACTCCTTGTCTTCCTCTGAATTAATTTACTGTTTTGACGGTACAAATCATAACAGTTCTCTCACCTAAATATAAATCCTAGGAATCCCTGTGCATCATCACCAACAGTTCAAGAAGGTGGCTCTCCACAACCTTCTACGTGGTAGCCATACCCCGTAAGGCCCTTTCCCACAAGAGGATAAAAGCAATGCAAATTTAACACAAAGACTGGAACTATAGGGATGAGAGCTCTATCTGAGAGCAGTGTTAAATTAGGAGAAGAAATGGGTGGGGTGGGGTGATTTGTTTTTTTCTCTCTGCACATTGAGCGTTCGTTAATGGGTTCTTATGGGTTTCTTTGTTTCGTGGCTGCCTGTAAGGAGACAGATTTCAAGGTTGTATAATGTATACACACTTTGATAATGAATGTACTTTGAACTTTGAACAGTGCAACATAGGAACTGGCCCTTTGCCTGACATTATCTGTGGCAATTATAATGTCACTATAATGCACATGATATTTACATCTCCATCACCTATCTATTTGAGTACCTATCTAAATGTCCATGCTTTCTCAAATGTGTGTAAGTCCTATCCCTAAGAATATTCTCCAATAATTTCCCAGCCACTGATGTAACCTGAAAGGTTAAATAAACTTTGCGGAGGATGACGACCACAATGGTGCAAGTAACTTCTTGCCTGCACGGTTATATTGGTAACCTTACAGACTGAACTCATTTTTTACTGATTGCCATTTTCATCCATATACCTTGCTGGTTCGTTCTGTTCAATCACGTATCACTCCATCAAAACATAAAATCACCTCCAAATGAGATAAGATTTGTGAAAAATTTTAATATGGACAATAAGGCTTGAACAGCCAGTGATATCCATGTCACTTCAATCAATAACAAATCTCACACCCAATCTGCCTCTTAACACTTCCGGGTAGGATATCTGTTACACAGATATGGCTGTCAATCCACCCGATTCGCCGTTCCATCTGGAGGAAGTAGCGTTGACCTTTGGGAAATTGCTATAGGCAATCCTGCAGACGTGAAAATACTCTGAACATTTCATAAATGTTCAGTACTCATTTACACATTAATTAGGAAAAAAAATATTAGAGATAAGCAAAAGGCTGAAGTCATGAATCATCGGCTTTGTTTACTTCTCAATAGTTGTAGGAGGTATTGCTTGAATGAGCTTCTTAGCACACCAAGGGGGGAGGTGGGAGATCAAATAATAAAAACTCCAGGAATATGTTCAGAGTTGGCAGCACCAGGTCCTGCCACTCATGGGTTTCCAAACAGGAAATTAGTTGTGGTGATCTGCGGAGATGAATAAAAGATTGTCCCCCTCCTCCACTTTCACTTCTTCGTTCTAACCGCATTACATGGAGCATCTGCTAGATTATCCACAAATTTTCAGTGCTCATTGTTCTCCGGGCTTGACCCTGTGCATTTCTAAAACCAACCAGGACTCCAGGGTCTTCGTGAAACATTCTGGATTATCTGAATTTGGGACTATGTTTGTGTCACCAACACCAGGAACTGGGTATGGGTCATTCAAAGGCTGGGGCTCAGAATCAGAGACAGTTTTATTTTCACTGACTTAATTGTCATGAAATATATTGTCTTCTTGCAGCAGTACAGTGAAAAGAGATTAAACTGCTATAAATTACTTACGTAAATAGTGCAAACAGAAGAGAAATAAGGTAGTATTCATGGGTTCGTGGACCATTCAGAAATCTACTGGCCTAGGGGAAGAAAATGTTCTTGAGTCATTGAGTATTAGTCTTCAGGCTCCTATACCTCCTCCTCGATGATAATAAAGAGAAGACAGCATGTCCCAGATGGTGAGGGTCCTTAATGACAGATGCTGCCTTCTTGAACATTACAGCAAAGTAATAGGTTCTTCAGTCCATCTAGTTTGCACCAAACTATTTTTCTGTCTGGTTCCATTGAGCTGCACCTGGACCATAGGCCTCCATATCCTTCCCATCCATGTGCTTATCCAAGCTTCTCTTAAATGCTGCCATCAAACTAACATCCAGCACTTCTGCTGGCAGCTCGTTTCACACTCACACAACTTTCCCCCTCATGATCCCTTTCAATATTTTGTCTTTTGCACTTAACCTACGACCTCTGGTTCTAATTTCACCTAACCTCCGGGGGAAAAGCCTGCTTGCATTTACCCTGTCTATGCTCCTCGTAATCTTGTATACCTCTATCAAATCTCCCCCCTGTTCTCCTACACTCCAGGGAATAAAGTCCTATTCTATTCAATCTTTCTCTATAACACAAGTTCTGGCAACATCATTGTAAATTTTCCCCGCACTCTTTCAATCTTATTGATATCTTTCCTGCAGGTAAGCTATCAGAACTGCACACAATATTCCAAATTTGGCCTCATTAGCATCTTATACAACTTCCACCTAACATCACAACGTTTACTCAGTACTCTGATTTATGGAAGTCAAGGTGCCAAAACCTCTCTTTGTGACCTGATCTATCTGTGACAACACTCTCAGGAACTATGAATCTGTATTCCCAGATCCATCTGTTCTACTGCATTTCTCAGTTCTCCTACCTTGCTAATGTCCACTGATTTTCCTTCTTCAACTTTCCTGGTAAGCTTCCCAACAAAAGGCAACTAAAAAATTCATAAAGAGAGAAAGATAGAATCTGAAGGTAAGCTAGCCAATAATATAGAGGAGGATACAAAAAGTTTCTTTCAGATATATAAGGCGTAAAAGAATACAAAGCAATGATATAATGCTGAGGCTTTGTAAGGCATTGTTCAAACTGTACTTGGGGTATTCTGAGCAGTTTTGAGGCCCTTATCTAAGAAAGATATGCTGGCATTGGAGAGCAACCAGAGGAAGATGACAAGATTTATCCCAGGAATTAAAGGGTTAACATATGTGGAATATGTCTATGAAGGTTCTCAATCATCCAGATCATTGAATATCAAGCAGTAGTAAATCAAGGCAACTGGACTTGCTGTGTTGTCTAGAAGCCATTTCACCACTCATCCAAGAAGCATTTTCAGTTCTTATCCATGGTGGGTAGTTTCCTGGCTTATAAACGCTGTGAGTTGTTTAAAGGAATAGCAATCACATGAGGTTCGCCAGCTTATACATGGAAGATGTAGAATGGACAGCCTTTAACACCTTCCAAGGAACATCACCAGTCATTGGTTCGGGTATATGGATAACAACTGGGTCAAGATCAAAATCCATGAAGTGCAAGCCTTCACAGAATACATCAACTCGGTGGATAATAACATCAAATTTATACAAGAAGATGTTGAAAACAATAGACTGGCCTTTTTAGACTGCGTAGTACTTATCAAAGAAAAAGGACATCTAGATATTGAAGTTTACAACCCACACAGATCAGTACCTACGGTTTGACTCTCATCATTAGAACATAAGTTAGGGGTTAGTAGAACACACCATCGCCACGCCGAGACTGTGCGCACCAATGTTACAGCTACAGACAAGGAGCGCAAGTATTTGAGAACCTTGATAGCTTGCGGCTACCCTGACCAGGCCTTCATCAAGACAGCAACAAAAATTTAATTTCCTCTCCTCAAGCTCCGATAGTTCTTGGTTACCCTGATTAAGCTGCCATAATCCCCACATTGACTGGTCCACCAGGAGGATAGTCAGCTGGAGTCTGTTCTGTCACTCCACTTGTCTACAATCGGCCCTTTCCCCTGTGGAAGTCACCACAACCTCATCTGCCTCGGAAACCCCCGACTTATCCAAGGTTTCAGCAGAGTATCACGATCTGGGAGAAGTGCTTAGCAAACAACGAATTCTTTCCCTGCCTCTACACCGCCCTTACGATTGCGCAATTGACCTTCTCCTCGGAGCCCCTCAACCCACCAACCGGCTGTATAACCTGTCCCGGCCCGAAAGGGAAGCAATGGAGGCTTACCTAAATGACTCTCTCACGGCTGGCATTATCCGACCCTCATCTTCCCTGTGAAGAAGAAGAAGAAAGCTCTTAACTCCAAGTGGAGTCATCGGGATGCTGTCATGACGGTGTTTTTTTAGCAGGCTTTCTTGTTTTTACGAGGCCGAGTTTCTAGCTCGATGCTCAACCCAGCATGGATGGAAAGCTGGATTCGAACTCAGGAGCCTTCACTCCGAAGTCTGGCACTGATGCCACTACGCCACCAGCCGGCCTCTTCCCCCATAGGCGCAGGTTTTTACTTTGTGGGGATGAAAGATGGCTCACTGCCCCTGCAATGACTACCGGGGCCTGAATAGCATCACCATAAAGAATAAATATCCACTGCCCTTTATCAACTCTGCTTTCGAACCCCTTCACGGAGCCACCATCTTCTCTAAGTTAGACCTACGAAGTGCCTACCACCTGGTCAGGATAAGGGAGGGAGATGAGTGGAAAACAGCTTTTAACACCCCTCTTGGTCATTTCGAATATCTGGTCATGCCCTTCGGTCTCACCAATGCCCCCGCCGTCTTCCAAGCCCTGATAAATGATGTCCTTAGGGACTTTATTAACCATTTCATTTTCGTTTATTTGGACCACACCTTAATCTTCTCCCACAGTCTTCAGGAACACATCCACCATGTCCGGCAGGTTCTGCAGAGGCTTTGGGAGAACAAACTATTCGTTAAGGCTGAGAAGTGTAAGTTTCATGTCCCTTCTGTCAGTTTCTTGGGGTACATCATTGAGAGTGGGCAAGCGAGGGCAGATCCCAAAGAGATCTGGGTGGTGGCGGAGTGGCCAAAACCCATGACACTCAAGCAACTCCAGCGATTTCTGGGGTTCACAAACTTCTATCGTCACTTCATCAGGGATTACAGCCGGGTGGCAGCACCCCTTACTCGACTCACCTCTCCTGCGACCCCTTTTCACTGGACCCCCGAAGTGGACTCGGCCTTCTCGGAGCTGAAGAGGCATTTCACCTCCGCTCCCATCCTGGTCCAACCAGACCCTTCTTGCTAATTTATTGTGGAAGTCGATGCCTCCAACTCTGGGGTGGGATCAGTCCTCTCCCCACACTCCAGCCCAGACCAAAAACTCTAGCCCTGCACCTTTTCTTGCCGGCTATACCCCGCCGAACGGAACTACAGACATCCCACCTCTCCCGGAAGTTCCGGGAGTCTCCCGCATATTGATAGCGGCTCCCTAACGCCCACAAATTATATACAATATCCCAGAAATCGAATTTTTTGAGAGCGAGCGAACGAGAGGGAGAGAGAGAGACAGACAGACAGAGAGAGCTAGTGACAGATGTAGCGAGAGAGTGACAGAGAGAGCATTCTGATTGGTCTCTCTTTGTGCTAAGTAAACCTATCAGTTTTCTCTGTGGGAGGGCTTTACAGTCGACCTCTCTCTCTCTTTCATTGTCCATCAGTTCATTTCAGTGTCCTGCAGCGCCATGGCAGAGTGTTCCAAAAAAAAGAAAATATAAAACATACTTCACCCCAGACCACACTAAAGTACACCCCTGTTTAATAGGGGTCAAAAATAATGACAGTGTTGCTCACTGCACTGTTTTCAACAGTGACTTTTCTATTTCCCCTGGTGGGTTAAATGACTGTAAAGGACATGCTGAGGTGAGTTTAACAGGTGTCATTCGTTCATTAGCATAGCTAACGTTATTTAAACTAGCTGGCCAGCTGCTAAGGAGCTACGTTATTGGTGTCCTACGTGATGAGGCCAAACTCCCTGTAGGCTTGCTTAAAGTTGTAATAGAATAAAAAAAAAACGACTCCATGATAATATAATATAAGTACATATTTTAATGTCACATTTTCTGCATAAGACAATATAATAAGGATACACCTTATGCTTTTATTTCTTTTAGGGATCACAACATATTAGGGAGGCTAAGCGCAGGGAAGGCCGCTCAAGTATTTCACAGTTCTTTTCAGCAGAAAACCAAAGTCTGACAGAGAAGGTCACTAGAGCTGAGGTGTACTTTACATCTTTCATCGTTGAGCATAACCTGCTATTCCAGGTGTGTAAGCACACAGGCAAGCTATTCAGGAAAATGTTTCCTGATTCAGAAATAGCAAAAAACTATGCCTTCTCGTCAACCAAGACAGCAGCTACTGCGAACACAGCACTGGAACCTGAATGTTCAGAGGATGTACAAGTTCATCCGGACAGAAAAAAGGCCATACAGTATTTTGGTAGACGAAAGCAACAATATCATGTGTGAGAAGGAATGTGCCATTTTAGCCAGGTACTAGAATGAAACACAGGATAAGGTAACAGTTGGATTTGTAGACATGCCAGTGTGCAATGAAGCCAAAGCTGAAAACATATTCAACTGCATTGCATCATCCATGCATGACAAAGGCCTTAAGTGGTCTAATTGTGTAGGATTTAGCAGTGACAACTGCAATGTGATGATTGGCAAATACAACTCTGTCTTATCAAGAGTGAAAGCACAGCCCCCTCGTATTTACAGCGTTGGCTGTCCAAGTCACCTGGTCAACATTTGTGCCAAAACTGCTGCTAAGGAGCTCTCAATGTCACCTGAAGAACTGCTCATTGACATCCACTACTACTTTGAGAAAAGTTCCAAACGAAGAGAAGACCTAAAACAGTTTCAAGAGTTCTGCAATGTTGCCCAGCAGAGAGTACAAAAGCATTGTCCTACACGCTGGCTTTCTTTAGGAAAAGGTTTGGACCATCTGCTCCACCAATGGCCAGCCTTTATTTCATATTTTGAGTCAAAGAGTGAGAATCAGAAGTCATCTCATATTCAGAAAAGGCTGAAAGACCCCCAAATGAAAACATACATATGATTTCTCCATAATGTCACACAATGTTTTGACAAATTCAATTTGATTTTTCAAAACAAGGCACCCATCCTCATCAAGTTAGATCAGAGTGTAGAAGAGCTCCTGCATGACATAGCAAGCAGATTTACTGAGCTAAAGGTATTGAGAGAACAGAACATTCAGGAGGTAGATGTGAACAACCCTGAAATTCACCACCCAGATGAAGAGTTTTTTACTGGGTACCTGGTAAGGAGGCAGTGGCTAAGCGAGGAAGCGCAAGAGATCCCCCCTTACAAGACAAAACAGTTCTTCAAAGATGCCAGAGCATTCTATGTCAGGTAATTTCAAAAAATCTTGGAGAACTTCCCAAGGAGAGACCAAATCTTGAAAAATCTGTCCGTGGTCAATACAGAGAGCCAAGATGAGGTGAATCCAGAGCAGATTATGAATCTGGCAGAGAGATTTCCAAATGTTATCAAGGCGGATGCAAGAGAACAGCTCCACTTGGAAGTCCTGGATTATGTCTCAACTAACCTTGAAGGACTGGTGCCAAACTACAAAAGTTTGCCAGTTGATGAGTTCTGGGGGCAGCTGTCCAAGATAAAATCTGTGAGCACAGGGCAGTTGAGATTCAAAGAGCTCTGCCAGTTGATGAAGCTGCTTCTGGTGCTGCCAAATTCTAATTGTGATTTAGAAAGGGCATTCAGTATATATATATATGTGTGTGTGTGTGTGTGTAAATAGTTTCAATATGTGATCAAATAAATTGTTGTGTTCTTTCACAATCAAATGTCCTGTATACATACACCCTCGGAGGTCTACCGGGGGGGGGGGAATATGGGGTTGTGGGGGGCGGGGGTGGTTGTACTACCTCCCTGAAATGAGTTTTTGCAGGGTGGGATGTCCGGAACTATGACGTAGGGAACCGGGAGTTACTGGCTATCAAATTCGCTTTGGAGGAGTGGAGGCACTGGCTGGAGGGGGCAGAACATCCATTTATCGTCTGGGCAGACCACAAGAACCTCGTATACATCTACCGCCAAATGCCTGAATTCCCGCCAAGCCCGTTGGGCATTATTTTTTGGCCGCTTCAGGTTCACACTCACCTATCGTCCGGGGTCCAAGAACGGGAAGCCCGACGCTCTCTCCTGTCAATACGTCTCCAAGGAGGGCCTTCCCAACCCCGAGACCATCCTTCCACCATTTTGTGTAGTGGTTGCCCTCACGTGGGAGATTGGATCCATAGTCAAAGAGGTCCAACGGACTCAACCTGACCCAGGCAATGGACCCTCCAATTGTCTCTTCGTGCCTGACTCTGTTCAGTCTCAGGTTCTCCAGTGGGGGCACACTTCTCATTTCGCCTGCCATCCCGGAATCGATCGAACTCTGTTCCTTCTGAAGAGACATCTCTGGTGGCCCTCCATGGATGCTGACACTCGCTCCTTCATCTCTGCCTGTTCTGTTTGTGCCTGCAGAAAAGCCTCCCATTGGCCACCTACTGGATTGCTTCGTCCCCTACATGTCCATAGCCAGCCCTGGTCTCACATTGCGCTGTATTTCATTACTGGACTATCCCCTTCACATGGAAACACTGCTGTACTCACCGTGGTGGACCACTTCTCCAAAGCTGCACACTTTGTAGCCCTTCTCAAACTCCCTGCAGCCCGTGAAACAGCTGACCTCCTGGTTCATCACATCTTTCGCCTTCATGTAATTCCCTCTGACATTATTTCTGACCGGGGCCCCCAATTCATCTCTCAAGTCTGGAGGTCCTTTTGTCAAGCCCTTGGAGCCTCAGTAAGTCTGTCTTCAGGCTTTCATCTGCGGACTAACGGTCAAACAGAATGAGCAAACCAGGATTTGGAAGCAGCACTGTGCTGCATAACCGCTAACAACCCGTCATCCTGGAGCACCCATCTCGCTTGGGTAGAGTACGCCCACAACTCCCTGGTCAGCACCCCGCCACCGGAATGTTGCCCTTCGAATACTCCCTTGGTTACCAATCCCCTCTGTTTCCCGCACATGAAGATGACATTGCTGTGTCTTCAGTTCAGGCCCATCTCCGCCAGTGCCACAAGGTCTGGAAGGATGCACGCACGGCCTTGCTCCGCTCAGCTGACCGCAACCGGAGGATTGCTGATCGCCATCGAACTCCTGCTCCCAATTATCAGCTTGGGCAGAAGGTTTGGCTCTCGTCAAAAGATACCCCCCTTAAGAATGAACCCAAGAAACTTGCCCCTCATTATCTGGGATTGTTCGAGATTGAGAGCATAATCAAACCCTCGGTGGTCAGACTCAAACTGCCCGGGTCCATGCACATTCATCCCACATTCCACATCTCCCAATTGAAACCTGTGTCTGTCAGCCCTTTGTGCCCCCCGCCAAACCCCTCCACCCACCCAGATCATTGACGACTACCCAGCGTACACTGTCCGGCAATTTCTGGATATGCGCCGCCGAGGCAGGGGCCTCTAGTACCTGGTCAATTGGGAGAGATACAGCCCGGAGGAACACTCCTGGATTCCCCTCTCCTTCATCCTGGACCGTCCCCTCATCCATGATTTTCATTGTGACAATCCGGACAAGCCTGGTGGTTCACCTGGAGACTCCTGTTGAGTGGGGGAGGAGGGTGATATTGTCACGGTCCCGATCGATAATTCCCTATTTTCTTCTAATTTCTTTTGATTGTGCCACGGCTCTGACGTTAATTTCCTATTTGCTCCTAATTCTCTGAGATGACAGCACATCTGGTTTCCATCAGGGTCTGGAGCATATGAACCCCGGCGTTACAACCACTAGTTGCCAGATCGTTGGTTTTGCCTGTGTGGTAATTAATGTTTCCCAGCCGCTTAGGACCGCATGTTCTAAGTTTTGCTCCTGTATCGAGAATTACCTGTGAAACTCAATCTCTTCATGTCAAGATCAGTTTTCTAAGTTCAGCTCCAGTTCAGAGATTTACCTGTGAAACCCAGCCTCTCCGCACCAAGATAAGTCTTCTAAAGCTTTACTTCAGTGTAACTCCATCTCTCTGCACTAAGAAGAGTTTAGTCCGCCATTTCTTTCTCTACGCTCCAAGTCAAGATAAATTCTGTCTGTCTCCTGCCTACCTGCTCTCCCTCCTGTTTGCCGTTCACGTCTGAGTCCAAACCAAATCTCCGTGCCTGTGTCCTGCACTTGGGTTCGCCTCATTCGCTCATTGCAACACAATATTGTAGATGCTATCCAATGCGATGAGAGCTGCACAGATCTGTATATCGGTGAGACGAAACAACCACTTCACAAACAGCTGGCCCAGCATGGGAGGGCTAAAACCTCAGGCCAAGACTCAGCTATACATCTACACCTATAGGACAAGAGACACCCCTTTGATGATAACAATGTGCAGGGTGTGGACAGGGAGGACAGGTGGTTTGAAAGAGGAGATAAAGGAGCCACCTTTGTCAAACTGGAAAACCCATCCCTGAACAGAGGCGGTAGGATATGACATCACCTATCAGCTACTTACAATGTAGTCCCAACATCTCTACCCTAGCATCTCCACAACAGTTCACACCTCATTCGCACAAGATAAGATGAATGACCCTCTCGTTACCACTACGGCCCTCATGTGATTGCCATATCTTTAAACAACTCATAGAGTTTATAAACTGGGAAACTACCCACCATGGATCAGAACTGAAGAAGCTTCTCAGAAGAATGGTGAAATGTCTTCTAAACAACACAGCATTCGTTGCTTGACACATGAGGAGCGTTTAATGGCTCTGGGCCTGTACCTGCTGGAGTTTAGAAGAATGAGGATAGAACTCATTGAAACCTATCGAACATTGAAATCTCTTACCAGCTCTTCTTTCAGTTAGTCCTGACGAAGGGTCTCGGCCTGAAACGTCGACTGTACCTCTTCCTAGAGATGCTGCCTGGCCTGCTGCATTCACCAGCAACTTTTATGTGTGTTGCTTGAAATTCCAGCACCTGCAGATTTCCTCGTGTGAACATTGAAAGGTCTGGATAGAGTGGATGTGGAGAGGATGTTTCCTATTGCAGGGGATTCTGTCACCAGAGGCACAGCCTCAGAATTGAGGGGCATCCATTTAGAACGGAGATGAGAAAAAAAATTACTTAGCCAAATGGTGGTGAATCTGGGGAATTCTTTGCCAAAGACGGCTGTGCAGGCTATTGTGATTAGGTATATTTAAAGTGGAGGTTAATAAGTTCTTGATTAATCATGGCATCAAAGGTTATAGGGAGAAGGCAGGAGGATGGAGTGGAGAAGAATAATAAATCAGCCATAATGGAATACCACAGCAGACTCAATGGGCCAAATGGCCTAATTCAGCTCCTAAATTTTTTAGTCTTATGGTGCTAAAAAACACTAAGGTTGGTTAAACACAGCTTATCAACCATAAAACCATGTTGACATTGGAGTACATTGAAGCCTCTATACTGGATGGTGATACAGCCAGTATCTGCCATACATCTATGGAGTGTGGGGAAGTTTATATGTGACATTTTCAACATTATCCTGTCACCCTCCAGGTTAGAAAGTCCCTCCAGTTTTGGAAAGACCCATTTATTGCTTATAACCAATGCTGTTCAGGTACTATACATCATGTTGATGATGTAGACTCATTTGCTCATTGTCTGGGATCTGTCCCACAGGAACCAGAACTTTAAAATATCTAAATATTTAAGTATCTTTTAGATTATTGGTCTGTGAAGGTGTTAGTGAGGACAAGCGGGATGAACAAGACTCCCAATTCCATAATGAACTTGCATCTAGATGGGTATGGTTTTGGCAGCAGCCACTGCAAAGTGGATTATAATTATAAGGCCTCGCTCATCTCCTTAGAGTCTCACAGCACCTCACAGCTAAATAATTACCTCTCAAGTGCATCTACTGGCAGCCAACTTACACAAAAATTAGTTTCACAAGCGATTGCCACTGCGATAAGGAAATCTGGTTTAAGTGTTGTTGGCCGCACCTTTGGAAAATTCTTACACAATACCATCTGTTTAGTTCCATAGTTCCTTTGAAGGGTAGAGCAAATAACTGGAGTAATTCTGGTGTGTTAAAAAGCCATCAATCACCAGAACCCGCCAGGTCCAGTTATTATACAACTCTTTGACAATCAAAAAAAATCTGCAGATGCTGGAAATCTGAAAAAAGAACTGACTTGTGCAGTGCTTTTAGCATTTTATATTTTATTAGCTGAAATAGGTTAATATTATTGGCACAAAGATGATATTTTTAAAGAAACAGGTCACTTTTACAACCACCAGACAGGAGTGTCGTGCTAGATTGTCTTTTCTGATCGCTGTCAGCTCAGCACTCTCTCTGTGCTGCTCTGAAATGTCATCTTGTGCCTCTTGCACCACTGGTAAAATGTCAGCCCAGGCTTTATACTCAGGGGTGATAAGTGAACCCGTAACCTTCCAAGACAGACATGAATGCTGCCTGGAGTTAGACGGGATTGTAACAAGAACTTATCCCAAAGTCAAAGTAAATTTTATTATCAAAGTACATATATGTCACCATAGACAACCCTGCAGGCATACTCACCAAATCTATAGAATAGTAACTATAACAAGATCAATGAAAGATCAACCAGAGTGCAGAAGATAAAAAACTGTGCAAGTGCAAATATAAATAAATAGCAATGAATAATGAGAACATGAAATAACAAGATAAAGAATCCTTAAAATGAGGTCATTGGTTGTGGGAACATCTCAATGGATAACAAAACTGAGTGTAGTTATCCGCTTTTGTTCAAGAGCCTGATGGTTGAGGGGGTGGTAACTGTTCTTGAACCTGTTAGTGCGAGTCCTGAGGCTCTTGTACCTTCTACCTGGTGGCAGCAGTGAGAAAAGAGCATGGCCTGGGTAGTGGTGATCTTTGATGATGGATGCTGCTTACCTACGACAGCAGTTCATGTCGATGTGCTCAACTGTTGGGAGGATTTTACCCATGATGTACTGGGCCAAATCTAATTTTTGTAGGATTTTCTATTCCAGGAATTGGTGTTTCCATACCAGACCGTGATGCAGCCAGTCAATACACTCTCCACTACACATCCATAGAAGTTTTTGGAAGTTTTAGATGTCATGCCGAATCTCCTTAAAGTCCCGAGGAAGTAGAGGCACTGTCGTGCTTTCTTTGTAATTACACGTATGTGCAAAATATACTGTATTTATCTTATATAAAGTAAAATCAGTACACATCTTTCTCTCGCAAACACGAGGAAATCTGCAAATGCTGGAAATTCAAGCAACACACACAAAAAATGCTGGTGAACGCAGCAAGCCAGGCAGCATCTAGAGGAAGAGGTACAGTCGACGTTTCGGGCCGAGACCCTTCGTCAGGACTAACTGAAAGAAGAGATAGTAAGAGATTTGAAAGTGGGAGCGGGAGAGGGAGATCCGAAATGATAGGAGAAGACAGGAGGAAGAGGGATGGAGCCAAGAGCTGGAAAGTTGATTGGCAAAAGGGATATGAGGCTGGAGAAGGGAGAGGATCATGGGACAGGAGGCCTAGGAAGAAAGAAAGGGGGGGGGACACGCAGAGGATGGGCAAGGAGTGTAGTGAGAGGGACAGAGGGAGAAAAAAAAAGGGGGGAGAGAGAGCGAGAGAGAGAATAAATAAATAAATAAATAAGGGATGGGGTACAGAGGGGAGGTGGGGCATTAGCGGAAGTTAGAGAAGTCAATGTTCATGCCATCAGGTTGGAGGCTACCCAGACGGAATATAAGGTGTTGTTCCTCCAACCTGAGTGTGGCTTCATCTTGACAGTAGAGGAGGCCGTGGATAGACATATCAGAATGGGAATAGGATGTGGAATTAAAATGTGTGGCCACTGGGAGATCCTGCTTTCTCTGGTGGACAGAGCGCAGGTGTTCAGCGAAATGGCCTCCCAGCCTGTGTCGGGTCTCGCCAATATATAGAAGGCCACATCGGGAGCACCAGACGCAGTATATCACCCCAGCCGACTCTCTGTTCTGTCTGGCAGAGAAAGGGTCTCTGCCTGAAACGTCGACTGTACCTCTTCCTAGAGATGCTGCCTGGCCTGCTGCGTTCACCAGCATTTTCTGTGTGTGTTACACATCTTTCTCTACATTCATTGTACCATCAGTTTAGCACATTCCCTTATAATGCCTCTCCTGTTCCCTCTTTAAACAATGTACCATTTGAGAGGCTGTTACATAAGACCGAGTCCCTTAGTGTGCAGTGCAACACACACAAAACGCTGGAGGAACTCAGCAGTCAGGCAGCATCCATGGAAATGCACAAACACAACATTTCAGGCCTGGAGAGGAAGGGGGAAGATGCCAGAATAAAGAGGTGGGGAAGGGGAAGGAGGATAGCTGGAAGGTGATGGGTGAAGCCAGGTGGGTGGGAAAGGTAAAGGGCTGGAGAGGAAGGAATCTGATAGGAGAGGAGAGTGGACGAAAGAAGAAAGGGAAGGAGGAGGGGCACCGGGGGAAGTGACAGGCAGTTGAGAAAAGTTAAGAGGCCGGAGTAGGGAAGTCATAGGAGGACCTTACAGTGCTGTATTTTCCCGCAGAGACTTTGCAATGCCTACACCTAGCTTCGCTGTGTCCCTCTGCACCTACTCCTGCTCCCTGGAATATGCATGTCGCATTGACCTCTTCCCTAGTCTCTGCACCATGGGGCAACACCTCATCCCCTCTCTGTACCCCATCTGTGTTCAAGGACTTAACTGTTTTCCGCTCCTAAATGAATAAATGTACGGAGATCTCAAATAGAAATAGAAAATGCCCGAAACACTTAGCGGCGAGGGAAACGGAGTCTCAGGTCAAAGACACTTCATCGAGCTGAAGCATTCACTGGTTCCCTTTCCACAGCTGCCGAGTGTTTCCAGCATTTTCTGTCCTGATTTCAGGTTTCCAGAACCGGCGGCGATATTTTTCAAGCACGGGGTGTCCGTGGCAGGACATGAGATCCGAGAGCGGGGTCCTTCCCAGCATTGGAGTCTACTCGCTCCAGACCCGGACTTCCACATCTCTCCTCTCCTGCCCACGATCGCCAGCCATCTGCCGCTCCCGTCTGGGAATGAGCTTGAGGACCGAGCAGCCCCTGTCCCGGGCCGAAGCGCTTCAATGATGAACACGCGAGCTATCATTTCGACGGTCCCGGGGCAATTTCACACGGCTTCCTCAGTCCTCGTCCTACTGAATGCAGTTTGTTTGATCCCAAGAGATAATAGAGTGCCCCGTCTAAAAAAAATCTATCAACCGCCTCGAATGGGGAAGTCTCCAACTAAACTGTAATTGATTAGAGACATTACGCCTCTTTTTTTTTAGGGACCTGTCATTTCTTCCTGTTTTAATTCTCAAGCCGCGGCCAATCAGAGTAGCTCAGCTGCCCCCTGGCGCCGCCCAGGCCGGGATGAAAGCGGCAGGGCCGCCCGACACATGGAGAGTCTCGGGCTACCAGGGGGAGGCAGACAGTCGGAGCCTGCCGCCGCCTCGCTACCAACTTTTACTCCCGACCTATGGAAGTCAGTAACCCGACATGGCCAAGCGCAGCTCCTTGTTTCTTCGGATCATTGAAGGAAAGAAACTGCCAGCGAAAGATCTGTGAGTACGAGGTCGCCCGTGGGTCCGGATTTCTTCCCTCATCACGGTGCAGAGGACAGTCGCCTCTGTGGGCAGCAGGTTGAGGGTCTGTTCACAAATCTGCCCCATGGCGCGAATGTGTGAACGATGCAGCCCCCCTCTGTTCAGGAGTGTGCGTGTGTACGGGAAGGGGCGTGTGATGTGGCTGGAGGAAAGCGACAGTGAAGTTTAGGAGGCGGAATTCCAGGTTGAATTTAACTCCAGTACATCAGTGTGCCTCGGTTTTCATCATCAGCCTATCCCCTCTCGCCCCTCATCCGCGGCTCACCTCCCCTCTTCCTCCTCCCTCTCCCCACTCTCAACCGCGGTGCTCCTCTCTCCTCCATCATCCGCGGACCCCCTCCCCGTCCCTCTCTTCAGCGATTCCTCTCTCCGTAAGTCGGGCTCGGAAGGGAATCCCGGAGCTCGGCTGTGGTTGCCGCCCGGTGACCGATGACTGCAGACTGGCGGCTACCTCGGGTCAGACTGTAATCAGACATTGTCGCAGCTCCGGCACAGACCCCGGCCATCTTCAAGGATTTGAGCCGCCACAGGTCGACTACCTATCTATCCCACAGCTCTCCGTTCCCGGGACATTTCTCCCCCAACCCCGCACACCCGTCCGCTTTCACTCGCTGCTTAAAGCCTGCCATTCACATTCATCCATTAAACTTACATTTGGATGCTGACACTGGTTTTAAGGAAATATTCTCTCTCTCTCTCTCTCTCTCTCTCTCTCTCTCTGTCTTTTCACTCTCTCCTTCCTTGTTATTTTTCTCTCTCTTCCTCATCCCTCCATCCCTGCCTTCTCTCCAGTGTCCCTCCTCAGTATCTATCCCTTCTCGCTCTCGCTTGCTCGCTACCTTGTCGTCTTGCCGCTGGAGGATGGATCGCCAAACCTATTCATCAGAGGGGAGGGAGATGCTGCTCTTTGGGAGCACAGCTAATGTAATAATTAAGTTCTGCTCAGGCTAAAGGGTGCTTATATTACCACACTGCCGTGAATGAATGCAGTCTTGTCAAGTAAATCATAACTCCCGTCATCCGCGTTCACGACTGCACGTTTTCCGCGCTAAAACCTGGAATCACTTGGAGACACTGGCAGGTCCGGCCGCATCTGTAGAGAGAACCAAAGGTAACGTTTTGGGAGAGCCGGCTACAGTGCTCTGTATTTTATCTGGTTTCAGCTCTGAGTCAGTTCCCAGTCCTGTTAGAAAGTTGCCAGCCTGAAACGTAACTCGTGTTACTCTCTCCAGAGATGCTGCCTGACCTGCTGAGCATCTTCAGCATATTCTGTTTTTATCTCAGAATACTAGCACCTGCAGGTTTTTTTTTGGCTTTTTGGTTACTATTCCCTGCTGAACTGCATAAAATAATTTCTTTTAATGTGCACAATTTTTTTTGTATATAAATGCCACTGGCAGTGCCTACATTTGTTGTCTGTTTCTCATGCCTCTTGGTGCTGAGCTACCTCTTTGAACCCAAGGCAGTTCTTTTGGTGGAGTTGCTGATGAGGAGGGAGTTCTTGGATTTTAAACTCAATGACAATGATATATATTTCTTAGTAAGGATGGTATGCGACTTGGTGGTAGAAGTTATGGTGTTGGAGGTACAGTCAGGATAGCCAAGGTAAATATTTGCAATATGTTGTGTTGTGGATACATGCTGCACTATATGGTGGTGGTAGAAGGAGGGTGCGGGGGATTAATGAATGTTTAAGTGATGGATAGAACACTGATGGGTGTGTGGAATGCACTGCCGGCAGTGGTGGTGGAAGCGGATACAACAGGGTCTTTTAAGAGCCTCTTAGATAGGTGCATGGAGCTTAGAAAACTAGAGGGCTATGTGCTAGGGAAATTGTAGGCAATTTCTAGAGTAGGTTACATGGTCGGCGCAACATTGTGGGCTGAAGGGCCCGTAATGTGCTGTAAATTTCTGTGTTAATCAAATGGCTCCTTTGTCTGGGGGTGGTGCTCAGCACAAAGCAGTCGAAACTGCATTAATTTAAAGAAGAAGATTTTGTTACACTCCTGACTGTTGCTTCGGTTGGAAAGGCTTTGGGGTATCAGGCGGTGAGTCATTCACTGATGGATGTCCAGCCCCTGGCCTGCTCTTGTAGTTACAATACTTGTGTAGAAGATGCTGTTTCTGGTCAATGTTGATCCCCAGCATATTGACGGTGAGGGATGTGTGATGGGAATGGCAAAGGTAAAGGGTTAGGCACTCTCTTGGTGCTGTTGCCTGCAGTTCGTTTGCACAAATGTGACTTTCTAGTTATCATTCTGTACTGAATGTAGTCCAGGTTTTGTGCAATGCAGATATGGACTGGGTCACCTGATTGCAACTAGAATTAACTCTTGTAATAGACCATAAGCCATAGGTGCAGAATTAGGCTATTTGGCCCATCGAGTCTGCTCCGCCAATCAATCATGGCTGAACCTTTTTCCCCCCTTCTCAGCTCCACTCCCTGGTCTTATCCCCGTAACCTTTGAACCCATTTTCAATCGTGAACCTATCAAACTCTGCCTTAAATACACTCAGTGGCCTGGCCTCCACACCCGCCTGTGGCAACAAATTCTACAAGTTCACCACCCTCTGGCTAAAGAAATTTCTCCACACCTTTCTTTTAAATGGATGCACCTCTATCCTGAGGCTGTGCCTTCTTGTCCCAGAGTCCCCCCACCAGGGGAAACATCCTATCCATATCTACTCTTTTGAGGCCTTACAACATTCGAAAGGTTTTAATGAGATCCCCCCCTCATCCTTCTAAATTCCAGTGAGTACAGACCCAGAGCCATCAAATGTTCCTCGTGTGATAATTGTTTCATTCCCAGAATCATCCTTGTGAACCTCCTCTGAACCCTCTCCAATATCAGCACATCTTTTCTAAGATGGGGAGCCCAAAACTGTTCACAAATCTCAAGGTGAGACCTCACCAGTGCCTTATAAAGCCTCAATATCAGATCCCTGCTCTTGCATTTTAGACCTCTTGAAATGAATGCTAACATTGCATTTGCCTTCCTCACCACTGACTCAACCTGCAAGCTAATTTTTAGGGTGTTCTGCAGAAGGACTCCCAAGTCCCTTTTCATCTCAGATTTTTGGATTTTCTCCCTATTTAGAAAATAGTCTGCACATTTATTTCTTCTACCAAAGCGCATGACCATGCAATTTCCAACATTGTATTTCATTTGTTACTTTCTTGCCCATTCTCCTAATCTGTCTAAATCCTTCTGCAGTCTTCCTGTTTCCTCAACACTACCTGCACCTCCACCAATCTTCGTATCCTCTGCAAACTTGGCAACAAAGCCATTTACTTCATCATCTTAATCATTGACATACAGCATAAAAAGAAGCGGTCCCAATACCGACACCACTAGTCATTGGCAGCCAACCAGAAAAGGATCCTTTTATTCCCTCACACTGCCTTCTACCAATCAGCCATTGCTCTAACCATGTTAGTAACTTTCCTGTCAGACCATGGGCTCTTAACTGGATAAGCAGCCTCATGTGTGGCACCTTGTCAAAGGTCTTCTGAAAGTCCAAATATACAACCTCCACTACATCCCCTTTATCTCTCCTACTTGTAATCTCCTCAAAGAATTCCAACAGGTTTGTCAGTAATCATCGGTGAACATCTCCACTTTTGATTTTGTGATAGAATGAAAATTATTAACGAAGCAGCCGAAGATGGTTGTGCCTAGGACATCACACTGAGCAACTCATGTTCAAAGTTCCAAGTTCTAAGTAAATTTTATAATCAAAGTACATATATGTCACCATATACAACCCTGAGATTCATTTTCCTGTGGATCTGCAAATCTATAGGATAGTAGCTAGAACAGGATCAATGAAAGATGAACCAGAGTGCAGAAGACAACAAACTGTGCAAATGCATAAATATAAATAAATAGCAAGAACATGAGAATGAGATAAAGAGTACTTAAAGTGAGATCTTTGGTTGTGGGAAAATTTTGATGATGAGGCAAGTCAGTGTAGTTATCCCCTTTTATTCAAGATCCTGATGGTTGAGGGGATATAACTGTCCTTGAACTTGCTGGTGCAAGTCCTGAGACTCTTGTACCTTCTACCTGGTGGCAGCAGAGAGAAGAGAGCATGAGCTGGGTGGTGAGTGGTCCCTGATGATGGATGCTGGTTTCCTGCAACAATGTTTCATTTAGATGTGCTCAATGGTTGTGAGGGCTTTATCCATGATGTAATGGGCCAAATCCAGTTCTTTTTGTATGATTTTCTGTTCAAAGGAATGAAGCAAAGATATCCTGGGGCTGGAACAACTACAGCCAGATTTCTTCATGTAAAATTTGGCTGCTTAAGCCATTGGAGTGTTTTCCCCTCGATGCCTGTTGACTTCAGCTTTATCAGTGCTCTTCAATGCCATGATCAATTAAATCCTGCCTTCATGCCAAAGGCAGGCACCCACAGTTCTGGAGTTAAGCTCTTTTGTTTATGTTTGGGCCAAGGCTGCAATGCGACCTGTAGTTAACTCGTCCTAATGAAGTCCATATTTTGCATTAGTGAGCAGATTATTGCCTGTTGATAGAAGTGTCGCAATGCCTCTTGTCAGTTAGCTCTCAATCATGACCAAAGTCCTCGAAGGTGTCTTCAACAGCGCTAGCAAGAGGCACTTGCCTGTGAAGTGCAAGGTCCCATTTGTTAGCTTAAATGTTCTTTTCACTCCCTCCCTCTAAACACACATCAAGTAAATAGAGAATTGCTCTCCTACTACCGCAATTAATCATTTCAGCTGAGCTGTCATTCCCTCCATGCCAAAAGATAAGGCTGCAAACCTACAGAAATTCCAGAAGATGAAAGTTTCCCTCTGAATTTGCACATTATTGTGAGTTGGAAACACGCCATTTCTTCATCTCTGGGTCTAAATCCTGGTGCTCCTTATCTTACTGCAGTAGGTGAGGGAAACCAATTCAGTGGCTTGTCCTGGATTGTTTCAGATTTTAAGAGTTGTATTAGGCTGGGTTAGTCATGACAGTCTATGCTCTAGAAGCAGCTGCACCTGCAGCTACCATTTACACCCCTGGCATCTATATCAATTACTTAGCTTTTTCTATTCACACAAACGTGAGCAAACCCAGTCTGGGTAGTTATCAACTGATGTCACGTCATGTGGGTGATACAGCTAGTCAATTTATGCACAGTAAGGTCCGATAAGATTATCAATGTGAAATTATTTCAGTAGAGTTAGTAACTGAAAGGTGGCCTTCCTGAGCTATGTAAGGTGTTTGAAGGGAGTTGATACAGGGGCAATTATGGTTAAAACATAGAAAAAAACAGGAAAGTCATGCTAGAACTGTAATGAATCTGAAGTACTGTAGGTAATTTGGGCATGGCAGGAAAGATGTGCTGGAACAAGACAGGACATGGGGAAATTCATTCCTATATTCCCAGGCTGGAAAACTCTAGTCTAGGGAAGGATGTGCCTGGTGGTGAGATCCTGTTGGAGATGATGGAAGTTGTAGAGAATGATGTGTTGGGTGCGGAGGTGCGTAGGTGAAGAGAGAGAGAACCCTATCCCTTTTATAAAGTTTAAGGTGCAGGAAGGTCTTTTTCCACCTTTGGGTGGTGGGAGTTTAGAGTTTTGCCTCTAGAAAGAGTAGCTGAAGTCAAAACATTCGTTACACTGAAGGAAAATTAGCATTTGATGGGCCCTAACTGACAAAGTTATGGATCGAGAGCTGAGGTGTGGGTGGAGGCTCAACGGCCCTTTGTCAGACATAGACACAACTGACCAAATGGTCCTTTACTGCACATTTTTATAATTCCACTGAGAAATCAATGTCAGTACAGATACTGGGACAAGTTAGAACGTGGAGCAGCAGGTGGTGCTGCTTACTCTCAGCTTCACTGACATGGGTTCAGTCCTCGCCTTGGGTGTTGTACTTGCGCTGGGTTGTGGACTGTGGTTTGATGGACTCTGGGTCAATGGCTGTTTGGTCCTTCTGCTGCTGCACGTACGGTGGGGTGGGGAGGGGAGGGGAGGAGTGTCGGTGTTTCTGCCGTTTCTTGTGCAAAGGGAGGGGGGGGCTTCAGGGCTTCAGTGTTTCTATTGTTCTGTGGGGATTCTTTGTTTTGTGGATGTCTGTGAAGAGGACAAATTTCAGGTTGTGTACTGGATGCATGCTCTGATAGTAAATGTACTTTGAACTTTGAAATTCGCCCTATGACCGTATTATGGGTGCTCTGGTTATCTCACAGATCCTAAAGACATGGTAGTTGTTAGTTTAATTGGCTTATGTAACCCTAGTGTACTACCATGGGGTGTTAAGGATCATGGTTGATAGAAAAGATTGCAGAGATATAAATGGGGAATAAGATTGCCCTGAGAGTCACCATAGGTTCAGTGGTCTTCTTTCCCATAAGGAGATTGAAATACCATAAATATAAAATGTGTTGGGCATGTGGCCAAATGGTTAAAACGTTCGTCTAGTGATCTGAAGGTCGCTAGTTCGAGGCTCAGCTGTGGCAGTGTGTTTGTGTCCTTGAGCAAGGCGCTTAGTCACACATTGCTCTAGTGTCTGTGTGAGGAGTGGCGCCCCACACAGACTTCCAATCTGTGCCTTGTAAGGCATGAAAATGCCCGACGCAGGCCTCTCATGGTCTGAGTCAATGTTCCCTCCCTGCCCCTAATGGTTGGCTTGGACAAAGTGGATCGAAGGGCATGTTTCTGTGCTATATGATTATATAGTTATTTTTTTTAAAGTCTTTACCATCAAAAGAATACACACAAGATGCTGGAGGAACTCAGTAGACCAGGCAGCGTATTTGGAAAAGAGTGAACGGTCAGCATTTCAGCCGAGACCCTTCTTCAGGTCAGGAAGAAAGAGATGGGAAGTCAGAGTAAGAAGGTGGGGGAGGGGGAGCAGAGGAAGAAGTACCAGGTGGTAGGGTGATAGATGAAACTTGAGGAGGGGTGAAGTAAAGAGCTGGGAAGTCGATTGGTGAAAGAGATAAAGGGCTGGAGAAGGGAGAATCTGATAAGAGAGGGCAGAAGGCCTTGGAAGAAAAGGAAGGGGGAGGAGCACCAGAGGGAGGTGATGAGCAGGTAAGGAGATGGGATGAGAGAGGGAAATCAAAACTTTTCCTTGTTATTGGAACATTGGGCTTAGTCAGCTGAAAACCCTTCTGCTGATCATAACTCTTTTGCACTGAGGTAGGTGAGGAATGGAAGGTCTCTGGAAGCTGAAGGGAATGATGCATTCATCTCTGGTGGCTGCAGCTGTTGGAGTACAAGAGCCACATTTGGGACGTTATACCTGATGTAATCCCTGGATATTTTGGACATGACAAAGAAGGACATGGAGACATTGTCTTTAATTATGACCTTCTAGAGTTTAGTAATAATTGAGGGATTCTCTGCTATCTTTATTGAAATTTTCTGCTTGCACCCTGCAGGAGCTTGCACCATCCATGCTTGAGAAAAGGGGACATATGAGGCTGTTGTGTCTAACAAAGTTATCTATATACTACTAAAACTCTCATGCTCTGTCTGTCTGTTTGTCTGTTTGTGACCTCCAATTAGTGCAAACGGTGCATTACAGTGGCACTTTTTTTGGCTAAATCAAATTAAAATGCGCTAACTTACAGAATGCAGGCAAAGTTTAGGGTTATATATTCATAAAATTGCTCATTCGCCAAAAAATCAACAGGCTGCCTTTCACCCGAGACCCGATTGGCCGTCATGGAAATCGGGATGCCACGGCCCGACGCATGCACATGGCCACCCTCAGCAGCACCTCACCATGCTCATAGAGCCGCTTCCACCTTCCATGGAGACCGCAATGCCACAGCCTGACGCATGCACACGGCCAGCCTCAGCAGCTTGGAGGCTTTGGTGTTACTGCTTCCTATCTTCTATCAAGCATTAGGGTAAAAATATATGGATAGCCTAATTATGCCACGTGGAAAGAGCAGAGGGACATTATGGTCAAGCAATGATGCCAAACGTCTTCGGGAAGCTGCAAAGAGAGGGAGAGAACAACAATCGGATGAGGCCAGGGCCGCACGACTCCAGGATCAAAGAGTCCGGACGAAAAAGCTGAGAGAAGACGAGACAGAGGAGGACAGGCATGCACGTCTCCAAAATGACATCAACAGGCACAGACTGAGGAGAGAACAAGAATCCAATCAGGCCAGGGCCGCACGACTCCAGGATCAGAGAGAAAGAACAAATGGTAGAAGAGATGAAGAGACGAAGGATGAAAGGGCTGCACATCTCCAGAATGACAAAAACAGACAGAGAGAGAGGAGAGAGGAAGAGACAGAGGAGAAAAGGAAAGATCAACTCCAGAATAGGCGGCACAGAGTAATTATTGCAAGAGTTGCTGAAGATGTCAGTGGCCGCTCTCGACGACAATAACTCGACAGAGAAAGAGCAAGGCAAAATGCACGACTGGCATGCCGTCACATTTCTGCTGAAGTTGGTTCGATGACCAGAGTATGCCCTCACTGTCGTGCCTTCCTATTCACTGGAGAAACCGCACATTTCTGCTGTATAAAGGGAAAGGTCAGGATAGGTGATTTGCAGCCTCTACCTAATAAACTCCTCAATTTGTACAGCAATGATGAACCTATTGCAAATGAGTTCAGGAAGAACATCAGACAATACAATTGCCTCTTCCAAAATGACTTCCTTTGGTGCCAAAGAAGTCATTCCAACTAGGAATCGATGGAATCCTTCTGTGATTATTCAAGTCCAAATCCATCATTACATCAGACATTTAATTCTAGACCTGACCCAGCAAGCCTGATTCCTTCAAATTTACTTCATGGATATTTAATGTTCATTCTGGTCACATCAGACTGCACTACCCTTCTCTCAAAGGGTGCCCTATCGGGTCACCCTGTTGTCTAGTTGCACATTAAAGGGGAAAAATGTCCTGGTCTCTCCCCCTTTTGAACAATGTGTGTTCAGTCCATAATATTTCACAAGGATGATATAAAAGCCATGAAGAGAAGCAGTTACATTGTAAAATAGGTAGTGGATGGATTTTGTAAGTCAGCATTTCCTGTAAGTGATGTGCCCAGGAGTCTTGTACTTCTGCTAGCTGTGGTTTACTCTTTCCACAAGCCACTAGATGTGTGTAGTGGCTGATATTTTCCTTTGTGATCACATACAAAAGAGAGTTGTAAGTTATTTTTCCTACTTTTAATTCACTTTTTGTTCAATTCTTGGGATGGAATATCAGCAATAATTGCCACTTTGTAACTGTCCTTGAGAGAACAGTAATAAACCGTACTCTTAAACTGCTAAACAACAGGAATTCTGCAGATGCTGGAAATTCAAGCAACATACATCAAAGTTGCTGGTGAACGCAGCAGGCCAAGCAGCATCTATAGGAAGAGGCGCAGTCGACGTTTCAGGCCGAGACCCTTCGTTAGTCCTGACGAAGGGTCTCGGCCTGAAACGTCGACTGCGCCTCTTCCTATAGATGCTGCTTGGCCTGCTGCGTTCACCAGCAACTTTGATGTATGTTGCTCTTAAACTGCTGTTGTCCATGTGGTGAACGTACAGAAATATGGTAATATTAGGAAGGAGTTTCATGAGTTAATCTCAGCAGGGATGAAGTAACAGGAACACATTTTAAAACCTTGGAGAGGAATGTGGTTAATTACGTTCTCATAATGTTCTGACATTGCCCTCGTGGTTCAAATTGCAGTATATTTTGAAGGTGGTACATCACAAATTTAGAGCATGCCATTGGCAGAGAGAATGGATATTGTTCGATGGGCTGAGGTTGTTTCTCTAGTGTTGCTAGAACTGCACTTGCCCAAGTGAAAAGTATTTCCTCTGCCAGTGAAGTAGGATGTTAACTGTTTCTCTTTCCACAGATGTTATCTGAGCCGCTGTGTGTTTCCAGCAGTATCTGTTCTGCCTTTCAGATTTCCAACATCTTTTTAAAACATTTTCCCCAAGTTTTTTTTTCCCTTTCTGAAAGTTCCAGTTGTCACAGACTAGCATGGCTTGGACTTTCTGTGGTGTGCTTCATACCCATTTGTTCATGCATCGTCTAGATACTGATGATTTCTGGACTTCTTTAATATCTGAGGGGATAAGTAAGAACACATGCTGCTGAAGGAACTCAGTGTGTCGAGCAGTATCTGTGCAGGCAAAAGTATTGTTGATGTTTGAATTGTTTCCCTGCATCAGCAGTGAGTGCATGAAATGAAGATAGCTGGACTGTAGAGAGTTAAGTGGGAGGGGTAAGACAGTGGCTGCTAGGTGATAGGTGGAACCAGGTGTATGCGGGATGATGGACAGATGGAGCTATGTGGGGGAAGGGGGAATTAAGAGACAGATGATTGTGGTGATCGGTGGAAACAGATAAGGGGGGGGAGAACAATGGGGAGAAGAGGGTAATGGAGAGGAGAGGGCAGAGCCATAGGCTGGATGGTGATAGGGAGAACCAGATGAGGGAACAGAGGAGGAGTGGGCTACCTGAATGTGGAAAATTTAATGTTTATGCCATTGAGTTGTAGGGTACCAAGGTGGAATAGGAGGTGTTGTCTTTCTAGTTAGTGTTTGGCCTCACCAGGAGACGGTGAGAGAGTGAGAGGGGCAGTTGACGTAACATGCGACCTGAAGCTTAAAATGGTCATTGTGGACAGGGTGCAGATTTCTGCAAAACCGCCCAGTCCACGCTTAGTCTCACCGACGTACAGGAGGAATCCAGTGGTACGAGCGTTGAATTTTCCTGTTTTAGATCACCCACTCCCCCTCTCTCCCTTTCCCACTCTACTGATGCACCCCGGTTTTCTCTCCCTTTGGTCACCTTTCCCATTTCCATTTGCCCATCACCCATCTTTTCCCCCTGGCGTACCCTCCCTAATGCTTCCCCGACCTGGTTCTACATGCACGTCAGCTAGAGCCCCTTATCATCTTTCAACTTTTGGTGCTATATTCTGACCGCCCCCCCCCACCTGGTTTCATCCGCTCACAGTTGTTTACTTATCTGTTACTACCTATCAGCTCCGACTCACCCCTCTTCGTACTGCTTTATATTGCCAATCTTCCCTCCAAACTCTCAGGTCTTGTGTAAGGTCATGATGAAAACGTCAACTACTCCTTTGAGGCCCGCTGATGCCACTTGGCCCACTGAGTTACTCCATCCACTCGGTTACTTTTTTTGCTCCAGATTCCAGCATCTGCAGGATCTTCATCCTCCAATTTTCACCTTCTCCAAAGAGATCCTACCACTGAACATATCTTTGCTTCCCCCCACCCACCCCTTCCGCAGGGATCGCTCCCTCCGTGATTATTTTGTCCATTCGTCCCTCCCCATTAATCTCCCTCCTGGCACTTATCCCTGCAAGCAGCCCAAGTACTACACCTGCCCATTCACCTCCTCCCTCACCTCCAGTCAGGGCCCCAAACAGTCTTCCCAGGTGAGGCAACACTTCACCTGCGAATCTGCTGTGAATTACCCGCAAAACTATTGCGTTCAGTGCTGCTGATGCAGCCTGCTTTACACTGGTGAGACCTGTCGTAAGTTGGGGGACAGCTTCATCGAGCACCTGCGCTTCATCCGCCAAAAGTGGAACTTCCCGGTGGCCAAATATTTTAATTCCTATCCTTATTCCCATTCCAACGTGCGGGTCCATGGCCTCCTCTTGTGCCAAGATGAGGCCACCCTCAGGGTGGAGGAGCAATATCTTATATTCTGTCTAGGTAGCCTCCAGTCTGATTTTTCCTTCCGGTAAAAAAAAATTCCCTCCCCTTCCTCTCTCCTTCTATTCCCCACTCTGGCCTTCTACCTCTTCTCACCTGCCTATCACTTTGCCCTGGGTCCCTTCCTCCTTCCCTTTCGCCTATGGTCCACACTCCTCTCCTTTCCGACTCCTTCTTCTCCAGCGCTTGACCTTTCCCACCCATCTAGCTTCTCATATCACCTCCTAGTTAGCCTCCTTCCCCTCCTCCAACCTTTTCATTCTGGTGTCTTCTGCCTTCCTTTCCAGACCTGAAGAAGGGTCTCGATCCAAAACATCAACTATTTATTCATTTCCATAGATGCTACCTGACCTGCTCAGTTCCTCCAGCAATCTGTATGTGTTTGTTCTGTCTCAGTGTTTGAGGGACTGGGAATGCAAATGAACATTGCGCAGTCAATTTGGAACATCTTGACTTCTGACCCTATGTTGGAGAGAATGACGTTGACAAAGCAGCTGAAGATCCTTTGAGTGGATGACTTGCCCATTAACACTTTGATGTTGTGGAACCTCACCGTGTCTATCTTGCCTACTTTGCTATCTACAATATAACAATGTCTACAACATGAAAAGTGATCTGTCAAAGCAGGCTTTTGTTTTTGTTTGGAGTATATTTTTTATAAGAGCAGGAGTGTCCTATCCAGCATTAAATGTGATCATGGCCGACCCACATTGGCCTCAACACCTCTTCTGTGCCAGTTCCCTATGCATTCAGTTCCTCAATCTTGCAGATACTTATCCATCACCTTGTACATTTCTGGTGACTTAGCCTCCACCGCCTTTTGGTCTAGAGAATTCACTATCCTCTGAGAGACAAAATTTCTATAGACCTCAGTTTTGAATAACTGTCCCCTTTTGTTGTAACTGTGTCTCCTTGCTTGTGACTTTCCCATTGGTGGGAAACATCTCAACATCTATCCTGTCAAGCCCCTTGAGAATTTTGATTTTTTAAAAATTATATCACTGCTTGTCCTACTAAAACTATCTAACCTCTCTTAATAGCACAGCCTGCTCATCCTAGGAACAAGCCTGGCGAATTTCCTTCGGCCTGCTTCTAGTGCATCGAACTCCTTTTGTTTCATGTTTATTCTATGGCATCAGTAGCCACGCGTAGATTCAAATGTATGGTGACCTCACCTGAGAGAGAACATTTCTAACATCTGCTGCCCTCGAGAGCTGTGGTGAGATGTTCTAGGCCCTGAGTTTGCGAACTTTGACCTGAGAAGCAGGAACTTGGCTGATTTGTACCGTGCACAACTGGGGATTGTAGCTTGTTCATTAAATTTTAAAATTGAAACAAAGTGATTTGGTCCATGTCAAATGTTATGGGGAGGTACCACTTTATTTCTTTTGCCTGAAACTGCTGAGACTGACTGTGCCTCTGACAATCTTGACTTTGAATTATAATTGATGAGAAAATGAATACCCACTGCACAAAACACAGTGAGAGATAGCTGATGTTCAGATATGTGTCCAATTACTTTTCTGTGTGGCATAGACTTTATGTGCATAAAGCCAGAATTACATCATCAAAGGTACCTCTCAGTAGTAACATTAGTAACCAAGGCAACAGCTCCTGTGCTACATCTAGAGGCCTCTGAGTTTTCTTCCCACCTAGTAACCTTACAATAATCTTGACACTTGATTGACCATCTGCACAGATGGTTCATGCTGCACTAGAAAGCTGTATTCTTAAGTAAATCACTGTTATTTGGACACATTGAGGAAGGATCAACTTTATTCATCATATACATTTACATGTGTTAGGAATTTGCTGTGTTAAGTTGGTCAGGGCACAGCATGCCACAAAAAAACAACATTTAACATTATAAAGAATCAAGAATTATGTATATGCAAATAAAGTTAGAGGTTAAAGTACGGATGTGGAATAAAATGTGCATAAATATCAGCATGTATTTACAATTAAACAGCATTATAAAAAGTGGTTTGAAGTGTTTACAGAGCACTGTAGTGACAAGGGTAATAGATAGAGAGGTGTGCTGGGGGGGCTAAGTAGAGTGGTTAATCAGATTAACTGGCTAGGCAGGGAAAAGAAACTTTTAAGATGGCATAAAGTTTTGTTTTAACAGTTCTATAGCACTTTCCAGAAGGGAGCCTTAGGAAAATGCAATTTGCAGGGAGAGTAGTGTTCACGATGATTTTCCCTGACTGCTTCTTCGTCCTAAACACGTACAATGCAGCAGAGATGATAGACTGCAGCCAATGACCTTTTTGGCTGACCTAACAGTTGGCTGTAATTTTTGTACATCGTGAGACGATGCTGCTCCAAACCACTCAGCGTTGGCCGATGTGAGGATGCTCTCTGTAATGGCAGTGTAGAATTACACCAGTATGTTCTGGGGAAGATGGAGTTTTCTCACTGCTGCCAAAAGTTTTTATCCTCTGCGGAGTCTTTTCGTTAATGAAGGAGGTATGATTCTCCCACGGGATCCTGTGAAATAATGATGTCCAGGAACCTGAATGTTAAAACAGCGATGTTTCAGATCCTCCATTTGTACGATCACTTCACTCTTGTCTTAAATAGCACCTTTCAAACATAAATGTAGAATGTCGGGGTTATTATCAGCAGGGTTTGCTGGAATGTAAACACATTGCCTTGTTGCTTGTGCTCCTAATTAACGAAGCTGAACTTCACAAAGTAGTTGCTTCAAGGAGGAGAGCACAAGGGCAATCTGGGAAAGTCAGTACCTTTCCTCTCAGGTGTTGTAGACTGCAGTCTATTTTACAGTAACCTGCTTCAGCTGCCTTCTTTGACCATCCTTGTCCTCTATTTTCTTCCTTGACAAAATTCCTTCTCAAAGCTCAGCATTTCAATAAACTTCTGATTTATACTTCTCGTGTGTCATTTTCTTTTTCCCCTCCCTGTCTAAATTGCTGTGACATTTTCAGAGAATCATAGAAGTAGACAATTCAGAACAAAATCATTTGATCCATGAGTCTACCTTGTTTGTCCATCTGGTTATTCTTACTGTTTGACTCGTTCCCCTTTACATGCTTGTGTCATTAAAATTGTTATGTTTTTTTAAGAAGTTAGAAAGCTTATGACACGAAAATGAGAAAATCTGCAGATGCTGGGAAGCCAAGCAACACACACAAAATGCTGAAGGATCTCAGCTGGCCAGGCAGCATCTATAGAAAAGAGTAAACAGTCAACATTTGGGCCAAGACCCTTCATTAGGACAGGAAAATAAAAATCTGAGTAAGAAGGTGAGGAGAAGAAGTACAAGGTGATAGGTGATAGTTGAAATCGGTAAGGGGGAGGGGGGAGGTTATTAGCTGGGAAGCTTATGACTGTCCAGTGCTTCCTCACCAATAAGTTATCGCATTTCCAGCAGTGGTCAATAAACTGTCTTTGTACATTCATTACATTGCTTTATTGTACTCGCTGTAAGTGACTACTTTAAGCACAGAAAAAAAAGTGCATTGATTGTTGCTACAGAACTGATGACCTATGGATTTTAAACCTAACAAATGAGATTTATTGCTGTAGTGTTAACATAGATCCTTGTCTAGGAACAATTATGGGGCACAGTGTTGGGGATGTACTGCTGTGGTCTGTCTTCAATCTTGTGTATTTAGTACATCTTTCTGTCTCTGTGCACTTGCACGTTAGGGTTGAGGATATTCATCATCCTCCAGATGACAAGCCGTGTACAAAACACCAGTAAATCACAATTAATCTTAGAAAAAAGACTGTCATAGCCAAGGTCTATTAATAATTACTTACTGTTGCATGACAAGTTTACGGGTGGACCTGCAGCCAGATATTTATACCAACTTCAATCTAAAAACTTTAGTAAAGAGCACTTAAGCTCTGCTTTTGTATGTCAAGTAGCTGTGTTGCCTGTGGGAAAGACAGTCTAACTTAAGCACAATTTTTCCTCCAGCAATGCCAGAAATAGTTTACATTGTACACCTGTGACCTTTCTTCATTACATAAACATTAGATTCCTTCAGGCAATGTAACTCTGGTAGTTACTAAATGTTAACTGAATTAAATTTTACTGAATCAAGTTGTACAATTAAATGCTTTTAACTGTGCAAAACCTCTGTATAATCTTCAGTACCTATTGTTGTGATGATGGATCTAGAGAATGATTGAGTCTCAAAATCATGTGGCAAAAGTTTTAGTTGAAGGATGAATTTTATTATTTGTTTTAAAATATCTGTCCTAGGTTGGTAATTGGACTATTGGGCTCTCACACTAAGGAACTTGGGCTGAAACACCCTATTTATTATGGGCCCATTTGACTGTTGACTCCTCTTTGCTTGGCTGTGGGCACCTTTCTCCTCTGAAAAGTGACTTCCATTTATATGGTGCCTTTCAGTATATTCCAAAAGATTCCATAATTTCTTCACTGGCTGCATGGTGCTGTCATGATTTCAATATAGAATAACAAGAGACTTCTTTTTTGCAGAACAAGATCCAGAAACAGGAAGTAGGTAACACTCAACAATCTGTTGTGGTAATGCCCAATGATGACTGTGGGTCAGGAGACTGGCGATAGCTCACTAATTCTTTAAAATATCACCTTGGGATCATTCACCTCAAAGGGCAACAGGGCCTGGGTCCAACATCTCATCTGAAAGGTGGGATACATTTCTCCCCCATGCTTGATTGGGGAATCAGCCTAGGTTCTTGTGTCGTTGCTGACAGATTATACATTTGGTAACAGCCTTTTGAATGAAGTTGTGGCCATTTTCAGACTTGAGGAAGAGTGGATGCTCGTTTGGCATATTTGACCCTAGTCCTCCCTGCCAATTGCCTCTTGCATTTCTCTAGCTTCATAGCGAGCGAGAACACAATCACTTTATGATCCTGTTGAATGGTGGAACAGGCCAGGGATGCCAAATCGTCTCCACTTGCTCTTAATTTGTGTGTTGACACTGTGTGAATTCAACGGCAAGGTTTCTTAAAATATTTGAGGTTTTATATGAATGCTTTTGAACTTTTTAAAAATCAGTTATTAATGTCAACACCTAATTTATTGGGAAGTGTCATATTAACTCACCAGATTCCCTGAACATGAAGGAGGAATTGCTCAGTTCCCTTCTCTGTTTGTTTTCAGAACGGGAAGCAGCGATCCATACTGCATTGTGAGAATTGACAATGAGACAATAATCAGGTAAGGAAACTACTTTTGATTTGCAGAATGGTTACATATATAGTTAGTTCTTTTGTATAATTGTGTTGCCTCCTTCGTCCTGGTCGTGCTCCTTTTCTTTCTCTCTGACCGGCGTTCTAGTCTCGTTGGGGTCTGCCCCCTGAGCTCGCCATGTCAGTGGGTACCCCCTCACTGTTAACCCCTGAGTGAGCTGTTGGGTCAGAGTGGTTGAAATGTTTGAATGCTCAGCAGGGAATGACAGAGCAGTCTGAGACGATTGACTAGGCCTCTGCAGGCAGGTCCTGAGGACCATGCTGGCGCTCAGCTGCTTCTGTGTTTCTTTGATAATCAGAGATATTAAAGATGGTTGAAATTTATTTTAAGTGGACCACAGCCTTGTTGTTGGGTTTGGAGACTTGCATGTCTCAATGACCCAGAGAGCCATGTTGGCTAGAATGAGGGCCTTGTGCTTTGGCTCTTGCCCAACAGACCAAAGGGCAGAGGCCAGACTAAGAGTGGTCCACTGGTCCTCTAGGTTTGGGGGGGGGTCAGCTCGGGGCTGGTCAAAAGAACTGTTACGGAAACAGCAATGAAGAATCATTCTACATCTGTGTGCGACACTATGGACAGACAGAGACGGAGGACCTTCATTGCTGCCCTAAACGCCAGTGGCATAACAGGCAGTAAGGAAGTAAGAAATTAATTCGAAGAATAAATCAGAAAATCATATTTTGTTTTTTTATGAAAGTCATTTTGTGTAGAAATTAAACAATATTAGAAATGAGGACAATAAATAAATCATGTGTATATAGTTCAGGTTGCTGTGGCATAGGAAAGGGTGCAGAGAGAATTCACAAGGATGTTGCTGGGACTGGAGGGTGTTGTGTTATAAAGAGAACTTAGATAAATTGGATAACTGATGGAGGCTGAGGGCTGTCTTTACAGAGACTTATGAAATTATGAAAAGCGTAGACAGTGTAGGTAGTGATAATCTTTTTCCCAGGGTAGGCTGGTGTAAAACTAGAGAGCATTGGCTTAAAGTGAGATGAGAATGACTTAAACAGGATCTGAGGGGCTGGTTTTTTGCATAGAGGCTACTGGGTATATGGAATGAGCTCCCAGAGGAGGGGTTAGAGACAGGGACAAATACATTTAAAAGACATTTGGACAGTTACAGGGATAGGAATGGTTTACATTCCACACACAATGCATGTGGCAAGGTATACAAACCATAACTGATTATAAGTCAACGACAGCAGTGCCTCCCTTTTGGATAGGCTGGATGCCTTCTGTGCATTGAATGATGTGACATTGAGGAATGTCTCCTCTTTTCCTGAGGAACAGGCATCCTGTCTGGCCACAGCCAAGGTGAGTTGGACCCACGTAAAGCTGCAGGGATGGACAACTTACCTGATCAGGTGTGGAGGGACAGTGCGGCCCAGCTATCAGAGGTCTTAATGGACTTCTTTCGTGTCTCTCTGAAACAGTTCACTATCCCTGCAGGTTTCAAGGCAGCCACCATCATTTCAGGGCCAAAGAGAGCAACTGTAACTAGCCTAAGTGATTACTGCCTGGTGGCACTGACCTCAACAATCATGAAGTGCTTTGAGTGGCTGGTAATGGATCGTATAAAATCTCACCTTCCAGCTACATAGGAATCTTTCCCATTTGCCTGCTGCTCAAAGCGGTTCACTGATGTTGCCATCATCTCAGTCCTCCACTCCATCCTGTCCCACTTAGAAACTGATGCTTGTACGTCTGCATACTTTTCATCTTCTTCAGCTCAGCAAATAACGTGATCATCCCTCAGAGGCCGGTGGGTAAGCTGTCCTCGCTGGGACATAACACCCTCCTCTGTAACTGGATCTTGGACTTCTTGATGGGAAGACCCCAGTCAGTCTGAGTTGGCAGCAACATCTCAGGCTCCATCACGCTGTGCACCGTTGCCCCCCGGGATTCATGCTCAGTCCACTGCTGACCCACGGTGGCACTGCCAGAATCAGCCCAAACCACATCACCAGGTTCGCTGATGATGCTGCGGTGGTTGGCCTCATCGGCAACGATGACGAGTCGGCATATCGAGAGGAGGTAGACAAAAGAGATGACTGCGGACTTTAGGAAGACACAGCTTGACCACTCTCCATTACACATCAGTGGCTCTGCCGTGGAGTGACGAGCACAAAGTTCCTTGCTGTGCACATGACATATCTAACCTGGACCCACAACACCTCCTCACTAGTCAGGAAGGCACAGCAGTGTCTACATTTTCTGAAGGGACTGAGGCGTGCAAGGCTCCCGTCTTCACTTAAACAACTTTCTACAGGAGCACCATCGAGAGTATCCTGTCTAGCTGCATCACTGTGTGGTACTGAAGCTGCCAGGGATCAGACCGCAAGACCCTAAACAGGACAGTAAAAACCTCCAAGAAGATCATCGAAGTCACCCTCCCCCCTAATTGTGACATTTACGTTGCATGCAAAGGGCCCAAAGCATTGCTGAGGACCCCTACCACCCAACCCACAATCCCTTTGACCCACTACTGTCAGGAAGGAGGTACAGAAGCATCAGGACTCGGACAGCCAGACTGGGTAACAGTGTCTTCCCTCAGGCTGTGAGACTAATGAATACCCTGACACCACCGAGGTCTTGTCACTAGGACAGCGAGCTGTTTACTGTTTACTGTTTATCTGTGCAACACTTTACTGCATGCATTTTGAATTACATTTTATTAACTTATTTATAGTTTAGTATTTTTGGTTTATGTGCTATGTGGGTGCACTGTAGTCTGGAAGAATGTTGTTTCGTTTGGTTGTATATACATACAGTCAGGTGACAATAAACTTGAACTTGAGATGGATATAGACCAAATGCAAGCAAATGGGAATAACTTTGATTCACATTTTTGTTAGCATGTATGCCTTGGGCTGAAGGGCCAGTTTCTGTACTGTATAAATCTATGAATGACGTACCTCCACCTAATGTTTCAGTCTGGGTTGGCAAGTCTGTTCAAGTTCTCTAAAAGCATCTGGAGGATCGGTTGAGAAGCATACTCAATGCCTTCACTCCACTCACTTAGCTTCGTCCTAGGACCCAATGCTTAGTCACGTCAAACCCATCGCGTGATCCTGGCCTCATGTGGCCTCAGATTTCAGAAGTGCTCGCCAGCTAGCTGTCCTGCACACAGCCAACTGGAGCTTTTTAAGGCAAAAAAATCTGTTAAACAAAATAAATGTGGGGAAATTTCAAGGAAGTTAGTCATCTCTAAAGCTTACGTTAATGTGATGAAGTGGTTTCCTTGGCCTGCTGTGTTATTTATAATATTTGATTCCAAGATGATTGTGTATAATGAAAGTTCACAGCCACCTTCAGCTGTGTGTTGACAGAATGGGAGCACGGTATGTGTGTAATATAACATGACGCGTATCTTAGAGGAGTTAGTATTTCCATTCTGAACTCTAAAGCTGCTATATCACATATATCCACAGGACTTTATCTTCCCTTTGGTACGCGGTTTTCTTCCTTTCAATATGCTCATTGTAAGAATTTTCACAGTAATTCTAAGTTCAAAATTTAAACTTCATTTATTGTCAAAGTATGTGCAGTATACTTTATACAACCTTGAGATTTGTCTCCTTATAGGCAGCCACAAAACAAAGAAACCCAATAGAACCCGTTGAAACAAAAGAAGACTTTCAAACATCCAATGTGCAGAGAAAAAAAAATCATGCAAACATTAAGAGTAAGCAAATAGTATTCAGAAATGAGACTGCACTGTGATAGCGGCAGGTCACAGGTTCAGTTCAGTGCAGAAGTGAGTAAACTTCACGGAACAGCCAGCTGGACCAGCCCATCCCTCGCCTCTGGCCCCAAAATCTTGACCTCTTCAATCTGGCCTGGTGCTTAAATCGTCCACAACCTCGGGTTGTTCCTCGCTCTCCGGTCCAAGCCCTGCCTCCCCGATTCGGACTGTACCTGACCCTTCCAGTTCAACTCGGCGCTTAAATAGATCAGACCTCGGGTCTTGCCTCACTCAGGGCCCAGGCTCTGCATGGAATCTGCCTCGCCTCCGCTCGGTTCTGTCGCATCTCGTTCGCTCCAGCAATGGCCATACATTGGCTCATTCACCGCACTCTAGCTCCGACCAAACCACATCTGTAATAGTAACCAGACTGTAACCAGCAATGCAAAGAATTCTGTTATACCTTTCTAAATTTATATGACTAATGCATTATCAGTGAAGCAGAATTCATACCTAATGTTGACACATGAGATGGCATGCTCTGGAATTCGGTGCATACATCAGACAGATGGAGGAACTCAGACAAGTAAGCAGAATCTGAGCAGGCGAGGAGGTAGTCCTGATGCAGGTCCATGATTCAAAACATTGACTATCCCATTACCTCCGTACAAGCTGCTGGAACATCTGAGTTCCTCCAACACTTCTTTACCTGATTACCTCTGAGATAATGGACATGGGTCCTGTGTAATCTCATCGGAGTTACTTCTGAATGCAGGAAGAGTTGCCAGTAGGTCGATTCAAGCCCTGTCAGTGGGAAGGATGTAACAGAGTTCTGTGACCACCCCAACAGATAACTTGACCTTCATGCTTGTTGCGCTGTGGATGAGCACACCACAGCTGATCGTGAATAGAGTGGACTGCTTACATTAGCCAAGCAGGCAATTGTGTTCCTGAATCGATCAATCAATCAAAGTACGTATATTATCAAAGAACATATAAGTTATACACCTTGAGATCTGCTTGCTTACAAGCAGTCGCAAAGCAAGAAATGTGAAGAACCCAATTTTTAAAAAAGAAACACCATAACCTGCACTGAGTTTATTGTCATTTGACTGTACATGTGTACCATCAAACGAGACAATGTTTCTCCAGACCAGTGTAAAGTACAGTAGCACTTATGAAATCTACAGATGAATTTCACATATATAAACAAACTAATGTGCATAAATTAAATATTGTGGATTAACCAGTGACATTTTGAATTCGAAATAAAGCGTACTCCATCACATTCCTGACATGACTTGTGGCTGGTAGAGAAATAGGAAGGCGCTTACTTCAGGATACTTGGACACTGCCTGGGTTTTCAGACTATTTATTTGACTCACCGGGTTATTTTGTTTCAGTTTACAGTAACTCTAGTACATTGATTATTGGGGATTTGGTGATAGTCATACCATTAAATGTCAAATGGTGATAATGGGACTTTACTTCGTTTTTTTTTTGGCAAGTATATCACTTGCCACTTATCATACGTAAGAAGATAAGAACATAAGAAATAGGAGCAGGAGTAGGCCATCCGGCCCATCGAGCCTGCCCCGCCATTCAATAAGATCATGGCTGATCTGTCTGTAAATTCAGCTCCATCTAGCTGCCTTTTCCCCATAACCCGTAATTCCCTTACTATGTAAAAACCTATCTAACTGTTTCTTAAATATATCTTGTGAAGAAGCCTCAACTGCTTCCCTGGGCAGAGAATTCCACAGATTCACCACTCTGGGAAAAACAGTTTCTCCTCATCTCCATCCTAAATCTTCTTCCCTGAGCCTTGAGGCAATGTTCCCTAGTCTCACCTACTAATGGAAACAACTTTCCTACTTCTATCTTATCTATCCCTTTTAAAAAATATATTTTATTTAATTTTTTTAAGAAGAAATATAAGGACTCAAATTAATACAACAATTAATACATATTGAAAAAAAAATTCAAATACATTAATAAGTCTGAGAGAACAAAAAACACTTGTCCCAACACCATCTCCCCTCATTAGAAAAACGGAGGGAGAAAAAAAAATCATAAAAGACAGAGGAAAGAAAGGAGAGAAGAAGAGAAGAAAAGAGAATAAAAGAAAGAGTAGGCATCCAGCTCGCAGAGTCAGTTTAAAATACAAATTAAATAAACTAGCTTATAATAAGGGATATATTAATTTTAAAAAATCTAGAATCTCCATGGAAAAATTGACTTGGGACTATAAATTGGGAGGGTTAAAATTACCAGATTTTAAAAAATATTATTTAGCTGCACAAGCACATTTTCTTGCTTCTTTTTTTGATGAGACAACTATTTCTTCTTGGGTTACAATTGGCTTACATATGGTAGGAGAAGAGATGGCAGAAGAATTTATATATAAATGGGACTCTAAATTAATTAAAAAGAAAACAAATAATCCTCTACTGAGACACGTAATTTATATCTGGGAAAAAATTAAACAATTTATGGGCCTGAAAAAAGGAATATCCTCAAAGACGCCTCTGTCTCAGAACAGATTAATACCCATGACTCTGGGTAATAAATTTCTAGTCACCTGGTATCAACACGGTATCAGGCGCATTGAAGATTGTTATAATCAGCAGAAGCAATTTATGTCTTTTGAGGGACTTAAAAATAAATATAATTTATCTAATGACACATTCTGCTACCTCCAATTACGATCTTTTTTGAGGGACTGTTTGGGTCCATCACTGGTCCTACCAAGGTGCTCAGACATGGAGGTTCTAATTCGAAAGGGGAATTTAACTAAATTTATTTCTAATATGTATTCTTTATTCCAGGACCAATGCCCAAAGCTTGGTGTACACAAATCGAGGGATTTGGGCATTGTAATTGATCATCAATGTTGGTCACATCTATGGTTGGATAGTGTTACTCTTATCAACTCTAGATACAGAATGATATATTTTAATTTTTTACATCAGTTGTATCTCACACCTGAAAAAATACATAAAAATAAACCAGAAATTTCTGTTAAGTGTTTCAGGTGTGGCATATAGATGTTGGTACCTTTTTGCATTCCACCTGGCTATGCATGAAACTGAGACCTTTTTGGATAGATCTGGGGGAGGTACTGGGGAAGATTCTGGGGATGGATTTCCCTCTAGACCCCAGAATTGTTTCTCCTGGGGTACTTAGCAGTTTTGAAAGTTAAGCTCCCCAGGAATAAATCCAAATTTATCTTATCTATCCCTTTCAAAATTATGTATGTTTCTACATTTGTATAAGATCCCCTCTCATTCTTCTGAACTCCAAAGAGTATAGTCCCAGGTGACTCAATCTCTCCTCATAGGTTAACCCCTTCATCCCTGGAATCACCCTGGTGAAACTCCTCTGCACTGCCTCCAAAGCCAGTATATCCTTCCTCAAGTATGGAGACCAGAATTGCACACAGTACTCCAGGTGCAGCCTTACCAGTACCCTGTACAGTTGCAGCATGACCTCCCTGCTCTTGAATTCAATCTCTCTAGCAATGAAGGCCAACATTCCGTTTGCCTTCTTAATAACCTGTTGTACCTGCAAGCCAACTTTTTGCAAGGGGAGAAGATGGCAGTGCAACGGCAGCGCGCGAGGCCTCTCCGGTGATGAATATCTGTTATCTGTCAAGTAGGGGACCGTGCATAATTCTGATTTGATGGAGACAGACGTGAGTGCATAGCAGAACATCTGGAAAACTTCTGAAATGTCTGCTTTGCTACCGCTGCTACTGTGTGGTAACCGGAATCTCTGGAGCTGAAGGCCTCGAAATCCTCAGCTTTGCGTGTTTCAGCAGCCGGGGAGAGGTCGAAGGCGCTTGGCAGAGGATGGTGCTCGGGAGGCTGTATCCGAGAGGCTGATCGGAAGCTCGGAGTTTTCGGACGGATGGACCCAGGGTCGGCTGTAGTCGGCTGCTTCCAAGGTATCGGCAAGTTGATGGTGCCTGGAGGTTTATGGCAGGGAGTTTCTCTCTTTTGCCGCCGCTCGGGAGTCGATTGACTCGGGGACTTTGAGACTATTTTTTTTACTGTGCCTATAGACTGTTCTTCATCAAATTATGGTATTGCTTTGTACTGCTGTAACTATATGGTATAATTACGTGGTTTTGTCAGCGTTAGTCTTTGGTCTGTCTTGTTTTCTGTGATATCACACCAGAGAAACATTGTATCTTTTCTTAATGTATGTATGCATTTCTAAATGACAATAAAGGAGGACTGAGTGTTCTCATAATCTAGTAACCTGTTGTACCTGCAAGCCAACTTTTTGCAATTCATGAACAAGCACTCCCAAGTCGCTCTGCACAACAGCATGCTGCAATCTTTTGCCATTTAAATAATAATCTGCTCTTTTATTATTCCTTCCAAAGTGGATGATCTCGCATTTACCAGCGTTGTATTCCATCTGCCAGACCTTGTCCCACTCACTTAACCTATCTATATCCCTCTGCAGACTCTCCACATCCTCTGTACAATTTGCTTTTCCACTCAGTTTAGTGTCATCATCAAATTTCGCTATGCTACACTCCGTCCCCTCTTCCAAATCATCAGTGTAAATGGTAAACAGTTGCAGGCCCAGCACCGACCCCTGCGGCACCCCACTCACCACTGACTGCCAACCGGAGAAACACCCATTTATACCAACTCTCTGCCTTCTATTGGTTAACCAATCCACTGTCCATGCCAATACACTTCCTCCGACTCCATGCAGCCATATCTTATTTATAAGTCTCTTGTGCAGCACCTTATTGAATGCCTTCTGGAAATCCAAGTATACGACATCCACCTGTTATCAAACCAAGCCTTGATGCTGTTCAGGCCTGTTGGAGGGCAGAATCTGCCTCACTATATGAGGATTGGCAAGTAGAACTGTGGATTTTGCAATGGACAATCTACATCCTTGCTTCTGACCTTTGGGAAAGTTGGTGATGAAGCAATGAAAGACGATTAAACCAAAGTTAGAAAATCGATAAATTCTGTATGGGAATTCAGTGAAGAGGAAGAAAGAGCTGCTTGGTATTATATAAATGGAACCACATCAAGGAAGTAGCAATTATTTGATTAAATAAACTATTAAAGTTGCCAAAAATTGTTCAGATTTTTGGTTTCTATTAAATCAAATGGAGGCATGGGAGACTTTCACAGTGCTGTAGAACACACTGCGTTGGGAAACTTTCTATCTTCCACAGTCAGGAATGTCATGAACTGAAAGTGAAGATTTCAGACTTCAAGCAGTGCCTGATGTCACTGTAGAATGCTCGCAAGGGTGAGGCTCACTGAGTCTCAGAGATGGTCACCCCTCAACATTTGTGTCTATAGGCAGAGAAGGAAAGAATGACTACTAGGCCAGATGATTGGATCAGGAGAACCCTGACTGTATCACTGGTATTTTTACCTTTGAATACTCCAGAAGACTATCATTCTTCAGGGCCATGGATATATAAGACAGGAGAGATACAAATAGAGAGGTTACAGCAGTTGAGGGGTGTGGCTTAAATGATTTAATAAGCAATCTCAGCAATCTCTCTTTGCTTAGATAATATGCTTTTTTATTTCTCTGCTAAAGACAACCTTTTTCATCATCCACCCACTCACTTAACCCTTGAATGGAAAACCCTACAAAAAGTGGTGAATATGGCTGTTACCACCATTGAGCACGTCTAAATAGATTGCTGTCGCAGGAAAACCGCATCCATCATCAGGGGCCCCCAACACCCAGGTCATGCTCTCTTCTTGCTGCTGCCATCAGAGAGAAAGTACTGGAGCCTCGGGACTCACACCACCAGGTTCAGGAACAGTTATTACCCTTCAGCTATCAGGCTCCTGAACCAGAAGGGATAACTTCACCCAACTTCACTTGCCCCATCACTGAACTGTTCCCACAAACTGTGGACTTGCTTTCTTTCAAGGATTCTTCATCTCATGTTCTCGATATTTTTTTAAAATTGTATTTGCACATTTTGTTGTCTTTTGCACATTGGTTGTTTGCCCACCCTGTTGTGTGTGGTCTTTCATTGATTCTATTATGGTTCTTGGACTTACTGAGTATGCCCTCAAGAAAATGGACCTCTATGGTGAAATATGTACTTTGAACTTTGAACTTCAATCTACCTACATCCCTTTATAACTCCCATGTCCTCTTCACAACTTTATCTTCAACCCGTCTTTGTAACATAAGAAAATTTAGCAGTCACTCCTTCAATGCCTTCATCTAAGCCCTTTTACATAAATACTTAACAACTGAACCCCTAGCCCTAATCTCGACCACATATCAGTCAGGGGAAACATTTACGGTATGTCTAATTACCATTTTCTGTTGGCCAGCCAATCCTTTACCTTCACACTGTGTTATTTCATGCATCATCAGTCTTTATTTTCAGTAATAGTTTATTATTCCGCATATGTTACAGCTTCAGAGAAAAATAAATTAGTCAAGCATGATTCCTTTTTGACGAGAGAGACCAAGTTAGCCCTGCTTGGTTATCTTGACATTTTCTAATTGCCCTGCTACAATGTCTTTAATAGTCTAACATTTTCTCTATCGTAGTTTTAAACTAACTGACTTCCTTCTACCTCCCCCTCTGAAAAATTTTAGGAAAAAAATTAGGGAAACAATATACAATATATCAACATTCAGAGAGATGCCAGTTACATCCAGCACTATTAACATAGATTAAAAGAACAATATTTGTGACTGCCTAACTTCCTTGAATTTTTGAGAGGGTCATGAGGGGGTCAATGAGGGTATTGCATTTGAGGTACCATACATGGATGTTAGCAAGATATCTGTCAAAAGTCCCACAAAGATGATGTTGAGGTAAAGTTCAAAGAGATGTCAAAGTGGATTACAAATTAGCTCAGATGGAAAAAGCGAATGATAATGGACAATGGGGATTTCATTGACTGGAGCAAGATGCATCAGAGGATACAATATTTGGTCCCTTTGTTGTAGTACAGGTTATATAAGGATTCCGTTCCTCAAAATTGCTCATAAACTGATTTTTTCTGTATGTCAGAAAGAAGCAATTTTGCCAAAAGCAAGATAAAAGCCTTTTGGCTGAAATCATTGAGTCTCTCCTTCCTGATGTCCTACTTCATTTTCTCACAATACTGCAATGTACTGTAGTATGTTTTCTACTGCTAAATACAGAGGATTCTGGTTATTTGCAACCAATACATTTTGGCCCAATTAAGCAGCTGTCCCAATTAGCTGAAGATTCATGGAGCTAGCTAAAAAGGTATAAAAATAAAAACTACTATTTAAGTGAGTAACAAGTTATGTATTTAAATAAAATACAGAACAAATTAGATTATGATCAATACTACTACAGCACTATGAATCTCTACTAGTCCCTGATTGTTATCGACAGAGGAATTCATCTAGGTTGACTGTAGGTGAACAAAATCAGTGCAGACACCTAGTTTAGATAATGGAATTCATACCTTCATGCTTCATATTGGCCTTCATACAATGCTATTGACAATTGCATCCTTCAAATCTTCATTTTCATTGTAACATTCAAGATGATCGTTGATACCTTCAAATTTGGCCTAATTCCTAACTTGTTGAAGGAGTGAAATCATTTCACTTTCTCGCCCTCCCATTTCTGGCATCTCCAAACCCGAATGCTTGAAACTGCAATGAGCAAAACAGTTCTGAATTGTCTTACTGTTTATTTCTCAACAACTATTAGTGACAAAATTGCTGCTTTTTGAACACAAGTGCATGCAACTGATGCTACTCAAAAACTGTTCACACTAAGCATGGTGTCTAATGGCTGCAAAAGTGCACGTGCCTGACGCTAGTTAGAAACTGTTCAGCAACAGTCTCCTGCCCCAATTAAGCAGTATAGTGTACCAAATAAACAAAGGGAATCCTGGATATTTTCTCGATTAGTATTTTGTTCTTTAAGAGTTGTCCCAGATAAGTGGCTGTCCTGGTTAACCAATGGCCCAATTAACCACAATCCACTGTTTATCATATTGCTTTGGATATTCTTCCTATAATTCTTCAGTTTCACTGAATACCTTCTGTATCTGCCCTAGCACTACCCATAATTAAGCTCATGGAACATTTACTGTATTCAGTTGTTAATGAATACTGTACCACAAAACATTTTAATATTATTTACTAACCTAACAAAATATTTATGGGAGAAAGCATTCTATAATCCACGGAACCCCTGTATCTATTATTTTTCTGGTCTGAAACATAGGACATTCATTCTTAATGATGCCAACATTGACTGTGTGCTTATTAGAGAGAAATTCTGTTGTTGGAACAGTATATGTCAGTAGGTTGAACCTGAGGCACAAAGTAGCAAATGGAATTAAATCCAGAGAAGTGTTAAGTAATGAATTTGAGATGCCCATTGAGGCAAGGGAATACTCAAGAACTGTACTGGTAGGAAATTAAGCACTGTAGTGGAGCAGGATATTGGAATGCATGTCATAGATCCTTGAAGGTAATGAGACAGGTAGATAAGATGCATGCCTCCTTAGGATCACATAACTTTCAATAAGATCACCCCTCTTTCTTCTAAACTCCAAAGATTAGTCTTTCACCTTCGTTAGCCACTCATGAGTGGACAATTCTCTCATTCCAGTAATTAACCCGTTGAAGATCATTTGGACTGGCTCCAAAGCCAGGATAAGAGAAACAAACTATGCCCTGCTCTCGCCATGTGGCCTTGGCATCACCCTGTACACTTACCTATTTCTAAACGCCAATCTCCCTGCAATAAAGGCCAGTAAGCCATCTGCCTTCTTAACTACCTTCTGCACTTGCCTGTCAGCTGTTTGTGATTCATGCATACAGAGATTGTTCCAACCATCACACATTTAAAATGCTAAAATGTCATGTACCTTTTTTGATTCCTCTCTCTCTGAAGTGCACAGCCTTAACTTGGGAACCTACTTTCCTAAGTTAAACTCCATTTGCTAAGTTTCTGACCATTCACATAATCCCTCGGTTCGGATATCCTCATTGCAAAATGTCCGCCCAGCTATTTCAGTGTCATTGGCAAACTGCAAGACCTTATTAAGATTTCTGCAGCTACGCTGTGAGGCAGTTCATGTTAGCAGTTTTCTGTCAAAGCGGTGTGCCAGGCTGGAAAGTGTGTTTTGGCTTCGGCTAAGATAAGAACCCATGTTGTCCAACTTAGAGATGTAAATCAACCAATCGGGATTGTGGGGTCTGAAGGAGTGTGGGGAAGAGTTTTCTGAAGTACAGTAGCCTGGTGTGAGGTCTTTTGTCAGGAGCTGTGGAGCAGGACAGAGGGGAAGATGCATGCTTTGTGCAGATGTATGGCTCCAAGGAGGAAGGGCTGCTACTCCTGAGGGAGAGCCAGGGTGTTTGAGATGGACTCTGAGGGCAGTTCAGAACATGGCGGGTGGTTTCACATAGACCGTGGGTCCAGTGCGTGAGTAAGAGATACATCCCCGAATACTCCAATATAGGCTCCAATGTTACGTGCACATTGGACTAGTTTAACTGTAATGGGCCCTTTTCTTTTATTTCCTTTTTCCAATTAACTGTTTGATAAAGCTGAAATTGGTAAATATACTTTCTTTATAATTTTATGCGGGGTACGATCTGTTATTTCCTGCAGACTGATAACTGTGCATGGGCAGTGTTTACACTGCATTCGCTCAACAACGAGGTTTCTTTAATTGGAACATCACAACGTTCTTGTTTGTTTGAAACCCAAATCATATCTGACCCTAGGCATATATTGTTTAGGGACGGTGGCTTCTCACCACTGTCACGTGGCTGTTAGCAGAGTTAGCTAACGAGCTGAGTTTGTATACAAGCCCAGTGAATATTCTGTCCCCTACTCTAGACTGATAACATAAGTAATAAATAATTGCAAGCAAAATTTGATCCATGGGACACTCACTAGTTACACCCATCCAGCCTGAAAAAGACTGATCAGTAGAGATAGTAGTAGACACCCCCTGCATAGTTATGGGTACCTGGATTTGCACTTGGAGCTGTCATTTCTGGGAAGGACTAAATAACTGAATTTTTGGTCAGAATGAATACTGTAGGCTGAATGGCATCATTCTGACAGTAAATTGCTATTACAATTCTATGAACATCCAACTAGTCCTAGCTGAAAATGATTGCAAGTGCATCACTTTCTGTTGTGCCCTCACATACTGGATGATTGTATCACTGTCCTTGGCTGGGTGTAGTTGCTATGAATCAGTTGCCTGTGGGATAATTTAGGTCTGCAGTTTGAAGCTTCCATTATTTAGCATACTATAAATATGACGCCTCATTTTTGGATTATCTCTTCCCACAGATATGGTCCAACCTGCTGAGTGTTTCCAGCATTTTCTGTTTTTATTTAAGATCTTCACCACCTGCAGTTTACTTGAGTCTTGTGAATCAGGATTGGGGTTGTCTGGTTGGATGACAGTAATAGTTTGATGTTTGCGGCCGGGTCAGTTCTGTTGTTTTGATGGTTCACAGCACATCCTGGTACCCAGATTTGTCAGATGGATTCTCACCTTTGTACTGGATTTGATCTGCACAAGGCTTGTGAAGCGACCTTTCCAGCCATTATTAAATGTATCAGTGATTGGTAAAGATGTTGTCAAGTAAGATTTCTTCCTTGTGGTGGTTCTGTGCAAGACCCATCTTATTTTCAGGCCTTGTCCAGCTTCGTTGGGTGTGGGGTTACTAAGACCTTCTTGAAATGGAATTGAAGTCTCCCACCAAGAATTTATTTCATCGTTTTGTTAATTTCAGGTATCCTTCCAAGTGACTGACAAAGTCTCTAGAGATATGGGTAAAGCCCAGCTCCTCAAACTGATCTTTACAGGACCAAATTTCAATGCTGGGTTTAAGTCCATTTGGGTACAAAAAATGTTATTAGTACTCAAGCTTGAATCAGGTTAAGTGTCCTTGTTGGTGTAAAGGCCTTCCAAAGTAGTCATCTCTGGATTACTGCCAGTAACACGTGCTAGTTAGGGCAGGAATAAGATGATAGTCCAGATGAACGAGTAGCTGAGGACATGGTGTAGAGGGGCAGAGGTTTCAGATTTCTGGATCATTGGGATCTCTTAATGGGGAAGGTATGACCTGTATATAAAAAAAAAGACTCATTACACCTGAACCTGAGATAGACCAATATCCTTGTGGGCAGATTTGCTAGAACTGTTGGGGAGGGTTTAAACTAAGTTGGCATGAGTACGGGAACTGGAGTGATAAGGCTGAGGTTGGGGCAATTGGTATACAAGTAGGTGTAGTTTGTGGTGAGACTGTGAGGAGGGACAGGCAGATAATAGGGTAAAATTGCAGACAGTGGGATGGGTTGAACTGCAACACAGGGACAAAATCAAAAAAGGTGATAAATAAATGACTGAAGGTATTATATTTAAATGCATGCATGGAATAAGGTAGATATCTTAGAGATTGGTAAGTATGACATTCTGGGCATTACTGAGTTGTGGCTGAAAGAAGATCGTAGTTGAGAGCTTAACATCCAACGATACATTTTGTATCAAAAGGACCAGCAGATAGGCAGCGGGGTGGGGTGCTTATGTTGGTAAAAAAAATGAAATTAAGTCCTTCAAAATAGATGACATAGGATCAGAAGATGTAGAATCCTTATGGGTAAAGAAACTGAAAGTGCATAAACACCCTCTGATGGGAGCTGTATTCAAGCTCTAAGCAGTAGCTATGAAGTGGGATATAACTTTCAATGGGAAATAAAAAAGGCATGAATAAAGGGCAATGTTATGATAGTCATGGGGGCTTTCAATATGCAGGTAAATTGAGAAATGTCTACGAGGTGGCTTTTTAGAGCAGTTTGTAGTTGAGCCCACTGGGGGAAAGGCAATTCTGGATTGGGTGTTGTGTAATGAACCAGATTTGATTTGGGAGCTTACGGTAGAAGAGCATTTAGGAGGCAGTGATCATAGTATGATAGAATTCACCCTGCAGTTTGAGAGAGAGGAGATAAAGTCCAGTAGAGTAAAGGGAATTACACAGGCATGAGAGAAGAGCTGGCCTAAGTTTTTTGGAAGGGGATACTGGCAGGGATGACAGTGAAACACCAATGGTTGAAGTTTCTGGGGGCAATTTGAAGGCACAGGGTAGACACATCCCAAAGATGGAGAAGTATTCTAAAGGCAGGATGAGGCAACCATGGCTGTCAAGGGAAATCAGAGACAGCATAAAAGCAAAAGAGAGGGCATCCAAAATAACATATAAATTAGTGGGAAGTAGAAAATTGGGAAGCTATTAAAAACCAAACTAAGCCATAAAGACATAAAGAGAGAAAAGATGAAATATGAAGGTAAGCTAGCCAATAATATCAAAGAAGACACCAAATGTTTTCAGATATATAATGAGTGAAAGAGAGGTGAGAGTGGATATTGGAGCTCTGGAAAATGACACTGGAGAGGTACTAATGGGGGACAAAGAAATGGCAGATGAACTTATTCAGTATTTTGCATCAGTCTTTACTGTGGAGACAACCAGCATCACGCCAGAAATTTGAGAGTGTCAGTGGGCAGAAGTGAAGCTGAAAGGTATGAAGGTAGATGAGTTACCTGGACCAGATGGTTTACAGCCCAGAGTTCTGAAGGAGGTAGCTTAGGAGATTCTGGAGGTATTGGTAAAAATCTTTAAAGAATAACTAGATTCTGAAATGATCTGGAGGGCTGGAAAATTGCAAATGTCACTCCTCTCTTTAAGAAGGGAAGGAGGCAGAAGAAAGGAAGTTATAGGCCAGTTAGCCACACTTCAACGGTTGGGAAGATGGTGGAGTCCATTACTAAGGATGAGGTTTTGGGGTGCTTGGAGGCTCATGATAAAGTAAGCCAAAGTCAGCATGGTTTCCTGAAGGGGAAATCTTACCTTACAGAACTGTTGGGCTTCTTTGAGAAAATAACAGACAAAGGAGAGTCATGGGATGTTTACCTGGATTTTCAGAAGGCCTTTTACAAGGTGCTGCACATGAAGCTGCTTAACAAGTTAAGCGCTCATGGTATTACAGGAAAGATACTAGTATGGAGAGGAGATTGGCACAGAGAGGATGTTTCCCAATAGTGGTTAGGTCTAGGACCCAGAACACAGCCTCAAAATGGAGGCTGTCCATTTGGAACAGCGGCGGAGGTGAATTTCTTTAGCCAGAGGGTGGTGAATCTGTGGAATTCATTGCCATGGATGGCTGTGGAGACCAAGTCACTGAGTATATTTAAAGCGGAGGTTATCAGGTTCTTGTTTAGTCAGGGTGTCAAAGGTTATGGGGAGAAGGCAGAGAATGGGGTTGAGTAGGATAATAAATCAGCCATAGCAGAGCAGGCCTGATGGGCCAAGTGGCCTAATTCTGTTCCTATGCCTTATGGTCTAACTTTTTGAATTATAGCTGAATGGACTTCCACTTCAAAGGGAGAGGAATGGGATATTCAGAAGGTTGTCATAGTTACTGTAAAGAACCCATTGGCTATCTATTCGGACATGACCTGGAGACACCTAAAACTGTGCTGACACTCAAAAGCACTTTACAGTGTTATAATGTAGGAAACACAGTACCGCTGTGCAGAGCATAGTCCTATGACCTCAATCTTCGGTGATTTAGTTATGGGATCAATAAAGACCAGAGGTATAAAAGAACCCCCCAGCTCTTCAAATGATGTCATGAGGTCTTTTGCATACACTTGACAATGCAGGCAGAATTTCAGTTTAATGAAGTGCAACTTCTCATATAGTCAAACGTACCTCTGCCCTTTAGAGGCTCTTGAATCAACAACTCGCTGACAGGGACACCAGAGTGCTATCAGTCAGCCAGAGCACACACTTTATTTGTCTTTATTGTCTGACTGTCTACAAATTTATATCTACCCTTAGTTTATCTCCTCCAAGAGGACCACCAACCTTGTTGTGGTTTGGAGGCTTGTGTTCCTCAATGACCTGGAGAACGATGTTGGCAGGAGTCAGGGCGTTATGTTTTGGCTCTTGGTAGGGTCACCCATGCCAAATAGGTCAAAGGGTAGAGGTCGGACGAAGAGTGGTCCACAGGTCCTCCAGGTTTGGGGGTTCAGCTCGGGGTTAACAACCCTGACTGGTAAAACAGAACTGTTACGGAAACAGCAATGAAGAATCATTCTACATCTGAGTGCGATGGTATTCCTGAGTCTCTACCCGGGACTTGCATGACTGATAGTACCTTCCTTGCTGCCCTAAACGCCAGTGGCGTAACAGGCAGTAAGTAAGTAATTTTGCGTGTCTATTGTATTACTGTTTCAGTGTATCTGTTGCAGAATGAGTTCTTACACTGGAGATAAATGTTATGCTTTGAGTACACCCTTCTGGGCCTCAGTAAAGAAGATTGAAGGTATTGAAATTACTGACACTGAGGTTGCAAAGGAAATAAGAACATAAAATATTTGTTTTAGGATCAATCCTGCATCTTACAACATTTTTGGAATTGATACCTTGAAGGAATATTTTGATGCATCATTAAAACCTCTGTGACTCATTACTGTGAACTCAGCTAACCTCGGGAACTGCAACCAATGAATTCTCGTTTGTTTGAAAGTTGATAGCAGTAAATCTCATTTTTCACAATGGCCAGTGGTAATTCTGGCATTAAGAAATGTATGTCTAAGGGTGTATTTTGCAAGGAGACATAACAGATACAAAGGGGGAGCCAATATCTTGAGTTATTGAGCAATATTTTAAAGAGAAGGACATTCCAGTCACCAATATGCTTGCTTGTGCACGAATGGGGCTCCATCAGTGTCAGGACGTTACAGTGGAGTTATTTCTTTTTTGAAAAAAGCTGTATCTAACATATTTACTACAGACAACATCTTGTTGCAAAAATTCCTAAGTGATTGGCTGCACAAATCACTGAATACTGTTATCGTAGTGGTAAATAAAATAAAGTCACATGCTCTCAATCCTTAATTATTTTGAGAGCTTTGTATTGAGAATGATGAAGAGTTTGAACGCTTGCTGTTGCACACAGAAATCAGATGGCTCTCAAAAGGAAACTGCCTGAGATGCTTTTATGTGCTTTTTGAAACTGTTGAAATGAGAAGCTGATACCATTGCACCAAGCCCATCCATCTCATTGAAAGGTGAAAAGGCAACGTAGTGAATGGTTGAACACTCTAAAACTGTTGATGAAAATTGTTTTTACTGTAATTAAATGAAGAAATAATTTTATTTGTGGCTTTAAATAGACATGAATAATTTTTACTATTATTTCTCACAGCTTTGAATATGCAGTTCCAATCTTTTTTCACTCTGCATTGTAAATCAAAATTTTTTATAGCTTTTATGTAATGGCTAGAAAAGGAGAGGGGGTTGCTGGGGCTATGATCTGGAAGCCAAGGGGGTGGTGATCCTAAAAACGTTTTGGACTCTACTGTTGAAGGAGGTGGGCAACAGTACAGCTGTCGCCTGGGCAGGGTGGTGTGGATAATACTCTAAGGTTGGCCATCAAAAAGAGGACCATGAAGGGTAGACTTTTTCTATCACCATCCTATTTTCTGGGCTCTGGAAACCCAATCTACTTGAGCTCCAGATTCTGTGGAATACAAAATGTCTAGGTAGTTTCGAGAGATGGGAACATGGTCGGCACAACATTGTGGGCCGAAGGGCCTGATATGTGCTGTAGATTTCTATGTTCTATGTTCTATGTCGCAGGAATGCTGTCCCTAACTGAATAACTTGAGATTCATTTCACCTCTTGTGGATCCAGGCACTTAAAGTGGGATTGAAAGGTAAAAATTAACACAGGCTGAATTTTTAGTTGATCTAAGTGGTGAAGTGGTTAAATCATTGACCAGAAAATGCGAAAAAGGCTTGGCAGGGCAGGCAATATGTGGAAATGGAAGCCTGAGATATTAATTCTGTTTCTCTCTCTCTTCAGATTCTGCCTGACCCACTGAATGTTTCCATCGCTTTGTTTTATTTTTATTGTGGATTTCTATCATCTGCAGGTTTTTGCCTTTCAGTTTTTAGTTAGGCCTTTGCTCTATATTTTAGCACCACATTCCAATCATGTTCAATGATTTGACAAGGGAAGACAAATATGTGGAGAATGATGGTTACTAGAGGCAGGCACCACGTCCGAGGACAAACCTGGAATCCACAGAGAGTGAGCACTGAGAGACAGTATAGCTAGACTGGGCGCAGATTACTGTGGGGTTGTAAAATGATAAGAAGCAGAGTAAGTGTGCACTGAAAGTAACTCTTTCCCTTGGTAGACAGGCCAAGATTTAGAATTGGTAGCAAGATCAGAGGGCAGTTGAGGACAACACTTTCAGCCTTTAGGTTATTGAGGGAGTGATTGCCTGAACCTTAATCCTGTTTGTTAAAAAAAAACTAGACACAGATTATACACAACGCTGTGTGTATAAAGCTTAATTAGCTCTGTGTTGCATATCAGGCGGGAGGAGAGAGAACAGTACGCTGCGCGTGTGCAGCCCTCCGGTGAAAAATGATATCGTATCCGTTAATTAGGGGCCGTGGACAATTCTGATTTGATGGAGATGGACGTGAAAGCACAGAGGAACATCTGGAGAAATTTCTGAAACGCTCGTTCGCTGCTGTCGTTACTGCACGGTCGGGAATCCTTCGGAAGGCCTCAAAATCCCCGGCTTTGCCTGCTGTTGGCGACCGAGATTGAAGTCGAATCGTTCGGACAGAGATAGCGCTCAGTACTCGGTGTTGGAGAGCTGATTCGGAGGCTCGAAGTTTTCGGATGACTCAGAGACGGATTGTGGTCGGGCGTGGCAGGGAGAGTTTTTTTCTTCCTTCTCCCGTCTGCGTGAGATGTGGGACATTTGAGAGACTTTGAACTTTTTACTGTGCTCATGGACTTCTTCATCAAGTTATGGTATTGTTGCACTGTTGTAACTATATGTTATAATTATGTGGTTTTGTCAGTTTTTTCATTCTTGGTCTGTCCTGCGTTTTGTGATATCACACCGGAGGAAATATTGTATCATTTCTTAATGCAGGCATTATTAAATGACAATAAAAGAGGACTGCGTGTCTTCATAATCTATAATCTATATAAATTATGCTGTACATTTCAATGATCTTCTGAATTTTTACTCTAGAGCAGTAATGCCCAACCTGGGGTCCATGGTTAGTGGTGGGAGTCTATGGCATAAAAAAGGTTGGGAAACCCTGTGGTAGAACCTTAATACTGCATTCTTCCCGAGAATCATGCATCTTTCCAGGAAAGACACACCAGCTCTCTAATGGAGAATCATTTTGCTTCCCACTTTACTGAATAACAGTTGCACCTCCTGACACACACCTGCAGTCTATTGGAGAACAGTTATACTCCTCAGATGCACACCAGCATCCACTGGAGACTAGATTCATTCCCTAAACACTGAATGTACGCTCCTGGAACATTATTAGCCCTCAGCCACGCATGCATTCTGTAGAGGAAGAGGTTTATGCTTTCCATCGTGTACCTGTACCCTAGAAATCCACCTGTATTTAGAGGAAGATGCAGACAATTCCTGTACCCATTTGGAGAATTAAAATTCCAGGATGCTCACGAGCCCTGACTTGAGAATGATACACTCCCAGTCACATTGCACAACAGCATTTCACTGGTAAGTGTTACCCCCCCTCCCCCCACCACCTCCCCACTCAGTCAGCAGTCCTCTACTGGGAAATATTTACACTACCTGACAGCTAAAATTCCTGCGCTATATTTTCTAATGTTTGAGCAGCGGGCCAAGACGGGTGTTGGCAGAACTTCAAACACCTTTAGAACTTACTGGTTTTATTAACTACAACCTTTTAAAACATTTACTGCTGCAAATAGTTTGGAAGCTGCACACCTAAAGACCTCTTGTTGAAGTGGAAAATGAGAGTCACATCCAAAGTTCCTGAAACATTTCTGTTGTGTTTGGAATATGACACTGTAATGTTGATTCAAATCGTAATCCATCGAAAAGACCTTCATGCCTTCCTAAACCAGCGTCAACACCTTGTCCGGCTGGAAGTAACAAATGTTATTGCTTTGGACCTGAGCTGGTATATCCCTTCCTGGCTAGTTGATCTGCATGTCAGCAAACGCATTTATTTAAGGATGTCTCTCAAGGCCAGTCCTGACATGCTGCAGTTCTCTTTCAAACTGGCAGCTCCTGTAAATGATGCTGCTCATTGGGCAGGAAAAGGAAAAGTGTTCTGCTTAAGATAAAGGGGGCAATCCCAGAACATCTTCTGGGTTGCGCAGACGAAGCCTTCAGTTAGGGAATTAGTTCTCAAATGGTGTCTTGGATGGAGTAGGTAGTGGCTTGGGACCAAGAGGGTGTCTGTGCATAAATTTGACGGTCAGGTACCTGGCATGCAAAGTAGGAGAATTCCTGTGCTGGAAAAGACAGCCTGAGTTTTGAAAAGGAAATGATCAAGGATAATATATAATATGTGAGTACTAGAGTAGGTAGGCACGCAATTGGTTTAGCGCATTTAGGCACATTGCAGAGAGTTGTTAAATGTTTTGGACCTGCTTAATGATGTTTGTTCCATGCCTTCTCCACACGTTTAGGTGAATCTGGCTGTATTTCTTCCTGCTACTTACTCCTTCTGCCTCATTCCTCAGCAGTGTCCCCTCTGTTGTCTTTTCTTCTGAGACTGAACAAACCTTGCAGCCAATCTCACGTTTTGTGGCCCTTCTCTCTGGCCTTGGGAATTATCTTCACTGTTCTCCTCTGCCTTTAGAGGCTGCACAGTGCTCACGTCACTGTGAACGACAGAGCCAAGACCTGCGCCAGTGGACGCGCTAGCTCTGACACAGACTCTATTTTCAGACATCCCACCTCTGCCGGAAGTTCCGGGAGTCTCCCGCATATTAATAGTGGCTCCCTGATGCCCGCAAATTATATACAATATCACGGAAATCAATTTTTTTTTGAGAGCGCGAGAGCGGCCACGAGAGAGAGAGAGAGAGAGACAGAGCGTGCGCGAGAGAGAGAGCAAGTGAGAGTGACCATGAGAGAGAGGGAGCATGACGAGAGAGAGCGTGAGAGCACGCCATGGCAGAATTTTCCAAAAAAAGAAAATATAAAACATATGTCAACCCAGACTACACTAAAGTGTACTCCTGCCTAATATGGGTCAAAAATAATGACAGTGTTGCTCGCTGCACTGTTTACAACAGTGACTTTTCTATTGCCCATGGTGGGTTAAAATGTAAAAGACATGTTGAGGTGAGTTTAACAGGTATCATTCATTTATTAGCATAGCTAATATTATTTAAACTAGCTAGCTGGCTGCTAAGGAGCTACTCTATTGCAGACATCCCACCTGTCCTGGAGTTCCTGGAGTCTCCCGCAAATTGATGGTGCTACCTCCCTGAAATGAGTTTTTGCAGGGTGGGATGTCTGTATTTTGAACTTGGTACATTGAGCATTTGAACTAGTGTTCTTATCTGAGTGATACAGCCAATTGCAAATGATGGCAATCTGGTGCCTTGCTGTCCCCAAGTGGGTGAGGTGACGTATCAAGTGAAGAGTGGGGCCTGTAGGTCAAAAAGCCTGGTGACGGGGCGTGGGCCTATGACTGACTCCATTTCTCGCTGATCTCGCCGCTTAAAGCATCGAGGAAGTTCACGTTACGATGTGTTTCTGGTTTCTGGTCACTCCTTTTTTAGTTGCTATTTTTGTACGATTTTGACCAGGGTGGACAGGCCCTTCGGCCTACAGATAATGAAGACACAGTGCTGGGTTATGCTGAACTGCGCTGGACTAAATATGCTTGGACTCGTGATAACTTTGTGGTTTGGTGTTTTATATTCTGTGTTTTTTGCTTTTTTTTGCTATATCAATGGGTTTTGTTGTTTTGTGGCTGTCTATGGGAAGACAAATCTCAGGGTTGTATTCTGCATACATACTTGGATAATAAATGTACTTTGAATCTTTGATTTTGAATATGTGATTGCTCCCTTTCTCTGCATTGGGTAAGAATTTGCTAATTTTTATTCTTCTCCCAGTTAGCCAAGCTCAGCAAGACTTCACTTTGTTGACCCTTTCATCTCAAAACCTCATTAGGACTCTCGCAACACATACAAAATGCTGGAGGAACTCAGCAGGTCAGGCAGCATCTGTGGGAAAGAGTAAACACTCGACATTTCGGGCCAAGGCCATTCATCAGGACCTTCATCAGTTCTGATGAAGGGTCTCGGCCCAAAAGATCGCCTGTTTACTCTTTTCCATAGACACTGCCTGACCTGCTGAGTTCCTCCAGGATTTTGTGTGTGTTGCTTGGATTTCCAACATCTGCAGATTTTCTCTTGTTTGTGATTAGAACTCCAGCACCTTACCACTGATGTACCAGCACAACAGAACAACATAATCTCTTTCCCTGATTGCGAAAGCTGAAGCCAGTCCAAGCCCCACAGATCAGAATGTCTCAGGTTCACTGCCCAGTGTGGGATTATCTCTGTGAGCCAGCTGCCAATGGGCATGGTACCAACTGGTATATCAGCAGCGCACCACGTAAGTAGGGATCCATATTCCAGCAAAGATACAGTATTAATTAGGAGTTTGGCTTATTTATGTCTGAGTCAATGCTGTGTACCAGAGAAAGGACAAGGTTTGCACTATTTTGTAAACAGATTAATGATTTTTTTTTGCAGAACAGCAACAATATGGAAGACCCTGTCTCCCTTCTGGGGCGAGGAGTATAATGTTCATCTGCCCAGTACCTTTCACTCCATTTCTTTTTATGTGATGGATGAGGATGCAATCAGGTAACTTTAGCAGCAATTCCCATGTGCCCAAGCTTGCAATCTTAAACCTGTGCTTAAAGCCACTGTGCCTTCACTAACTATTCATCTTTACTGTTTATATTTAGCCGTGATGATGTTATTGGGAAAGTTTCGATAGCCAAGGATGTTCTTATCGCCAACCCGAAAGGTAAGCACTTTAGATAGTCACTTCTCTGGGAACTGCGGCGCCCTTGAAATGTAGAGGCACTTTTCACTGGCTAGTAAATATTACCCTAATCTGATTACCCTTTTTCTAGCTTCCTTTCTCTCTTTATGTGCTTCAATTTTGGTTTGTGTTCTCCTCTCTATGTGTGTGTCTTTATCCTCTTCCACCTCCATGAGTTTGTAGGAGTGTCTCTCTCTTTCTTGTTCTCTCCCCCTCTGTTTGCATTTGTATGTCCTCCCTTTGTGAGCTTGGATGTCTGTGTCTCTCCTTCTCTCTTCTCTTTGGCCCTGTCTCTGAATTTATGCCACTCTTGTCTTCTGAATATTTTGTGTCTTTCTGGCCCTGTATCTCTCAATCTGTGTCTCTCTTTCTCTCTCTCTCTTGCTCTCCCTCTGTCTCTAGCTCTCTATCTCTATTTCTCTCTCTACCACTATCTCTCACTCCCATGTATGTCCCTTTTTCCCTTTTCTTCGCTCCATCAGTTTGTGTGCCTCATTCCACCTGTCCCATTCTCATTGTTCTTTGTCTCTGCTTTCATCTGCCTCTGATCTTCCTTCCCTGAGTTTCTGTGCATCCTCTGGTACTGACAACGTAGAAACATTTTATGGAGTTTATACGAATTTCATGAACGTTACATTTAGTGGAAGTGACAGCCCATGTAGAACCACCAGGTAATAGGCTTTGCTAAGCAGCAGACGTCAAAACACTCATCAGTGTGCATCAATATTCATTTGTGTGGCATCACCCCTTTAGTGTTACCTTTCAAGCCTCCTTATTTTTTCCCTTCTTTCCATTGTTCCTGTTTTATTGAAGCCTATTTTTCAGATTTGACTTGCATTCCACATCTTTGTAAAGTGTCTGGGAGTTGATAAGATGCAGGTGAAGTAATAGAAATTATACTACTTTGCAAGACTTGCTGAATTTGAATTCAGCTTCAGGAAAGAGATCAAAGTCGGCTGCACGAAGACTGTGAGGGAAATAAAAGGAACAAGATTTAGTCTCAGTCTGTGGGGCTGGAAAATTGGCACCAAGACCAGCATTCTTGACATGATAGTTGTTGTGGAAAAGTGATAGTGCTGTAATAAAGAGCATCTCAGTGAAGCTTATACAGGGGAAAGGAAAGCATTCTCTGTGTTTATCTGTTCCGTGCCAGATTAAAATGCCTTTTGCTAACATTAGGAATCAGAAACATAAACAAAATTAATTGCATTGTTAAGTGCTTTTTTGTGTCTGTTTGAACAAGCTGCTAGTTTCATCTCAAGGTGGCAATGATGCAGCCCCAGCAACAAGTATGCTCCCTTTCACTGAGGTACTAAGCATTGGAAAACCAGTACACAATCACGGGCATTGCAGTACAGCCACCTGGAAATTCGATTGTGAATTGTTTATGGAACATCTGCATAACTTCCATTGTAGTTCACAAATTCAACATGCCAGACCTTTATCCAGGGTGCACTCCTGTCCCCTTGGCCCCCAGTAGCCCCATTAGACCTCCAGAGAGCCAGGGGACACCAATCCTCCCTCTCCTGGGACACCCGGGCAACCTCAGAGAGGGGCAGGGGGCCAATTTCGGCAGAACCCTGATGGCTCGCGGTCTAGATCTGTGTGAATGGTCAACATGATCAGGCCCAGGAGGTTCCCCAACCTGACTAATGACTGCCCACTCCCCACACCAGGAAAAGAAAAATCAACCTTTTAATGTTCAAAGTAAACTTATTATCAAAGTACATAGGAGGGTTCAATAATGAAGATCTCATTCCTCCAGATTCTACAAGTGTCCACTTTCCTATCTCAGCCTCTCTAAGGAGAAATATCTGAGCTGGCTAAGTACACTCATTACTAGGTTCTGTGGCCCTGACTGCAGGCACACACTCAGGACTGGACTTTACCACTGGTTTCAGAATTCAAAATCAGGCTTATGATCATTGACATATGTTGTTTTGCAGTGTAATACACAAAAATTACTATAAATTGCATTAAAATAATTTAAAAAATATAAAAAGAGAGCAAAAGTAGTGGGATACTGTTCATGGGTTCATGGACCATGGAGAAACCTGATGGTGGAGGGGAAGAAGCTGTTCCTAAAATATTGAGTGTGTGTCTCAGGCTCTTGTACCTCCTTTCTGATCATAGTAATAAGAGGAGGGCATGCTGTGGATGGTAAGTGTCCTTCATAATGGATCACCTTTTGAAGATGTTCTTGTTGGTGAGGAGGCTAGTACCTCTGATGGTGCTGGCTGAGTTTAAAATCCTTTGCAGCTTTTATTGATCCTTTGTAGTCCCCTAATGATTCCCCTAATAATTTGGTCCCTTAATCTGAGGAAAGACATTCTCGCCATAGACGGTGTACAAAGAAGGTTCACCAGATTGATTCTTGGGATGGCAGGACTTTCATATGATGAAAGACTGGATCAACAAGGCTTATACTCTCTGGAATTTAGAAGATTGAGGGGGGATCTGATTGAAACGTATAAAATTCTAAAGGGATTGGACAGGCTAGAAGCAGGAAGATTGTTCCCGATATTGGGGAAATCCAGAACGAGAGGTCACAGTTTGAGGATAAATGGGAAGCCTTTTAGGACCGATATTAGGAAAAACTTCTTCACACAGAGAGTGGTGAATCTGTGGAATTCTCTGCCACAGGAAACAGTTGAGGCAGTTCATTGGCTGTATTTAAGAGGGAGTTAGATATGCCCCTTGTGGCTACGGGGATCAGGGGGTATAGAGAGAAGGCAGGTACAGGGTTCTGAGTTAGATGATCAGCCATGATCATACTGAATGGCCCGAAGGGCTGAATGGCCTACTCCTGCACCTATTTTCTATGTTTCTATGATTCAACCAGTCACAATGCTGTCTATGGTACATCTGTAGAAATTTGCAAAAAATGATTGGTGACATACCAAATCTCCTCATATTCCTAATCAAGTATTACTGCTTGTAAGCCTTCTTTGTAATGACATCAATATGTTGGGCCAGGAATGTTGACACCCAGGAATCTGAAGCTGCTCATCCTTTCCACTGCTGATCCCTCAATGAGAACTGCTGCTTGTGCCTCCATACCAGACGATAATGCAGTCAGTTAGGATGCTCTCCGCAGTACATCTGTAGAAATTTGCTGGAGTCTTTGATGAAATACCAAACCTTCACAAGCTCCTAATGAAATATAACATCTGGTGTGCTGTCTTTGTAATTGCATCAATATGTTGGGCCCGGGATAAATGTTCAAAGATGTTAACTCTCTAGATCTTGAAACTGCTCATCCTGTCCACCTCTGACTCCTTGTTGACAACTGGTATGCATTCTCCTGATTTGCTCTTCCTGAAGTCCATAATCAATTCCTTGGTCTTTTTGACGTTGGGTGCAAAGTTTGTTGTTCTGAAACCACTCGCCCAGCTGATCTATCTTACCCCTGTATACCTCCTTATTACCATCTGAGATTCTGCCAGCAGTTGCGTCAGTGGCGAATTTAAAGATGGTGTTTGAGATGTGCCAAGCCACACAGTCGTAAGTGTAGAGAGAGTAGAGCAGTGAACTAAGTATGCATCCTTGAGATGTGCCTGCATTGATTGTCAGCAAGGAGGAGATGTTATTTCTGATCCGCACTGACTGTGGTCTCCCAGTGAAGGAGTCAAGGATCCAGTTGCAGAGGCCCAGGTTTGAAAACTTATTAATTAATACAGAGTGGATGATGGGCCTCCAGGCAGTGTGGTGGATCTGACTTATCTCTCCCAGTCTGACCAGTGCATATTCTGTACGAAGGTTCAGGCTCTCTTTCTGAAGCCAAAGCTCTTCAAGAACCACAAGTACTTCAGGTCATTCCAAGTTCAGATTTTGCCATCCATAGGATGCAAAATGGTCAGTGCTAGTTATCCTGGGATTATGCATGATTCTCAGGTAGAATCAGCTGCTAATAGTCTTCCAGGGCCAATGCTGAAGTGCTTGAATACTGGGGGATAAGGGTTCTGTTGCTCTCTAATTTCTGACCCTTGTGCATTCTTTAGTCACAGCAACTGGTTACCTTGGTAATGAAAACTATAGACACAAGGAACTTAATAGAGATATGATTAGTCTTCTCAAAGTGAGTTTTTATTGAAAACACCACTCCAGGAGTACCATGGTATCTTCCTCTCGGGGTCTCCAACTTCATCATCATCTGCCATTGGTGAAGAATGGAGCAGAGCCCTGCCCAATGATCATCAGTGAGAGATGCAGAAGATAACAGAAGGGGACAAAGAAGCAGAATCAACAGAGACACCAGCATGTCAGTGAGAGCAGAAGGCTGCTCTATCTGGATTTGCTGTGTACCCCACATTTTCTCATAACATCTTTCCATTGACCACTGTTCTTCACAAACGACTGAAGAAGATACCTAAAACAGTATAAGGTCATCGTGTCTAAGGTGGAGCCATTGTTAGTATACTCAGAATTATCATGAGCGGAACCCAGTAACACATTAAATATAAAAAGAATCTGCTGAAGTTTTTCTTAGTCTCAAGATTGACTCTCCTCTTTGTTTTCCTCTGTGACTGCTTAAAGTAGATCCATTAAGGTTCTTATCAACTTGGGCTCATCACACCTCATGGAGTAGAGAAACAGGTCCTTCTCCCCACTGTGTCTTCGATGACCAGAAGCTACTATTCTTCATCCTGTCCACATCAATCCTCCTGGTGAACTCTTCAAAAAACCCTAACAGATTTGTGAGATGCCATTTCCCATGTACAGAGCCATGCTGACTATCTGTAATCAGTCCTTGCCTTTCCAAATGCAAGTGGATCCTATCTTTCAGTAACTTCATCACAAAGGATGTTAGAATGTTGGCTTGTCATTCCATGGTTGTCATTGTAGCCTTTAAGTAAAGGTATATTAGCTAGTCTGTCAATACTCAGCCATGGCTTGATATCAACCATAAGCATCTCTCTTCTTCTCTGGCTTCCTGCAATGTCCTGTACACTTGTTAATACCTTGGGCATTTATCCAACTCCATATGCTTTAAGAGTGCTGGCAGTTCTTTTGTAATGTGGATATGTTCCAAGACATCACTATTTTCTTCCCTGAATTTGTTAGTTTCCATGACATTCTCCACAGTAAATATAGACAAATAGTCTTTTAAAGCCTCCCCCATTTGCGGTTTCATTTTTGCAATTGTACAGTAACTTACATGTTCTTATATTCTGTGCTTTGCGGTGAGTATCCCATATGCTTTCTTAACCACCTTATCTACCTGTACTGTGACCTTCAAGGATCCTTGGACAAATGATTGATGGAGCCATAAAGAATATCAAGGAATAGATGGGCCTGACTGCTTATAAATTGTGGCTGTGGACTCACTTTCGGGAACTCTGTGGTTCATGTTCTGTGTAATATTTGTTTACTCTTTTATTGTTTGCACAATTTGTTCTTTTTCCACACATTAGATGTTTGTCAGCCTTTCTTGTGAGAGGGTTTTTGTGGATTCTTTTGTGTTTGTTTTGTTTTGTGGTTGCCTATCATAAGATGAATCCCAAGGTTGTATATGGTATCCTTACTTTGATAATAAATGTACTTTAAACTTCACAGCAAACAAATCGTTTGGTTAAATATCTTTGCATGTTTCAACAAACTGTGATATTTTTGGATGCATGTGGTTTGATGGAATGTGGCCAGGGCCAATTTCCCAAAGTAAATTGGTAGCTAGAAAGATGACTATTAATTTTCTGTGATTTAGAATCAGGGTAACATGGCATAGAAACAGGCACGTTGGCCCAACTTGTGCATGCCAGCTAAAACGCCCAACAATGCTAGTCCCAATTGACTTCATCTGGCCCATATCCAACTAAATTGTTCATATATATATATATATATATATATATATATATATATAAGAGATAGATAGATATATAGATATATGTGTGTGTGTGTGTGTGTGCGTGTGTGCAAGTGTCTTTCAAATTGTCTTTATTGCACTTGCTTCAACCACTTTCCATAGACACATCACCCTCTTGTAAAGAAATTGACCCTCGTGTTGCTTTTAAATCTTTCCCCTCTCTCTTTAAATCTATGCCGTCTAGTTTTTGATTCCACGCTCCCGGGATAAAGACTGTCCATAGTCATTTACACTCAGTGTCTCTTTATTAGATACATGTGTACACCTGCTCATGAATGCAAATATCTAATCAGACAATCATGTGACAGAAGCTCAAAAACATGTAGATATGGTCAAGAAGTTCAGTTGCTTTTCCAGACCAAACATCCGAATGAGGAAGGGATGTTATCTAAGTGACTTTGACTCTGGAATGTTTGTGTATCCCAGGAACTGCTGATATCCCAGGGTTTTCACAGACAACAGTCTCCAGAGTTCACAGGGAATGGTGCAAAACACAAAAAAAAATCCAGTGAGTGGCAGTGAAGATGGGAGAGGTGAGAGGGGAGAGAAGAGTGGCCATACTGGTTCAAGTTGACAGGAGGGTGGAAGTAACTCAAATAGCCTCATGTAACAACAGTGTTGTGCAAAAGAGCATCTCTGAATGCACAACATGTCAAACCTTGAAGTGGGTGGGCTACAGAAGCAGAAGACTGCACTGGCTTCCACTCCTGTGGCTAAAGATGATGCAAATATCTCTGCAAGGGCCTCCGCAGTTACTCCCCTTGCTCCCCACGGCAACCATGGATGTACTTTTGCATATCTTGATGGTTTATCCATCTCAGTGTGCTTTAATGCTGCTTTGAAGTACAATGGACAAGTGGTGATTCTTTTGGTTCCAGGCAGCTTGCTCTGGATGCCTGCATGAGATGAGTTACCTTCAGAGCTTAGGCTGCAAAATATATTTCAATAGGGTCTCGGCCTGAAACGTCGACTGTACCTCTTCCTAGAGATGCTGCCTGGCCTGGTGCATTCACCAGCAACTTTTAAGTGTGTTGCTTGAAATTCCAGCATCTGCAGATTTCCTCATGTTTACAATAGTGGCTTTTCTTCTCAGAAGTGCAATTTGCATGTACGGACCTGAGATTCAGGCACAAGAGTCATGTGTTCCAAGTCATATGAGAAAAAATGTTTTTCAAGAACTCAAATACTTGAAATCTAAAATTAAAAAAATAGCAAGTATTGGAAATACTTGGCAGGTCTGGCTGACTCTGTCGGAGAAGGAACAGAGGAACTGGGAAGGCGACAAAAGGAGCTTGATTAGCTGCAGAGATAGTAAGCAAAGACTGACGTCTCTGATGGGGTAAAAGTGAAATAAACATACAATCCAGGTTATCTGGTCAGTGAGTTGTGAAATGGAAACCAGAAAATCAGATCTGGCAGTTCAGGTAGCATATCCTCTGCACAGAGAATAAAAACAGATATACAGGCTGAGTCAATACTACAAATGGATACGGACTGAATATCAAGTTACCTGAAATTGTAGAATTAAGATATAGAGTCCAGAAGGCAGCAACATGCCCATATGGAGGATGAGGTAGTGTTCCTCAGCCTTAAATTGAGCCTCATTGTAACAGTAGTTTAATGCCACACAGAATGGAGTAGAATAGGGAAAGTTGCAGGCATGGTCACCATTGCAGAGTGTACACAGTGGTGACCCAGTTTGCCTTTGGTTTCTCCAGCATAGGGAAGATACATTGTGACCAGATGCATAGTCTTGATCTGAAACGTCAACGATTCCTTTCCATCCCCAAGTGCAGTTCAGCCCCCTGGGTTCCTCCAGTGGGTTGTTTTTTGTTCAAAGGCAGAACGTAGAATGTAAGATATTTTGTAATTGCTGCTTATTCTCAGATTTTAATATCCTGCATTCCATCTTCTTAGTAGTGGGGGCAGTTTGTGTGATAAATTAATTGCAGAACAGCTTGCCTTATCTTGCTTGGTGTTAGTTTATCTTTTGCTTCTGTGTAGGTTGTCAGTAAGTTTTTTTTCTCTTGAGGTGTAACTCTACCCATCAAGAACTTCGAAATAACACTAGAGTAACTGGAACAATAACATGGACTTTAACGTTACAGGAGGCATGTTATATGTTTTGGCTCAAAATAATGCATTGTTTTCTCTGAGTAAAGCAACTGACAGATACAGAACTGACAGATCTCTGCTGCTAGCTTTTTATCTTAGAAAGTGAGGAAACATCTGTTTAGGGCCCTTCAACAGAACTGAGAAAGAGAGAAATAAGTTAGTTTTGGAAGCAGAGAAGATGGGAAAGAAGGATGGGTGGAACTAAGGAAAATACATCAACACAAGAAATTCTGCAGATGCTGGAAATCCAGAGCTACGCACGCAAAATACTGGAGGAACTCAGCAAGTCAAGCAGCATCTATGGAAATGAATAAACTGTTAAAGGTTTGGTGGAAGGTTTGAAGTAAGAAGATGGGAGATGATATGTGGAAAATGTTATGTTTTGTAATTTCAAAACATAAAACTAATTGGAAGAAAAACAAAGGAGCCTGGAATACGAATCTTGGTTTTGCTTTACTTTAAGCAAGATGCGCACATATGACATGGTGGCATAATGGCATATGCCATTCACATACTTTTACATATAACCCGGAATGAAGTATGTAAACAACAAAGTATGCTTAATCAAACAATATATTTACAATATTGCTCAAATATTACTGGAATATTAAATACCCAACACTGCTATAAACTCCAACCCAATACAGAACGAATCTAACTTGTATATAGACACAGTATACTATATAATACAACTACTATATGGATATCTATTGTTATTGTTCCCCTCCGTGCCTTATTGGGTGGCAACACTGCTGTTTCTTTAGCATTTGTCTTTTTTTTTACGAGGCTGAGTTGCTAGTTTGATGCTCAACCCAGCATGGATGGAAAACGTGCAAGGAGCCGGCCAAATTAGAAAGCGGGATCACTCGCCCCGAAGTCCAGCATGGATGCCACTACACCACTGGCTATGAACGTCCATAGCATAGTAATTTTTAACTTGTCCAATTCAGGATTAAAAATTTAGTTGCTGTGGAGCATTTTTTACTTTTATGGGATAATGTCTTTTCTGACAGGGGGTTCACCCTGCTTGGTGGGTGAGATTTGTGGCTGTGAAACAATCTCAGGTTCTGGGGCCGCCTCCGTGGTGGCTGTAGGAGTTGTTTGTGGGACTCCAGGAAGTGGTGAAGTGGTCTTGACAGCTCTGCAATCCTTTCTTCTAGGCATATTGGCATCCCAAACAGAGCTTGGCAACCTGCTCGATCTGCTAATGAGTTCAAAGCTTTGAGCTAATCTTTCATTTTGACCATGACTAGATGACCGGCATGTAGCTCCTCCAACACTTTAGCTCTCAGCTTGGATGGTACAACAACTCTCAATCCCCGCATACGGCAAATCTCGTCAAGGGCAAATTTATCCCAGCGCTGGTAAAAATGGTGGAACTGGAGTTTCTGCTGCACATTCCAGCTATTATGGGTGGCCATGCGGAACTGAGAGAATGTGGGGTCTTTGGATAACTCTGCCAGAAAAGGGAGATTTTTAATTCACATTAGGGAAAATATGTTGAGGAGTGTCCTCGTCTGTAAATTTTTTGGGTAGTTCCTTTCCCAAGGGTAAACGGAACAATCCATCAACATTTCCATGATTAGTTGCCCTCTTGAATATGATTTTGTAATTGAGTCCTCCAAGAAACTGAGCCTATATCGCATTCATGCTGCTGTTGTTAGTGGAACACCCTTCTGTGGATTGAAAATGGACCCTGGTCATTGATGACCAACAGCGAGGATAAACCCTTTCCCATAGAAGTACCAGTTGAGATGTTTTACATCCCAAGCTAGACCCAAGGCCTCTCTGTCAATCTGTGCATAATTTTTCTCTGCAACAGTAAGGGAGAGTGTTGCAAGGCAATGAGGTATTCACTCCCATCACTCATAACATGTGACATGACTGCATCTATGCCATAAGGTGAGGCATCATGGGCAAGCTTCACTGGACGATGTGGATCATAATGCGTGAGTACAGTGTCTGACGTCACTATTTCCTTTACCCTTTTGGAAAGTCACCTCATACTGCTTTGTCCATTGCTATTTTTCCCAATCTGTAGTAATAAGTTCACAGGGTGGAGCACCATTGGCAAGTTTAGCAGGAACCTGTTAGTGTATTTGACAAATCATAAAAAGGACTGTAACTCTGGCACATCCTTTCGCCTTGGGGCATCTAACTCTGCTTGAACTTTCTCAGGGCACTTGTGTAATCCTCCTGCATCAATAGTGATGCTTGATTTAAAGTATTTGTGTTCTGAGCCCATATCTTCTAATCTTTTTCTCTTCCCTGTGCAGACCATTTATTTTTATCTGCCTGACATGTTCTTGTATGTCTCCTACTTTGTTGCATTTTCTGCAGGTTTCACCTTTAATTCTGCATTGGTCTGGTGAATGTGAACCCCTGCCACTATAGTAACACAATTTGTTCACCCCCACCAGTTTCTGTTTAGATGTTGCAATTTTGTTCACGCTCGCTTTCATTCCTGACTGTAATTAAATTGCGTCTCTCTCTGCTGTTTCCATTGATACATCTATTTCAACTGCTGCTTTGAATATAAGTTGGAATTCACTTAGGAGCCATTTTTGAATGCTTTCTTGTAGGATTTCAAAAACTAAATGATCTGTCAGTGTATTATTAAGACCATTGTTGAATTGACAATGCTCAGCCACATGATGAAATGGACTCCCCTTCCTTTTGATTTCACTTATGAAACCTAAAGTATTTTGAAATTAACAATGGTTTCTGTTCTGAATGTTCCTGCGTTACTTTCACTATATTGGCAAAGCTCATTTTGGCTAGTCATGATGTGTGCTAGCAATGATGGAACCCAATTTCAGAGGAAAGACATACTCTCATGTTAATGCATTTGACAAATCTGATGGTGACCAGAGTTTATTCATAAGAATTTCAACGGAACATCGGTGGCTTGGCTGAGCAACACTACGAGACGTAACATTCTCAAAACTGGGACCCCGCGATAAGTGCTAATTGCTTGTACACTTAAGTAATACCAGATTGCAGAATCCCCGAGCCAGTCAAAGTAAATTTAACAAGATTAAACAGAAAGCACCAGGGATTAATAACACCTATTAAACAACAATTAACCTATTCAAGTGCCCTAAAAACCTCGGAGCCCAACTCTCTCTGGCTCCCTGCACAGGGCAGAAGAGTTCATTACAGAGCAGCCAAACTTCTAAGCAAATCCTTTTAAACTCAATGCATTCAACAAAAATGGCACTTACTTTTCATTGGTTATTCTATTTGCTTTAAAATACTGCTCAGTTTACTCAGTATACAATATTCAGTTATCTCTTGTGCAATCAAACGTGTATATCTTTCCAATGTAGCCTGCTATTTCTGCTTTTTTAAATTTATGATTTTTATCACCCGATACTCACTGTTTATGATCCTGTGAATTTGTCCACTTTACAACTTTTTTTAACCCGAAGAAGCACATGCTGCATTGCTTTTTTGAAAAAACTTGGACATCTTGCTGCGCTTTAACAAGTAGGTAGTCATCTTGGGTTTGTTGAAAACTTACTTGTCATCACTGTTATATGTAACTCTAAAATATCAAACTAATTGGAAGAAAAACAAGAAATCCATGTCTTAGTCGCGTTTTACTTTAAGTAAGGCACGCACATATGACATTGTTGATGTAATGACGTATGCCATTTAAGTACTTTTACATATAACCCACTACGAATGATGTAAACAACAAGGAATGTTTAATTAAACAATGTTTTTGGAATATTACTCAAATATTACTGAAATGCTAAATGCACAGCAGAAAAGGCAAAGGGCTGGAGAAGAAGGTATCTGATTGGAGAGAAGAGCAGACTATGGCAGAAAGGAAAGGAGGAGGGGAACCATGGGGAGGTAACAGGCAGATGAGGAGAAGAGGTAAGAGGCCAGAATGTGGAATGAAGAAGAAGGAAGGGTGAGGGGGGGAAAATTACTGGAAGTTGGAGAAATCAATGTTCATGCCATCAGGTTGGAAGCTACCTGGGTGGAATATGAGCTGTTGCCCCTCCAACCTGAGAGTGGCCCCGTCATGGCATTAGAGGAAACCATGGACCGACATGTTGGAATGTGAATGGGGATTGGATCACCCTCTCCCACCCACCTAGCTTCACCTATTGTCTAAAAGCTTGTCCTCCTTCCCCACCCCTACCTTGTTATCCTGGCATCTTTCCCCTTCTTTTCCCATCCTGATGAAGGGTTTCGCTCCAAAATGTTGACTGTTTATTCATTTCCATAGATGCTGCCTGGCCTGCTGAGTTCCTCCAGCATTCTGCATGTGTTCCTAAAGAAATTTCCCTACATGAGACTGGGTGAACTGTAATAATGGTTAAGGGTCAGTTAATATTAGATTAAGATTCTTTGTCATGTAATGTTGTGGCATATGTAGTTTTCAGTCTGCCTATCTAGACCACCTGATTATTATAGTGGACAACAAAATTTTTTGAAAGTGTTGTTTCCTCAGATTTTTTTTTGTTTATGATAGACGACTTGAAGCTGAACACAAGTATAATTTCAGACTACTTGTGTCATGTCGGATTTTGGAAACAAGAAATTAACTTTTATTGAATATAATGACTTTAGTTGGGTAACGGTGCAGATGGTTTGTAATAGTTCAACTGTGCTAAAAAATAGTTTGTTGATGATTTTCATTTGTACTCAGTGTCTGAGGCTTTCCGCTTAAGTGTCCAACAATAATCAGCCAGCATTGATGAATTCCAGTTGCCCTGATACCATTTCTCCATGACTGCAATGTCCTGGTGAAACCTTTCACCATGCTCATCACTGACAGCACCAGGATTTGCAGGGAAGGTCTAAATGGAAATGCAGAAAATGAATGCTTTAGTGACATGTTGCATGTTATGTTTCTGTATGCTTGAAACATGTTGTCAACCAGCTGCACGTAGTTTGGTGCTCTGTAGTTGCCAAGAAAATTTTCAACAACATCCTTGAATGCCTTCCATGCGATTTTTTTTCTGGTCCCACTAGAAGTTCTTTGAATTCCCTGTCATTCATGACCTGTTTGGTTTTGGATCAACAAAAATGCCTTCCTTAATCTTGGCATCAGTTATTCTGATTTGAATTGAAATAACAAATATAGGCTATTTTTTTACAATATGGTGTGTGCTAAGGAAGTTTCATGGTGATTTTCATGATCAGCAGCCCAAAATCCATAAGGTTCCCAAAAAATATTCAGGAAACAAAATCTTATCAATAATGAGGTTTCTTCATTCCAAACACCTCCTTTGCCCCACCTTTTAAAGGTCCTGTCTCAAAATGTACTTCTGTATATTTGGGCTGTCAAGCAACTGATTTGGAAAAGGATACTTGATTTCAAAGGGAACACCATATCTGCAGGTTCCCCTCATAGTCACACACCACTTGGAAATATGTTACCCTTCTTTCTCATCACTGGGTCTAAATCTTGGAACACCCCTCCTAACAACATTATCGGATTGTACTCACCAGAAGGACTGTATGGTTCACGGAGGCAGTTTACCATAATTGTCTCCAAGGCAGTCAGAAACAGGCAATAAAATGCAGCCCTCATCAGTAAAAAACATATCCTAAAACATCAGTAAGTAAAAACAAACTCCACTTCCTCACATTGAATAGACACTCAAATAGGAAACATAATGATGGGAACAACAGGAATTCTGCAGATGCTTGGAAATTCAAGCAACGCACATCAAAGTTGCTGGTGAACGCAGCAGGCCAAGCAGCATCTGTAGGAAGAGGTGCAGTCGACGTTTCAGGCCGAGCCCCTTCATCAGGACTAGACGAAGGGTCTCGGCCTGAAACGTCGACTGCACCTCTTCCTACAGATGCTGCTTGGCCTGCTGCGTTCACCAGCAACTTTGATGTGTGTAACATAATGATGGGGTTAGCCAGAGAACTGCCTGAGTTAAAATAAGAGGTGTCAAGGAAGGCCCCACTGGAGAATCTGGTTCATCCGACGTAACAGGAAGACCTTAAGCACTCTCCATCATGCCATCAGCCCTGCCAAAAAAACATGAACTCTTTGACAAGGTGATAGACCAGAATAAGCTCTGGCCAACTTGGCGGAACAAATAGTCAAAAGTTCTCTCCTCTTTCCCTCAGATAATCATAGTTTGCATGCACCTCAGAATTCAGGTGATAAAGCATTTTAATAGCCCTGTGAAATTTCATTATTTTTAAGAGAAAAATGATAGGAGAAAAATCTTCAGTAAGTCCAGCTTATTGGACAATAAAATTCTCCAACCTCAGAAATTGATGAGATCCTCTGAGTATTCCCATGCCCTCACTCAAGCAGTACTTAGTCATTGTTGCTGTAATTCGGGTTCTTAGTTAAACATAGCAACTGTATCCTAGCTGTAGGATCCTGGAAGCCATGAATCTGGATGTAAGAATCTTATGGAGCAAGGTATTGAGTTTGGCAGTGAAAACATCAGTTGCCTCATGGATAGATTTCAATCCCAACAATTACATTATAAAAATGAGTTGTACAAGGAAACACTACATGTAATTTAACTCCTGTCTTTTATTTATAGTATAAGATACTATTCTCTCTTATTTATTTATTGATTGATTGAGATATAGAGCGGAATAGGCCCTTCTGGGCCTTTGAGCCCCGCCGCCCAGCAAATCACCTATTTAACCCTAGCCTAATCAGGGGACAATTTACAACGACCAATTAACTTCCTAACCTGCACGTCTTTGGACTGTGGGAGGACACTGGAGCACCCGGAGGAAACCCACGTGTTCACAGGAAGAACACGCAAACTTCTTACAAGCAGCGATGTGAATTGAACCCGGGTCACCTGTACTGTAAGGCAGGGGTCCCCAACCTTTTTTGCACCACGGACCGGTTTAATATTAACAATATCCTTGCAGACCAGCCAACCGTCAGGGGTGGGGGTGTGTTCAAGTACGGTTAAACTCACCTCAACATGTCTTTTACAGTTAGGGTTGCCAACTTTCTCACTCCCAAATAAGGGAGAAAAGTAGCAGTCAAATCCCGGGACACTTTACCTCAGGAAAGACTACCCTGACCATGAATCCTTGCACGGGCACCTGTGTGCGCATGTGCGTATGTGCCAATTTTTTCCCCACAAATCAGTTTTGCCTTCCTCTTCCCGACTATACTGTGCATACATTATTTCTACTTTATATAGGCTGTGTACTTATCATATCATTCCTGCTTTTACTATATGTTAGTGTTATTTATTTTTGGTTTTGTGTGTTATTTGGTATGATTTGTGAGGTTATTTTTTGGGTGTGGGAACACTCAAAAATTTTTCCCATATAAATTAATGGTAATTGCTTCTTCACTTCACGCCATTTTGGCACGAAAGGTTTCATAGGAACGCTCTACCTTAGCGGGGGAAATACGGGACGAACCAATTTAGCCCAATGTACGGGATGTCCCGGCAAATATGGGACAGTTGGCAACCCTATGTTCAAGTTCAACAGTGCATGACAGGGAATGAGGAAAGGTGTAGCTGACTCATATCGTTTCCTCACGGCCCGGTAGACCGCCGCTGTAAGGTGTTGTTCTAAATTTTGCGCTACCATGCTGTCCCATGTGATGCTTTTTCGCATCACGTTTTTGATGCAAAATCAAGCAGGAAGAACGATATGTAACATCCTCAACAGGCATGTCATGAAAGAATTTAAAATATATATATTTTTGGCTCTTGTTGCATCCATTACTGAAAATTCATATTTACTCTCACCAGCAAATCGATTCAGAAATAAGCAATTGCCAGTGTGGAACACCATGGGCTGTTTGTGTTGTAGTTGATGGTTCTGAAGTTTTGTTCTCAGTTGTAGTTATTGGTTTTGACTATGTTCCCAGCATCCTGAGTTGCTGGCCCCTTCTGGACTTTTCTTGTCTCACACCACTCAATGTCCAACTCGAATGCTTCGAACTTGTAGCATTATGTTCTCCTCTGCAGCGGAATTCAATTCAATGACATATCACTTGCAAGTTTTGAAGGTTGTGATTTTCCTTCTGACTCTGATGATCTTAACACCTAAAAGAGAGGATCGCAGGCAGGCGCAGTTATTGCGATACCACACCTGCCTGGACTTTACTCCTGGGATTTTGGATACATGTGCATAATTTGGGTCACTCACCAGGAGCAGGTCATCGCAACAGTGGTGATTATTGCTTCAGCGGAAATTAAAGAGGGCATGTTCAAGGCCAGTGCCAGTCCTGTAGCATGGGGAACTTGTCTTACGTCAAGTTTATTGTCATATGCACAAATACATGTATGCACAGGTGCAACGGAAAACTTAGTTGCAACAGCATCTCAGACACATTGTTTTAGAGAGACAACCCTCACGAGAATAACCTAAATGAAACATAAATTAAATATGCAAGAGGGAACAAAAAACACAAAGTCCATTGTAGTGCAAAGTGGTCATAGTGCTGCTGTACAGAGTTATTGTTTAGGGTTGTGCTCATTGGTTCAATAAACAAGTGTTTGAAAGGAAGTAGCTGTTCTTGAACCTGGTGGTGTTGGACTTCGGGCTTCGTACCTCCTCCCTGGAATCAGCTCGTTAAGTGATGTGTTTAAAGCTTATTGACACCTCTCCTGCTGAGGTCCACCACATTTCAGACCCACATCCTCCCTTTTGCCACTTCTCATGACTCCACTCTCTTTCCTCCTGACCAATTTCCACTCAAACTTACCCCCAAATCCCAGTAACTGAGCTGACACCAGACCCTCACCCTGAACCGTGCACTGATCTCTGGCAGCCTGTTCTCACCTGGATTCTTGCTTTGACTCCCTACCAGCCTTGATAGCTGATTATGACTTCCCTATGTAGGCTTTGCATTGGTGAAATGTGAAGGAAAGGCGGATGGGGTGGGGGGAGTCTTTGTGTGCAAGGTATTTACAGAAACCTTGGTCAGCACCTGCTATGGAATTACTCCGTCGTGGGCACTCAAACATTCATTAGTTTACCCTTTTTGCCCCAGTATAACTTACTTTTATCAAGTCATAGAGTTTTGCAGCACAGAAATAGGCCCTTTGGCTAACTTGCCCATGCTAACTAAGTTGTCGACTTGACCTAGTCCTATTTCCTTCATGTTTAGCCCGAGTCCTTTTAAACTTTTCCTGGCCATCTACCTGTCTAGATGTTTGTAAAACATTGTAGTTTTTATCAGTCTCTGTCATTTCCTCTGGCAACTCATTTCATTTACTTCACCTCCCTCTGTGTGAAAATTTTCCCCCTCAGCTAACTTTTAAACTCCCTACTGCATTTATGGACCCTCATCTTGTTGGTGGTGTTCCTAGCCTTTGTCAGATTGCATTCCCTCTGAACAAATTCATTCTACACTGTAAGAATTGAACCTCAAAATCCTCATCTTCTTCGTGATTGCTTCATATTCTGACCCGTTCAAAACTAGATTATTGTTCATGGCTCAGTGAGTCATGTTGTTATCTCTCATCAGTGGATTGTGGAGTCAAGCTTGCCAGAGACTTTAGAATTACATTTCAGTGCCACGCTCAGTAAAACAGATTTCTTTGTAAAGGTGTTATGGCTTCTCCATCCTTTCAACGTGATGAAAAGTAAAGAAATGCCCTGGTTAACGTCTATCTTTGAAAAATTATTAATAAGGCAAATTAACCAGCATTGCTGATAATTTCCTGATACCAATGTAATTAAGAGAAAGTGTTACCACTCGTGCAAGATTAGATTAGATTATGAGGACACGCAGTCCTCTCTTATTGTCATTTAGTAATGCATGCATTAAGAAATGATACGATGTTCCTCCAGTGTGATATCACAGAAACACAAGACAGACCAAGACAGAAAAACTGACAAAAACCACATAATTATAACATATAGTTACAACAGTGCAAAGCAATACCATAATTTGATGAAGAACAGACCATGGGCACGGTAAAAAATGTCTCAAAGTTTCTCGAAAGTCCCAACATCTCACGCAGACGGTAGAAGGAAGAAAACTCTCCCTGCCATGAGCTTCCAGCGCCGCAAACTTGCCAATGCAGCACCCTGGAAGCACCCGACCACAGTCCGACTCTCAGTCCGTCCGAAAACTTCGAGCCTCCGACCAGCCCTCCGACACCGAGCACCGAGCACCATCTCTGCTGAGCGCTTCAACCCCAGCTCCGGCCACCAGCAACAGGCAAAGCCGAGGATTTGGGGCCTTCCCCTCCGGAGATTCTCGATCGCACAGTAGCAGCGGCAACGAACCAGGCATTTCAGAAGTTTCTCCAGATGTTCCTCTGTGCTTCTCACGTCCATCTTCATCAAATCAGGATTGTGCACGGCCCCTATTTAACAAATACAATATCAGTTCACCGGAGAGGCCGCGCGCGCTGCATCGCGCTGCCATAAGAAATGAAGCAATGGGATATTCTGGTTTATGGGAGAATGACATAATGGCCAGTCTCGATCACATTGACTTTGCCGGGGAAAGTCTGATGACCAGGTAGGTGTTTCCTTTATAAGAAAACCTGACTCTGAAGATCTGGAGTGGATGATGACTCCTAGGGATTCTCTTCTCCATACCATCCCAAGGGTGTTAATATAAATTCTAAGCAGTGAAGGTCCCAGAACTGATTCCTTTTAGACTCCATAATCTCCAACCATCTAAACCTGAAGTTCAGTTATTTATCAACTCTGTCTGCTTTTCATTCTTGTCATTTCAGACTCAATCCACAAGGTCCTACTTCCCTTCAACCATTCCTTTCTTGAACTAACCTCTCAACTTTATTCACTATCTCAGTACAGCAACACTGTGACCATTTTGCACTACAAAGAACTTTTGTTTTTCTTCTGTTCCCTCTTATAAATTTGTGTATAACTTGTGTTTCATTTATCTTATTCTTGTGAGGGTTGTGTCTCTAATACAATATATCCGAGATGCTGCAACTAAGTTTTTCATTGCGCCTGTGCATACGTGCACTTGTAGCTTCCCAAGGATGGAGATTACATTCCCTAGTACTTGTCATTTATTCATTTGCTTAGTCACAGTCCTAACTACAGTTTGACCTCCATTCATCAGACCCTGCTGCTTCCAAGTTATTAACTGCTAATCACACTGCAGAACATACATGAAGAACAGAAAGATGACTTGAGTGAGAGTAGGAATAATCAGGGATAAAATGTGACTCGAGTTGGAATAGGTAGGGGAGTTCCTTCGTAAATACTTTGCTTCAGTATTTACCCGTGAGGGGGAGCCAGACAAATCGTAGAACAGGCTAATGCACTGGAACATGTTCTGGTTTAAGAGGGCACTACCAAAGACATGTGACAGCTTACTGGTAGTTGGAAAGCAAAGGAATTCAATTAAAAGTGTTACTAATAACACTTTTTTTTGAGGTGAATTGTGGTGAATTATTGGTGCAAACAATGAAGAGGCGAGTGAAGGCAAAGAAAATTGGCAAGATGTGCTCTGCTGGTGGGCTGCTAAATCGACGCACTTGGAGTTGGAGCCATGCTGGATGGAGTGGATGATTTGGAGGGGAGAAGATGGGACAGGGGAGTTCCATTGCCCATTCGATGCTAAACCGGGTGCGAGGGCAGATCACTGTAAGTGTCAAGCTGATTTGGAGAGGTTGAGAACACCTTCTTTGGCAGTGAAATCTAGGCCCGGAGTGATTCGCCGCAGCGGGGCCCGGGTCCTAGTTCGAGTTGTGATCTGCTGTTTGGACAATTTAAACACTGGCCCAGATAGACTGAGAGCTCCTTGCTCCAAGATGCTAAGGCTGTGAGACTTCCTCCAGCTGCTGTGCTTTATGTCTACAAACTCTGTGGCGACTTGCCCCGCTAATATGATGAACTGAAAACCGAGGCTTTGGGCCTACTCCGGACTGTTCCGGGGATTTGGATCTAACGACTCAATTTGGTTTGGAATGCTGTTGTTGTTACTCGCTTCTGTTGTTTGCATAATTTGTTTTTTTTTCTCCCTCTCTCTGTGCACATTGGGGGTTGGTCTTTATTTTTTAAAATTGGATTCTTTTAGGTTCCTTGCTTTACAGCTGTCTGTAAGCAAAAAACTCTCAAGGTTGTATAATTTATACATTCTTTGATAATAAATGTATGTTGAGGTTAAGAAAGAGAACATGCTGAAACTTTTGAAAAGTCTCAGGAGTCGGACAGTATATACTTCAAGTTACTATGGGAAAGGATGGAAGAGATTGTCGTGCCTTTAGCAATGATCCTTGCGTCCTGACAAAGGATTTTCGCCTGAAACATCGACTATAATTTTTCCATTGATGCTGCCTGGCCTGCTGAGTTCCTCCAGCATTTTGTGTGTGTTGCTTGGATTCCCAGCATCTGCAGATTTTCTCTTGTTTGTGATCTTTGCATCCTGACTGGCCACAGGAATAGTATCAGAAGATTGGAGGTTGGCAGATGTTATTCCTTTGTTCAAGAGAGTTAGTAGAGATAATCGAAGAATTATAGACCAGTGAGTCTTACATCAGTGGTGGACACACTATTGGAGAGGATTCTTAGAAGATTTGGAGAAACATCATCTGATTGGAGATAGTCAGCAGCCTTTGTGAGGGGCAGGCCATTCCTCACAAACCTGATTCACTTTTTTGAGGAAGTAACAAAGCAAATTAATGAAGGAAGAGTGGTGGATGTGGTGTATATGGATTTCAGTCAGGTTTTTAACAAGGTTCCGAATGGAAGGCTCATCTAGAAATTCCAGAGGCATGGGATCCATGGAAACTTCATTGTAGATTCAGAATTGGTTTGCCCACAGAAGGCAGGGAGTGGTGGTGGAGGGAGCATATTCTGCCTGGAGGTCCGTGACTAGAGGAGTTCCAGAGGAAGCTGGTCTGCAACACCAGCTCTTTGTGATTTCTATAAATGACTTGGATGTGGAAATGGAAGGGTGCATATTTCATGGAGGTTGCAGATAGAAGGTTGTAGGTCAACAGGATGCAGAGCTGGGCTGAGGAGTGGCAGATAGAGTTCAATCCAGAGAAATGTGAAGTGATACACAAGTTGAAGGGGGAGTACAAAGGTTAATCGCAGGATCCTTAGGTGTGTGGAGGAACAGAGGGATCTTGGGGTCCACGTCTGTAAATCCCTCAAAGTTGCTGTGCAAGTTAAGAAGGCATTTGATGTGTTAGTTGTGGGAAATTGCTAGGTAATGTTACAGTTCTTGAAAACTCTGGTTAGACCACACTTGGAATATTGTGTTCGGTTCTGGCCATCTCATTATAGGAAGGATGTGAAAGCTTTAGAGAGAATGCAGAAGAGATTAACCGGGATGCTGTCTAGATTAGAGAAGATGTCTTATGAAGGAAGGTTGAGTGAGAAAGGGCTTATCACTTCAGAGCAAAGGAAGATGAGAGGAGACTTGATAAAGAGTTTAAGATAATAAGAGGGAATATATATAATGGACAGTCAGCGCCTTTTCCCAGGCTGCCAGTGGTCAATATGGGTGGACATGTGTCTAACCTGATTGATTGAAAGTAGAGGAGATTACATACAGTATATGGTGCAAAACTTCTAAGGTCATATTGTGGTTAAACAGTGAGGACAGATTTCCTTTTTATAGCTCAGTAAATATTTTAATGTCAGCATTTAATTAACAGTAAAGACAAATGATACTTTTTCAGTGACATTCCAAAGATAGGACACTTGTCGTCAACAAAAGGTAGGCCTGTATGGTGGTAAGTCACTTGTGTCTAAGTCAGAAGGCTGTGCGATCAGGTTGGCCGACACATAGAATCTTAACTGACAGTCCAGTCTGATACAGAGGGGATGCTGTTCTGTACAAGTACTTTATTTTGAGTAAGATATGAACCCAACCCGAGTCTGAGCATCAGATGTATGGAAAGTATCCCATGACATTACTTCAGATATCAGGGAGACAGTCCAGACCCAGATCAATAAATATTGTTTAAACATTTTATCTGATCAGTTCCATCTGCTGCTAAGGAATATTCCAGTACATTTATTTATAACTTCCCCTCTTTAAATAACCACGATGAATGTAATTCAATATGTTTAATTGGCCATAGATTTTCTCTCGGAGATATCCTAATGTTGTGCTATATAAAACCAAGTTCTTATCTTATAGGTGTACTTTCCTGTGCAATAGAAAGAGAATTCCTTGAGTTACTATAAGCAGAACATGATGTTTGGTTGAAGAAATGTATTAGAATCAGAATCCGTTTTAATATCAGCAGCATATGTAGTGAAATTTATTATTATGTGGCAGCAGTTCATTGTGATGCATACTAATAACTGTGAATTACAGTAAATATATATATAATTATATAAGTAGTACAAAACAAAAGTAGTGAGGTAGTGTTCATGGGTTCAATGCCCATTCAGAAATCAGATGGCCGAGGGGAAGAAGTTGTTCCTGAATCATTCAGTGTGTCCCTTCAGGCTCCTGTACCTCCACCCTGACAGTAGCAATGAGAAGAGGGCATGACCTGGGTGATGGGGGTCCTTAATGATGGATGCAGCCTTTTTGAAGCATCGCTCCTTGAAGATGTCTTGGATGCTACAGAGGCTAGTGCCCATGATGGAGCTGACTGAATTCACAACTTTTGGCAGCTTCTTTCGATCCTGTGCAGTAGCCACCAATCCCTCTCCCGTCAACGCGCCCCCCCCCACTCAATACCAGACAGTGATGCAGCCAGTTAGAATGCTCTTCATGGTACATCTGCAGAAATTTGTGAATCTCTGGTGACATACCAAGTCTCCTCAAGCACCTAATGAAGTATAGCCACTGTTGTGCCTTCTTTGTAGTTGCATCAATACGTTGGACTCAGGATACAGTAGGTCCTCAGAGATGTTGACACCCAGGAAATTGAAATTGCTCACTCCTTCCAATTCTGACCCCTCGATAAGGACTGGTCTGTGTTCTCTCGTCTTACCCTTCCTGTCGTTCACAATCAGTCTTACTGACATTGAGTGCAAGGCTGCTGTTGTGACACCAACACACAAACACAAACAAATATCATTTCACAACTTCAGTGAAGATGCCAAGATCGGGGGTCACTGTGGACAGCAAGAAAGGCTATCAGAGTTTGTAATGGGATCTGGACCAACTAGGAAAATTAGACAAAAAATGGCAGATGGAATTTAATACAGATGTATGTGAGGTGTTGCACTTTGGGAGGACACACCATACTAGGACTTACACAGTGAAAGGTAGGGCACTGAGAAGTGTAGTAGAACAGAGGGATCTGGGAGAACAGATCTATAGTTCTTGTAAAGTGACCTCACAGGGAGATAGGGTGGTAAAAAGAGTTTTTGGCATTCATATTAAGTACAGGAGTTGGGAGGTTATGTTGAATTTGTGTAAGACATTGGCGAGACAAAATTTGAAGTATTACTTACTGTTCCTGTGACCTACCTACAGGAAAAATATCAATAAATGAAAGAGTACAGAAAAGATTATAAGGATATTGCTGGAACTTGAGGACCAGAGTTAAAGGGAAAGGTTGAATAGGTTAGGGCTTTATTCCTTGGAGCGTAGGAGAATGTGGGGAGATTTGCTAGAGGTATACAAAATTATAAGGAGCGTAGCAGCAATACCAAAACAATTACCGCTGCATGTGACCCTGCAGATTTGTCATACTTGCATGATATGTCCCCAGCTCCAGTAATGCTGCTCCAAACGTCAAACCCTTTATTCCATCCTCCATTAGCAATTAGAAAACATACAATCTTGAAGCAATGAAATTTAAGTATCCCCAAGTGTAAGTTAAGCACTTTTCAGTGGTCAGCAAAAGATACGACTTCTGTTGGTCCCAAGCAACTGCTACGAAATAAGCAAGAATACGTAACTTATTCTTTTCACTTTTACCACGCCCCTAAAATGTGACTACTTAGCATAATAAATGCACAACCCAGAATACAAAGCAGTTGGAGAACAGATACATGGCTACAAGCGGTATAGGGCAAATGCAAGCAGGCCTTTTCTGCTGAGTTTGGATCAGACTAGAACTAGAGGTCATAGGTTAAGGGTGAAGGGTGAAATATTTAAGCAAAAACTGAGGGCGAACTCCTTCACTCAGGGGTGGTGCAAGTGCAGATCGAGCTGCCAGAAGAAATGGTGGATATGTGTTTGATTTCAATACCCAAGAGAAGTCATGGACACGAGCAGTGTTACTGGCGGTGTAAAGTATTAAGCTAACTATTACACTACTCTGCCATCCCATACTTACAGTAATTACCACAAGTTTCAGATATTATTTGTTCTAAAGAATCCACAACTGCCTTCTACTCAACCCCTGGTTAAACCCTTGCTGGTGACCTTGAAATCTGTAGATTTTCAATCTCATAGCCAGGGCTTCATTTTTCTACCTTTCAGTGAAGCCAGAGTCTGCTGTCAGAGTTCCTTCTCTGATAATCCCTGTGCTCACTGACCTGCATTAGTTCCTGCTCTGCAATGCCTTGATTACTCAAAGCTTGAACACATTTCTAAATCACCCTCTGATCTTTCACCTCCGTATCTCTATTGCTTCATTCAGCTTTCTGTGATTTTGGAGCTTTCCAATTTTGGCCTCTCCTTTCCCTGAATATAACCACAGTATCAGAATCAACATCAGGTTTATTATTGCAGACACATGTCATGGTGTGGCCTCCTCTGCGTTGGTGAAACCCAACATATCGACTGGGGGACCGCATTCTCGAACACCTTTGCTCCATCTGCAACAGGCAGGATTTCCTGGTGGCCAACTATTTTAATTCCAGTCCCTATTCCCATTCTGATATGTCAGCCATGGCCTTTTCTACTGTCATGATGAGGCCATTCTCAGGTTGGAGGAGCAACACCTCATATTCCATCTGAATAGCGTCCAATCTGATGCCAAAAAGATTGATTTCTCTACCTTAAGGTACTTTCTCCCCCACTCCCCCTTCTCTCTTCTTTCATTCCCCATTCTGTCACCACCCCCCCTTACCTCTTCTCCTCACCTGCCTATCACCTTCCTCTGGTGCCCCTTCTCCTTCCCTTTCTCCCATGGTGAACTCCCCTCTCCTATCAGATTCATTCTTCTTCAGAATTTTTCCATCTACCACCTCCCAGTTTCTCACTTTATCCTCCCTCCCCCTCATCTGGCTTCGCCTATCACCTTCCAGCTTGTGCTCCTTCCCCTTCCCCACCTTCTTATTCTGGCTCCTTCCTCCTTCCTTTCCAGTCCCGATGAAGATCTCAGCCCACAATGTCAGCTCCTTTGTTCCTTCTCATAGATGCTGCCTGACCCGCTGAATTCCTTCAACATTATGTGTGTGTGTGTAACTGTGGATTTCCAGCATCTGCAGAATGCCTTGTGTTTGTGACATGAAATCTGTTATTTTATAGCTGTATGGGTCCTAATTCCCTTCCCTTGGACAACTTCGGTGGTGTGGAGAGGGGAGACTTGCAGCATGGGCAATTGCTGGTCTTCCATACAACCTTGCCCAGGCCTGCGCCCTGGAAACTTTCCAAGGCGCAAATCCATGGTCTCGTGAGACTAACGGATGCCTATACAGTACAGTGCAAGACATAAAAATTACCATAAGTTGCCAAAAAGCAAATAAATGAATATTTTGAAAGGGAAATAATGATGGAGTATTTATGGGTCTAGGGACCATGCAGAAATCTAATGGCAGAAGGGTAGAAGCTGCTCCTAAGATGTTGAGTGTGCATCTTTAGGCTTCTGAACCTCTTTCCCATGAGTAGTATTGAGAAGTGGCCATGTCCCAGATGGTGAGGGTCCTTAATGGTGCATTTCACCTTCTTGAGGCAAAGGCAGTTGAAGATGCCCTCAATGGTAGGTGCATTGAATTTCCATACCAGGCAGTACTTCAACCAGTTAGAATGCTCTCCACATTACATCTATAGGTATCTGCTAGAATCTTTGGAGACATTCCAAAGCCCCTCAAACACTTAAGAAAGGAGAGCGGCTGGTGTGCCTTCTTCGTGATTGCATCAAAACGTTGAGCTCAGGATAGGTCCTCTGAGACGTTAATGCCCAGGAATTTGAAGCTGCCCACTCTTCTCCCCACTGACCCCCCCCCCCCCCAGTGAGGACAGTGTAATCAGTGGCACAGCATGTAGAGGAGCCGTTTTTGCAGCTACAGTGACCAGCGCTCACTCTGGCCTCTGATGTCATACACGTGAGTTTACACAGTCTACCTGTGACTGTATGGGTTTCCCCCAGGTGCCCTGGCTTCCTACACACCCCAAAGACATGCAGTTGGTAGGTTCATTGGCTGCAGTGAGCTGCCCCTAAAGGGAGGAAAGTGGTAGAATAAAATGGGGTAGGAGAGTAGCATTAGCATAAGTGTGTGCTCGATGGTAGGCACAGGGGCTTGTTTGTGCGCTGACTGACACCGTCTCAAACTCTGGAATTCTCTCCCTGCACTTCTCCAAACCTCCTCCCCTCTCCAGCTCTCTGTCACAATGCTTCTGAAAACCAGTCTCCTGACTGAGGTTTTAGTCACCCATCCTAATCACAACTGAAGGGCCACGTTTTGCATAGTAATACACCCATAAAGTATTTTACTGTGTCAAATGCATCAATGGAATCAAAGCAGAGAATCCAGAAAATACTCAACAGGTTAGGAGCACCTGCGAAGAGAGAAATGGAGTTAACAGAATCAAAGAGTCATAGTGTTATACAGCATGGAAGCAGGCTGTTCGGCCCATCTTCTCTGTGTTGTCCAAGTTACGAGCTATTCTCATTTATATTATTCCCATTTCAGGAACTGTTCCTAGTCTGTTTGAATCAGCACTGGGGAAATTAGGTAACAATATCATGTTCCAGTGCTCTGAATGGTATAATCTTTATTGAAAAACAAAACATGAAAGAAAATCTAGGACTTACACTGTGGATTCTGAATTTCTTGATTTTAGATTCCTGTTCGCTCTGTGCATCTTTTGGATGACCCAGGCATAATGGTGTCCAATGAGGTGAAACTCAGCTCTGCACTCAACCCCTTGGACTTTTCATTCACATTGAAATGTTGCACACAATCCCTGGGGCACTCGGCAGGGGCCATTTTCAAGTGTGCTGGTGACAACTTGTGGCAACTTGTTGCAGGCTGCTCCCTGCAGTTCTACTCAATACTTTTACCTGGTGTAAAAGTGACCTTCCTCAACCAGTCCCAGTCTAACAAGGGAAACAGAACTGCTGGAAACACTCAGCAAGCCAGACAGCATCTGTGGAGAGAGAAATAATTAATGCTTTAGGCTGAGGACCCTGCATCACAACTTTGGCAATTCTGACAAAAGGGCTTTGACTTGAAACATGAACCCTCTCTACAAACTATTGAATGTTTCCAGGTTGGTTTGGTTTTAATTTCGGATTTCTGGTACCTGCAGTTATTTTGATTTCCAAATCCCAGCCTAACACTGCACAGATGGGTCCACAGTTCTTCTTCCCAACCCCATTCCATCACCTCTGAACCCTACTAGGGCCATAATCTTGGCCTAACCCTATTTTCCACTGACTGATCACACAACTCCCTAAAAACTAACCCTCTCGCCAGAAAACATCATCAAATTGCTCCATTTGGAACTCATCACCACCTCCAGCTCCCTCTTGCCTGGACCTGACTAAGAACTGGATTGCCTTCCACATTGCACACATCTCACACAAGACCAAGTTGATGAAGGTCGCCCCCTTTCACAGAAGCAGCCCACAAACTAACACCTCCAGGCTGCCTTGCAGTGAAATTCCTTAAATTTGGAGCTCAATATTAAGGAGTGAAGTCAGGCAGAAACTGGTGGAAATCAGTTACTTTTCCCAAAAGGCTATGGATCTTGGGATATCGGAAATTCTGACAGAGTTAATATTAGCCATGACATCAGTAAAGCAAACGGAGATGAAACACGCAGATGGGAAATGATCGAACAGAATGTCAGATTAGCCTCTGGGGCTGAATAGCCTCCTACTGATCTGCTATTTCAATTGATGCAATCCCTTCACTCTCCACCACTGCTACTGGCAGTTCATGCAGCCTCCCTCCCCCTTCCCATTTCCAAAAGTAGTTTGTTTCATATTTTAGTTTTTAAAAGATAAGAGATTTCCTTTGCTGCATTGTGAAATGTAAATATTTAATTGTAACTGAGTCTACTGATTTACTGTTTCCATGGGAATAAAGAGAGTCATGGAATTGATGATGTAAAATATATTACTCCTAAAGTACTCGGGGTTTATGGCAATCGTCGCAAGTCAGTGGCTCAGGCAACAATTTGTGCTTAGTGTAGCAGGACCATTATCTATTCTAACTTATCACAACGGCTTGGGAGATCCATTCATTTGTGCTTGATTCTTCCCTCTTGTCTTCCTACAATACCTTGTTTCAGAACTTTGCTGCCCTAGGACTTTCCCTGAAATCTGACCCCATCTTTGATCCTGACTTTGGACTCAACACTGATCCAAACTCTAAATCTGAGTATGATATTACTCAAGCTCAAGTTTATTAATTTATGTTTCTTTGGAGACGCAGCGTGGAACGGGCCTTTCTGGCCCAGCGAGCTGTGCCGTTCAGTATCCCACCAGTTTGACACCAGCCTAATCACAGAACAATTTACAATGACCAACTGACCGACCAACTGGTACGTCTTTCGACTGTGGGAGAAAACTGGAGCACCTGGAGGAAACCCATGCGGTCGCGGGGATAACGTACTAACTCCTTACAGATAGCGCTGGAATTGAACTCCCGAGTCCAAACGCCCCGAGCCGTAATAGTGTTGTGCTAACCACTACGCTACTGTGATGTGGAGTACACGTTTGGTTGACTGACAAGTTTAGTTGTCATTCAACGATATACGTACTCCTGTTCGTGTTCTTTGGGAATTACTCAGAAATGAGGACAACTTGCTTCTACCACAGAGAAGAGTCCATTTGTTCATAAGGCTAACTCTGACCCTGGCCCGTAATTATATTCCTGGTACTGGCTACAAACCTGAGCCATGTTGTGCTCCTCGTCTTGTCCTTTCTCCTGGTATTGAGAAGAGCCAATCACAGTTCTGATCCAGAGTATTTCTGGCCTAGGCTCAAATCATAGCTCCAAACTGTTCCTATTGATTTACCAAGGCCTGCCCTCCATCACTGTACCTATTGCCATTCTACATCACAAATTCCTCACCTGGTGACATACCTCAGAGAAATGAATTTGGGATCCTGATCCTCATTTGGAACCCGCCCCCAACCTAAATCACAGGGTTTCAACAATCCACAGGGGACTCTTCCCCAACTTGGACATCCAGTGTACACCTGCTGCTGCTTCAACAGTAGGCTGATATTCCACCTCCACCCCCCTTTTCCCATGTCAACATCCAGTGATGACCTCCCAATTGTTAGCAGGTCTCGTTCTCACAAGACTGGCTGTTCAGTGTATCCCTGTCAAACTTAAGATGTTAGAAGGTTTTAAAAGACAAATCTCCTCCTTGACTTCACCTTCGGTTTCTTCCTTAAATAGAGCCATCATCGTACGATGTGCAAATCAGCCCCTCGGCCCAGTACTTCCACCCTGACTCAGATTCAGATTTACTTATCGCGTGCACACCGAAACCCTCAGCGAAATACACCGTTTGCGTTATGAACCAACACACTGGGGGCAGTCTGCTAATGTCGCCACACATCCCAGCGTCAACATAACATGCCCCCCGTGTTCAGCAGAACAAGAAGCAAAACAACCATAGCAAGACAAGCCGCTTTCCTTCCTCCAGCACATCCACACACACGGACAGTTCTCTAATTCCAGGGCAGGTCTCCAGGCTCCGGCCATTTGGCTTTGACTTCCGAATTTCTGATTGATCATTGGGCTCTGATCCTCAGCACCAACCCCTAGACAAAATAATGACAGAACTCTGAATCCCAGGCACACTGACTGATCTACACCTGTTCAGCTTGCTCACATGGACATTCAATCCCAGGAACTCGGGACGGCCCAACATCCACAGGTGTCTTCCGTCACCCATCAACGAAACTGGCCTTCAAGCGTTAAGTGGAGACATAAGCTCTAGATGTTCCTCATACTATACCCATACCGCTGGCCATGGAGCAGGGAGCAGAGTAGCTGTGCCCACATCACTGACCATGGAGCAGGGAGCAGCGCAGTGATGCCCACATCCCTGGCCATGGAGCAGGGGGCAGAGCAGTGATGCTCACATCCCTGGCCATGGAGCAGGGAGCAGAGTAGTGATGCCCACATCCCTGGCCATGGAGCAGGGAGCAGAGTAGTGATGCCCACATCCCTGGCCATGGAGCAGGGAGCAGAGTAGTGATGCCCACATCCCTGGCCATGGAGCAGGGAGCAGAGTAGTGATGCCCACATCCCTGGCCATGGAGTAGGGGGCAGAGCAGTGATGCTCACATCCCTGGCCATGGAGTAGGGGGCAGAGCAGTGATGCCCACATCCCTGGCCATGGAGCAGGGGGCAGAGCAGTGATGCCCACATTGCTAGCCATGGAGCAGGGGGCAGAACAGTGATGCTAACATTGCTGGCCATGAACCGAGGAGGGAAGCCTCAGATGCGAGTGTTTTCGTCACCCATCCCTGTCACTGGCCTTCAGAAACGGAGCACAGAGTGGAAGCTTGACCTCTAACTCCTCCACATCCCTGTCCCTAATCCCTAACTCCCCTCTTTATCCTTAACGGAGACCACAGCTGGGCGTTATCTTGAAAAAAAAAGTAATAAGAATATTTAGAAATAACGGCAAGAAACAAGAAACAAAAAATGAGAAATATACCCCTTTGCTACCTGCAAGTGCACCAGCTAGTGAATTAAGCAGATCTCAAGCAAAAAAGGTTTATTAATGTTGGTTTCAGGAGAACAGTTTGAATAAGTTTCTTCTTTGCTGCCTATGTTTTTAATTTAATACTTATTGAGATACAGTGTGGAACAGGCCTTTCTGGCCCTTCGAGCCACACCAGCCAGCAACGCCCCCAATTTAATCCCAGGATAATCATGGGACAATTTGCAATGACCAATTAACCTATCAACTGATACGTCTTTGAACTGTGGGAGGAAACAGGAGCACCCGGAGGAAACTCACACGGTCATGGGGACAATGTACAAACTCCTTACAGACAGTGGTGGGAATTGAACCCGGGTTCCTGTACTGTAAATCGTTGTGCTAACCACTATGCTACCGTGCTGCCCCAAGTATCAATTGACTATCAGGTACCCATCTGTGCTAACTCATTTTGCAGACTCGATAGCCTTCCATGCTGTGCCAGTTACCAGCATCAGAGGACATAATTACTCCTGCAACACATGACATAGGTATGACTAGAAGTCATTTGTCTATGCTTTGTGTCCTTGCTGGGCACACAGAGGATTATGGAGCTTTCCGTTTTGCGGCATAATCTGTCGCAGCGTGATTGAAGGGCTGCCTTGCTAAGCACATCCGAGCCTGTCACTGGTGCAGTTAAGTCCCCTTTAATTTAACTGGCCACATTCCTGCAGAGAACTCATCACACCCCTAATGTCTCCCTTTCTATGTGAACATCCATTGCTCCCAGCTCCTAGACCAAAATCTGCAAACCCTCCGCTTGCCTGTGCCTGTTCTGAAGGCCCCTTTTTCTCCTCAAAAATCACGACGCATGCTAAACTTCAACTGATGACCCCAGTGCTGCATGTACAGCCACCCTTCACCCTATGTATCAATCCAACATTTTATTGAGACCTCAGGTTCAGTTTACCCACCAGACATAGATCTGCTAATCCACCTCAAACCCCATCCGCCAACTTTTTGACCCCTTCCAAACTCCAGACTCCAAACTATCAGCCCTTTTCACACCCTCAGCCCCAATTCACCAAATGCTGTTGACACTCAAGTTCCAGGCCTCCAACCTTCGCCATTGTAGATGAGGTACTTGTTCCTAACCCTAATCCATGCTGATATAATGTTCATCAGGTTGTCTGGAGTTAGCTTGGAATGATACTGTTTGCGAAGCTCATAGCCACGGAGGAGATATATCTTCAGAATAGTAATTTTCTTTCTTCTCACCTGCACAGTAAATTGTTCTATTTCACATGAATAATGTACTATTCCTGCAAATAGATTAGTGATAATTATGTCCAGTTTTGAACTATTGTTCCTGGATGCATTCAAAGGATCTGTTTTTCTAAAGGGTTGTAGAAATGTGTTAAGCAAGCTTTGAGACATGAGTTGTCTCCTGGAAATGTTTCCCTGAAATCGTGGCTCCCTTACAAGGCTGCCGAACAGATAATTGAGAAACACGCAGTACTGGCATTGATGGAAAGCATCGACATTCTCCCACGGAGCTAGAGAGTACTGATCCATCAATACCACCTCTATAAAACAACAATCTGTTCATTTTTGCATTGCTGTGTGTTATTTTTCAATAAATGAACTTCTGCTTTTTCATCATCAGAGCAGTCTGTCTGTCTGTCTAGGTACCATATCTGATGCAGACGTTGGTGACCATGGTTTTCCATATAGATCTATCCTTCGTTTTTTGGATGACTTCCATTTCCTCGATATGTAGCCACCTGGCTATGCTTTTGATGTATATAAGCTGAGGTCTTCTCTAGGTTTGCTCCTCTCAATCTTTTCAGAGAATATGAGTTTTTCTAGTTCATCTTTCTGCATGATGTGTCCTAGGAATCTGAGTTGTTTTTCTCTTATTATTGGTATGAGTGATCGAACTGCTTGGGCTCTTCTGAGAATTTCTTCATTTGATGTGTGTGTGGTCCATGATATTTTTAACATTCTCCTGTAGAACCATAATTCAGCTGCTTCTAGTCTCTTTTCCATTGCTGGAGAAATGGTCCAGCATTCACTTCCATAAGTCAGGATGGAATAAATGTAGCACTGCAGTATTCTGTTTTTAGTGTACGTGCTCATCTTTCTGTCTGTTAATATGGTCTTCATTTTTTGGAAAGCTTCTTTCGCCATTGCTATTCTGTATTTGATATCTGTGTCGCAGCTGCCATTACTTGTTATTAGGCTGCCAAGATATTTGAATTTGTTGACTTGTTTGATGTTTGTATTTCTGATCTTGATCACACATTGTGGGATGTTTGTCTTTCTGGAGATGACCATGCTTTCTGTCTTCTTGGTGTTGATTGAGAGGCCTCTGCGATTACTTTCTGCTGCCACTATAGTGAGCAGCTCTTGAAGTTTTGTTTCTGAGTCAGCTATTAGTACAATGTCATCAGCATATCTGATGTTATTTATATTATGGCCTCCAATTGTGAATCCTTTGATGTCTTTGATACTTCTCAAGATATTTTCACTCTACAGATTGAATAAGTCTGGTGAAAAGACACAACCTTGCCTGACTCCTCTCATGATATTCACATACTCACTCACTTCTCCTTCTATTCTGATGGATATTGTCTGGTCCCAGTATAAGTTTCTTAAGAAACCTATATCTTTCCCATCTATGTCAAGATCTTGAAGCATTTCCAGAAGATCTTGCTGTCTGACAGTGTCAAAAGCTTATGTATAGTCAATGAAACATAGGTAGATGTCTTTTTGTACCTGGATGGCTCGTTCACAGATCATCCGTAGCATGAAAATTGCATTTCTGGTTCCAGTGTTTTCCACAAAGCCACATTGTTCTTTACTGATTTCTGGTTTTATGCAGCGTCCTGCTTTCATCATGATTACTCTGAGAATAATTTTTGCCACGTGGCTCATCAGGCTTATTGTACGATGTAACTCACGTTCTGTTGCTCCCTCTTTCTTTGGAAGTGTAATGAACACTGATTTACTTAAATCATCAGGTATCTCCCCATGATCATAGATTTCATTTGCTATTTCTGTTATTTTCTCTATTCCAAAATCTTCTAAGGCCAGTATCATTTCAACAGTGATGTTGTCTGGACCAGTTGCTCTGTTATGTTTTGTTTTATTTACGACTGCTCGAATTTCCGATTTTAGAATGCTAGGTCCTTCAAGATTCTCCTTTATGTTCGGTTTTTTTCCTCTTTGGTCTTCAAAAGGTTCTTTTATATATTCTGTCCATCTGTTTAGGATTTTCCCTTTATTCATAATTAACCTGCCATCTTTTGCCTTGATGCATCCACTTGCCGAGCAAGGTAATTTCCCCGTTAGTTCTTTAATCTTACTGTTCATCAACTTTGTTCCAGGGTTATGGGTTTGTAGCCCTTCTGTCTCTGAGCATTTCTCATTTAGCCATCTGTCTTTAGCTTCTCTGCATTTTCCTTTTATTGTCTTATCAAGTCGTTTGTATTCTTTGCTGTCTCTTAGTTTGATGCTCTGTTTTTATTACATCAGAGCAGTAGCAATAACAATATTGACTTCAAAGCAATTTGTTACATCCAAAGAGAGCGGAGGTGCTATATAAATGAAAGTCTGTTTTTTGAAGCTCTTCTGCAGTAACGTTTATAGGTTCTCAATGGATTGCATCTTCACGCAACGACTAGAAGACTCAGATATCTGTGGCCTCTCTTAGAGTTAATCAGGTCACCAATTTTTCCGGGCACGTGGGATCTGCATCATGAGAATAGCATGGTAACGTATGTCTGAGTATCACCATTGGCTCAGGCTGGGGTTCAGTTTCACCAGCTGAGTAGCTAGGCTAACCCCGTACTGATCTCAGAAGAGGATGTGATGGCTGCCTTTTTCCTGAGGTGCGTACTCTCCTGGTTGTGTTGGATTATGGAAGCAGCCCTGCATACAAATAAAGGCTTGGATTCCTGACTGAAAAAGCGAAGTTGCACAGATCCAAATGAAGCCACGGTAATATTGCAGACTGGACATGGCAGGCTAACTGAGGAGTTCCTTAACTAGCCAAGATGTTCTGATGCATTTTGCAACCGGCGGCAAAGTTAACAAAATTTAAGGTCTGATGCATTCTGTCTTTTTACTCCCTGCATGATAGACGGAAAGGAAGTTCAAGGGGATAACCCCCTACCACCCTGTCCAACTTGGTGCAGGAAGCATTCAATTGTAATTATAGACCAACCAATATCGCAAAAGCCAATAAGAGCTAGGAACAGAATTAGTCCATTTGGCCTGTCGAATCTGCTCCATCATTTCATTATGGCTGATCCATTTTTCCTCCCAACCGATACTCCTGTCTTCTCCCCATAACCTTTCACGCCCTGACTAATCCTGCCTTAAATACACCCAATGACCTGGCCTCCACAGCAGCCTGTGGCAACAAATTCCAATGATTCACCACCCTCTGGCTAAAGAAATTCCTCCTCATCTCTGTTCTAGATGGATATCCCTCTATTCTGAGACTGTGCCCTCTGGTCACATCCACTCTATCTAGGCCTTTCAACATTTGATAGGTTTCAATGAGTTCCCCTCTTAATATTCAAAATTCCAGTAAGAACAGGCCCACAGTCAACAAACACTCCTCATATAATAGCCCTTTCATTCCTGGAGAAATAGTACATGTCCCAAGCTTACTGTCGTGGGCAATTCTCGTGAACATCCTCTGAGCACCCTCCAATCCTTTCTTAGATAAAGATCCCAAAACTGCTCACATTACTCCAAGTGAGGCCTCACTAGCTACATCTTTACATCCTTACTTTTATATTCTATTTCCCTCGAAATGAATGCTAACATGGCATTTGCCTTCCTCACTACTGATTCAACCTGCAAGTTAACCTTTAGGGAATCCCACACAAGAACTCCCAAGTCCCTTTGCACTTTGGATTTTTGAATTTTCTGTCCACTTAGAAAATAGTCTATGCTTTTGTTTCTTCGACCAAAGTGCATGACCATACACTTCCTGACTTTGTTTCAACTCCCACTTCTTTGCCCATTCTCCTAATCTGTCTAAATCCTTCTGCAGCCTCCTTGCATCGTCAACACTACTTGCCCCTCAGTCTATCTTTCTATAATCTGCGAACTTGGCCACAAAGGCAGCAATTCCATCATTCATATCATTGACATATAATGTAAAGAGAAGTGATCCCAACACAGACCCCTGCAGAGCACCACTAGTCACCGGCAGCCAAACAGAAAAGGCTCCCTTTATTCCCACTTTTTGCCTCCTGTCAATCAGCCAAACCCCTAGCCATGCTAGTATCTTTCCTGTAATACCATGGGTTCTCAACTTGTTTAGCAGCCTCATGTGCAACACTTTGTCAAAGGCCTTCTTATGTATTAGTTATTTTTTATTATTATTACTTTCTTCTATATCATGTATTGCATTGAACTGCTGCTACTTAGTTAACAAATTTCATGACACATCCCAGTGATAGTAAACCTGACTCTGATTCTGATTCTGAAAATCCAAGTAAACAACATTCATTGACTCTCCTTTGTCTATCCTGCCTGTTATTTTCTCAAAGAATTCCAATAGATTTGTCAGGTAAGGTTTCCCCTTAAGGAAACTATGTTGAAAGAGCAACAGATTAACCAACCATTACAATATAACTGCTGTGTTTCCTACATCAGTGCAGTGATTATATGAGCTCCTGCAGAAAGCTTAAGTTCTGTGGCATTTATACCTGGGTAGGAAATGCCTGCGACAATGAGCTTGGACATGACCTATTAAATACGTGTAGAAATTTTCAGAACCTGTAAAACAGAACCTAAACCAAAACAATTTAAGAAGTAATCTAGAGAATCTAGATACAGAAAATATTTTTTTTTAATGCCTCAAAATATGCTTTACATGGTTTTTGAGTTAACAAGCCACAGCAAAGAACTTCACCACAAATCAACATTAAAGTCAAAACTATGGGAACTGACTGCTTGGGCTCCTCAAAGCTGCTGAGCTATCGTCTATGTACTGGACCATGGCAAAAAGTAATATCCATGTTGCTTCAACTGCACCTCTTTCACCAACCATGACCTCCTTTTGGTGTTCTATTTGTCTCTGCAGATGTTAATTTATTCAATCAGTCCCTCACTTCCACATTCATCCTTCTGAAGATGTTCGTTAGCTCCAGTTCTGTTGTTGCCCAGTTGTACAGCTCTCACCCTCAGTGCCTCAGTGTATTTGCTTTGCATCATTGAGTAGGTAAGGAACTAGAGTTGGACCTCCTTGCAAGCTTACTTTTAGGAACTGCGCCTCTTGTTGCTCAGCTTAACAAAGACCAGTTTCTTGAGATGTGATTTCTGACCGGTTTACCAGTTCGTGATCTGGTGCTCAGACTGCACTCGATGAATTACTCTATTGCAGGGCAGGAACACAAAAACCCAAATGGCCCAGCAATGTTGTAAAAGGATGGTCCGCCTTTATCTGATCTGAGCTGTACGTTGCTCTGACCAACACCACGTAGTTTGATTCTGAAACCTCTGAGGTGGGTCAGAGAGCCAGTCAGGTGTGAAACAATTATTTCAGGAGACACAACAGTTCTCAGGGCTAACTATGGAGCAATAAAAGCATTCTATCCTGAGGACAAAAAAAAACAACTTAGTTATTGCTTCATTGTGCAAAGTCACTGCCTTTCTAGTGAGACAAGGGACGACTTCGAACAGCAGTTCCTATGGATACAGTCACTTTTTTAAACCATCATCAGATGCTGAGTGGAATTGCAGTCAGTAATCATTGTGGATATAGACAGTTTCTCACATGGAATGATTGTATAACGAGCGGTGTTATTATGATGGAGAATACTTCAATTCTATTGTGCTCTTTCAATTCAAAGTTGTTTGATCAATTGTGTTCATTTTGCATTAAATCACTGGCAGTATTTATCTTGATTATTTCAAATGATTGAGTCACGTGTCATGAAGACAGGTGCAGACTATCGGCTGAATCCTTCCTTGTTTCTGTGTGCCCATCTCTACCCTCATCCACATTCCCTGCCCCGCTCCTAATTCTGGACCAGTCATGAGTTTTGTCACTGATCGTTTTATTTATTTTTGGGAGGACCCCAGTTCTTGGAGGCAGTGCTGAAATCTAGCATTTGCCACCTCATTTCATAATAGCAATGTAGGATAACTGAGTGCTTGTACGAGTCTCTATATTCACTCTCTATTGACAAGTACAATGAAAATGCCTTGTAGAGATGATTTAACCTGGAGGAAAAGGTCTGCATTTAGCCAAGTCTTTCATGGTCTTCACAACTCTGAGGTGTAGTGACCATTGTAATACGGGAATTGACACCTCACACACTGTCCACTGCTAAACAGCAATCTGAAATAATGACTGGGTAGGTAATCTGCTGTGAATGACCATCTCCCAACGCCATAGTCACGTAGCACGGAAGCAGACCTTTCGGCCCATCGGTGGAATACTGACCAAGATTCCCATTTAAGCTAAAGCCATTTGCTAGCATTTCTCAGCTCTTGCTCCACCTTTTTCGTACTGGCCATCTCCCCGCTTTCCAGTTGTTATGAAGATTCTCAACCCAAAACATCGACCGTCCATTTTCCTCCATAGACACTGCCTAATGCCCCTTAAACATTTATACAGCTATAATGTGCCTTCCTCACTTTGAAACTCGCTGCCTTGACTGATGAAGGCAAGTATGCCATTTGCCTTCTCTACTGCCCTGTCCACTCACGTTGCTACTTTGGATGAGCTATGAATTTATACCCCAAGATCCCCCAGTAGATCAATGCTCCTTAGGGTCCTGTCACTTACCTGATCCCTTGCATTTGACCTTTGCAATTGCAATGCCTCACATGTATCTGGATTAAGCTCCTGGCTTTTCTATGCCCCTGTCTCCATCAGATTTTCACCTTACTGTATCCTTTCACAAACTTCTTCACTATCTACATCTCTACCAACTTTTGTGTCATGGAGTCATAGATTTAGGCCCTACGGCCCAACCAATCCATGCCAACAATGGTGCCCACCCAGCGAGTCCCATTCGGCCTCTCCCCTCCACGTACCTGTCCAAGTACAAACAGTCATCTGCAGACTTACTAACCAGCCCATTTATGTCTTTGTCCATGTCACTTGAGTGTATATGTCACAAACAACGGAGGCGACACTTCACTGCAAATCTGCTGGAGTTGTCAGTGATGCCGATGCTCTCAATGCAGCTTCCTCTACACTGGTGAGACCTGTAGTAAATTGGAGGACCGTTTCGTCGGGCGCCTCCTCTCCATCCGCCAAAAGCAGAACTTCCCGGTGGCCTAACATCTTAATCCCAATTCCCATTCCCGTTCCAACATGTTGGTCCGTGGCCTCCTCCTGTGCCAAGATGAGGCCACCCTCAGGGTGGAAGAGCAACACCTGATATACCGTCTGGGCAGCCTCCAACCTGGTGGCATGAACATCGATTTCTCCTTCCAGTTTAAAAAAAACCCCTTCCCTCCCTTCCTCTTCTATTCCCCACTCTGGGCCTTTTACCTCTTCTCACCTGCCTATCACCTTCCCCTGGGTCCCCTCCTTCTCCCCTTTCTCCTCTCCTGTCAGATTCTTGCTTTTCCAGTCTTAACCTTTGCTGCTCACCTGGCTTCACCTATTGCCTTCTTGCAATCCTCCTTCCCACCCCCCCACCTTTTTATTCTAGTGTCTTCCCCCCTCCTTCTCAGTCCTCAAGAAGGGTCTCAGCCCGAAACATTGACTGTTTATTTACTTCCATAGATGTTGCCTGACCTGCTGAGCTGCTCCAGCATTTTGTATGTGTTGTTAAGTGGGCAGGTAGATTCCCAGCTGAAAGACGGCAGCCCAATTGAAATGAAAGGTGTTATCAACTCGTGGAGGGACATAATTAGTGCTTTTAATTTCATTTAGAAGTAGTTGGGTACTGTGTTTTTCCCAGAGTACGCAAGCCAAAAACTCAAGGACATAGGTTTAATATGTGAGGGAAAGAAGACAGTCTGAAGGGGCAGGTTTTTCTGAGGTGGTGGTATATGGAATGAGCTGCCAGAGGCAGTGGTAGGGGGTGGGTACAATTATGTCTTTTAAAAGATATTTGGATAAGAAAGGTTCAGAAGGTAATGGTCAAATGCAGGCCAAGGGGAGCAGCTCAGGTTGGCACCTTGGTCAGAGTGTATGAGTGGGCCAAAGGGCTTGTTTCAGCTCGGTATAACGCTACGATTCTGTGGTAGTTTCTATGCTGTCAATTGCTCATAAGTCTTTCAACTTCTCAATAATTTTCAGTTTTAACTTTTTTTTTGCAGTTTTTAAAAGATGTCTCAACAGCTCGTGTGATTTTACAAGGAATTTACAAGCATTCAGTAGTAGTCACCTCTCAAGAAGGTGGGCCTGAAGGCAGGGCCTCAATGGCTGTCAAAGCTGTCCTTTCAGTGCAGCTGACCATTCGTGCTGAGGGAGGGCTTGGCTCTGTGCCTGCGCCTGGGATTTGCCAGGCATTGCACTCCAGGCAGAAGGATGCCACCTAATCAGAGATCTCAGGGTGTTAGAAGAACTGTTTCAACATCAACGGTTAACTGCCTTAGTATGTGCCCACAGATCTCAGTTCTGTGAGAGGGTCAGGCCGCTTGAAGCTGGAGGTCACTACGTGAAGCCATTTCTGTATCAGTTAAAGGGCACTGAGAAGCCTGCAGTGGAAGTCACACCATAAGTTCGGGACAGTTCATTACCAGCACAGCAATATCTATACACGCTTAGAGGCTTAGAGCAGAATGTGGTGGCATTTATTAGTGTCACAGCCGCAGAGTCTGTGGCCAGCTGTAGTACAGAGACTAATAGTAGCCTCCTCACTTCCCCCTTACCTTACAAACTCCTCTGATTTTCATGTTGCAAACGGTGTAACGCCTCCCGTTCCAGTGTAGCCAGGGAGCGGAAGAGTATGGGACCTACGTGGGTAGGTGAAGGGGATTAGGGTACAAATCAACCATACCTAATCAAGCTGTTAAACTTCTCATGCAACACACACACAAAATATCAGAGGAACTCAGCAGGTCAGGCAGCATCTATGGAGAGGAATAAAGCCAAAGTTTCCGGCTGTGAGTCCTGATGAAAGGCTTTGGCCCGAAATGTTCTATATTTATTCCTTTCCATAGATGCTGTCTAAACTGGCTGGTGGCGTAGTGGCATCAGCGCTGGACTTTGGTCCCGGGTTCGAATCCGGCCGGCTCCCTTGCACGCTCTCCATCCGTGCCTGGGTTGAGTGTCGAGCTAACAACTTGACCTTGTTAAAAAAAACCTGGCGAGGGATGGGATCCGCCAGGTTTCAGATGCCCAAGACACGCTGTATGATGAGCATACCAAAAAGATCGGTGCGAAAAGCTTGTCATGACGGCGCCCCGATGACTCCACCAGGAGTTAAGGGCGCGCACACACACACACACACACACACACACACACACAGATGCTGCCTGACCTGCTGAGCTCCTCCAGCACTTTTGTGTGTGTTACTCTGGATTTCCAGCATCTCCAGAATCTCTCGTGGCGACGTTTAACATCCTGTGCCTGTTTCTGTAAGCTCTGTGTCTGCTTTATTCCCACTAAAGGAACTCTGTCTCCTGTCTAGGTGTGGACAGTTGGATGTCCCTGAGTGAAATTGATCCAGATGAGGAGGTCCAGGGGGAGATCCATCTTCGGATCGAGATTTGCAGTAACGGCTCAACCTCAAGGCTGCGTTGTCACGTGTTTGAAGCAAGGTAGGTGTGGGGTGAAGAGCAGGAGAAATCCAGGAAATGTCTGTGGGATAACTCATTGAACTTTTATGCAATAGGAAAATCAATTTACAAAATCTCTGAGAGACGGTATCTGTAAGCAGAGCTTCACCCGGGCAAGGTTAAGTACCGGCGTATAACAGCTTTGAAGTGCAGAAGGAAGCTGGCAACCTTGTGATAAGAGCACTGATAGTTTGCAGTGATAGAAATGGGGAGTGTCTCTGTGTACAGCTTGTTTCTGTTTTGTATGTATATTTGAATATTGTGTGTGATTAAGTGTGTTGCTTTGTTAGTAATATGTCTCCTCTTGTGCATGTAGTATATGTTGGGAGTTTAGCATAATTTTCATGTCTGTAGGACTATGTAGTGTTTATGCGAGTGTGGATGTGTTTTGTCATGTATTTCTGTGTGTGTGTGTGAGACTGCTTTTACGTCAGTTGAAAGTGTTCCTACATGAGTTTCCTGGTCTATTGGCTGGATGCTTACATTCTCTGCTTTAGTCACAGGGGAAGTGGAAGTGATTTTAATCTGGAGCAATGTTATTAGTGTGCTAGCTGCATTGTAGAGGCTTGGACCAACCCTCCAAATTCCTTGAAATGTTCACAATACCCAATTGTACCATAGAAGTGTGGTTTCTTGCAGACCACAAATAACAATATCCAGCCTGTGATTTTAACTTCTCCGTGCAAATGTTTCAGGAATTTCAACAGTATGAATTTCACGCTAAGTGAAATTACCAAGTAACAAGTTTTGATGGAAAGAGATGTACATACAAAGAAAATAGGAGCTGAACGAGGTCAGTCAGCTCTCCGAGCCTGCCTCTGCTATCCCATAGAATCATGGCTGATTGTCCAGATACTGTTTCCTGATCCACTTTCTTTCCCATAACCTTTGATGTCGTTAGCTTTTGGAACTATATCTAACTCCTTCAATATTTTTAATGACTTGATATCAATTGTCTGCTGTGGTAGAGATTGTCACAGCTTTCCCTTCGGGTGTAGCTGTTCCACATCAACCCAGTCCTAAGTGGTTTACCCTAAATCAAAGTTCAAGAGTCAAGATTCAAGTACACTTATTATCAAAGAATATATAAATTATACAACCTTGAGATTTGCTTGCTCACAGGTAGCCACAAAGCAAGAAACCTGAAAGAAACCAATTTAAAAATATTAGAATAAAAGACCAACAGCTGATACACAAGAGGGAGAGAAAAAAGCACAAAACGTGCAAACAATTGAAGTGAGCAACATTCCGAGCCACAAATTGAGTCCTCAGATTTGAACCTCAGAGTAGGCCCAAAGCCTTGCTTATCTGTTCATTATATTAGCAAGTACAAAGCACAACAGCCGTGCCAGTCTTCATAGACTCGGTACCATAATGAGAGAGGAGTGACCATCGTAGAGAATGAGAAAAATCAGTTCTTGCCCTGGATCCCAACACCCCGTCTTTTCAGTCTATCTGGGCCGGCGTTTAAATTGACCAAACGATGGAACAGGGAAAGGCTCCAGCACCCTGAAGAGGAGAGAACATCACAGAGAGCGAGCAAAATAGGCTCTTGCCTCCGATCTGGGCCAGCTTTTAAATTGTCTCAACAGCATATCGTACCTCGCACTGCGACCCGGGCAGTGCTACAGTGAAAGACTCTGGGCCTAGACCATACTTGCTCCGGGTCCCAATTTCGCCGTCCAGCCCAAAGCTGCTCTCAACCTCTTCAAAGCAACTTGGTGCCCAGAAGGATCCAGACTCGCAGTCAGGCCAGTTGTAAAGGCAATGAATTTCCTCTGCCTGGGCCCAGACTTTTCCTCTTGGTGCCCTGAGTGCTCCAGCCTCACACTTGGGCCAGTTGTACAGGCATCTGTAACGTTGCAGAACTCCACCTGCAACGATTCTGCAACGCACCATTTCAGCTCGTGCCCCAAGCTCACTTCACCATTGCTCGCCCCTTCACTCTTTGCAATGATAATTTAACACAAATTACCTCAGAAAAGGTATTTTAGTGATGTTTTTAGTTGGATTTCTTAGCTTTTTAACTACTAGAGAGCTGTCACATGCGTTCGGTAGTGCCATCTTAACCGCCAAAATAAATTTATCATCCAAGTATATACATGTCACCATGTGCTATCTTGAGATTAATTTTCTTGCAGGCATTCACAGTAGAACAGAGAAATTCAATAGAATTAATGAAAAATTACACACAGAGACTGACAAACAACCATTGTGCAAAAGAAGACAAACAATGCAAATAGAATAAATAAATAAATAAATAAATAAATACTGAGAACATTGAGTTGTAGAGTTCTAGAAAGAGTCTATAGGTTGTGGAATCTGTTCAGAATTGAGAGAAATGAAGTTATCCATGTTGCTTCAGGAGCCCTGTGAATTGAAGGGTGGTAACTGTTCCTGAACCTGGTAGTGTGGGTCCTAGTTCCTCCTTCCTGATGGCCACCACGAGAAGAGAACATGGCTTAATGGTGGGGAGAGCTTTGCCCATGATGGACTGGGCTCTACCCACTCATGTTTGTAAGCTTTTCCATTCTTGGGCATTGGTGTTTCCATACCGGGTTGTGGTGCAACCAGTCAGGATATTTTCCACTGTGCGTCTATAGATATTCATCAAAGTTTTGGATGACGTGCCAGATCTGCAAACTTCAAGGAGGTAGTGGCACTGTGGTGCTTCTTTGTGATGGCACTTGCGTGCTAGTCCCTGGAGAGATCCTCTGATGTGATAACACGACAGAATTTATCGTGTCCAATAAATTCTGGACACCTCCGCCTCCGCCTCCAATTCCTGAATGAGGATTGGCTCGTGGACCTCCACTTTCCTCCTCAACTCTTTGGTTTGCTGACGTTGTGTAAGATTATTGTTGTGGCACTCAGTGAGTTCTCTAAACTATAGTGGGTATAAATACAGCTGCTCCAATCTGTCCTCACATGCCAGTCCTGCCACTCCAGGAGTTAGTCTGGTGAATCTTCCATAGCAAAAATATCCTTCCCCAGATAGGACCAAAAGTACATAAAGTATACAAGGAGTGCTCTCCTTATGCCCATCTGCTCCAAAACATTCCAGTCACTTTGACAAGCATTATTTCCCTTTTGATGACCCTGTGCTGACCTTTGACCAATCCTATCACTATTTTCCAACTTCTTTGATCTTTAGTAATAAGGTAGCAATTCCTTCATTACCAGTTTCAGGCTAAGTGGTCTATAATTCCTGTTTTCTCTTTCTGTTTTTTAAATAGTCTGGCTATAGTAACTACCCTGCAATCCAGAAGAACTAATCTAGAGTCAAAAAGAATGATGAAACATAACTATTGATACATCCATTATTTCTAGGTCACTTTCTTCAGTATTCTGGAGCACATTCTATCGGTCCCTGAAGATACTCTTCACGTCCGCTTCATTAGGTATCTCCTGTATCTCATAAAGTGGCCACTGAGTGTATGTTAGTGGTCTCGCACTACTGTAGCCCATCCACTTCAACAGGGTCAATGTGTTGTCATACTCATAGTCATACTTTATTGATCCTGGGAGAAATTGGTTTTCATTACAGTTGCACCATAAATAATTAAATAGTGATAAAACCATAAATAATTAGATAGTAATATGTAAATTATGCCAGGAAATAACTCCTGGACCAGCCTATTGGCTCAGGGTGTCTGACCCTCCAAGGGAGGAGTTGTAAAGTTTGATGGCCACAGGCAGGAATGACTTCCTATGACGCTCTGTGTTGCATCTTGGTGGAATGAGTCTCTGGCTGAATGTACTCCTGTGCCCACCCAGTACATTATGTAGTGGATGGGAGACATTGTCCAAGATGGCATGCAACTTGGACAGCATCCTCTTTTCAGACACCACCGTCAGAGAGTCCAGTTCCATCCCCACAACATCACTGGCCTTACGAATGAGTTTGTTGATTCTGTTGGTGTCTGCTACCGTCAGCCTGCTGCCCCAGCACACAACAGCAAACATGATTGCACTGGCCACCACAGACTCGTAGAACATCCTCAGCATCGTCCGACAGATGTTAAAGGACCTCAGTCTCCTCAGGAAATAGAGACGGCTCTGACCCTTCTTGTAGGCAGCCTCAGTGTTCTTTGACCAGTCCAGTTTATTGTCAATTCGTATCCCCAGGTATTTGTAATCCTCCACCATGTCCACACTGATGCCCTGGGTGGAAACAGGGGTCACCGGTACCTTAGCTCTCCTCAGGTCTATCAGCAGCTCCTTAGTCTTTTTCACATTAAGCTGCAGATAATTCTGCTCACACCATGTGACAAAGTTTCCTACCGTAGCCCTGTGCTCAGCCTCATCTCCCTTGCTGATGCATCCAACTATGGCAGAGTTGATGCATTCAGAGATGATCTTCTTCACACCACTGCTCTAACAGTGGTATTTGAGTTGCTGTCAAATAACTTGAACCAGTCTAGCCATTCTACTTTGACCTCTCTCATTACCAAGGTGTTTTCACCGACAAAACTGCCTCTCACTGAATGTTTGCAGCAACGTTCTCTGTAAACTCTAGAAATTGTTGTGCGTGAAAATACCAGGAGATCAGCAGTTTCTGAGATTATCAAGCCACTCCAAATGGCACCAACATTCATTCCAATGTCAAGGTCACTTAGATCACATTTATTCCCCATTCTCATGTTTTGTTTGACCAACAACTGAATCTCTTGACCATTCCTGCATGCTTTTATGCATTCAGTCAATCAGTATATATTAACCTTCAATTTAACCAACACTGCTGCAATGATGATGCTAATTTTATTCATTTCCTCCCAGTTACTGGACCCACAGTCCCCTGATCTCCCAGTTACTGGACCCAGGATCCCCTGATTTCCCAGTTACTGGACACAGAGTCCCCTGATCTCCCTGTTGCTGTCCCAGGGTCCCATGATATCCCAGTTACTGGACCCACAGTCCCCTGATCTCCCTGTTACTGGACCCACAGTCCCCTGATCTCCCTGTTACTGGACCCAGGGTCCCCTGATCTCCCAGTTACTGGACCCACAGTCCCCTGATCTCCCAGTTACTGGACCCAGGCTCCCCTAATCTCCCTGTTATGGACCCAGGGTCCCCTGATCTCCCAGTTACTGGACCCAGGGTCCCCTGATCTCCCTGTTACTGGACCCAGGGTCCCCTGATCTCCCAGTTACTGGATGCAGGGTCCCCTGATCTCCCAGTTTACCAGACCCACAGTCCCCTGATCTCCCTGTTACTGGACCCAGGCTCCCCTGATCTCCCAGTTACTGGACCCAGGATCCCCTGATCTCCCTGTTTACTGGACCCAGGGTCCCCTGATCTCCCTGTTAGTGGACCCAGGGTCCCCTGATCTCCCACTTACTGGACCCAGGGTCCCCTGATCTCCCTGTTTACTGGACCCAGGGTCCCCTGATCTCCCAGTTACTGGACCCAGGGTCCCCTGATCTCCCTGTTTACTGGACCCAGGGTCCCCTGATCTCCCAGTTACTGGACCCAGGATCCCCTAATCTCCCTGTTACTGGACCCAGGATCCCCTGATCTCCCAGTTACTGGACCCAGGATCCCCTAATCTCCCTGTTACTGGACCCAGGATCCCCTGATCTCCCTGTTTACTGGAGCCAGGGTCACCTGATCTCCCTGTTGCTGTCTCAGGGTCCCCTGATCTCCCCGTTACTGGACCCAGGCTCCCCTGATCTTTCTGTAACTGGGAGGTTATTTACTCCTTTTTGCTTAAGGCAGAATAAATCTAGAAATAAAAATCCTTCTGGGCATGCATTCTGTCCCAGAATTCTTTCTTCTCCCCTCTCCCATTGGGGGAAAGGTATGAATGCTGGATGCATATCCCATGTTCAATGAGAAATTCTGTTCTGCTCTCACCAATCTATTGAATGGTTCTGTTGGTTACATGGATTATGACCAAAGGAAAAATGGCTGGAGTTGCTTAGCACTTTAGTGCAAGGTTGTTTATTAGGTATGTCAAAAATGAAACTCACAAAAAAGTTTGTGAAACATTTACAAAAAGATACCTGCCAGAAAACACAATAATAGATCGGTGCGTTGTCCTATGTGAACTCCTGGCATCTCCAGTCTCTCTCTCCTACTCAGAGCAAAGAGCCCTGTTTATTAGGCACCAGGGCATACCATCTTTAATTACCAACAAAGTTAACTTAAGACTACACATGAATTAGAATATGATGCACCCCACAATGTAGCTACAATCCCATTACAAAATAAACAGAAAGGATTTTCATTTCCAGATTTATACATATACAAACAACATATACAAATTTACACATCCCCATTACTAAAGGATTAGAATATTCTACCGTTTATGGTAGATAAGGCACCATAAAGCCAACCCAAACGCATCATCTTGGTTTAGGACCCATTATTGGAATATACCGGGGAAGGCGTTGAAGTGCGCACACTCAACACCACTACAGCAGAATGACAAGGCAATGTTTGTGTGTGTGTAAATGCACGCGTGTAAGGAGTGTGCTTACCATGCACTCTCCATCATTGGTTACCTAGTATGATAGGATGGATTCTTGACCTCACAATCTACCTCGTTATGACCTTACACTTTATTGTCTACCTGCACTGCACTTTCTGGGTAACTGTAACACTTTATTCTGCACTCATGTTTTACCTTGTACCACCTCAATGTGCTGTTGTTATGATCTGTGTGAACAGTTGGCAGGAGGTACATCCCTCATAGGTCCAAGCTCAAAGATACCTCACAAGTTGATATGGTGGTTAAGAAGGCTAATGATGTGTTGGCTTTCATTAGGCTGGGAATTGAGTTCAGAAGCCGTGATGTAATGTTGCAGCTCTTTAAAACTCTGGAGTAATGGCTTCAGTTCTGGTCACCTCATTATAGGAAGGATGTGGAAGCTTTAGAGAGAATACAGGGATTTTCTTGGATTAGAGAATATGCCTTATGAGGAATGGTTGAGTGAGCATGGAGTGAAGGAGGATGAGAGGTGACTTGACAGAGGTGTATAAGATGATATGAAGCATTGACCGTGCCAAAGCTGTTTTCCCATGACAGCAACGTCTAATACAAGATGACATACTTTTAAAACCATTGCAGGAAAGTACAGGGGAGGGATGGTGAGGTAGGTATTTTACACAGAGCGTGGTATGTGCATGGAACACACTGCCAGGGGTGGGGGTAGAGGCAGATGCATTAGGGATATGTAAGAGACAGGCACAGGGGTGAAAGTAGAATGCAGGGCTACATTGGAGGGAAAGATTAGATTAATCTTGGAGCAGATTAAAATGTCAGCACAATACTGTGGTCCGAGAGCCTGTTCTGTGTTGTACTGTTCTATATTCTGTCATCTAAGACAAGTTTTCTATAGTACCTCAATACAAGTGACAATAATAAACTAATTTATCAATTCCAAATGTTGACATAAATACTCCAATCACATCTTATAAGGAACCAATCTTGTAAGGATGACACAGAAGGAGGCCATTCTGTTCATCAGGTCCATGCTATCTTTAGTCCCAACTATCCAATTAATCTCATTCCCTCTCTCCTTATTTCTCTCTACCCCAGCAATTCATTCTCATTGGGGACCAAACATTTTATTTCCCATTCCCAATCCAACATGTCAATCCATGGCTTCCTCTTGTGTCAAGATGAGGCCACCCTCAGGGTGCAAGAGCAATACCTTATATTCTGTCTGGGTTTCCTCCAACCTGATGGCATGAATATCGATTTCTCCTTCTGGTAAACAAATTCCTTCTTCTCTGACCCTCCTCCTTCCCTTTTTCCCATGGTCCACTGTCCTCTCCTGTCTGATTCTTTCTTCTCCAGCCCTTGACCTGGCTTCACCTATCACCTTCCAGCCTGCCTCTTTTATATTCGTACGCCTTCCCCCTTCCTTCTCAGTCCTGAAGAAGGGTCTCGGCCCGAAACATCGACAGCTTATTCCTTTCCACAGAAGCTGCCTGACCTGCTGAGTTCTTCCAGCATTTTGTGTGTGTTGTTTTGGATTTCCAGTACCTGCAGGCTTTCTCATGTTTATGATTGACAACCCAATCCCTCTTTCAAGAGGCCATCAACTCTCCTTTGAATCTTTTTACCATAAACCTACACTAAAGGGTATTTATTGCGGCTGATAAATCCACCATCATTTTCAGATTATTAAAAGGAAACTCATGCATTCACAGGGTGCAAGCACTGCATGTACAGCACACCAGGTCAGGATTAAATCTTGCCACTGGGGCTGTGAAGGTGACACTAACTACTGTGCCACCATATTCTCCACAATATAAACTGCAGTCCTCCTCATCCTGAGCCCAGCAATTCAATAACCTTGGTCACTGCAGTCTTTTCTGACCTTTCATGCCTGAAGATAGTAAGTTTAAATTATCTTCACTGAGTCACTCCAGTGGGAGACAGTTGAAAGGGACAATTCTGTCTGGTGTATTTTCAGCTATTTCAGAAGGACAATTTTAGATTTAACCCATCTCATAACCATTATATCCAAACAGCGATTCATCACTCATGATACAATACACAGGTTGCTGTGAAATGAAATAGAGATTTGATTTTATTGTTCATGTATGTGTAACGTCTATCTGATAGATATTAGGCAGATTAGTAAAAAAAAACTGAGGCTTTAACAATGAGTCTTAATTTGGTTAAAATCCAGAATGAAGTCAGGTGGCTTGTTTTTTAAGTTGTAAGGAAATTCAGTGGTGCCCACATTATCATTAAGATCTGAAGGTATTATATGAGATCAATCAAAGAGCTTTTGGTATTTCATTAGCAATGATGTATGCTACATTAGAAATGTTTATTAATGTACATTTTGAAAAATAAACCTTTCACAAATGAACTGCATTAGTTATCATTGCCATAACTTGAGTCTTCTGTGAGTCGTGGCTGGAGCTGGCAAGACCGTGCTAACTTGCTCCTAAGGTGGAATAGCTTTTTGAACCAATGTAATGGTGAAGCAGATCAAAAGGTTCATTTATTATCAAAATATATATGGAGGATACAACTCTGAGAATTGTCTTCTCCAGATAGCCACAAAATAAAAAATAAAACGATGGAAGTCATTCAAAGAAAAGCATCACCCCCTCCTCAAACACAAAAAACAAATCATGCAAATGGCAAGAACATCAAACCCCATCCTCCACATTCAAAAAACTAACAAATCGTGCCAAACGGCAACACAATCATCAAAACCCTCTCCCCACAAAGAAAAACAAATTGTGCAAACTGCAAGAACCCCGAACCCCTGTAAAGCTAATCCCATTGTGCTCACAAATAGGGGTCTTCAGGATTAAGAACTCCCTGAAATCCAGGATGATGTGGCTTAGAGGAAGCCTGCATGTAGTGATGGGTCCATGAATCTACTGGCCTTGTCCTTTCTACTAGAGGCTGCGGGTTTGATAGGTGAATTTGAAGAAGCCCTCTGTTCAGTATGGACTTCAAGAAGCTGCAGTATTATTTTTTAAATCTAGGATGTAGACTGCCAGATGAAAAGAAGATGTCAAATTTGTGATCTGTCAATCAGATTTATAGCTTTGTTTCACTCTTTTACATGAATTCAAGATTAGTCATGCTCCTTTCTCTATATTCAAAGTTTTATGAATGATGCTTGTTCGGCACATACTCCAGTTCCTGTATTGGACCTTTTGAATACAATATTTTACTATCCAAATCTTTGTGCAGACAGTCATAGATACAACCTATTTAAAGATGTCCTTCTGTTACCCTTCAGCTTTGATTCAGTTGAATTCAGCAACAAAGTTTAATATCAAACGAGGAAACACTGGAATATTTCGTGACTGTCTTTTAAGTGGCCCTTCTATGCTTTTTCATATACCCGTTCTAGTTTCAACTCTAAGTCTTTAGCTTCTGTCTAAAGCCTTGAGAGTTAGCTAGATATTTTAGAGTCAGAGGGTCTCACAGCATGGAAAATAGCTCTCTGGCCCAACTTGTACACGGCGACTGTGTTGTTCGGGGAGCTGGTTTGATCTGCTAGCACTTGGCCCATAGCCCTCTAAACCTCTCTTATCTATGCAGTTATCTAGCTGGCTTTTAATTGTGCCCACCTTAGCCACTATTTCTGTCAACTCATTCCAAATACGTGCAACTTTTTGCATGAACAAGCTGCCCATGATGCCCCTTATAAATATTTCACCTCTGACCTTCAACCTATGCCCACTTGCTTTTAACCCCCTCTCTCTGGGAAAAAGACTATGTGCTCTCGCCCTGTCTGTGCCCCTCATGGTCTTATATACACACTTCAATTTCTGACGTCCTTGGGAATAAAGTCCTAATATACACACGGCACCTCTCCTTGTAACTGAGGCCTCGCAAGTTCACGCAATGGCCTGATAAGTCTTTTCTGCATCCTCTAAAAATAGTTTAATGATATCTTTCGTATAACAGAGCAAGCAAAACTGTAATCAACACTCCAAGTGAGATCTCACCAACATCATCTATAACTGAACTCAGTACCCTGACTGATGAAGGCCAATGTGCCGAATGCCTTCTTCACCCTATCTACGTGTAATGCTGCTTTCAACAAACTATGCACTTGCTCTCCTAGTCCCCTTTGTTCCATAGCACAACCTTTGCCCCACTATTCATTGTATAAGACCTACCCTACATTTGATCTCCTAAAATACAATCCCTCATATTTGTCTGGAATGAAAGCCATTTGCCACTCCTCAGCTGACATGATTAAGATCCTCCTGTATTATTTCATAAACTTCTACACTCTCTACAAATCAGCTGTTTTTGTATCTTCTGCATCCTTACCCACATTCATGATTTCCACATTCATCCACATTTCAACAGACATAGACCTTGCTGAAATTTCCAAAACAAAATTTTGCAGCTCATGTACTACCTGAGCCTTTATTTTTCCAAAAGGTTTTCAAATAAGCTGGAGACTGGATGTTGTGAGTTTCACTAATGTACAATAATGATTCCATTATGAACTGTTCCCATTGCCTAGTAACAATATCTTCAGTGTTCAAGATAATTCATTGTTATTGATGTTGAGAATTCATTCAAAACCCTCTCATCTGAACCATGCTTCAGTATTTTTTTATATATCAAAAGCTTGAACGTTTCAGAATTTTATGTATTTTTTCTTTATTTATTTACAGGAATTATATTAATTAAACTCAATTTACTTGAAACCCGCTGAAGGGTGAATCACCCTTTCCATGCCTTCTGGTGCTTTCTAGGAGAACCAGTTGGAAATAGAAACAAAATGTAAACACATGATAACTTGGCAATGGAGGATGTGCTCAGCAGGGGTTCCTGTGGACCCCTATCATTACCCAAGGGGTCTGTGGACCCCAAGTTGGGAACACCTGTCCTAGGGCATGGACAACAGGGCCACAGGGAACAGGTGAAGGAATGAAGAGGAAATTATGGTGGGTAGGGGTGGGTTGGTGCTGGTTTGTGAGAAATGGTTAGAGAAGTCTGGTGGAAGAACTTTTAACTACATCTCCCTTCCTCAATATTATCAGATTGTTACATCCCTTCCTCCAGACCTTAGTTTCCCCCTTTATATTTATCACTATCTGCATGTTTCATTGTTGGCATCATTTGCTCAAATTTAGCTGTTTCTATTGTTACCTCCACTTTGTTCGTTTTTTTTTACACACTATACCATCATTTCCATTCCAGAGCTTCATTCTTTGTTAGGAACATGTACCAACCTTTGCCAACGGCATTATTCTGCCTGCCCACATGGTTTACATTAACATCCTGAAGACAAGGTTTCTGTCTGCTTCCGGCATTCTCCTAATGCCAGTGTTGTTGCCCTCACAGGAAAGCTGGTGGCTTGATTTTCTAATGTATGTAGAGTTTTATCTACAGTAAAATGGGCTCAGATAGCTTGCATGAATTTTATTTTAGATATCAATATAAAAATAGTTTCAGCATTTCTATTACTTATTCATTCATCCTTCAAGTTTTTTTTTCACAGTAGAAGGTCAAATATTCGACTGTTCTTTGTTCTATAAGGTTAGATTGATCTTGGAGTACTGTACGTTAAAGGGTTGGCACAACATCGTGGGCCAAAGGGCCTGTAATGTACTGCTCTATGTTCTATGTTAAATAATTGGCCAATCTCCATTATTTCTTATTTAGGGACACTGTACTGCAAAATAAGAGAGTATTAGAAAATGTAGTCCAAAACAATGGTGCATTAATTGAGTTAAATTATACACTTGAATGGTTCTCACTGTCTTGGGTTATATTAAAGTTCATAACAGCAGTAACAAAAGAGAAAACTGAATAACTGTAAATTTAGAAAAGGAAAGCACATACCCACTCAACTCCACAAGGAAGAAATGAAGGAGTTTGTATTAACTGCTCAATTTCTCAATCAATGGGGTTATGTGACATCTTGTAATAATACCATGTGATAATGATTAAGGCAAATGTAGTCAATATTGACTTTAAATAGTAAAGCCACATTGCCATTTGTAAAATGCTTGGAGTAGTGTTATTAGAATAGTGTTTGTTGTCCACAATGTACAAATAATATTGCAGTTATTGAAAGGATATGGAAATCAACAGAGTGATTGAGGAGAGAGGGTTATATATAGATATGTTCTCTCTGAAAAGAAGGTTTATAAGTTAGTGATAGCTGATCTTTCAGGATTCCAAGGGGATCTGAATGTTGCAGTCAATGAACAATCTGTTTCATCTAGGTCAGCACCACAGAAAAAAAGAAAATAAATTGCCTGTGCTTGCAAGAAATTGAATTTAGAATGAATCTGTAATAATAATATTTCAGTGAACAAATATTCAGTCTGTGAATCAGACTCACTTGGAAAATGTTGGATCTAAATTGAATTATTCATGCAGATTTCTTTCAGAAAATAATGTGCTGGGAAGCAGTACATATAATTTACACGAGACATGATGTGTGTGTTGCTTAAGAGCGAAGGATGACTTTAGAAACATAATTCCTTAAATTTTCAACTACTGACAGCTTCTCAAGTTTGAGACTGCTGTACACTGGGATAAGTTAAATCAATCAATCAATAAATAAATAATACTGAGGACATGAGTTGTAGAGTCCTTGAATGTGACAGGCTTCGGTATCTGCTACTTTTTGTCAGCTTTTCTATTCTTGGGCATTGGTGTTTCTACATTCTACTATGATGCAACCAGTCAGAACACTCTTCACTGTGCATCTATAGAAATTTGTCAAAGTTTTAGATGTCATATCAAATCTGCACAAACTTCTGAGAAAGCAGAGGTACCAGCATGCCATCTTAGAAATAGCATCAATGCACTGGACCCGGGACAGATATTACGATGTGGTAATGCCAAGGAATTTAAAGTTACTGATCCTCTCCTCTTCCGATCCTCGAATGAGGACTGGCTTATGGATCCCCGATTTGTTCCTCCTGTGGTCAATAATCAGCTCTTCGGTTTTGCTGACATTGAGTGAGATATTGTTGTGGTAGCACTTAACTAGATTTTCCAGTTTCCCTCCTATATCCCGATTTAGGGGTGATGTTGTGGGGATGGAACTGGACTCTCTGACAGTGGTGTCTGAAAAGAGGATGCTGTCCAAGTTGCATGCCATCTTGGACATTGTCTCCCATCCACTACATAATGTACTGGTTGGGCACAGGAGTACATTCAGCCAGAGACTCATTCCACCGAGATGCAACACAGAGCGTCATAGGAAGTCATTCCTGCCTGTGGCCATCAAGCTTTCAACTCCTTCCTTGGAGGGCCAGACACCCTGAGCCAATAGGCTGGTCCTGGACTTATTTCCTGGCATAATTTACATATTTACATATTACTATTTAACTGTTTATGGTTATTACTATTTATTATTTATGGTGCAACTGTAATGAAAACCAATTTCCCCCGGGATCAATAAAGTATGACTATGACTATGACTACTATTTGTCACCACCTTTGATTTGCCCAGCAACAATAAAGGTGCATTGAGCTTTATCAACAGTTTATGAACTTTATCTGCCAGTTTTGGTTACCATTGGCTATAGTTTGAGCTGGAGTGAGTTAATTTAGATTAGAAGTGCTAAATGAGCAAGAGAAATTTGAAGCATGAGAGAGACAGGTTAGATGGATAACAAGATGGGGAGTTCGAATCAATGGTATTCTGTTCCAGTGAACTTCATTTGTCAGGAAAAGTGAGAATCAAAGATCCTTGGTCTGGAGTGTCCTACCTTAATTTGTCTGTATTGAGTAAGAGCATCCTGTGGCCAACCACAGCCTCAGCCCAGATCACCAACAGGCTTGCTCGCCATGGCATCTGACTGACAACCGAAAGTCGATCTTGTTAAGCAATTAAAGTTACCTGGCTTCATCATTCCTGAGGGCTGACATAGTCTTTCTGTCAAGAAACCTTGAAGCAGGTGGTGAGGGTAGAACTGACAGTTCCTCGGAAAAACTGGATTGAGGATGCATTCAAACATAAGAAAGCCAAATACCAGGAGCTGGTAGAGCAGTGACAGAGGCAGGATTGGAGGGCACGATATGAGCCTATAGAGATGGAATGTAGACTCTTTTCTGGCTGCCCACGTTGCAGAACCTTGAGATTACGGGGGCCGCAAAGAGAAGAGCCATCAGGTCCATCGCAGAGGCTGCTGATCGAGCCTCCAGATGGCTGTGGAACAAGAGGTGTGACCCCTGGATCAATACTGCTGGGACACAAGCCAGGGCCTGATCAACCCCGGCTTGGTCACCTGGACGAGAACGTACGACGTTGGAAGACCCGAAACACCTGGCGACCCCAGGTTGCATCTCTGCTGATGTATCCCAGTGCATCCCAGCGCATATCCCAGCATTGTGCAACATTTCCCTTTTCTGCAAACGTAGTGTGACTTCACAAGGTGTCATTTTAAAACAGAGTGTTAGAAACCCTCTCAAATACCACCCTTCTTCAGAGACCTGCCACCAAGCGTACAGGCTAGCACACCGAAACAACCACACTGAGTGTTGACGCTGTCATTGTGCTCTAGGGCTGGATTATCAGGAGAAACAAAATGATAAGTGCCAACATTTCAAGGAATAGCTTCTGGTGGCAGATGGCTAAACAGATGTTGCTCTCCGCAGTTATCATGGTAATTGCAGAGACCATCATGTGTGTTCATACTGTAACTGAAAAAAATGAACTCTTCCTACTTTATTAAGCATTTTATTTCTCACCCATCTGGTCGTGGCAAAACTGCATTTTATTCATGTTAAATAATTCCCGTTTTTGTCTGTAAGGAGTTTGTACGTTCTCCCTGTGACCGCGTGAGCTTCCTCCTGGTTTCCTCCCACAGTCCAAAGGCATACCGGTTAGTAGGTTAATTGGACGTTGTAAATTGTCCGGAGATTAGGCTAGGGTTAAATCGGGGGGGTGCTGGGTGGCGCAGGTCGAAGGGCCGAAAGGGTCTACTCTGCATTGTATGTCAATAAAATAAAGCGTTCTCATTCAAATGTGACAGGACCTCAATGGAAAATGGGATGGGTTTAATATCCAAGAGTATATTACATAGCTCTTGCTACTTCAAGGGCAACACTTGTGAACCCTGCATCAAAATGATCACCCTAAAGCCTTTTCAACAATTGGATCTTTATTTCTCAACTTGAGGGAGTTCTTTTAATTATATTCATCTGAGTCACCCAGGAAAGCTCCCGGAAACGTGTGCCAGATCAATCATGAACATTGATTGCGACCTTACGTGATTTTCATTTGATCTTCTTCTAGCTAGAGGGGGAAAAAAAGGTGAACCATCTTGACATAAAGCAATTTATTGGGTTGCTCATCAGAGGTGCCAACAGTTACTTGAGAGAGAAAAAAAGGGCCAGTCTTTATTTCTGGTTCTTCTCCATTGCAGCAGCACCATGGGTGGATTTTAGTTCAGTCCTTCATAAGAAAATCACTGAAGGGGAGAATGAACATTAATTGAAGAAAGGGGCAATGAACCACGGTCCATACAATGCTGGGAAAATAGATGTGGGAAGCTGCTTGTGCAGCAAGCTTTCTTTCCTTCTTTGGAGTTGACTGATGTATTCTGATTCGAGTCAGCTAATTCCCTGGACTTCTAGTTGAACAGGTGGCTGCAGCTTCTGGTGTTAAACTTTGACCAAGAATTGTGGAAGGGCCCTTATATCAGTTTTTGTATAGAGAGGCAATTCCCACAACTGTTCATAGAAGAACTTAATAAAACCCATGCAAAGTCAACGAAGTCGAGGACTCTGCACCAGTGTGGTTTTTCCTGAGGTAAAGGTAAGCTTAAACCCTGTCCAATTCCTGAAGGAAAACTTCAGACTTATTCTTGAATCTGCACCTTGTATATTACAAATGCATTCTTTCTTTTGCTCTTTTTCCCCTCTGCGGCGTGTAGAGACTTGAAATTACAGGAAAGATTAGAAGGAAGTGCTTTCTTATTGCTTTTTCTGCAACTTCCTCTGAAGAAACTTGCTGCTTGATTATACAGGTGCATACAGAAGGGAATCTGGGTCTAGGCCCGAAATCTATTGTCATGTTTCTCTGTTAACTGTAGTAGTTTTGTTTGCTTAAAATGGAAGGCTAATTGGATAACAGATGGAGTTGTCTTCCAACCTTGCCATCGTAATTTCCGTTTCTCTCTGCCTTCCCCTGATGGTTAATCTGAAGGATCGGCTCTGCACTCAGTCTTGATCATAATGTGCATATTTAAACCTCATAACAATTTAGACAAGGCACTCAGCTTCTGTTTGCAGGTACTTGCCATGTGGCACAGCACTGATCCAACGGTTATGTGCCAACCGGAAAATTAAAGTAACTAGGTAGAATTGGCTGCTGTGTCCATGATGCACGTGCTTCTGAATGCATTACTGAAATCCTCTGTGATCCCCAACAGATTGTGAGCTGTCTGGAGCTAATTACAAAGTATGTAATGGACGGACTATTCCTGTTTTGACTAATGATTGGATATTGTCAGTGCAGGATTTCAAATTTCAATAAGGGGAGTTAATTCATATACCTCCAGGTTAGCAGGCCATGTGCTGCAGGCAATACTAATTACTTGGAAAGGAAATGAAAGCCTGAAAACACGATGATAACTCAAATCTCTCTGCAGCATCAAAGCAAAGAGTACCGGGAACAAGAATGTGCATCTTGGGAACACATCAAACAAGCAAACACTGTTTCCATTGTCCTGTTCCACCAGCACTGTTGCATTATGCACTAATCAGCAGAGTTAATGTAGCTGGTGACTTTAATGACCCCATTATTAACTAGGACTCCGTTGTTGCTAGGTGCTTAGATGGAGTAAAATTTGTTAGGTACATGTGGGTTTTTCAGGAGAGGTTCAACTTGGGATGGAGATTATGAGAACATACAATGAGGAATGAATCTGGCCAAGTGCGCATGTATGATTGTCCTACTGTGCATTTCAATTATCACTTTTCAAACATGCTTATTTTATGACATTAATTTAAGAAATCAATAAACCAGATAAAAAGGTTGCCACTTCTCTGATATCTCAATGTCTCCATAAGTACTTTATCATTCAGTGGAAAAGGACTCCTACTGATGTGCTGGGTATTAATTTTCATGCCAATAACTTATTAGGTAGTGTGGTCACATTTATTGTCACAAATAATATGTGATAACAAATGGGTAATAAAAATGGCAAGCGTAAAATATAAAAGTATTTGATTTAGCATGTGTCTGTTCCCCAGTATCCAGGACATCACCAAGGAGCGATGCCTCAAAAAGGCAGCATCTTTCATTAAGGATCACCATTAACCTCTTCTCATTGCTACCATCAGGGAGGAGGTACAGAAGCCTGAAGGCACACACTCAGTGATTCAAGAACAGCTTCTAATTCACAGTTTTATTATTATGTATTGCAATGTCCTTCTGCTGCATAACAACAAATTTCATGACGGCCGACACCAGTGATATCAAACCTGACTCTCTCTGATTCCGACTTTCATTCCAGTGAGGTATTTTGGAAAGGTCTTATTTTTGACTGACTGATGAAAAAAGCATTACTCTGGGTACCAAGGTTTGATGGTATCTAGATTGGAACGCTGACAAACTACATTGAATGGGGGTTCAGCCTTTTAAGAATTCACCAAGACTTACTTGTGTGCTGGTTCATCAGTGTGCAGCCATCATTGTTTTTCTCTCCCTCTTTGCTGGTTAAATGATTGTCAGCTATCATTCCAGCAACCCCAGGAAGACGAGGACAAGTTGCACAACTCAATACACAACAAAAACCTCAGCTTTTGTGTAGAGAAGCAGATTTTTGTTTCTGTTCATTTCAAATGTCCCAGTACTGTTCCCATAGCTTAAAAAATAGGGCTATGCGATAGGGAAATTTTAGACAGTTTCTAGAGCAGGTTACATGGTCAGCACAACGTTGTGGGCCGAAGGGCCTGTAATGTGCTGTAGAATTCTATGTTATTCATTGACATGCTCCCCCACCCAACATCCAATGCACCATCTTGCAAGTTTATGAACGTCCCATGTGAATCAGGCAGCATCCATGGAAAAAGAAACTGAGCTCATTCTACAGGTCAATTACCTTTCTCCATTTCTGATGACGAGTCACTGAACTGAAACAGTAATTTTGGTTTTCTTTAGCTCAACAAATACTGCCTGTCCTGTTGATTAACTCCAGCATTTTCTGCTTTTTTTCACATTTTAGACATCTTCAGTATTTTTGTTTTTATTTTTTCCTGCAACTTGTGACAGAATTTTGAGCCATGGAATAACATGGATAGTTTGCAGTCTCACATAAATGGGTTGGTGATAAACAGCACTCATAAAACCAACATCTTGGTTACTTTCACAACTGCAGGTCTCTATGTATGCTTAATCCAATAACATAACTATTATACCTCTACAGCACTGGATGTGGCCATCTTACTGACCTCTTATCTAAGCAAAAGGCTTGAATTGTGTATCTAGAGTACTGCTGTCACAATCACAATTTGAAAAAGCATTGGGAAAGCTTGCATGAAGAAACTATTGGGCTATCTTATGCTTGGTTTCTGGATGTCTGTGAGTGAAGAAATCTTATTATCCTCAAGTACAACCTTGAGTTTCATTTTCTTGCAGGCATTCACAGTAAATACAAAAGAAACATGGTAAAGTCAATGATAAACTGCAAACAAGACGGGCAAACACCTAATGTGCAAAAGACAACAAACTGTGCAAATAGAGGCACAAAAAGAAAAAAATAATAATAAGCAATAAATATTGAGACATGAGATGACAAGTCCTTGAAAGTGAGTCCATAGGTTGGTGATGGGGTGAGTGAAATTGAATGAAGTTATCCCTTTGGGACAAGAGATTGATGGTTGAGAGGTATTAATTGTGGCTGAACCTGGTGGTCTAGGACCTTGATGATGAATGCTGCTTTCCTGTGATAGTGTTCCTCGTAAATGTACGTAATGAGTTCACCCGTGATGAACTGGGCTGTATCCACTACTTTCAATCAAGGGCATTCAACTTAATGAGTGATACACATAAAATGTTGGAGAATCTTAGCAAGCCAAGCAACATTTACGTAGGGGAATAAACGCTTGAAGTTTTGGGCTAAGATCCTTCATCAGGACTGGAAAGAAGGGGGACTGAGCCAGAATAAGAAGGTGGGGGGCGTGGAAGGCGTACAAGCTGCCAGTTGATAGGTGAGACCAAGTGAGGGAAAAGGGGGATAGCTGGGGGCGGGGGGTGAAGTAAGAAGCTGGGAGGAGAGAGACTGGCGATGGCTGAAGAAGAAGTAATCTAATAGGAGAGGACGGTGGGTCATGGAAGAAGGGCACCACAGGGAAGTGATTGCCGGTAAGGCAAAGAGAAAGAGTGAGAGGAGAACCAGAAAGGAGAATGGAGAAAGAGAGGGGAGGAGAAATAGTTAAATTTGACTCCTTGTTGTTCATAATTGAACTACTTCGAAGCAACTGGAGAATGGCAACTATTAACAGCCTAAACGGCAACACCCAAAAACATATGATCTTCCTATTGTCTGTGTCAGGAGGTTAAGGGTGTGTAGGATTTGCTAATGCTTGATGAAGCATTGATGTCCTGATGAAGGATCTTGTCCTGTAGCAGAATGTGGCACTTAAGTGAATTGTCAAGCAACTACTCCTACTGCTCTTGGGTTTATTAAACAAGAAATACATCGAACTGTTTGCACCAAACACAATGTCAAATTAAACTAATATTCTTTTACCTGTATGTGATCAATATCCCTTCACCATTCCTCACTTGTTCACGTGTCTATCCAATTGCCTCTTAAATGCCACCATTGTATCTGCTTCCACCACTAGCTGGCAACATGTTCCAAGCGCCCACCACTCTTTGTGTTAAAAACCAATTTTGCCTCACACTTCTCCTCTAAACCTCCGCTCTCATCTTAAATGCATGCCGTTATTTACTTGATATTTCTACTCTGGAATAAAGATTCTGACCCTTCCTGTTCCTTTCATAATTTTATGAACTTCTATCAAATTTTCCCTCTGCCTCCAATGTTCTCAGAAATATCCTCCAAATGAGACAGCAGCCTGGTCAACCTCTCTACACCTCATCTGCACCACATATTTAGACAATAAGATATAGGAGCAGAATTAGGCCATTTGGCCCATCGAGTTTGTTTCACCATTTCATCAATTTAATCCAGTTTTCCTCTCAGCCCCATTGCCCTGCCTTCTCCCCGTATCCCTTCAAGCCCTGACCAATCAAGAGTCTATCAACCTCTGCCTTAAATATACGTAAAGACTTGGTCTCCACGGCTGCCTATGTCAAAGAATTCCACAGATTCACCACTCTCTGGCTAAAGAAATTTCTCCTTGTCTCCAGTATAAAAGCATGCCCCTCTATTCTGAGGCTGTGTCCTCCTGCCCTAGACTCTGCCACCATAGGAAGCATCCTCTCCACGTCCACTCTGTCAAGGCCTTTCACCATTCGATAGGTTTCAATGAGATCATCCCTCATTCTTCTGAGTTCTAATGAATACAAGCTCAGAGCCATAAAATGGTCTTCAAGCCATTCAATCCTGGAATCATTTTCATGAACCTCCTTTGAACGCTCTCCAGTAATATTTGTGCTCTATTAAATTTTCACACAGTCTCAGTTAATGCAAAGTTGCCTCCTGCTTTTTGTAGAGTTCTTCAGGTTTCTCAATATGCCTGTTCGAGAGTGTGAGTGTCAGTGATTTCATTGGCAGGAGCTCCTAAAGCTGTGGGAAGGAATTTGAATAAACACAGGCAGAATACTGCACTATTGGGCTTCAGACTCCAACTGGGATCATGACTTCCTTCCTCACAACAGGGGTTTTCAGCAACCGGGACAGTACAACGCATATTATTATATGCACTCTTTTATTTTCTTTATCTGGGTTAACCAAAAAAAAAATCAAGTCTCTCCCGGGGCGGACGTGGCAGTGAGAACTACCAGCCAAGTTTCTCCGTTCTGGAAATTAGACCAGGCACATATGGCAGTGCAGTGTGGCTGCACAAACGACTTACTCTGTGTAGCAAGTCTACAGTTTATCATTGTCTGTGAAACTAGATCTCATTGTGGCAAGGCACTCGTTGTTGCGTCGTGTTTTTCCAGCGTTGTCCCTCTGGGGTTTGCCGCCTGGGGTTGGGATCCTCCACCAGCTAGTTTCAAAGTCAAAATAAATATTATTAGCAAATTACATATGTGTTACCGTATGCTACCTTGAAATTCATTTTCTTGCAGCCATTTACAGGAAAATAAAGAAATATAAGATTTTATGAAGACTATATATAAACAAAGACTGAAAAGTTTCCTCAAATTACCTCCTCTACATTGAGGATATTTTGCTCCACTGTGTTTGAAACTCTCTCATCCCAAGAAACAGTCTTAGGCCTAAACACTCCCCCGTCTCAAAAAAAAATTCACCATCCCTTCCTGATTCCATTCTATCTATCTGCCTACCTACTGCCCATTACGCCGCTGGTGTTTGGGGCAGCAATGAAGGTCCTCCATTTCTGGTGGTATTCAGGGCTTCCTTCATCATGTCAGTAGCTCGATTTTTACTGCTGTCAGTCACGCACGTCGTGGGTGGAGACTCAGGAATACCGTCACACTCAGATATAGAAGGATTCTTCATTGTTGTTTTCATTACAGTTTTGTTTTACAAGTTATGGTTGTTGGTCCTGAGCTGAACTCCTGAACCTGGAGGTCTGGTGGACCACCCTTTGTCTGGCCTCTATCCTTTGACCTGTTTGGCATAGGTGGGCCTACTAAGAGCCAAACCATAAAGCCCTGATTCCATCCGACGTAGCTGTCTGGGTCATTGAGGGATGCAAGCCTCCAAACCATGACAAGGTTGTGGTCCTCTTGGAGATGATTCCATTCTGCTGCCACCACACTCTGGTTCCAACTCCCCAAATGATGTGATCACTGGGTCTGGCACCTAGAGGTTGGCTCAGTCGCAGTTGAATTGCCAAGGCATAGAAAGTTATGGATCCAATGTAGGTAATTGAATTTAGTGTGGAAAGATGCAATGGAAGACATGACATGATGGACCAAAGGACTTGTTTCTCTAGAGTATATCTCTTTGACTAACTTTGAGCCTGATTTAGGATTGCTCCAACTTCCCTGACTCTGACGACTCACATCCCTTGCTAACTACAATCTGATCACCAACCGCCTGAATCAACTCCTCGGTAGTTTTGATGAAACCCAATCCCCAATCACTTGTACTACCTTCTACTTCACGATGCCTTCATCCCTCTTCCCACCACCCCCCAACTTCCAGATGGATTTGATACTTTCACTCACGTTCTGTCGAAATGCACAATAACCAAAGCAGGTATGAAAGATCTCTGTGCCTTGAGTTTGGAAGATCATCATTAAGTTAGGCTAAAGAGGGAACATAGCCAAAATGGTCAGACGTGCTACAAAATGACCTTCGAATGTGCCTTTCAGAACCAAAGAATTCCTTTGGAATATGGAATAAAGGAATGTTGTGAAGCCATTGACAGGGAATAGGACATTTCATTATCTTACTTTTACCTAAAGAGCTGTGAGTTAGGGCCTCCAAGATGGAAATAGAAACAGAAATAGCTGATGGTACTCAGCAGAATCGGACAGCCTCTGTATTTAAAGAAATAGTTAACTTTTCAGATCAAGCTGGGAAAAGTTAAGAATCAAAGTGTTCTACATTGCAGAGAAAGGGAAGGAATGGAGAGAGGAAAGGGAACATCTGTGGTTTTGTGGACACGTAGAGAGACTGACTAAAACAGGTGATTGTGGTGTTGACTGAAAGAGTATGCAACAGCTGGTTAATCACAGCTGGTCTGTCCGCACGAAGTGTACAATCAGAATAAGAACAGTAAAAGAAGAAAAATAAATGCCAGACCTGTGAGACGCAATGCGTTATTATTGGCGGAGATCTCAAATAAACGAGAATGCTAGCAGTACCCAGTAGATAAGGCAGCATCTGTGATGGAAGATTTTAGGTAAATTTTAGGTAAATGAAGAAAAGGTATTTTAGGATTTTAGGATTTTTATTTTACCTTAGGATTCAGAGAAAGGGAGTATAGGAAGAGGAAACATAAAAAGATGGAAGGCACACAAAATCAAATTTGAAAAAAAATTCTGGTACCATAAGACCATAACACAAAGGAACGGAACTGGTCTATTTCAGCTCATGGAGTGTGCCCTGTCATTCCATTATGGTTAATTTATTATGCTTCTCAACCCCATTCTCCTGCCTTCTCCCTGTAACTTTTTGATGCCCTGACTAATCAAAAATCTATCAAACTTTGCTTTGAATATACTCACATGAGTTAGCCTCCACAGCTGTCTGTGCCAATGAATTCCCCACGGATTCTCCACCTACTGGCTAAAGAAATTCCTCCTTAACTCTGTTCTAAAGGGATATCATTCCATTCTGAGGCTGTGCCATTTGGTGTTAGATTCCCCCACTACTGCAAGCATTCTCTTCATATCCTCTCTGTCTAGGCATTTTAATATTCGGCAAGTTTAAATGAGATCCTCCCTCATTTTTCTAAACTGTAGCAAATACATGTCCAAAGCCATCAAACTCTCCTCATATGCTAATTCTTTATTCCCAGAATCATTCTTGTGAACCAGCTCTGGATCTTCCCAATGCCAACATATCAATTCTTAGATAAGAGGCCCAAAACTGCCCAAGATGGCCCAATACACCAAGTGTGGTCTGATTAATACCTTATAAAGCCTCAGCATCTCATTCTTCTTCTTATATTCTAGCCCTCTCAAAATTAATGCTAATATTGCATTTGTCTTCCTTACCACTTTCTCAACCTGCAAGTTAAACTTCAGGGAACCTTGCACAAGGACTCCCAAGTCCCTTCACGCCTCTTATTTTTGAATTCTCTCCCCGTTTAGAAAATAGTTTACACCTTTATTCCTGCTGCAAAATGGTGTCCTCTCTGGGCTATCTTTGTGGTTTGCTCCAGCTGAACAGTTGAAACATCTAATAGGTTCAGAGACATAAGTGTTTTGCTGTATTCTAAAACTGTTGACTTATTAAGGTTACTTGTCTTCCTTCAAAGTAAGATCTGCTTGACAGTTTGATAATAGGTTAAATCACACCATTCAACAAAATGTCAATATGCAGCATGCTGATCTACATGTAATTTGAAGGTTTGTATAAATATCCTATGATTGTAATTTACTGGTTCTCTGCAACAGGTAAACAACTCCAGAACACTTGAAATGTCACTGAATATTCTCTGATAGCTAAGGGTTGGGATCAACAAAAGAATGGCATTCACTCTCTCTAATTTAGCCTTGTGATTAATTTCCTCAGCCCTGTGAGTGACCAAAGGAATTGAGCTGGTTAGCCCTTCTGGTGCAAACCAGAGTGTGTGAGTGTGGATTGCACCCCAGCCCTAGGCATTATTTGGAATTGGAAAAGAAGCAACATTTGTCTAGTGTGAGTGCTTGAAGAAAGAGAAAAGGATGAATTTCCCTCCATGTTTCTACCCCTTTCGGAAAGAATTTGCAGTGGGAATTACAGCAGAGCATAAGATGTGAAACCAGTTTTGGAAGGAATCAGAGGTGGCAGGCCATGCTATGGAACAGCTGAGAGCAGGGTTCTTTCCCCTGTATCTGCCCACCGTCAGCCCAAGGTTAAGTAATAAAAATGTTGGGAATTTGCCATGAATCTTGCAAGTGTGCCCTCAACATGAATTTCCAATGTTCATTTCTTCTCACCATAAAAGGAAGACATCAATATCTAGAGGAGAAGTTGGACAGTTCTGGAGCACACATACTTCCTCTAGCGTGCTGCATTAGAACTTCTGGGTGGGGGAAGGGAAATTATCCAAAACCGTAACCCAGCAGCAATTGATGTAAATGAGGAAAATCCAACCTTCATCCTTCAGTGTGTTGGTGGACCCAAGCAAGGCACCCTTAAAGAAGGGACGAAGACTAAGTGTGTATGGTAGGAGAGGTGTGAGAAGTTCAGTGATCATAACATTTGGTTGTTAAGTTACTCATGTGGAATGTGAGGTGTCGTTCTTCCAATTTGCATTCAGTCTCATTGTAGAGACGGAGAAGATCAATAATGGACAGGCCAGTTTGGGAGTGGGGAGGAGAGTTGAATGACGTGCGACCAAAAGCTTGGGATAGCCTTACCAACAGAGCTGTTGGTAAGCTGCTCCATGAAACAGTGGCTTAGTCTACACGTGCTTTCACCAATGTAGAGGAGGCACATCACGAGCACCAGACTAGGCTGGAAGAAGTTCAGGTGAACCTCTGTCTCACCTGGAAAGGCTAGTTAAGACCCTGGATGATGGTGATGGAGGAGGTGAAAGGTCAGGTATTACACTTCCTTCAGTTGGAGGGGTAAGTGCCAGGGGATGAAGAGAGGGAGGTGGGAAGGGATGAGCAGACCAAAGTTATTGAGAGAGTGATTCCTATGGAATCAGAAATGGAGCGGAGAAGGGAGGAATACTACTGTATCGTTCTTTCAATAACATAGTTGCAACAACACTGCGCATCTGATGAAGACAACATCATTTGCAAACGGCAGATTAGAAGAAGAGTTTCAATTTAAAACATCGACAGTCCATACCTACCCACAGCAGTTTGTTTTTTGCTCCAGATTCTAGCATCTGCGGTTCTTATGTGACCCAACCTAAATGTTTGTTTAGACTGAGAACTTAATCTATAGATATGTAGATCAGTTTCTTGTATGGGAGGGGTCTGGCAGGCTGTAATGTCAAGGTGTGGGAAGAACTCAGTAAAAGCAATTTGCTTGCAACAATGCAAAAAGTTATGCAATTTTTAAAAATGTGCTTGTGGGGTTTGCTTGTTTGAAGGATAAAATCAATTGACTTTTTTTTACCGCTACTCAACAATTCCCAGTCCCTTTTTATGAACAATATATTTCCCTTTTTATGTAAAAAATGGCGATTCTTTAAGTGCATTTTAAGCAACAAAAAAATAAATCAGTTCTTCTAACAATATTGGAAAAAAAGTTAATTTCACTGACTGCTTCCTACTCATTCACACATCAGTCTGCCAGACCTCTCCCACACAAAGAATGCATTTACATATCTATATGATAAATTCTGAATCGAAATTAATGTAAAGCTTGCCAACTTTGGCTGGCATGATACTTGACTCCAGTTTGAAAGTGATTTTGCATTTACCAGCTGGAATGTTGAACCTTGGAAAGAACTTACAAGAACCACTGTTTGTTTCGTGTAGAAGTCAGCTGTCAGGTCATCTCAGCAAGTCATTTATGGAGGGGAAGAAACATCAATTCCTCTAACTTCTGGTAATTTCTTCCCCCTCCCCCATTTATCTCTTTCTCCATTTCCCATTCTGGTTGGCCACTTTTCATCTCTCTCTGGTTTCCCTCCTCCTCCCCTTCCCCCTTTCTTCCATGGTCAACTGTTCTCGCCTGTTTGATCCCTTCTTCTTCAGCCCTTTACATTTTCTGTCTATCACCTCCCAGCTTCTTACGGCATCCCCCAGCCAACTCCCCCCTCACCTGGCCTCACCTATTACCTGCCAGTTTGTACTCCTTCCCCTGCACCCACCTTTTACTCTGGCTTCTTCCCTCTTCCCTTCCAGTCCTGCTGAAGAGTCTCAGCCTGAATTGCAGACTATTTATTCCCCTCCATAGATGCCGCCTGTGACATTTCAACTGCCTTTTTACTTACTCGTTACAGACCTGCGATTGATGTGACACAACCCAGGCAAGTTTTATGTGTCTTCATTTGGAAAGTTGTTGAATTGTACCTGTACATGCCATTTTTCCTGAATGATCTTTGGTCTTTGATTTATCTGTATCCATGTTATTTATACTTATGAAGGATTTATAACAGATTCATGATTACAGTGTTTTAATACATCCGACATTCCTAGATTTAGAAATTATTTTTTTTATTGACACACAGCGCAGAATAGTAGCCTTTCAAACCACACTGCCTAGCAATCCCCCAATTTAATCCTAACCTAAAAAGGGACAATTTATAATGACCAATTAATCTACCAACTGGTACATCTTTGGAATGTGGGAGGAAACTAGAGCACCCGGAGGAAACCCACGTGGTCACGGGGAGAACGTACAAACTCGGCAGTAGTTGAACCTGTGTTGCTGATACTATAAAGTGTTGTGCTAATCACTTTGCTGCCATCCCACCCCTTTGTGAATGTGTTAACTTAAGAATTACTCTGTGAATGTTGCATGAAAATTAAGAGCTTCAAATATGATGCTCACACTACAACATTGCTGGCTTTCTCCCTGTAGATATTGCATGAAACTGACATTGTTAGTCTCATTGTGGTGTTCCCCATTGATGTCCTGCAGGTTTATGCAGTCGTTATCATGTAATGAAATAGTTCAAAGTTCAAAGTAAAATCATTATGTTCAGGCACAATTATTACCCTTTGAACCATTGGGTTCCTGAACCATCATAGGTGACTTCCTCAAAACTGAACTGATTCCACAACCTATGAACTCACTTTCAAAGACTCAACAACTGATGCTATCAGTATTATTAATTAATTAATTATTATAATTTGGCTTTCTCTCTGCTCAAGCTGGTAAAAACCTGAGGTGCAGGCATAGCCAAGCACACTCTTTTTCTCAATTCCTAGGAACTTTCAGACTATTCTAGTGGTGTTTAGTATTGTGGCTTTCTGGAGGTTTACATAAATATTGATGTGTAGGCCTAATTTTTAATGCTATTGTGTAGTGACTTTGGGATCCCAGTTGTAGGTATATTACTGGGACAATGTATACTATGTTCTTGTTCCATAGTCTTTCAATTTCCTCTTTTAATTCAACATACTTCTTGTGCTTTTTACTTATTGATTTATGTATGTTATGTATGTTTGGAATGGCTATATCTACTAAGTTGTTCTTGTGTTTTTATACTGTAATATTATATCTGGATGGTTATTATGGATTGCCCTATCTATAAAAATGGATCAGTCATAATATAATTTGTGGGACACTGATTCTAAAACTGGATCATGCTTGTATTTATAGTAGAGTATGGTGTCTTTTATGAGTTTGTATTTCAAAGCAAGTTTGGGTAAATGACATTTGCCACTTGATTGTGCCTGTGTAAGTAATCAGATTGAGTTAAACTGCTGCAGGATCCTGTAATGTGTTGTTTTTTTTTTCTGGTTTCTCTTGGCATTTTCTGTATTTATCATCTTGAATTTGTTGGTCTTCTATAATATATTTTTGATATTATTTGTGTTAACCGCCTGGTCCTGTATTGCCACAAGGAAACCTTCTGTTTCTGGGAAGAAGTCTCTAACTCTGAGCCAGGTCTTCAACACTTCCTTGTGATTATCTAGTCCGCTCAGATTGTGAGGATGTCTTCTACGGAGAGTCATTTCTTCCCTTGGTTAACTTTTCTTTCACTAGTGGTAATTTCTTTATTTTGCTGGGTTATGCTTTCCTTTAAGTTTTGGTAGTGTGTACTCCTCATCAGAATTACATGTGCTTGCATAGAGTGCTGAATCCTGTTTCCGTTGATGAAAATATAACCTTAAAAGTTTTATTTGACTGTTGTATAATTTTTTTTTGTCTCTTATTACCCTTCCTTCTTCTGTTCTGCGTGGTGTTAATCTAAGCACGTTTAAGCTCTGTTTGGCAGATTTTCTTATACCTAAAGTAAATTTTGTCGGAGGTTTTCCTTTATCACAGTATGATCTATTCTCTTTGCTTGTTGATATCCCAGAAAATTATATGTTTCATATTCATCCAACAGTTGTGTTGTATCCTGCTGCTCTGTTTTGTATTCTACTAGGTCTACTGCACTTTTCTTTATGTTTAATGTTCTGCACTTGTTTATTATTATCATTATTATTTGTTTAATTTTGCATTTGCACAGTTTGCTTTCTTTTTCACATTTTTTTTACTTATTTTTGTTCTTTAAGTAGTTTTTCATTCATTCTATTGTATTTCTTTGTTCCACTCTGAATGGCTGCAAGAAAGTGAATCTCCGGTAGTATATAGTGACATATACATACTTCGCTAATAAATTTACTTTGTAATTTGAACATCTGCCATGAAGAATATACTGGAATCCATTATCATGGAAGTAGGACTTTTAGTAAATCTTAATACAATTAAGCAGAGATGGCATGGTTTTATGAAAGGGGAATGGTGTTCGACAAGTTCTGTGAACTTTAATCACTGGAAAAGCAGTTTGATGGATTAACTAACTATTCCTTGCAGATAAAACAAAAGATGAAGCCACCCTCAAGGTGGATGAGCAACGCCTTATATTCTATGTGGGTAGCCTCCAACCTGATGGTATTAATATCAATTTCTCCTTCTGATAAACAATTCTTCCCCCATCTCTATTCTCCATGGGACCTTTTACCTCTTCTCAACTGCCTATTCCTTTCCCCTAGGTCCCTCCTCCTTCCCTTTCTCCTGACCCTCTTCTCTCCTAACAGATTCCTTTACCTTTCCCAACCACCTGCCTTTACCTATCACCTTCTAACTAGCCTCCTTCACCCCCACCACTTTTTTATTCTGGCATCTTCCCCCTTCTTTCTCAGTCCTGAAGAAGGGTCTTGGCCCGAAACGTCGACTGCCTATTCATTTCTATAGATGCTGCCTGACCTGCTGAGTTCCTCCAACATTTTGACTGTGTTGCTTTTCAAACAAGTGAAAAATGCACTGTCTGCCTAAGTGGGATCTATTGTCTAACATTTCATAAATTAATCTCATGTGAACATGTTTAATGCATTCACTTCAAAATAAGAATCAGTATGATTGAGGTAGATAATAGAACATTTGTTAAGACTAATAAACAATGTTTTTGTAAGTTGGGAGATTTTAAGAAGATTTTTTAGTTTTTTTAAGATGTAGGCTGAAAGCACTACCTCAAAAAAATCAGAAATGTAATGCAAAACAGTAGTACTGTAAATCTTGTCAATTGTTGTAACAAAGGAGTCCATCTGAACTGTAGTTCACAAAAGAGTATCCCCCCCCCCCCAACTTTCTTACTCTGACTCCTTGTCTTTTTTTCTCCAGTCCTGATGAAGGGTCTCAGCCCGAAACATCGACTGTTACCCTTTTCGATAGATGCGGCCTGATCTTCTGAGTCCCTCCAGCATTTTGTGTGCGTTGCTTGGATTTCCAGCACCTGCAGATTTTCTCTTGCTTGTGATTGTACTGTAAATCTTGTCAATTGTTGCTCTGACAGAGGGCGTATGAACTGCAATTCACAAATCCAACTATTTCATTGTCGCCCATGTTGGGGCAAGGATTCAGTTCACACTTTGTTTGCGGGCTTCACAGAAATGTGAGATTTTCTCACTGGCCTGAAAGTTGTGATTGTGCTCCAGTAGAGCAAGTCCAAACATGCAGATGATAATTCAAAATGAGTGTAACTCAGCTGCCAGGAGTTCACGGGTATCCTGAATATAAAAACAAATCACTTCATCATGTTTGAGTCATGGTAAAGTAGTACGATTGTTGCAGAAACCTAGAATACCTTGAAGAGAGGGTGTGGGATCATGGAGGTGTGGTGGGGTGGGGGAAGCCTGTTATCATTACATTTTCTGGCCTGAATATGACTTTTACATGCCCTTTGCTTCTACTGCAGATCAGTAATAAATGCTTAAGAATTAATTTCTGAAAAGTACCGTTATGTAGACATGGAAAGGGTAGTATATTTCTGGCTAGTCCTGAGAACTAATTACTCCAAATACAAGCCTCCGCTCTGTTTGTTCCCAATCTCATTCCTCCCAGGGCAACTAATTTCACATGCATACCATCCTTCTGCACAAAGTAGTTATATGTATTCCGTCCGCACATCATCTGAGCAAGTCTGGGTGTCTGTATGACATGGATTTTCTGGCAATCACAAATGTGTAGGTGTAAGCACTGATTCCACAGGGAAATAAGAGACTGGATTTGCATCTCACTCTATCCTGAGGGTTGAGTGCAAAAATGTCAATCATCAAAAATATTCCATCATCACAACAGTAATAACAATTGAAAAGTCCTTCTTTCAAATCAAAGTCTTTAATTGCAAACTTCTGTGGCACAGTCAAAGGTCATGCAAAGCTCTATATAAATGCAAATGACTTACTTCAATTGTGTTTCTTTTTTCTCTGTCACTCTCTCCTCTCCTTTATTCTCTTCCATTCATCCTTCTCTCTCTCCTCATTATTCTGTTTTCCTTTATCTCTTTTTCATCTTCTCTCTTTCCCTCACTCTCTTCTTTTCTTTGTGTCTGTTTATCTTTTCATTTTACCTTTTTACCTTTTCTTCTTTGTTCCCCAGTTTTCTTCCTCTCACTTTCTCTTTCTGTTTATCTTTGCTTTCTCCCTCATTCTATTTTTGTTTCCTTCTCTTTCTCTTTCTATGTCTTTCCCTTTCACTTCCTCCCTCTCTCTCTCTCTCCATCACTCTTGTCTTCTCTCCCTCCTCTCCTTCTGTATCTGTTTCTTTTTCTTTCACTCTTTCTCACTTTCACCACATCCTTCTCTTCCCCTTTTTCTTCCTTTCCTTCACCTTTTTCTATCTTCCTCTTCCCTCTATTCCTCTGTCTTTTTCTTTCTTTTTACTTTCTTCCACTCTAAATATTTTCCTTTTGCTCTTTCTTCCCTTTCTCTGTCTCTTTAACACTTCTGCTTTTCTGGCCTTCCCTTCATTTTTTCTTTTCATCTTCATATCTATCTTTAAATATAATCAGATTCAAGAGAAACAAATAAATCTTGATTAAACATTTCAAATATTTATGTTCAGGAGGGGACTGGTTAAATGAGTTTGTTAAATGAACATCAACCAGAGCCAAAAACATCTACATGGTAAATTGTCCTTAATATCTGTGACATGTTATTCTCACCTTGCATTTGGATTGACAATTATAAAGAAATTAAATATCTTAACAGTTTCCTTGTCACTTGATATGACAGATTATATTGATTTAATTTGGCAGCAAGAAAACTAATGTCATACATAATGGAAAGTCAAAGAATAACCCACAAAATAATTACATAACTCAAAACATATCTAAGCACTATGAAAGAGTTCCTTTACTTTCTCTTGATTGAGTCCAAGATGTTGTCGTTAAACACATCATGTACGGTATCTCAGTAATAAACCTTGCTGAATGATACAGCTTTACCTTTTGTGCAAAGTAAAGTTGATAATGAAATTCTTCATATTTAATTTATCCAAATATTAATGGTTGTGTTCTCTCAAATTTAGTTAATCAGCTTTGTACTCCCAGGCCACTAGGACACTGACAACATACAATTAATATTCCTATGTGCAAATGCTTCCGAAGCACCACCCGTCCTCACCTCCTAATTTCTCCAATGTCCTTCCCAGCAACCCTTCAAAATTCCTCTCTGTTCCCTCCAGTTCCAACCCCCCACCCCCAGCCCTTGGCTTGCTTGCTTGCTTTCTTTCTTTATTTATTGATTGATTGATTGAGGTACAGCGCGGAATAGACCCTGAACCTTGCTGCCCAGCGATCCCCTGATGTAATCCTACCCTAACCACGGGGCAATTTGCAACGACTAATTAACCTACCGCCGTCTTTGGACTGTGGGAGGAAACTGGAGCACCTGGAGAAAACACATACGGTTACGAGGAGAAAGTACAAATTCCTCACAGACAGCAGCGGGAAATAAACTAGGGTGGCTGGTATTGTAGAGTCTTTTGATAACCACTGCACTGCTTCCTGCAATCCACATTTTCTTCCGACTTATCCATTTTATTGAGGATTGCTGAAAAGGCCCTCACTTACTGCTCAGCCCTAAATGTCCTTGAGAAGATGGGGGGGGGTGAACTACCCACTTAAAATGTTGTAATCCTGCTGATGAGGAAACTTCCAATAGAGGTAATTTCCCGATTCAGACCTAGTGGCGATGAGGGAAAGGTAATAGTTCGAGAGGAACCTGCAGATGGTTGTATTCACACACCCACTACTCTGTCCATCCCAGTGGTGGAGATCGTAGGTCTTCTTGGAGTAGCCTGGATGGGTAACTGTAGTGCATTTTGTGGATGGTGCACACTGTAGTCACAGTGTGCTGGTGTTGAAGAGAATGGATGTTGGGAGTGGTGGATGTAATGTCAGTGAAGTGGCTGTGCTGTTTGTTCTGGTTGTGCTCCAGCTTGGTTTATTTTGTTGGAGCTCCAGTCATGCAGGAAAATGAATGATATTCCTTCTTTGGAGGAACGCTTCACTGGGCATCTCTGCATCATCTGCCACAAGCAGGAACTCCCAGTCACCAAACATATTAATTCCGATTCCAACTCCTGTTCCGACATGTCGATCCATGGCCTCCTCTTGTAGCCAAAAGGAAGCCACCCTCAGGGTGGAGGAACAACACCTTATATATATTCCACCTGGATACCCTCCAACCTGATGGCACAAATATCAATTTCTCCTTTTGGTGAACAAATTTCCCACCCACCCACCCCTCCTCTTTTCCCTTACTCTGACCTTCTCACCTGCTTATGACCTCCTCCTGTGTCCCCTCCTCCTTCCCTTTCTCCTATTGTCCACTCTCCTCTCCCATCAGATTCTTTCTTCTCCAACCTTTGACATTTCCCTGCCACCTGGCTTCACCTATCACCTTCCAGCTAGCCTCCTTCCCTCTCCCCCCCCCACCTTTTTATTCTGGTATCTTCTGCCTTCCTTCTCAGTCCCAAAGAAGGGTCTCGGCCCAAAACCTCAACTGTTTACTCATTTCCATAAAAGCTACCCGATCTGCAGAGTTCCTCCAGCATTCTCTGTGTGTTGTGGACGATGAAGACCAGTCTCAGAGCTACCCTTGCAGCTCCAGTATTTATTTTGGCTCTCATCAATGACGACCTCTGAGGTATTGATCGTAAAGAACTCAGCGATGGTAATGCCACTGCGTACCAAGTGAAGATGGTCGATTGTGAAGGTATCAGTGGTAGTTAGTCTTTCTCTTGTTGGATATGGGTTGCTGCTTTTGTGGCACTAACATTAGTTGTCACGTAGAGCCTGGGTCTGAATGCTGTAGAGGTCCGGCAGGCAGGGACTACTTCATTTGCTGAGGAATAGTCAATGGAGCTAAACAATGTGCAGTCATCAGCGTGAACATCCTCACTTCTGACTTTATGATGGAAAGAAGGTCATTGATAAAACGAGTGATTAAGAATGGCCCAAGACACCAACTTGTGCAACTCCTGCACTTGCTGGCCTGGCAGTGAGATGACTGACTTTCAACAACCACGGCATTCTTTCCTCGTGTGAGGTATGACTCCAACTGCTGGAGAGCTTTCTTTTTGGTGCCCCTGAACTTCACTTTCACCAGGGTCCTTGCTGCCTCACTTGGGTCAGATACTACCTTGGTCCAGATGTGGACTAAGACCACAGTGAGATTGGAGCCAGCTCACATTAGCCCAGGTCACAGCCATCAGCAAGTTGTTAGAAGGTGCCAACAACAGTGATGTCAAATGGCATTTATGCAGCAATAACATGGTCACCAATGCCCATTTTTGTCAGGAACGCTCAGCTCCAGTGGGGCAGTATTTGTCCTTATCTTGAGTATAATGGGCAATTTTCCACTCCCTGAAACACACCTGTTTGCTGATGCCCCAGGACACTCGTGCCGATCAGTCTTTCTCTGACACCGTCATTTGCTTCTATGCCCACAAGAAGCATTCTGGATTATCTGATGGTCGGGCGGCACGGTAGTGTAGTGGTCAGCACGATGCTTTACAGTATCGGCGACCCGGGTTCAATTCCTGATGCTGGCTGTAAGGAGTTTGTACGTTCTCCCCGTGACCGTGTGGCTTTCCTCCAGCTCCCACAGTCCAAAGACAAACTGGTTAGCAGGTTAATTGATCATTGTAAATTGTCTCAAGATCAGGCTAGTGTTGAATTGGTGGGTTGCCGGGCAATGTGGCTCGAAGGGCCGGAAGGGACTACTTCACTCTGTATCTCAATAAATAAAAAATAAATAAGTAAATGTTAATATGCTTCATAAGTAATAGTTTGTTACTGAATCTATTATTTCCACATCACTATGTAAAGAAAAATCGGGCCCTTTTTGAACTGTATCGGATCAATTGGAGAATGTGGCAAATTAGTCTGCGGCTGATTGATTGTGCAATGAATCGACTGTGACTCCTCTACGCGGAGGGATCTCTCTTTTCACACAGGCTTTTGAGTGCCGTGTTTTCACCTCAGTAGACCTGGTTCGTAGTTCCCTGACTGTAAGTTGCCCAACGTGTACCATTGCCAACATGTCTGAGCAAAAACGTTTCATCATTCTACTCCGCTGTTGTTCTTTCATACGTAATACCTAACCTAAGCTTCCCTTACCAGCTTGGTTCATTTGTTGAAGGGTATCTGAGAAAAGGTGCAACTTGGGCTAGATGGTTCAAAGTTTGTTTCATTTATCCCCAGGGAAGCATTGCAGCAGCAGTTGCTCAGAAGATTGAATGGTTCAGTTGGTGCATGGCAGTTGTGAATTGCGCACCATTTGTGCAAGGAATGTAGATGATGGGCTGAATAGCCTTTTCTTGCTCTATGTTTCATGTATGTCTTTTGTTGACCATTAGCAGGAGTTAATTAGCAGTCTTCTTTACAATCACAATTACAATGAGGGCCACTTTCTGCTATTGATGTGAAGAGAATGGGTATATTTTCAGCTTGAGACAAACAAGCTCCAGTGTTTCCCCAACAAAGCAATGGAGCATGAGATCACATGGCATTTCATTAAGCACGCTTTGCCGTTCAATTGGATCATGGCTGACATGTCCCTGAACTCCATTCACCCACCTTAATTACTGTTAACTTCCGAGAGGACCACAATGTTGTTGTGATTTGGAGGCTTGCGTGCCTCAACGACTATGCTGGCTGGAGTCAGGGCTTTCTGCTTTGGCTCTTGGTGGGGTCACCCATGCCAAACAGGTCAAAGGGTAGAGGCTGCACTAAGAATAGTCCACTGGCCCTCCAGGTTTCGGGGGTTCAGCTCAGGGCTAACAACCTTGACTGGTAAAACAGAATTGTTACAGAGACAGCAATGAAGGATTCCTCATTTGAGTGTGACTGTATTCCTGAGTCTCCACCTGGGACTTGCATGAGTGACAGTAGTAAAACTGAGAGGAAGCTACTGACACGATGAAGGAAGCCCTGGGGTAATGGGCAGTAAGTAAATAAATAATGACTATTATACCTTCATGGACCCCTGCATCCAGGCGTTCGCTCCGTAAGACAGGTCAGCAGAACTTCATGATGGTTACATTTTACGCACAAGGGGTGTGTTATTGGAACCAGTATTTACATACTCCATTACACCTGGCTTCATCGGCCTGCTTTGGGCTCCAGGGAGTCAAATGAGCCAGCAGCTCAAAATTGTAGTCATTTATAATGTGAAGCGTTGCCTCCGCTCCAGGGTTACCTTCAGGTATCGCACCACCCCGATTAATGTTCACGGTGTAGCAATGAGTCACAAAGTGGGAGAGTGAGCGGGTGCACCATAAATAGTAAATAGAGTACTGATATTTATGGCACTCTTCCGTTTGAAATACTGTACTGTTATTTAATATCTGTCCTTGTGGGTGAAAATTGTTTGTCATGATTCACTCAGCAAAGCTTCTCAATTACAGACTGACTAAGAACCTATTGCAAAGTGTAACCTTTAAACCACTAACTATTTCTGATGGATTATCTAATTTTATAGATTCAGGGCCATGTAATCATCAACTCTGTGATCTGGCTAATACAATTATATCATATTAGTTTATTTTCCAGCTATAAATCAATTTCCAAAATATAGTTTTAACTATTTTTCTCAGAATTTAATTCCTTTTATTCTTGCAATTGATTTCTGTGTTCTGCATCTGCATTCTTGTCTCACTGATGGGGGCAGTTGTGTCATACTGATTGGAGTCCACTGTGCCAGATGAAATGCTTCTGGACCAGCTTATGTGTAAAACTGCTAGCAGCTCTAATCTAGTGCCAGTGCTGGGAATTTCCATCCTAGTGTAACCCAACCAGCCAGAGAGCCATGCTGTCAGGGCAGGTTTTAGCCTGAGCCTCTGGCCAGCTCAGCCTAGTTGACATTTCTTTTCAACGACAGACAGTGTCACCTTGCAAGGTCTTTTTCCTAGGGTCGGACTGGATGGGCAAAGGGCCCGTTTCTGTGCTGTGTGACCCTATGACTCAGCCGTCTTTTGCTGTCTGAGTACAAGTCCTGATCTGAGCTTAACTTTCTCTGGTGGATAAATGTTGGGCAGCAGTTGTGTTGATCCTGTCCCCAATGACTTTTGGACAGGATCACTGCAGGCAGCAGATAGGGAAGAATCTCAGTTCGTCAGCTGGAATCAGGAATGACCAACAGTCCTGTAATTTGTGGGACCTCCCACATATGAAAAGCAAGTTGTCTGTCCTGTCTGGCATTGATAGAGGATACCAACAGAGACAGAAAATCTTATGACCTCAAAAGGAGCAACAGGTGACATCGTCACCTAGGTTATCCCACAACCCAGTAGCTCTTGGTGACCAGAAGGTGTGCCCTGGAGGCTGTGGCTTAAGAATAAAACTCTTGTTACAATCCCCTTAGTTATATGGGCCCATTCGATGCTCTCTGCCCTTGGGCCTTCTCATTGCTGGGTGAGGTCTTTGGGGCCCACCCAATGCCAGGCCCAGGCCTCAGAGTGCATGGCACTAGAGCTGGGTCCTTGGAATCTGCAACTTGCCTGATGCCAGGTCAGGCCCTTGGAGCCCTCTTGATGTCAGGCCTGGACCCCTAGAATCCTAAGCCTGGGTCCATGGGGGTCCAACCCTTTCCTGGACTCAGGATCTAGAACCTTCTAATGCCAGGCCCAGGTCTTTAAAATGTCATTTTTTGCCGGGCTGAGAGATCACCAAACATCAGGCCTCAAGCCTGCTCATGTCATAGAGCGACTTAACCACATTATCATCAATATGGTAGAACAGGTTTGGCCTCTGAGACGATGCAAAAGCATATTTTGTTTTAGTTCTTATGAATAGCCTGGACTGTAGCTAGAAGAATCTAATAGTTTGATTTCTGATACAATTAACTGGCGAATCTTGTGAACTTTTTCTTCTGTCACATTTGGATTCACAGTAAAGCATTTAATAGAGCCACTGACTCACAATACCAGGAAGCTAGTTTCAATTCTGAACTCAGGTCTTGTCTGTCTGGAGTTTGCACATTCTCCCTGTGATTGTGTGGGTTTTCCCTGGATGCTCGCTTTCCTCCCACACTCCAAACACATGCAGGTCAGTGGGTTAGTGCCACTATGAACTGCCCCTGATGTGTATCAATGACTGGTGCAGACATCAATAGGCGAAAGGCTGGGTGTCCATTTTGTATCTCTCTATGATTCAGTGTGTCAATATCTCACACAGGCGACAACTTCAACTACTGAATGTACACAGCATGGCTTGTTCTGGTTTTACCTACAACCTGACAGATTTTACCTGACAGGTTGTTCCGGTTTTCCCTACAACCTGACAGCTGAACACACTGAGGGAGAGAGAGAAGTGTACAGTCCATTATCATGCCTGCCACCGGCCCGCTAGGCCTGAGTCGACGTTGTAGTAGTAGTAGTAGTAGTCCCTTACTGCTGAGTTACAAAGTTAGCAGCCCTGGTTGCAGCTATTTTAAAAGCAGATCCCAGAGAAGTTAAGGAGTTGTCTCACAATATCCCTGTCCTCTGCTCTGCACATTTCTACTTTTCTAACTATCTTCATCCATCTCCTCTCGAGGATTCAGCCCTGAGGGCACACAATGATGAAAGCGTTAAGCGGTGGGGTTGGTAGAATGTTGGAAGGTTTGACACAGCGCTCCCCAGGTTGGGAGGATGTGGCAAGTGATGCTCACCAATGGGGCTCAGCTCTTGTAGAAATCGCAGAAAAATTGTGACAAGTGATAGGCTGTTGCCAAGACAAATTTATGCTCTGTGTGATCTGTGTGATCTAGCCATGATTTCTTTATCACAATTGCTACTGGTTATCTCATTATTAAAGCTACGATTTCCCCTATTGCTTTCATTGAGGGAGACAATATTCTTGCACTCATCACTATAAATGGAATCAATGGGGATAACAAAATGATGTATGAACTTGCAACACACATAAAAGTTGCTGGTGAACGCAGCAGGCCAGGCAGCATCTCTAGGAAGGGGTGCAGTTGACGTTTCAGGCCGAGACCCTTCGTCAGGACTAACTGAAGGAAGAGTTAGTAAGAGATTTGAAAGTGGGAGGGGGAGGGGGAGATCCAAAATGATAGGAGAAGACAGGAGGGGGAGGGATGGAGCCAAGAGCTGGACAGGTGATTGGCAAAGGGGATACGAGAGGATCATGGGACAGGAGGTCCGGGAAGAAAGACAAGGCGGGGGGGACCCAGAGGATGGGCAAGGGGTATATTCAGAGGGACAGAGGGAGAAAAAGGAGAGTGAGAGAAAGAATGTGTGTATAAAAATAAGTAACAGATGGGGTACAAGGGGGAGGTGGGGCATTAGCGGAAGTTAGAGAAGTCGATGTTCATGCCATCAGGTTGGAGGCTACCCAGACGGAATATAAGGTGTTGTTCCTCCAACCTGAGTGTGGCTTCATCTTTACAGTAGAGGAGGCCGTGGATAGACATGTCAGAATGGGAATGGGATGTGGAATTAAAATGTGTGGCCACTGGGAAATCCTGCTTTCTCTGAACTTAGTTATTTATTGAGATACAATGCAGAATAGGTCCTTCCAAGCTGTGCTGCCCAGCAATCCCCCAATTTAATCTGAGCCTAATCACGGGACAATTTACAATGACCAATTAGCCTACCAATCGGTAGGTCTTTGGACTTTGGGAGGAAACCGCAGTACCTGGAGGAAACCCACACACTTACAGGGAGAATGTACAAACTCCTTACTGGCAGCAGTGGGAATTGAACCTGGGTTGCTGGTACTGTAAGATGTTGTGCTAACCACTACACTACCATGCCACCCTAATTTTGCATTGTGGACATAGGGCTTCCCAGTTTACTTAATCTAGGAAACCTTTTCCTTACAACACACACAAAATGCTGGAGGAACTCAGTAGGCCAGGCAGCATCTATGGAAAAGAGTACAGTTGATGTTTCGGGCTGAGATGTCATTAGGACATCAATTGTTCATGCATTTAGATGATGTAGCGTTCCAAGCACCCCGGTCTTTCTCATAATTTACCATGGGTAAGAGAGAAACAACCAGTTGTTTGTTGATAGGACCCAATTTTATTCATTCAGAAGAAATCCTAGAAGAGACACCAAATTCAGAAACTCAGAATAAACCATCAGCTGAACTCTCAGTAATTCTGTTTAAAGGATTATTACTGGTCGGGCCACCAGGAAGAACATCTTCTCTTCAAATTATTCTGGCAGGATTATTTAAGTCCACTTCCAATCAGAAAGATGGCACATTTTCTGACCATTAATTGGACAGAACACTTAGCCTGTGTTTATAGAGAAGCATTCTGGTCATTTTTTTAAAAATACTGTATTCTTTAAATCATGACATTAAAACACAAATGGGAAATTTTAGTAATGGAACTCAAAACTATACGTATTTCTCAATCTTTTGAATATTGCCTTACACTTCTTTTAATTTCAGAGCAGAGGGAACATCAGGACATTAATTCTCCCTTTAGAGTGCTTCATTCTAAGAAGGACTGGTAATTTATTTTTTTCCAAGTTAAGAATCAGGAAATTAAACAGCTTTGTTGGCATAAAGCAGCCTTGGCAGCTCCAGGTTTTATTCAAAGCTGGATTAATTCTATTGCTTCCTGAATAGAGGACAGGATTTTCAGTTTTGTAGACAAACACTGATTAAACCGATCATCCTTGGTTTACTAATCATACTACTAAGCTTGCTTGATGCATTAAGGTTGTTAGACCTGGATGTACTTGTGATGGACTGTTTCTGGAGGATCAGCATTGATGCACCCTAATTATACGCTGCACAATCACTGATGCATTTTACAAATGGTGTTTAATTTTATTCTGTAGTTCCCAAGTCATGTAAATAATAATACTCAGTGGAATATTGGTGAAAGAAGAGATGAAGGGAATTTCACTTTAAATTGCTCCGCTTGCTGGTTGTGCCTTTACTTCTGACTATGAACACACCTTCACTAGAAGGATTTTAGCTCAGATTTGGCTATGGAGCAAGAGGTCTGATCCTTGGACCAATGCTGCTGGAACACAAACCAGGGCCTGATCAACCCTGGCTGGGACACCTGGGCGAGGGTGTCTGATGCTAAAAGACCCAAAGCACCTGAAGACCCCAGGTTACATCACTGACGGTGTGTCCCAGCGCACCTCAGCATCATCATAATCCAGTGCGGTGCAGTCACTGCTAACATTCAGTCTGGATGTGATACAGGACTTGGTAGGCTGTAAACATCCTATTGCACTGCTCAATTCCAGCATTTTAGCAGGAATTTCATCGCACCTACAACAATAGGACAATCGAAAATTAGGTTGTGTGGAACAGCTCTCTTCCTGCACTCTGAATGCAGATTTACTTGTTAAAATCACACAAAATGCCGACGAACTCAGCAACTTCTACGGAAAGGAATAAACAGTCGATGTTTTGGGCCAAGGCTTTTCATCAGGACTGGAAGAGAAGGGGGAAGAAGTCAGTTTGTTGTTACCTCCTTTAATATTTATTACAAGGTTGTGCCATTTATATATCTGTAATCATCAAGGGATGAACTTCTCTATTTTTTGTTTAGTTTACACTTGTATTACGTCCTCCTTAAAGGTCACCCACTGATAATTCATTCTCTGCCTGATCACACCTGCTGTAGCTCACCAGCACCAGATAGCTTTTTCAGCTCACTGAAATCAGCCTTGCTCCAGCTGAATATTTGAATATTTGATATTGCCCTGTCCTCTTCCATAATCGTCTTAAGCATGTGCTGGTGTTTGCTTTGTGCATATTGAGAATTTCATTTGCCCACATCACAACGGTGAATGTACTTCAGAAATAAACTGCTGGTTCTGAAGTGCCTTAGGATTCTCTGAATATTTAGTAAAGTGCTGCATAAATCCAAATTGTTCTTTTAATGGTGGCTCTGCATGACAGTCCCTGATGCCCTTGGATAGATTGTGGGTTGGAGGGGTTAAGATTTGTTTGTGGAGATGTGGATTGGCTCTGAATGACACTTGCTGGTGCTCTTGGATAGACTGCGGGTTGGTTGTGGAGAGTTGCTGCTTAACCCGAACGGTCCCCTTAAATCTCTTCTAAAGTCCAAGGGGCTTGATACAGGCATGAGCCACATTATCACATAAATTACCCCGTTATCATATTAACAGTGTTATTTTCAGGATGTGAGTATCGGCGTTGTTATGTCATAACAGTGTGAGCACGATTGAAATAGTGATGGTATTAATAATTCAGAAAAAATTGCTGCAGCCCAAAAAATCAAGAACTTACAGAAATCTGGCTGGTAATGTAGAGTGGGCTCTGATAGCAGCACATCTCAGGAAAATGACACTGTTGTATTAAACAGCTAGGCAAGATCTTCAGCTGCCTACAACTCATTAACAGAAACATCCGTTACCTTGTCTCCATATTTCCGTATGGAGGACATTTGACCCACTGAGTCTTTGCTGGTTCACAAGGGAATCCCAGTCTCCCACTAACGTTCCCTGTCACCTGTTATCCCAAATTCCCATTAACTCCCCAGAGTCTACTACTCACGTACACACTAGGGTTAATCAGCAGTGCCTGTTAACGTCATAACCCACACATATTTGGCAGGTGGAAGGACACTTCAGCACCCTGAGGAAACCCCATAGTCTCAGGGACAATGTGCAGACTTCATATGTACAATGCTGGAGTAAGGGTTGCAGGTCTTGTGAAGCTCTACCAGCAGCATTGCTACACGGTGCAGAGCTTCCCCAGCTCGGTCCCATCAGCCTTGCTGGATCTCCCATGTCAGGCCATTGAGACAGAGACATTTATTTATAACATGATAGATGAATACAGCTGGAGCAATTCCTCCAAACAGGACACTCTTCCCCCTTTTCCACACCCAACTTCATGAGTCCAATGGATTAAGTCCTGGCTCTTGTGGGTCTTCAGGCTGATTATCTACAGTACATTTGGTGAGAAGTCCCATCTTATGGCAAGCAGATAGAGCTGGTATACGTGGATTGTGAGGGAAGAGGAGAGAAGAGAGGAAAGAACATCAAAAATACCACATCTTAACATATTAGACGAGAGGGTTTTGTGTTGGCTTTGAAGACGGTGATCATAATGCATGGACCAGAAACCGCCCACAGAAAAGGCCGCAGGTTAGCAATTCTGTTACAGTGATAATTTTCTCTCATCTCTTTTGTTCCCACACTTATCCAGCTATTTTCTTGTTATATTTAGACGATGACTGGTTTGACTCATTTGAAACGTGTCAGGACATTGTGCCAGGCTATGGCCTCATATGGAAAACATCATTTATGCAGCACAGACAGTGGCTAAATCCCAGAATAGTGAGCCAGCCAGGAAGCAGGAGACCTTGAGGCAATTTCAAGAGAAAAAAAATCTTGCAGCAAGTACTGTTTATAAAAAGCAGGAAAATTTAGATTCTGGCCTCCTTCGTGGAAATTTACTGTATCCTGTGCACTACCATTTTCAAAACAAGTTGAATTAACTTCAGTCTGGAAATCCTAGTCCGCAGAGCAGAAGAAATAGGAAGAGTGATTCAGCCACCTGTGATGGCTGTGCCATTCAGTAGGACCAGGGCTGATCATTTTCCCTGGCAAGAAACCTAGAACTTATATTGCAAAGCAATATTTTTTTAAAAATGACTTTATTTGTATTATTGTATAATTTATGTTTTCTTGTTAATGTTGTGTATCTGATGCAAAGTTCCTGTTGATGTTCCTAACAATATCTTTTCATTGCATCTGTGCAGACATGACACAAACCCGACTTTGACCCAGAGTGGAACGTAATTGCGACTATTTTTGAGTTACCTTTCACCCTGTACTATGTTGGGATTGATCCTAATGTAGGGTTTCGACGAGCAGCGTCAACAATTCTTTTCCTCCCACTCATACTGCTTGACCCGCTGACTTCCTCCAGGATATTCTTTGCTGCGGGGACTCATATTTGAACAGCAGCAAATGCACGTCCACAGACAACATTCATCGTTGTTCAACAACTTTCTCCAGCTTCTCCCTTGAAACCGGATCACATTATAGGAAGACAAGCCACTCTGGTCATTCACTGACCAACCAGGCTTTCGTTACTGCAGTTCGTCCCCAACTAGTTTTTCCCCGCAGCACTAGAGAGACCAGCTGCTTCCCAATAAAACCTGCTCCTCATCACCACTGACCTCCAAACCATTTCTAACCAAGGGAAATACTTGGGCTGTACTTTGCTCATCTCAACTCTGAACTGATTCAACAATCTATGGACTCATTTTCAAGGACTTTACAACTCATGTTCTCTGTATTATTTGTGTATTTATTTGCTCGCCTGCACAGTTTGTCTTCTTTTGCACATTGGTTGCTTGTCAGTCAATGTTTGTGTGTAGCTTTTCACTGACTCTATATCAATGTTCTACTCCACTGTGAATGCCTGCAAGAAAAAGAATCTCAAGGTAGCATATGGTGATGCACAGTATACATACTTTGATAATAAAGTTACTTTGAACTTTTGGGCAATGCACACAAGATGCCGGAGGAACTCAGACCGCCTGGCAGCATCCCTGGAAAAAAGAACAGTTGACATTTTAGGCTGAGACCCTTTGGCAGGACTATTCGTAGTCATCCCACAACTGCTGCCGGATGTGGAATGAATTGGAGATGCAGTCTAGGAAGCCATGATGCAATGCACGGTGGGACTCACCAGCCTAAACCTACAGGGACCATAGGCAAGTGGTCTGAAAAGAAGTGGCTATGGAGAGCACTCTTTACAAATGTGGCCCTCACTGAAATAAGCGATCCTCTGCACCCCCACCTACAGATTCACATCCGTCCATTGGCTCCTGTAGTTGTTGAGGTCTCTGTCACTGTAACATTGCTGAGGTTTCGATGGGTCTGTGCTCCAGGAGAAATGATATTACCTAACATTCCTTCAAGCCAGAAGAGGAATTGCAGGGAGTTTTCAGAATTGCAGAGTCTCTCTGTGGTTCAAGCAATGGTGGACTGCACTCACTTATGGCTTCCACTTCAAAAAGCAGAGCTAATCGGGAAATCACATCAGCTTACCCTCATTCAGTTTTCAGTTGTTGTCGAGGAACTTGTTCACTGTGGGTGCCAGGTATACCAACATCTCAAAAGACTGCACAACTCATAGGGACTCACAGCTGCTGTGTGTCTTCCAAGGGCCTCGCTGCCATCATGAGCGGAGTTTGGAAAAGAACAATCCCCTCCTGCAGGACAGAGGAGCCTGCTGATGCTGGAATCTGCAACAAAAATCAGAGCATTGGAAGAACGCAGTTGCGTCCATGGAGACGAAAGATGTGGGGTCAAAATTTAGGGTTGAAACCTTACATCATGACTGAAAGGGAAGATTGTTAATATACAGTTGTGCGAAGTGGGGGGGGGGTGAAGTAATGGGGATGGACCAGGTGAGGACGGGATAATGGGCAGGTGGGGATCAGGTGAGGACGGGATAATGGGCAGGTGGGGAAGGGATAATTGGCAGATGGGGACCAGGTAAGGAAGGTATAATGGGCAGGTGGGGATCAGGTGAGGAAGGGATAAGGTACAGGTGGGGACCAGGTGAGGAAGGGATAATGTACAGGTGGGGACCAGGTGAGGAAGGGATAATTGGCAGATGGGGACCAGGTGAGGAAGGTATAATGGGCAGGTGGGGATCAGGTGAGGAAGGGATAATGGACAGGTGGGGAAGGGATAATTGGCAGATGGGGACCAGGTAAGGAAGGTATAATGGGCAGGTGGGGATCAGGTGAGGAAGGGATAAGGTACAGGTGGGGACCAGGTGAGGAAGGGATAATGTACAGGTGGGGACCAGGTGAGGAAGGGATAATTGGCAGATGGGGACCAGGTGAGGAAGGTATAATGGGCAGGTGGGGATCAGGTGAGGAAGGGATAATGGACAAGTAGGGATCAGGTGAGGAAGGTATAATGCGTGGGGACCAGGTGAGGAAGGGATAATGGAGAGATGGGGACCAGGTGAGGAAGGGATAATGGACAGGTGGGAATCAGGTGAGGAAGGGATAAGAGACAGGTGGGGACCCTGTGAGGAAGGAATAATGGCCAGGTGAGGAAGGGATGATGGACAGGTGGGGATCAGGTGAGGAAGGGATAAGGTACAGGTGGGGACCAGGTGAGGAAGGGATAATGTACAGGTGGGGACCAGGTGAGGAAGGGATAATTGGCAGGTGGGGACCAGGTGAGGAAGGTATAATGGGCAGGTGGGGATCAGGTGAGGAAGGGATAATGGACAAGTAGGGATCAGGTGAGGATGGTATAATGCGTGGGGACCAGGTGAGGAAGGGATAATGGAGAGATGGGGACCAGGTGAGGAAGGGATAATGGACAGGTGGGAATCAGGTGAGGAAGGGATAAGAGACAGGTGGGGACCCTGTGAGGAAGGGATAATGGACAGGTGGGGATCAGGTGAGGAAGGGATAAGAGACAGGTGTGGACCCTGTGAGGAAGGGATAATGGACAGGTGAGGAAGGGATTATGGCCAGGTGGGGAGCAGGTAAGGAAGGGATAATGGACAGGTGGGGACCCAGTGAGGAAGGGATAATGGATAGGTGGGGACCAGGTGAGGAAAGAATAATGGAGAGGTGGGGACCAGGTGAAGAAGGGATAATGGACAGGTGGGGACCAGGTGAGGAAGGGATAACGTGCAGGTGGGGATGTGGGGTTGGAAAGGTGAACCAAGGAAAAGGAAAACTAGGTGGATGAGTGAATGTGTCCACTAAATGAGTGTGAGATTTCACCATTGTGGGACAGCCCCTCTACTCACCATACAGGGTCTTCTCCATTCTCTCCAGTTTATTGTACAATCTGGCAAACAGGTGTGCCCCTCAGTAGGAAGCGGCTGAACAGCAGGCTGAGGATGAAGAAGATAAAGATGAGAGTGAGGAGGATTGGAACTGTGAGCAGAAACAGCTGAAGCAGTTGTAAGTGGAATTTACCAATGGCAAGTGTCGCAGATTGCTGTCACAACTTAGTCAGAGAACATCTATTACCATACATGACATGCAAGATGCTATTTGGTCTCAGCACTATTGGTACTAATGTTGATACTGGTATATTGTGGCGCTCCAGGGGTGGGGGGCTGTGGTTGACAGCCCACCCCAGCATTTCTAATGACCGGCGTTATTTATTGTTCTTGTGTTAAAATACTTTTGTGGGATTATGGTGGGATGTTCAAGTTCATTTATTGCTACATTTTAGCTTGGGTTAAACAGTTATTCACTTGGGTGTTTGTGGATCACCCTGACTGTAACTGTATGTGTGATAATCACCACCCCCATCTGTACGAGACTGAGAAGTTCTCTCCCTCTCTCCCTGGGTCATAGCATCTGGTCTGTTTCTGCATTTATCACTATAAAAGCGGTTGTTGAGTTAAACAACTATCGTCGTGTACTCACCACAGTATTATTGTCACACGTACCAAGATACAATGAAAATCTTGCCTTGCATGTTGTTTATACAGATCAGATTATTACACAATTCTTTGATCTAGAATAAGGTGAAACAGTAACAATGCGGAATAAAGTGTAAAATTTACTGAAAAAGTGCTGTGCAGGTAAACAATAAAGTACAAAATCATAGCAAGGTAGACTGTGAGGCCAAAAAGCCATTTATTGTATGAGAGGTCCATTCAAGCGTCTAATAACACTGGGATAGAAGCTGTCCTTGAGCCTGCTGGTACGTGCTTTCAGGCTTTTGTACCTTCTGCCCGATGGGGGAGGGGAGATGAGAGAATGTCTGGGGTGCCTGGAGATTTTGATTATGCTGGCGTGCATTACCAAGGCAGTGAGAAGTATAGACAGAGTCAACAGAGGGTTCACATGGTCCTCTGATGTGCTGAGCTGTGTCCACAACTCTGTAGTTTCCTGTGGTCACATGTAGAGCAGTTACCATACCAAGCCATTATGCATGCAGACAGAAAGTTTTCTACGGTGCATTGATAAAAATTGGTAAGAGTCCACAGTACTCATTAAGGAAGTTCACCCAGTTACTGAACACTCTGACAAGCTTCTACAGATGTACTGTTGAAAGCATCCTGACTGGTTGCATTGTGGTCTGGTGTAGTAAATTGAATGTGCAGGAAGATAAGAAGCTGTAGAGTGTGGTGGACTTAACCTGATACATCACGAGCACACCGCTCCCACCATCGGTATCTACAGGAGGTGCTACCACAAACAGGCAACATCTATCATTAAAGATCTCAACTCTTCAGGTCATACCCTCTTCTCACTGCTACTGCCAGGCAGGGGTTATAGAAACCTAAAGTCCCACACCACCAGGTTTAATAATAGTTATGCCCTTTCAATCATTCAGTTCTTGAACCAACTTGTACAATCCTAATCACTATCTCAGTATAGCAACACTGTGACCACTTTGTACTAAATGGACTTTGCTGTTTTTGTTCTAACTGTGTTCCTTCTTGTAAAGACTCTATTTGTGTTTATTTTATGTTTTGCTTTGTGCAACTTTGACTTTATTGTACATTTGCCATTGCGACTGCAGTTCCCATGTTTCAAAAAGATACTCAGGTAGCACTGTAAGAATTCTGCGGCATTCTACCCTGTTTCAGTAGCAGGTATTTCTCGCTCTCGTTACCTAGATCATTGTGCTAAGCTGCAGCTGTACCGATTAACCTTTATTCACAGCAGTCTATCTGCAAGGCGATAGATAACAGGAAAGCACAATAATGCAGTCAATGCGTAATTGGGGGTCTGAGTGATTTGCAAACACTGCAGTCTCTCTGCAATAGCTGCTGAAACGTTAGTTTCCATTCCGATTGGATAGATCAAGTTGTATTTGATGATGGTATGGTTAATCACATGTCAAGGTTATGCAATCATATCTCCTGTTGACGAGTGTTTCAGATGGAATCAGATGATGCCCTTAAAAGTCTTGTGATTGACTGGGTCAATATATCTGTGATAGATCCATGCGAAGGGAAAGCCCACAGTTATAAAGGGAATACACTCATTCTTTCTCTGATTGGAAAGACATGGTGAGGAATGTAGGTCAAGTGCTGCTCACTTAAATTTCTGAATACTTAGCCTCATTTAGAGGATGTTTTCCAAGGCTTTAGGTCATATCCTTCTTCATTATTTACATTTACTACAGAAAATTTGAGCTTGAGGGACAGGCAGGCGTGAACACTCTGATTGCTGTTGTTAATCAGGGCCTTGTTAATCAGAATCAGACTCAAGGTTAGTATCACAGGAATCTGTTGTATTATGCGACAGCAATACATTGCAATAAATAATAATAAAACCATGAATTACAGTCAATATATACATATATAGGTTAGATTAAATAAGTACCGTAATGCAAACAAGTAGATGGTAGTGCTCATAGGTTCAGAAATCTGATGGTGGACGGGAAGAAGCTGTTCCTGAATCACTGAGTGTGTGTCTTCAGGCTCTTGTACCTCCTTCCTGATGGTAGGAATGAGAAGAGGGCATGTCCTGGGTGATGGGGGTCCTTAATGATGGATGCCAACTTTTTGAGGCTTCGCTCCTTGAAGGTGCCCAGAATGTTAGGGAGGCTAGTGCCCATGATGGAACTGACAAAATTTACAACTCTCTGCAGCTTACTTTGACCCTGTGCAGTCATGCCACCCCCACCCTCCATCCCAGACGGTGGTGCAGCCAGTCAGAATGCCCTCCATGGTGCATCTGCAGAAATGTGCGAGTGTCTTTGGTGACACACCAAATCTCCTCAAACTCCTACTGAAATGTAGCTGCCTTCTTTGTAACTGCATCAATATGTTGGGCCCCAAGATAGGTCCTTAGAGATGCTAATAATCAGGAACTTGAAATTGCTCACTCTTTCCACTTCTGATCCCTCGATGAGGACTGGTGTGTGTAACATAACAAGAATTTCTCATGAAAACAAGAACTTTACATCCAGATCTACTTATAGGTAATTTTTCCTTTGCCTGTAGTAAGGCATGAATATTCTCCAACAATAATGCATCATCAAGTTTTACTTTGTCCATCCATGACAGTTTATATTATGGGAGATTCCATGGACCTTGTAGAAAGGTTTGTCAAGAGTTTGGAATGATTGTGTTGAACAATATATTTTACACAAAGGAATGTAGTCGTCTTACCATATATAGACAAGTGTGGTTGCCGTCATCAATGGTCACTGTGTAGACATGGGCCACAGTCCTACCTTAAAGTTCAGTAATCATCTTATGTTATATTGATGGAAGCAACTGACATGGTGCTTGTATTACACTGAGTTATCTACTCTTTCTGTGTTGCAAAACATCACTTTTGATGTTTACTTTATCAAGAGCCCAATCATAATGATTTTGTCACTGATATACAGTGAATCTTTCAGAGGTGTGCCAAATGTTTGCCTTTGAAGTAAAATTAATAGTCATAAAGAAGTGCTCTCCGAGCACAATACATTAAACGATTAAATAATAAATGGCCTTTCAATCACATTAGAGGAAAGGGATCATTAAAACTGAAATTAAACTTCGTGCACAATATGTTACTTAGTTAACCACTATTTATCTCACCGTTGTGCCAGCTGTTCGGGTAGGCTTAAAGTTCTTGCGGTCATGTTGAGGTGCTCCCCCTGCAAGCAGATATTCACAAAAGATCTGAGAAGCTCCCTCACTGGCTGGGCTGGGCATGGTTGGTAGAATCTGCCGTCTGGAAAAGCTGGCTGTGATGAGTGCCTGAGAGGCAGAGGCCAGGGAAGAAATGCTGATATGCTGAAACAGCTTAGGACTTCTGAGGCCTGCAATGCCTCTGGGACTGTCAGAGGACAGGGTGCCAATCTGCTGTGGCCCCAGATCACACCATTGTCACCAGATCACCCTTGTCCCTGCTTCCCAGTGGTACATTGACATGTACTCATGCTTTTCCTCTGATCCCACACAACCACTAGACTGGAAATGTTCTGTTACGAGCCACTCCATTACCTGAGCGTTACCAGAGTCTGATGCCGATGTTTGTGCCTCTTCCAAAATTGAAAATGACATGCTCCTCATTCTGTTTGACCTCATGAGAAAAGTTGGACATGGACTTGATCCGGAACACCTCATCGAATCAGACCAGCGTGTTGATCTCTACACCAAACCGAAGCATGCATCCTCACTGACCTCGTGGTCCTCATCTAACTCCTACCGGTCAGTACCACTGTGCAGAACCCTCCATCCCGCTGACACAGTAGGCTGCCACTCCTTTCTGTATGACTGTGGCTCACAAGGTTAGGTATCTTCCCTTGTGTGGCATGACTGTCTAGTCCACACTGTTCCCTTATGGTACAAGTTTTCATTTGCAGGGTCATCATTAATCTGTAACTCTCCCTCCTCCAATTGATCAACAGTAAGTTTCATCATCTCACCAGGATTCTGTGACAATGTGTCACCCATCCTCAAAAAAGTAATCAAGGCAAAAACAATATCATGACTGGATTATGTGTACACGGCCTTTGAGGAAAATGCCAATCAAGTTTTAATTCAGAAGGGTCACTTAAACAAGTGACTGATTTATCTTTGAATAATTTTACAAAAATGAATACATGGAATACAGTCTTATTTTAATAAGGACAATCTTTCATGGGACATTGCAGTTCAGTGTACAGTTCAATTATGTTACTGAATTAGAAAATCAACAGCCTGGACTAAAGTAGCAAGTTCAAATTCCAGCAGGGCGGCTCAGGAATTTAATGTTTTTCTGAGCTCCTGAGGCCAGTGGAGGTCTTAGCTCCAACTTCTCATCTGCAGAGGAGTGCCTGCCGTTTTTAAGTTTCTCCGTTGTTTTAAACATGTGCAGAAACACAGTGCCACCAAGTCTCTTTCAGACAGTGTTCCAGTCCACGCTTACTCAAGAGAAAGAACGGTAACTAAGTACCTCCATTTAACATCCTATGTTAGAGTAACTTCATGCCAAGTGATATTACTCTGTTCCGTTTTCCCTTAGCTGAAGGCACCTCAGTTTTATTGCCCCTCAGCATCCTTCTCCCAATCTGGAAAAAAATACACCAAGGCAACTCATCCTCTACCATGACCATTTTCTGACGGATGCAGATTTTAATTCGGACAGTATAATGTCATCATTACCTTTCAGCTGGTTGCTACCTTGGTCATCAGGGATTGTTTCAGTTTGCGGTCATTCCTTCCAATCATTTTGAGCCATCTGTCCTCACGGATATCAAAATCATCATGTTCCACTGGAGTATGTTCACTCCATTTTACTGTGCATCCACTCAGTGTGCATCCCCTTCATAGATAGACAGCATACTGACAAACAGAATGACACTGTGGTACCCCAGCTGCAGCAAGACAGATCACAAAACACTTCAAAGGGTGATTAGGACAGCCCAGCACATCACTGGGGCTCAGCTACTGGACTTGGAAACACTCTACAACTCTCAATGCCTACAGCACACTTGTAACATCATTACAGATTCATCCCATCAAGGACACTGTCTGTTCAATCTCCTGCCATCTGGTAGGAGATACAGAAACATCTTAGCCAAAACAATTAGACTGAAAACAGCTTCTTCCCGCGGGTGGTTGTGCAGCTGAATAATGCCAATAGACTTTGGGTGTTATGGACTACCAAAGTCCCTTGTTGTATGTAAACATGGGATTTTAAAAAATTAAACCATACTGCATGCTTTGTAAATATCTGGTTTGCACAGACTGGAGTAACACTGCAATCTCGTTGTCTTGTGCAATGACAACAAAGTTCTATTCTATTCTATTCTTCACTGGTGCATCGTTTGATACCTCATTGCCCTGATTTCCCTGAAAAACATTTGTGAGCAGTGAAAATTTCATTTGCACTCTAATGCTGCCTCAATATTCTGTCCTCCCTGTCACTTACAAAGTCAATAATATCCATTTAATGAAAACAAAGTAATGAAACAATTAAAAATGAAGTAATTATTGCTGACTCCCAGAGACTGCATGATGCCTTTAAATTATTTCCCACTGCCGTAAACACAGCCTTTTATCACACTGAAACAGCATCCAACTGAACAGAGAGCACTTTTAGAAACAGACTAAGACAACCGCGCTGCTCCAGAGAGCGCTATATGAGGTCATTCTTACCCTCGGCCATTAGGCTCTAGAATGAGTCAACCTGTAGCTGGGGAAGTAATGAGCCCCTCCTGATAGACTGTTTGAGAGCACTTATTTTTTATTCTTTCTTACTTCTCTTCTAATATCTGTATAACTGTGCACCTGTAATGTTACTGTGACACTGTAATTTCCTTTTTGGGATCAATGAAGTATCTATCTGTCTATCTACCTACCTCTCCTCCCCTTATCCCATGGGATAATCCTGCCCTTAGCTGAGTGGCATCGGGCATTTTGATAGCTGCCCAACCAAATGCAGTGTGAGTTATTTCAAAGGTTCTGCACACTTTGACCCTCCTGGAGAGCTCCTTAAGAAGAGGGATTTGGACAGGACTCTCCTTCAGTGACTCATGCTTCATCATGTGATCTTTACACGTGTCCTTGATGGTGTCGTCACCACCAATGGAACTGGCAGACTGTGGTTACTAGGTTAGCCCCTTCTGTCTTTCGTAGAAAACCTCTGATAAGCTGGCATGCTCAGAACTTTAGTGGTTAACCGATATTCTGGACAATGACATGTCATTTCGATTGATTACCCAGCACACTTTTAATTCACTTTCTTTTAGATGTTACATAATATGATTATAAATTGGGCAGTGAACCAGCTAAGTTGAAAGGGAATGCTTGAGGTCATATGACCATGAGACACAAGAGCAGAATTAGGCCACTCGGCCCATCAAGTCTGCTCCACCATTCTATCATGACTGATTTATTAACTCTCTTATCCCCATTCTTCTGTACTCTCCCCGTAACCTTTGACGCTTTAACTGATCAAGAACCTCTCAACCTCCACTGTAAGTATACTCAGTGACTTGAACTCCACAGCCATCAGTGGCAATAAATTCCACAGATTGACCACCCTCTAGCTGAAGAAACTCTTTCTCATGTCTATTCTAAATGGATGCCCCTCAGTCCTGAGGCTGTGTCCTCTGGTCCTAGACTCACCCACCGTAGGAAACATCCTCGCCACATCCACTCTGCCCAGGCATTTCAATATTCAATAGGCTTCAATAAGATCCCCCCTCATACATCTAAACCCCAGTGAGTACAGGCCCAGCAACATCAAATGCTCCTCATGCATTAACCCTTGCATTCCTGGAATCATTCTCATGAACTTCCTCTGGATCCTCACTGATACCAGCCCATTTTTTCCTGGATGTAACATGTTCATCCCTGTATTCATCACCTTTTTAAATTTTGCCCCAACTTTACACTTCAGCTCATCCCACTGACTGTAATTTTGCCCTATCATCTGCCTGTCCTTCCACATAGTCTCACTACACACTCTATCTACTGCCCCATCCTCAGCCCTGTCACTCTGATTACCACCCCCCTGCCAAGTTAGTTGTAACCCTCCTCAACAGCTCTATCAGACCTGCCTGCAAGGATATTGATTCCCCCTTGGGTTCAGCTGTAACCTATCCTGTCCTATAGGTCATACACACCTTCCCCAGAAGAAATCCCAATGAGCCATAAATCTGAAACCCATCCAGAAGTGGAGGAATCAGGGCCCAGATAAGTTGGAAGTGAAAGTGGTAACTGGGGACTAGGTGAGTACAAAGGGAGTATGGGAAAGGGGAGTACAGGACCAGGACTGGGTGAATGGAAAGGATGTTTGAGAATGGAAGCTTTTATGAGTGGAAAGGGAGCATGGTAAAAATGACCTGATGTGCCATAGGCCAATCCAAGTAGCCAGATGGTAGACAAACAGAGCCTTCTATTTTTACTGTGCTCTGGTAGACTGGAGTATTGGAAGATTGCTATCATCAGTGGCATGGAGTTTGGTCACGACTGTTTGTGGAGCTAGGAGTGCATTTTATAGAGGATTAATGTTCCTACCATAATGAGCAATGCAGAACTCCATGATATTTCCTACCTGTATACGTTATCCTTGGCAAAATACTCTAACGCTGCAAGATCGACAACTCTGTCACACATTGCATCAGATTGTTAAAGTGCAAGTGGTGCCATTGATGCACTCAACCTCCGTTCTGATCAGTTGTGGGATAGATTCATATTAATTCTCTTTCTGGTAAACAAATTTCCCCCCACTCCTTCCTTTATTCCCCCCTCTGACCTTTTACTTCTTCTCACCTACCTATTATTTCCATCTGGGTCCCCTCCTTCCCTTTTTCTCCTCACTCTCCTCACCTATCCGATTCCTTCTCCTCCAGCTCTTTGACCTTTCCCACCCACCTGGCTTCACCTATCATCTTCCTGCTAGCCTCTTCCCCCGCTCCCCCGCCTTTTAGTTCTGGCATCTTTCTCCTTCCATCTCAGTCCTGAAGAAGGGTCTCAACCCAAAACGTCAACCATCTACTCTTTTCCACTGATGCTGCCTGCCCTGTTGAGTTCCTCCAGCATTTTGACTGTGTTGCCTCATATTATTCTGGTACCTCTGATGTAAAACAATGCTATGTCATGGAGGGGAATGGATTAGTAGGTTGCCTTCAATTCTTTCTGGTTATCATTATTGGGTTGAACTAGACATAATCATCATCATCATTATTATGTGCTTTGTTGTATTATGCAGGTCGTCATGGTGATGGTGGGGGCAAAGCAGGTACTACACCTTGCCCAACGGTGATCTGCAGGCTAGTGGGAGTGAAGGAGCATCTTTCACCTCCTCTGGTAGAGACGTGTCTCTGGCCTGCTACCCCGTAAAACCATCCTAATTGTCTCCCACTGGTTTGCACAATGCTTTCAATGATAAGCATTTCCAGGGTTCAATGCCATTGCACCCTGGAGAATACATGTAACAGCCGATAAAATGTTGTTTTTCCACGGTCAAGGCCTTTTCTTTCTATTCTGTGTTTGTTCTTGGTTTGACTGTTTTGGATTTACGGTCTGTTTATTACCGCCTTCATGATGCTTCGCCACTTGCGCTCGTCTGCCGTCCGGACACACCATGGTGGTCCATTTGCCATCCAGCAATGAGGGAGGTCCCCAGTGGAGGACTCTTTAAGCAGGAGTCCTCCATCCTTATACTGGAGACCTGGGATAGAGACTGTCACACAGAGCAGTACTGTGCAACAGATTCTAAGTTGGTTTATGGACTCCCCATCTGCCTATCATTTCTGTGGCTGAGATGAGATGCTGTGTCATGTATAGATGGACTGTGAGAGGTTGCGGCCTCTGTTTGAGAATCTGAAGGGTCTGATCTTCAAGTTTTGGCTGAATTTCAGCCCCACACTCCTGCTCTTCTATTGTCCAGTGTGGATGGGGAGGGGGGTGGGGGGATGGGGGAGTCATTTGGAGATCGCCTAGTCAGTATGGTCCTGGGTCCGAACAAGTTGGCTGAGTAGAGGCGGTCGAGAATTCTGCTCAAGCCAATTGCCTGCCCCTCTTCCAGGGTTATGTCTGTGCCCACACGTCTGGGGAGAAGGAGAAAGTGAAGTCCACTGGAGCAAGGGGATTTTCCAGGTCAGTGGGCACCACAGAGGCCTGAGTGCATTCTGAATAGCGATGACTGCGTTATAATTCAAAACTGTAAAATAGTGTGGATCATAAAGTACTGTAATATTGTAATAAAGTGAGTTTCGTAATCACTGAATAAACCGGCTTTGGAATTGGAAAATAATGTTTTGCCACTGACACCCTTTACAATTGGCCATGCAGAATTTCTGCAAACAAATCCTTTCCAGGCCCTTTTCTTGTGGTACTTTTGATATTCTGATATATGAGGTTCCTGTGAACGTAATTGCATGCATCAAGACCTTTGTTAATCGTAAAAGCATTGCTGTCCCATTTACTGAGTGAGTAGGTGTAATTGCAGACAAACAGTGGTTTGACATTTGCATGCTTTTTTCAAGAATTACTTGGGACTGTTTGGGAGCCATGGATTACTGCCATCCACATGATGGATTACTCTTGCATCTGCATTGCAGCCTGCATGGGCTAATTAGTTAAATTTCCAGGCCCATCAAAGCAATTGGAATTGTGTTATCTAGTACAGCTGCACCCTCCCATCCTCTCATTGATAAGCTCTCATTCACTGTGTACTAGGGAGATTCTAAGCCCAGTTTGTTGCTGCTGGTGCTCAGGGCTCAGTTACCATAACATCCAAGAAACCAAAATTGCTACCTTTTCCAACAGTCGGCCCATCTGCTGGAGCAGTAGTCTGTGTGTGTGAGTGATCGGTGTTGAATGCCAAGCCTTGAGCTAAGCATATCTAAGGACACAGTGTGGGAACAAGCCTTTGCCTGCCATATCCATGTTCACCAGTGGCCACCCATCCCTATCAGTACCATCTCCCAGCACGTGGCCAGTTTCCTTCAATGCCTGGCTAATTCAATGCTCATTGGACACCTCTTAATTACCATCACTGACGGATTCCACCACATTCCCTGGCAGTGATTCAGCTACTCAATAACATCTTGGTGAGGAATGTCCCAGTCAGATCCCCTCTAAATCTTTTGCCCCTTACCCACAATCTATGTGCTCTAGCTTTAGCCACCTTTAATAAGGGGTAAATGATTCCTAACTATACCCTCATAATTTCATATCCAGTACCTCTATCATATCCTCTCTTAGATTCCTCCACTCCAGGGAGAACAGACACAACCTCCCCGTACCAGCCCGTATTCCCTGGGCCCTCACTCCTGGTTGCCAGAATTGTGTCACTTTCTTCCGAGGATGGCCTCCATACCTCCTTCCCCTGCAGGTGATCTCTCGGACAAATGTCTCCAGGAATTTGAGTGTACACCCTCTCCTGTTCTCAACCTCCCTATCGGCCATTCTCCACAAAGCGCATCTTAGGAGTTGCAACAGTGCCTGGTGTAGGCAGCGGTGTTGGAATACATCAAGGAGCCTTTCCAGAGCTTGAGGGTGAGGCTGTGAGTGATTCAAATCTCTGCAGATGCACATACTATTTACCAAAACAGATAGCCTTTTCAGAAAATTGCAAAACTGTGCAGAAGACAGGGATCACAAAGGAACATTGCATCTCTCTTGCAGCATTTTAAAACAGCACAAACACGCGATACAACATTGAAGTAATGCTTCAAAATTGGAGCAGAAGAATTTCTAGGCCACCCTGTTTCACGGTTCAGGATACGCGAGGTATTCATAAAAAAAAATCAGAAGAAAGAATCTGCATTCATGTGGTGCCTTTCCTAACCTCAGGATGTCTAAATATGTGGTAACCATGAGTACTTTTACAGCATGGTCACTCTGGCAACGCAGAGAAGATGGATTACAGTTTCCAGCAATTACGTAACCAGAGGAATTGCAGAATCAGGTTTAACATCACCAGCATGTGTCATGAAATTCGTTAACTTTGCAGCAGCAGTGCAATATACAATAATAGAGAAAAACTGAGAATTACAGTATGAATATATATATTTAATAGTTGAATGAGTAGTGCAGTAGTGTTCACAGGTTCTATGTCCATTCAGAGGTCCGATGGCAGAGGGGAGGAAGCTGTTCCTGAATCATTGAGGGTGTGCCTTCAAGCTTCTGTACCTCCTTCCTGGTGGTAGCAATGAGAAGGGGGCATGTCCTGGGTGGTAGGGGTTCTTAATGATGGACACTGCCTTTTTTGAGACATGGCTCCTTGAAGGCCTTTGCCCATGTTGGAGCTGGATAATTTTACAAGTCTTTGCAGCTTACTTCGATCCTGTGCAGTCGCCCCTCCCTCCCATACTAGACAGTGATGCAGCCAGTTAGAATCCTTTTAACGGTATATCTGTAGAAATTTGTAATTTGGTTTTCCTCAAACTGCTTATGAAATACAGCTGCTGTCTTTCCTTCTTTATAGCTGCGTCAACATGTTCAGATGTTGACACCCAGGTACTTGAAATTGCTCACTCTTTCCACTTCTGATCCCCCATTGAGAACTGGTGTGTGTTCCCTCACCTTAGCCTTCCTGAAGTCCACAAGCAGGTCTTTGGTCTTACTGATGTCGAGAGCAAGGTTGTTGCTGCGACACCACTCAACTAGCTGGTATATCTCAGTCCTGTACGCCCACTCGTCACCATCTGAGATTCTGCCGACAATGGTTGTATCATCAACAAATTTTAGATGGCACTTGAGCTGTGCCTAGCCACGCAGTCATGGATATAGAGAGGGTAGAGCAGTGGGCTAAGCATAAATCCCTATGGTGTGCCAGTGTTGATCGTCAGCAAGGAGGAGATGTTATCACCAATCCACATAGATTGTAGTCTTCTGGTTAGGAAGTCAAGGATCCAATTGCAGAGGGAAGTACAGAGGCCCAGGTTCTGGAGCTTTTCGATCAGAACTGTAGGAATGATGATGATGGTGTTAAACACTGAACTGTAGTCAATAAACAGCATACTGTCATCGATATTTATATCGTCCAGGTGATCCAAGGCTGTGTGGAGAGCCAATGAGATCGCATCCACCATGGACTTATTGTGGCGATGGACAAATTGCAGTGTGCCCAAGTCCCTGCTGAAGCAGGAGTTGATTCTAGCCATAACCAACCTCTCAAAGCACTTTGTCACTGTAGATGTGAGTGCCACTGGACAATAGTCCTTAAGGCAGCTCACCATGGTCTTCTTGGGCACTGATATAATTGTTGCCCTTTGAAGCAAATAGAAACTTCCAGCTGTAGCAATGAGAGATTGAAAATACCTTTGAACACCCCCCGCCAGTTGGTTGGCACAGGTTTTCAGAGCTTTACCAGGTACTCCATAGGGACCTGTCACTTTGCAAGGGTTCACCCTCTTGAAAGACAGCCTGACGTTGGCATCCGAGATGGAGATCACTGGGTCACTGGGTCCTGCAGGGATCCTCGTAGCTGTACAATGGAGAAACAACATTCAGATAAATAGCTCCCTGCTATTGTTTATACTCTAAAATTATCCCTTCATTCTTCTTCAGCTAACCCTCCCATTCCTTTTTCCCTTGTGTATTTATTCTGCTTCCACATAAATTTGCCTTCACTATCCACCTCAATTATTTTTCTTGATAGTGAGCACCACCTTCTTACTGCTGAAGAAGTTTCTCCTGAATTGCCATAGGATATTTTTGGAATTGTTTCAGATCTTTGGCTGCTGATTTTACTCTGAACCATTAATAGCAATGCTTCCTTTCTGTTTACTTTAACGAGCCTTGTCATAATTTTAAAAACCTCTGCCATGCCAGTCCATTTCCTGTGTCTCACTTCTTTTGAGAGAAAGGATCCCAGCTTATTCCCTGTCAAAATCCACTCTGGATGTTAGTTGAGGGTAAATGCTAGAGGAAACTTCCGTAATCTTCTCAAGTGGTTTTGATAGCCTACTGTCAGCAGATGAACCTAGGAGTTAACATCTTTGCACCTGTATTTGTGCATTGAAAGTATAAGCCTGGATGATCTGTTTGACCTCTGGAATGGAATTTGACTCACAGGCAAGCGAGCCATCACTCAGCCAAGGCCCATGTTTTCTCTTCAAAATGTTTCCATATTGGGAAACATTCGAGTAAAGAATGGACAGATTGAGCCTCTCTAAAAATAACGCATGTCTCCTTGCCAGATCTTATGAAAGTTTTCCACTGTAGCAGATGTAAATTGGAATGTCTAAGGCTTCATTTTCATCTCTTTCATCAACATCGATTTAGGAATGTAACTTTTCCTGTGTGGTTTCCCTGTAAGTATTTTTTCATACCTAGGAAATCAAAAATAAATTCAGAAGAAAGTGGAAGCAATGTTCAACCCTGCCTTCTCTCAGTTCACCTACAGTTCCTCATCTAAATTCTCATTTATTTCCTGTAAAGAATTCTCTCCCTTACAGCTTTCTGTTCTGAAAATCTAATGCCAATGTTTTGCTCTTTCAAAACTCTAACACTCCCTGTACTTTTTTTCAAACTCTGCAGATACTCTTTTAAACATAAGGGAATGGTCTAGCCTCGAGCCCTCTAAACCACTATCCTTTCTGGAAATACCCCCATCCTCAAGGTCCTTGAATTTTGAATCGTGTTGTCTGTTTATTGACATGCTTGCTGAAGGTACCTAGGTCAGGATGACTGATGTGACTGCAGTCATGGATCATTGTGCTGTTTGTCATTCTGTACCTGACTTGGGCCCTTGGCTCCAAAGTGGAGCATAGGCCATCGATGACCTCCCATCTCCATCATCCTCTGAGGCTGATGGTGTTGTTGGTATTCATCAACACCTCTGCAATCCATTGCATTCACTGTACAGGGGATTAGCCTACACAGCTTCACCAGAGCCCTGTTGGCCTGCCTTACCCATTTCCACTTCTCACGACGGGGACATAGGGTTGGACTTGGAGAGGCTTGTCATTCCGTACCAGCCTATTTCTTTTATGTTTAGTCCAGCTTGACAGAGACTGGTGGGTTTTTCCTATTCTGATTACTTAGCCTTTGAATGAAAGAACTATGTGGCCTTCTCAAGTTTTATTCTTGCTTCATGATGATGTTGATACATAAGCTTTCATGCGCAAAAATCCACATGCTATTTCTTTCCTTTTCTCTTTGAGCTCTTTAGATCCATATTCGATCTCTGCAAGGAACTCTAACTTTACTTTCAAATCCTTCACAGTGCCTCTATCTTCACTGGACAATTATAGTCTCCTTCAGCTTGCCTGGTTCTGAGTCACATGTTCCTTCATCACCTTCAGCACTTTCTCTTCTAACTCTTAACAACTCTGTTAGCTCATGAGAATGGAACTGACCTAGAGTTATAGAGCACTACAGCACAGAAGCAATTCCTTATTGCTTTGCTTTTTCCTGCATTGCTCCGCCTTCCCTTTCCCTTTCTTCCATGGTCCATGCTCCTCTCCTATCCGATTCCTTCTTCTCCAGCCCTCAACCTTTCTGACCCACCTGGCTTCACCTATCACCCTCCAGCAAGCCTTCTTCCCCTTCCCCCACCTTTTTATTCTGGCATCTTCCTCCTTCCTTCTCAGTCCTGAAGAAGGGTCTCAGCTCGAAGAGATCCACTGTTTATTCCTTTGCGTAAATGTTGCCGGATCTGCTACGTTCCTGCAGCATTTTACGTGTGTGTGTGTGTGTGTGTGTGTGTGTGTGTGTGTGTGTGTGGTTAAGGAATTAAAGATCTGTATTCCCAAGTCTCTTTGTTCTACTGCACACCTTCATGCCCTTCCACTCACTTTGTAAGTCCCACCCTGGTTTGTTCTCCCCAAAGTTCATCATATCCAGAAGTACAGGAGTGGTAAGTGCCAAGAACATTCAACATCTGTGGACTCCCACCTGAATTTTCTGGATTTTATTACCACTGCTCTTGCTTCAACACAAGGCCTCTTAGAATCCTATTACGTTGTGCTCTTAATCATCAAACATTGTTTTACACTCCCAATGCCCTTGCGGCTCTCCTGTGAAGCACTCTGACATGTACTCTACGTGGGGTATGCTTTGCGTAGGAGTGTGATCAGCCAATCGGTATGTAAGATACTGCAGCAGCCCATGAACTGGGGTCTGGCTCGAGCGTGCCATTGGAGAATTCCTGCCCTGCATAAACCCACCAGGCTAAAGAGAAAGAAACGTTATCTTTTATGAAGATGACAGTGGACCATCTTTCAAATGTGGATTGCTTGAGCTCCTTGTGTTCAAGGTCACAAGGTAGAAGTGCTCAGGCAGCGATTTGTAAGCATTTTCATGGAAATTGCTTTTTAGAGCGAGAGAACAAAATGAATGCAGATCCAAACTGTGTTCTACTCTCCTGTCGTTATGTCTCTGAATGACTCATCCCATTCAATCAGCCAAAGTACTCAGAACAACTCTGAATAAAACACAGAGTAGTTAAATACTGAATGCTTTGCTTTCAAGGGCATTAATGTTATTTTGTTTTAACAAGGCTCAGCTAAATTGTCAGCTTCTGGACTTGTTTGCCATGATAAATGAATTTCACATCTTTATTCCCCAGCAAGAGCACTAATAGATGGTTGGAGAGAACCTTTCCTGAGGCTGTTTGTCATCAAATTAAGACAGCAGTTGTCCCAGAAAAGTAGTTGTTTCAAACGCTGAAAACTGAGGACAGTTTTAGTGTCGAAGAAGCTTATGGGAGGAAAAAGACCAAGTACTCTGAACTGGCAACTGAAGCTGCCCAGAATGGCTGGAAGACCAAGATTTTCCCTGTAGAAGTGGGATGCAGGGGATTCGTTGCTACATCTCCGACCAGTCTATTGAAGAAGATGGAGGTGAGGGGTCACTCCCTCCAACAAACAATCAAGTCCTTGTCAAATACAGCAGAAGAAAGCAGCAATTAGATTTGGATTAAAAGGAAAGAGAACAACTGGGCTGAAGACAGGAGGGTATGGAACTGAGGGGAGTGTATCTGGGACGCCAGGTAGCACCACTGAGCCCTCTGGAGACGTCGTGGGCTTATCAACGAAATGTCAAAGACCCCGATGACGTACCTACCCTCCCTCCTTGTCACCACTCCAAGCTCACTGCCAACATCGAGAATGCTGACTTACCACAGGGATTGAAACATCAAGTCCTAGTAGCTCTACTACCAAGGACAGGACTGTCGTTGGCTCACTGGGTCAAATTTACATGGTATATTTGACCCAATGTGTACATCTAGGTTTAATGAGGTTTAACAGAGAACAGCAACCAAGCAGCAGCATATTTTAAAGAAACTGAACGCCTCCATTGTAAGTGGTTGGCAAAGATCCTGTTTCATCGATTGCAGAAGGCATAGGGTAGAGAGAATGCTGCATGAGTGATGAGTGTCCAGTAATGGCACACATCACTTACCTGGTGGATGAGGGTTTCCATCTTGTCCATAGCTAAGAACTTTACAAGCTGCATGAGTGGGTAGGTGAGAATGGCAAGGCTAGAGCCCAGTCCAGAGTGGATGGGACAGAATAAGGCCATGGGAAACCGAGACAGAGTCTAGACTAGAATATCTGGGGCAGGGTCTCCAGATCAGAATGGCTAAAACCAGTTCCAGATAGGGTTGGCTTGAATAGAGTCTTGACTATGATAGATCCCATCCGGCATCCAGACTGAGATAAAAATAACAATACTCAGCAGGTTAAACAGCATGTGAAACAAGAAATGATTAAAGTTTTTGATGAGAGGTCAATGGCCTACATTATTGGTTCTGCCTCAAGGCAGCAGATTTGCTGGGGCTTTGACAGAGATCTTCCGATCCACGCGCCACAGGCTATGTTCGAAAAAAGTGGAGAATGGCCAATGTTGTTCTTTGTTTAAGAAAAACAATCGGGATAACCTTGGAACTTTTAGGATAGTGAGCCTTCCATCAGTGGTGGAGAAAAGATTCTTAAGAACAAAATTTACTTGAATTTGGAAAAATGAGGACTTACTGCAGATAGCATGGTTTTGTGTGGGAAAGGCCGTGTCTTACAAACTTTTTTGAAGCGGTGATGAAAGTGATTAGTGATGCTAGGGCGGTCAGTGGATGTGGATTACATGGACTTCAGTAAAGCATCCATCCCCATAGACTCTGCGGGGATAAGGTCCACAAATGTGGGGACTTTGATGCCTTTTGCCTTGGGGTCCCAACCTTGCATCTGATAGTGTGAAGCTCTCACTCAAAAAGAGTGGGTTGTATTCCCTGGAGTGTCAGAGGCTAAGTGGTGACCTGATAGTTTATAAAGTTAAGTTTATAAAATTATGAAAGGCATAGACAGGGTAGATAGCCTTTTTCTCCAGGGTGGAAGGGCCAAATATTAGAGGGCATGGATTAAGATGAGAGGGGGGACTGTATGAAGGAAAATTATGAAGCAATTTTTTAGACAGAGCATCGAATACTCCAGAATAGCTGGGACAGAGTACTGAAAACTGCAGAGGGAATCATCACCATGACAATCAGACAGAAAAGTAGAATTGAGGTCAATTGGATCATTCTGATTTACTGCTGGAGCACGTGGCCAACCCCTACTTCCATTTCTTTTGACTCCTCTCTTGTGCTAAGATAGTTGTCTATTTCAAAACAGAGACTGACAGAATTTTTTTAGCCTTCTCTCCCTCCCCTAGTTATTTTCAGATACATGGTAGATGGCCAAAAATGTAAATCATTAATGCTTCCAACTCAGAGCGAAATTCTGTTGATTATAAATTTATGCTTGGGTGATTGGATTCCATAACTTCAAATCCACATCAACAAAGGAGGAACACACATCAAAGTTGCTGGTGAACGCAGCAGGCCAAGCAGCATCTCTAGGAAGAGCTGCAGTCGACGTTTCAGGCCGAGACCCTTCGTCCAGCATCTGCAGAATTCCTGTTGTTTGCGTCAACAAAGGAGGAAATGGCTTTAATTTTCTTGACTAGAATTCAGTGTTAAAATGTTCAATTACTACAGTCTTGGAACGACAATTGATAAGGGTGAGATAATAGATTCAAAAATAACTGAAAAATATTAAGAGAACAGATCTCCATAAGAGTAAACAGGAGTTGGAGAGGGAGGTGAACCAGACAGTTGTTCATAAGATCTGATTTGGTGTCAGTGGACTGTGTGTTATTTTGTGTGCTGTAGTATTCTTTGATTGTTTTATTTATTTATTTATTTATTGAGATACAGCATGGAATAGGCCCTTTCAGGACTTCAATCAACGCTGCCCAGCAATCCCCCGATTTAACCCTAGTCTAATCACAGGACAATTTACAATGACCAATTAACCTACCAACTGCTGCATCTTTGGACTGCAGAATAGTCCGGGGCACCCAGGTCACGGCAAGAACATACAAACTCCCCACAGGCAGTGGCAGGAATTGAACCCAGGTCACTCGTACTGTAAAGCCTTGTGCGAACCACTATGCTACCACGCCGCCCCCATGTATGTGTTGTAACACTGTAATCTATGCTGGAACAGTATCATTGCCTGAAAATTCATTGACTTCATTGTTGGGTCGTTCCACAGGGCATTCTTACTAAGTCAGTGATTCTTCCCTCCCTTTCTTTCCTCACTCCCCTTGGTTTTCTTCGGTGTCTTCCCTTAAGTAAGGGCCCTTAAGGACTGTGCACTCTTTTTGTGTGGGATGTAGCAGAGGATGCTTTTGAACGGAAAATCCTACAAAAGGTAGTGGTTGTGGCCCAGTACGCCATGGGTAAAGTGCTCCCAACCATTGAGTATGAAATGCTGTCAGAGGAAAGCAGCATCCATCATCGGAGATCCCCACAACCCAGGCCATGCTCTTTTCTTGCTGCTGCCATCAGGTAGAAGGTACAGGTGTCTCAGGACTCACACCACCAGGTTCAAGAACAGCTTCTACCCCTCAACCATCAGGCTCTTGAACAAAAGTAGATAACTACACACACTTGCCCCATCGTTGAGATGTTCCAATAATCATTGATCTCACTTTAAGGACGCTTTATCTTGCTATCTCATGTTCTCTTTATTTATTACCATTTATTTATATTTGCATTTGCACAGTTTGTTGTCTTCTGCACTCTAGTTGATCTTTCATTGATCCTGTTATAGTTACTATTCTACAGATTTGTTGAGTATGCCCGCAGGAAAATGAATCTCAGGGTTGTATATGGTGACATATGTGTACTTTGATAATAAAAATTACTTTGAACTTTGAACTAAGTATAAAGGCCAGGTTGGTATATGCTGTTGCCTATCCCCTGGACCAGGATAGATGGCTGACAACATTTTCCATTGATCACAGTGCTGTAATGATTTTCACTGTAGTGACACTCAGTAGAGTTGATGGGATGGGGAAGAACAGGGTAGCTATTATTCCCTGAGTACCAGCCCTGCGATATGCCTGGCAAAAGGGTTAGGATTAGGGGTTGGAAAAGTTCAGAGTGAATGAGTCACAGGTGTTATCTGGGAAGCTGGTGTTGAAATGCTGAGGGAGAAGTAACCCCTGTGGCCCGTGAAGAGCTCTGGGTTTTAGGTGAGAACATGAAGCCCCATAAGAGTACGGTCGGGCATGGATCAGTGACCATCTTCATGCAGCATGACACACGTCAGGGGCAATATCAATGCGGCCACAAAGAGGCATGACAGTGGCAATATCTCATTAGGAGTTTGAGAAGATTTGTCATGTCACCAAAGGCACTTCCAATTTTCTACAGGTGTACAACAGAGAGCATTCTAACTGGCTGCATCACCATCTGATATGGGGGGGGGGGTGGGAGAGGGCTGCTACTGATGAAAATAAGCTGCAGAGACTTGTAAACTTAGTCAGTTCCATCATGAGCACTAGCCTGTGTAGCATCCAGGACATCTTCAAGGAGCGATGCCTCAAAAAAGTGGTGTCCATCATTAAGAACCCTCACCTCCCAGAACATACCTTGCTCTCATTGCTAGCACCAGGAAGGAGATACAGAAACCCTAAAGCACACATTCAAAGATCCAGGAATAGCTTCTTCCCCTCTGCCATCTGATTTCTGAATGGACATTGAACCAATGAACACTACCTCACTACATTTTTATTTCTATATTTGTACTACTTATTTAATTTAACTATTTTATTTTTATAGATATATACCTGTAATTCGTGCTTTTTTCTATTATTATGTATTGCATTGTACCGCTCCTACAAAGACAACACGTTTCACGACACATGCCGGTGATATTAAACCTGATTCTGATCACCTGGAATGATCCAAGTGCATTGTCGTGGAAATCTGAAGCCGGGGGAGACATTGTTTCCAGGAAAGGTTGTAATGATTTGATCTGTATGGACGGTATGCAAGACAAGCTTTTCGTTGTCTCTTGGTACACGTGACAATAATAAACCAATTCCAATTCCAGGAAGGAACATTCATCCCCGCGGACTCTGCAGGGGCAAAGTCTATAAATGTGTGGACTTTTATGCCTTTTGCCTTGGGGTTCCTGAGATTGCCAATAGTGTGCCTTGACTCATGGCTGAACCTTCCAAGTCAAACAGCACAGCCGGGTGACCACAGTATGAAGCACTGTTTGTAAATACTCAGGAGTTTCTGTGTCACGTAGTAACAGTCAAACTGAATGATCTGCACTTGCTGTGAATCATAAACTTTAGGTGTGAGCGGCCCTGTAAGTGGTACAACTCAAGAGTAAGCAGGGTTATGGAAAGTTTAACTCAGCTTAAGATATTTTTGAGTTTTTTTTTAAATTTACAGGTCCAGTTTTGCAAACAGAGAGGAGAGTTTGGGCTCAAGTTTAATTCAAGGACGAGAATGTGAGGGAATTAGTGGTCAGGTCTCCGCTATGCATTCGAAGGCTAGGGATGCAGAAGTGGGACACCCGTGGTCAGATACCAGATGTCTGGCCTGCAGAGCAGTGTGGCTAAGAGCTAGTGCCCCCCCCCACAGGTTCAGTAAGTTGTTAGCGGGTTCCAGAGTCTGAGTTCCAAGCAGACAGGAGAAACTAGGTCCAGTGACACCCCCTGGGTATATGAATCAGTGAGACTGGAGTTTGAGGCCTAGTATTCGGGGTCCCATCATCGGCAAATCTGGAGTTCAAGGCCTAATGTTTGGTGATCAGTGGGTTCTGGAGACGATGCCGAGGACTGAGGCCTGAAGGTTGAATTGGAAGTCCGGAAGTTGAGGTCTGTAGGCCAGAAACTGAGTCTGCAGATATCTGTGAGCCCACTGGAGGCTAGAGGCCGAAGACAGCCTGTGCTGGGGTAGGAGGGCTGTGTGTGAACGTGAGTGGGTGTGTGGTAGGTAGGAACGGGGCTTGTTTTGCTGTTGTTTCATCATTTGTTGTTCTGCTCAGCATTGTGGGTATGATGTATTGGAACTGGAATGTGTGGTGACACTTGCAGGCTGCCTGAGCACACCCTCAGGTGTATTAGTTGTTTACAGCAATGATGCATTTCACTCTATGTTTTGATCCACATACATTTCTAGAATGGTGATGTGTAACCCAGAAATGCAAGTGCATTCTACTAGGATAAAACCCATTTTCATTTTCATGGCATATATAAACAATTGCCATGTCATCTCATTTCCAGGAACATTTGTCATAATCTAGAAAAGTTATCATTAGTATTTTGTTCGGTAGAATTAGTTTTCAAGCTCTCCTTTGAAACTCAAAGACCATTTATCCTCCTGCTTTGATAAACGTAAATTCACTTCTTTCCTCCCACTCATCCACTGCCCACCTCGAGCAGAGGTATATACCACCCTCCCACAACACCGGGAATATTGTTATCGGGAATGTTACGGTACCGCATACTGAGTTGTAGGGAATATCTGTTTGGGAATTAATTGGATGCTGAGTTTGTCAATCGCAATACAAGGGCTGACAGACTCTGGGCTGTTAATTAGGGGCACCTGATGGTATAGGATAAGCCTTGGGAGTCGTGACACATTGCACAAAGAAAGGATTGTTAGACATAGTCACAACACACAGTTTGAGAGGTCAGTGGTGTCTGCAAGTCCTGACATCACTTACACATATTAAATTGCCTACTTAATCAGCAGTGCACCAGAGAAAAACAAGTAATGACCATCTACAGAAGCAACCAACAAACTTGACTAACCACAGATAGTGAAAGTGCCAAGACATGTGGGTTATGTACACTTACCCCATGGAGAGACAGACAGAGAGGAAGGGAGAGAGAGAGGGGGGGGCACCCACATATTTATGCAGAGAGGGAGGGAGCATGGGAGAGAGGAGGAGGGAGCAGGGAGGGGGGAGAGGGAGTGGGTGAGGGTGCTTGGAGGGAGTGGAGGAGAGGTGGGAGGGAGTTGGTGAGAGGGGGATAGAGGAAGAAGGGGAAAGGGGAAGAGGGAGGGGGAGCAAAAGAAAGGAAAGAGAAGGGGAAAAGAGAGAGAGCGAACCACTCCTCAACAAATTTACCCCAGGTAGAGAGAAAGTCTCATGTCCACTCCAGAGAGAGTGTGAGAAGTCCCCACACAGTTACCTCAGAGACAGAGAGAATGAGGATCCATTATCCATTTACCCTAAAGAGATATTAGTGCTCACATATTCAGCCAGAGAGAAATAAGGAGCAAGGAACACCCACACAGCTCACACTGCATGTAGATAAATAATAATGTATTGTTCATATCATATTTACCATGAATAATGACGTGTGTGTCATTAGCGTAAGTGCTGCAGCTGGGGGAATTGGTAGGTATTGTCACTCTGAGCAGTTATATAAAATACTGATCACTTGTTGCATTAACCCTATGGGTGGATTGGCTGAAGATTACATAAATTATGTAACCTTGTATACATCACTTCAATAAATGGCTGTTAATCCTCGATTTAACAGATTTATTTATTTATTGAGATACAGTATGGAATAGGCCTTTCTGGCCCTTTTGAGCCACACCGCCCAGCAATCCCCTGATTTAATCCTTGCCGAATCACAGGGCAATTTACAACTACCAACCTGTACATCTTTGGACTGTGGGAGGAAACTGGAGCACCCGGAGGAAACGCATACAGTCATATCAAGGTCCTGTTTGGTAATAAGAAATAATTCTCATTCGCGGATGTGCCTCAGGCACTTTGGCCAAGAAATTGGGTTACAAGCTTTTATTAGTATGAAAAGAACAAATTCTTCAATTGAGATGTACAGAATAACATTATCGGGTTTCCTTGCATAACGAAACACTCTTCATTTTCAGCACAATGTGTTCAATGTGCTGCATGTTCTTTCATCTGCTGGTATTAAGCCTTGCAGGGGTGAACTTGGTAGCCAGGTCTTAAACAATAGACAATAGGTGCAGGAGTAGGCCATTCGGCCCCTCGAGCCGGCACAGCCATTCACTGTGATCATGGCTGATCATCCACAATCAATACCCCGTTCCTGCCTTCTCCCCATATCCCTTGACTCCGCTATCATTAAGAGCTCTATCTAACTCTTTCTTGAAAGCATCCGGAGAATTAGCCTCCACTGCCTTCTGAGGCAGAGCATTCCACAGATCCACAACTCTCTGGGTGAAATAGTTTTTCCTCAACTCCGTTCTAAATGGCCTACCCCTTATTCTTAAACTGTGGCCTCTGGTTCTGGACTCACCCATCAGTGGGAGCATGCTTCCTGTCTCCAGCGTATCCAATCCCTTAATAATCTTATATGTTTCAATCAGATCCCCTCTCAGCCTTCTAAATTCCAGTGCAAACAAGCCCAGTCGCTCCAATCTCTCAACATATGACAGTCCCGCTATCCCGGGAATTAACCTTGTGAACCTACGCTGCACTCCCTCAATAGCAAGAATTTCCCTCCTCAAATTTGGAGACCAAAACTGCACACAATACTCCAGGTGTGGTCTCACCAGGGCCCTGTACAGCTGCAGAAGGACCTCTTTTCTCCTATACTCAACTCCCCTTGTTATGAAGGCCAGCATGCCATTGGCTTTCTTCACAGCCTGCTGTACCTGCATGCTTGCTTTCAGTGACTGATGTACAAGAACACCTAGATCTCATTGTACTTCCCCTTTTCCTAACTTGACTGCATTTAGATAATAATCTGCCTTCCTGTTCTTGCCACCAAAGTGGATAACCTCACATTTATCCACATTAAACTGCATCTGCCATGCATCTGCCCACTCACCCAGCCTGTCCAAGTCACCCCGCATTCTCATAACATCCTCCTCACATTTCACACTGCCACCCAGCTTTGTGTCATCTGCAGATTTGCTAATGTTACTTTTAATCCCTTCATCTAAGTCATGAATGTATATTGTAAATAGCTGCGGTCCCAGCACTGAACTCTGAAGGAGAGCTGCCAGTTACAGAGGAACGTTGCTGCTGAAGGAATGGTTGCCTCCATGATGGGAGGAGGGTGGCAGTGTTTGGGTGTCCTCCCTGATGCAATTATGAAATGAAGAGGCGAGTTGCTAGGTTTCAGCACTGGGGGGGCACAGGGGGAGGGTGAGAGAAACAAAGAAAGGATTTAAGTGATAGTCTGTGCTTGTCCATTATAGATTATTATCCAAATGGTTTGAATTAATTTTAAAAAATGGTATCAGTGATTTAGTGCTAAAATAAACACAATGAATCAAACAATATGTATCCTTGGATGTTAAGCTTGCAACTGTATGAAGGTTATAGCTGGGAGCTTAACGTCCAAGGATACACATTATAGCAAAAGAACAGGCAGGTAGGGAGAGGGGTTGAGGTGGTTCAGTTAGCAAAAAAAAAAATCAAATGCTTAGAGAGAGGTGACATTGGATCAGATGATGTAGAATCGTTGTGGATAGAGTTAAGGAACTGCAAGGGTAAAAACAATCTGACGGGAGCTACATACGGGCCTCCAAACAGTACGCAAGACGTGGGCTACAAATTACAACAGGAAATACAAAATGCATCTCTAAAGGACAATGTTACTATACTCCTGGGGATCTCAATATGCAGGGAGCTTAAGGTAAAGGAACCCTTAGGAGTCTTTGATCATGATAGAATTCACCCTGCAATTTGAGAGGGAGAAGCTAAAGTCAAATGTATCAGTAATACCATGAAGCGAAGGGAGTTACAAAGGCATGAGAGACAAAATGGCCAGGGTTAATTGGAAGGGTATACTATCAGGGACGATGGCAGAGTTTTAGTGGCTGGAGTTTATAGAAGCAATCCGAAAGTCACAGGATAGATACATCCCAAAGAAGCAGGATGACACAACCATGGCAGACAAAAGAAGTCAAAGCCAACATAAAAGCCAAAATGAGGGCATATAATAGAGCAAAAATAATGAGATGATAACGGATAGGGAAACTGTAAAAATCTCCAGCAGAAAGCAACTAAAAAGCCATAAGAAACAAAAAGCTGAAATATGAAGATAAGCGGGCCAATAATATCAAAGAGGATACCAAAAGTTTTTCAGATATATACAGTAAAAGAGAAGTCAGAGTAAATAATGGATGACTGAAAAGTGAAATGGAGAGGTAGTAATGGGGGAAAAGGAAATGGCGGATGAACTGAATAAGTATTTTGCATCAGTCTTCACTGTGAAAGACACTAGCCAGACGTTCGAGAGTGTCGGGGGCAGAAGTGAGTGAAACTGCGATTACTAGGGAGAAGGTGCTTGTGAAGCTGAAAGGTCTGAAAGTAGATAAGTCATCTGGATCAGATGGACAACACCCCAGGGTTCTGAAAGAGGTAGCTGAAGAGATTGTGGAGTCATTAGTACTGATCTTTCAAGGATCAATAGATTCTGGCATGGTACTGGTGGACTAGAAAATTGCAAATGTCACTCCACTCTCAAGAAGGGAGGGAGGCAGAAGAAAGGAAATTATAAGCCAGTTAGCCTGACCTCAGTGGTTGGAACAATGTTGGAGTTGATTGGTAATGATGAGGTTTCGGGTTAGCCGGAGGCACGTGGTAAAATAGGCTAAAGTCAACATGGGAAAATTTTGGAATTCTTTGAGGAAATAACAGGAAGGATACACGAAGGAGAATCGATGGATGTCGTGTACTTGTATTTTCAGAAACCCTTTGACAGGGTGCCGCACATGAGACTGCTTAGCAAGATAAGAGTCCATGGTATTACAGGAAAGATAATAGCATGGATAGAGCGTTGGCTGATTGGCAGGAGGCAAAGGGTGGAAAGAAAGGTAGTCTTTTCTGATTGGCTACCAGTGATGGTGGTGTTCCACAGGGTCAGTGTTGAGGCCCCTTTTTTCACATTATATGTCAACAATTTGGCTGACAGAATTGATTTTTTTGTGCCCAAGTTTGCAGATGGTACAAAGATAGGTAGAGGGGCAAGTTAGTGTTGAGGAAGTGATGAGGCTGCAGAAGGACTTAGATAGATTAGGAGCATGGGCAAAAAAAGTGACTTTCTACCTCTTCTCAACTGCCTATTACTTCCCCCTCGGTCCACTCCTCCTTTTATTCACTGTCCTCCACTATCAGATTCCTTCTTCTCCAGCCCTTTACCTTTCCCTCCCACCTGGCTTCAGCTATCACCTTCCAGGTAGCCTCCTTCCCCTCCCCTCAACTTTTTTATTCTAGCATCTTCCTCCTTCCTTCTCAGTCCTGAAGAAGGGTCTGGGCCCAAAACATTGACTGTCTATTCATTTCCATCGGTGCTGCCTGACCTGCTGAGTTCCTCCAGCATTTTGTCTGGGTTACTGCAGATGGAATACAATGTTGGGAAGCATTTGATCATGCACTTTGGTAGAAAGAATAAAAGTGTGTATTATTTTCTAAACCAGGAGAAAATTAAAACATCCAAGATGCAAAGAGACATGGGAGTCCTCATGCAGCATTCCCTTAAGGTAAAATTGCTGGTTAAGTCAGTGGTGAGGATGGCAAATGTAATGTTAGCATTCATTTCAAGAGAACTGGAATATAAATAAAAGGATGTAATGCTGAGGTTTTTAAGGCACTGGTGAGGCCTCACTTGGAATACTCTGATCATTTTTGGACCCCCTTTCTAAGAAAGGATGGGTTGACATTGGAGAAGGTTCAAAGGAAGTTCACGAAAATGATTTCAAGAATGAAAGGTTTATCATTTGATGGCTCTGGGCCTGTGTGTGCTGCAATTTATAAGAATGGTGGGGGGGTGGGGAGACCTCACTGAAACCTGCCAAAAGTTGAAAGCCTAAATGGTGTTTCCAATAGTGGGAGAGTATGACTGGAGGGCACAACTTCAGAACTGAGGGACGTCCGTTTATGACAGAGACGAGGGTGGAGTTCATTGCCACAGGTGGCTGTGGAGGTTGATGATTAGTCAGGGTGTGAAAGGTAGTGCGGAGAGGGCAGGCGAATAGAGTTAAGAGGGAAATGGATCAACCATAATTAAACAGCGATGCCAACCCGATGGGCCAAATGGCCTAACTCTGCTCCGATGTCTAGTGTCTTATGGTCTAGCTTTTAATTGAAAGGGTACAATAGAATTGAAGTATTCTCTGCCAACAATAACAACCACTCGTTATACAATCATCCCATGTGAGAAACTATCTATATCCACAATTATTACTGACTGCAATTCCACTCAGCATCTGATGATGGTTTAAAAAGTGACTGTATCCATAGGAACTGCTGTTCGAAGTAGTCCCTTGTCTCACTAGAAAGACACTGATTTTTTACAATGAAGCAATAACTAAGTTGGTTTTTTTTGCCCTCAGGATAGAATGCTTTTATTGCTCCATAGTTAGCCCTGAGAACTGTTGTGTCTCCTGAAGTAATTGTTGGACACTTGACTGGCTCTCTGACACACCTCAGAGGTTTCAGAATCAAACTACGTGGTGTTGGTCAGAGCAACGTACAGCTCAGATCAGATAAAGGCGGACCATCCTTTTACAACATTGCTGAGCTAGTTGGGTTTTTGCATTCCTGCCCTGCAATAGAGTAATTCATCAAGTGCAGTCTGAGCACCAGATCACAAACTGGTAATCCTACCTGACTGTCAAAAATCATATTTCGAGAAACTGGTGTAACCCTGAGGTTCGGCCAGCATGCATTTGTCTAGGGGAAGACAGCCTCTGGCCCAGCCAAACTGAGAAATCTCACTTGTGTGGATGCTGCGTGATAGTTGCCCAGTTACAAATCCGAATGGCAAAATATCAGACAGTACACCGTATGCAATTAAATGATTGAACTTTATAAATCTTAATCTGACTAAATGGTTTGTAAAGAAAATAAAAAGAAAAAGGGCCCATTTTAATTAAACAGTCTAATGTGCACGTTGGAGCTCATGTTTCTGTCCATTCGTTCCCCATCGACCTCCTCCAAGTGTAGCTGACCCTCAGACCCTCGCTCCACATTCCCTCTGTCCAGCAGTCTACCAACTCTCTCCATTCGTGTCTTCTCTCTTCATCTCTCGCCGACAAAAGGCCACGAATCCCTTCTCTCAGCCCCATAAGAAAGAAACAACATACCTCTCATTGTACAGCGCACATTCCAAAGCCCCCGTTATCTCTAGTCATAACCCAAACATTGCTGCTACAGAGAAACCATTACATTAGCAGTGAAACATTACAGAGAGGCCATTACATTGGCAGTGAAACCTTACAGCACATTACACTGTTCTATGTTAAGCTGCAGTACTGAGCAACGAGAGATGCAGTTCCCAAAAGTAAGCTTGCAAGCAAGCCCAACTCTAGTTCCTTACCTACTCAATGATGCAATGCAAATACACTGAGGATGAGAGCAGTACAACAGGGAAACAACAGAACTGGAGCTAATGAACATCTTCAGAAGGATGAATGAGGAAGTGAGGGACTGATTGAATAAATTAACATCTGCAGAGACAAATAGAACACCGAAGGCAGGCAGTTGTTGGTGAAAGATGCGCAGTAGGATAGAGCAGTGGGAGCGTCAGAGCAAGGACTAAACAGCTGCCTGGTGCCCTGACACGGCATATAGCAACAGTGCCCATGGTGCCTGGTGGATATACTCTTTTCCCAAAGGCTTAAGATTTCATGGCGTCTGCCAAACTTACTCATCAGTCAGAATCCGAGAAAAGTCTGATCTCAGGAAAGTGGACCTTGTAGAGTTGCTGCGCTGAGAAGGAAAAGGAAGTATTCCCAGAAGCTGCCAATGCAAGGATGCTGCCCTTCCATTACCTACTCTGCTCAGCGTTGCAATGAAAGACAGAAAAGAATAACTGTAGAGATCTAGTGCTTTCCCGGCGTATATGACAAATAAACTCTTTTCGGGCTTCCAGATATTGATTTTAACCGACGTTTCGATGACAAACTCTGGCATCTTCCTCAGGGATGATGTCTGGGCATGTCTGGTCTGGTGGTATTTTTAACCCCCGTCATCAGTCCCTCCTGACTGGTTGGTCCTCATCCAATCAGGTTTTCACTGTCCCTCCTTGTTTGCAATTGAATTCCAGTTCTAATTTAGAGCGAGACCTTCATCTTTGTTAAAGTTCTTTTCCTCTAGTTTTATTTCAATGGCTTCCCTTACCAGCCGGTCCCAAAAACTATTGGTGCGGCACATTAGTTTTGTGCCGTTGAAGTCAATCCTGTGGCCGTTGCTAATACAATGTCCTGCTACCACTGATTTCTCCAGGTACCCCAAACGGTTCCACCTCCTGTGCTCCTTAATGAGGGTTTCCACTGTGCGTCCCATTTGGCTGATATACGCTGCTCTGTATTCACAGGGAATCCTGTAAGCGCCAGCTGATCTGAGTCCCAGGTCACCTTTGACCCACATAAGCTGTGACTTGAGCTTCCTTACGGGTTTGTGGATGGTATTAATCCAGTATTTCTTCAGGATCCTGGCTATCCTTCCTGAAACTTTGGAAATGTAAGGAAGACAGGCAGTAGTAGCAGGTTCCTCCTTACTGTTAGGTTTTCTGGTTTTTCCATCAGCCCTTTTAAAGCTCAATTGGTTTCCTTCACCTTGTAGCTATTCCGTAGGAACGTTATGCATAATTGTCCTACTTCTTTGTGGAGACTCTCTGGATCCTAATTTGCTTTCACACGTTAATCAAAGTAGAAAAAACCGCTCCAGTTTGGGAGGCGTGATGGTGGCTGTTATTGTTGAGGTATATGTCCATGTTAGTGGGTTTCCGATAGATGCCATGTCCGAGTCTACCGTCCAGATTCCGTCATATTAGAATGTCTAGGAACGGGAGGGAACCATTCTTCTCCATCTCCATCATAAATTGAATGTTGGGATGTATACTGTTCAGATTGTCATGGAACTGATGGAGTACCTGGAGTCCATGAGGCCACGCTATGAAGGTGTCATTGACGTATCTGAAGAAGCATTTCGGGTGTAAGGGCGATGAACTCAGAGCCCCCTCCTCAAAGTCCTCCATGCAGAAATTAGCAGTAGTTGGCAACAAGGGTGATCCCACGGCCACTCCATCTGTGTGTTCATAGGAGTTCCCCTTATAGAGGAAGTACATTGACGTAAATGTATGTTCAAAAAGGCCAACAGTACTCTTATCAAACCTTGATCGCAGGAGGACCAAGCTGTCCTTAATGGGAACTCTTGAACATGGATACCATGTCAAAACTGACCCTTGTGTCCTTCAGGGTCAGCTGGATGTTGGTTATTGCTTTTTCTTTTTTTTTGTAATTTATTTTTTATTGAAGTTCATCATCAAACAAAACTTTCCATAAGATATATTTCAGATGCTGTACACATATATCATATAGTCACATTTGTCACAAATCTCCACATAATATTTATCTGAGGTATACACTTATAGAAAGGGGAGAGAAGAAAGAACAATCAAAAGGAGAAAACTATGTACAAAGTAGGAGTGATCTTTTTGTTTACAACATATTCATTGACCTGTGAGAATAAAATCAGGCCTATGAGGTGTTATGTAGTTAAACCATTTTTCCCAGTATGAATCAAATTGTTCCAACATGATTAACAGAATCTGTTATCTTCTCAATTTTGTAAATGTCCATTGTAATTTCCATCCATACACTTAGAGTTGGGCTCTCCTGTGATAACCATTTCCTGGTAAGGGTCTTTTTACCAGCAGTACATTCATTAAATATTTATCTCTTTTCAACCATTCTTGAGGTATATACCCAAAATATATGGTCTCGCTCTCTAAAAGTATTTCACATTTAAAGATGTCTTGTAAGGTATTGTGTGTCCCACTCCAATAGTCTTTGATAACGGGGCATTCCCAGAAAATATGATAATGGTTTGTATTTTGATTTCCACAATTTCTCCAGCAAACAGTGGGGTTGTTATCATAATGGGATTTCTGAGAGGGTGTAATAAAATTTCTTATCAAGTTTTTCTACCCGAATTCCCTCTATTTCTGTGAACTGGTACACTTCCATTGATACCTCCATATTACTGTCCAGTCTTCCTCAGATATTATTATCCCTCCTTCCTTCTCCCATCTTGTTTTAATGTATGAAGTTGAATGTGTTTTAAGATTTGACAAACCCTTATACACGCTTGAAATGATCTTATTACCATTGTCTGAATTATATGCTTTTCTAAACAGCTCTATCAGATATGCACTTGCCTTGGTTACATTTTTAACCATCTTATTAACATACTGTCACATCTGTAAATACCAGTAAAAGTCTTGTTTTTCTAACAAGTGTTTCTGTTTGAGCATTTCAAAACTGAACAGTGTTCCTTCTTTCATTATATTGCAAATAGCTGTTATTCCTTTAGCTGTCCAGTCCTTAAATCTAGCATCCAGTTTATTCGGCTTAAAATCCGAGTCATATGCACACCATTTAAGAATTGCAATGTCTCTCTCCAGTTTATATTCCTTTATAATAGTTTTCCATATTTTAAGAGTCCATTTCACCCACGGGTTGTCAATATTACTTATGTAACTTTGCAGTTTGTTATCAGCTAAAATTGCCTGTATGGGGATGGGAAGTATCCTCTCCTCAGTGTTTTTCCATTGAGCATCATATGATGGGTTGCACCAGCAATTCACAGCTCTCAACTGTGCTGCAAAATAGTAATCTCTAAGAAAAGGTAGGCCCCATCCCCCCCCCCATTTTCCTTGGCTAATTGCAAAGTTTTGAGACCAACCCTAGGCCTTTTACCTTGCCATATATTTCTTGATAGCATCTTGTTCCATTCATTGAATTGATTTTGGTTAATCTCTGTTGGTAGGGTCTGAAAGAGATGTAGTAATCTGGGCAGTATATTCATTTTAACAGATTCAATCCTTGAACTGAGACCAAGAAAAGGGATTAGGTTATATCTTCCTTAAGTTTTTTATATATTGGCTGATAATTGCATTCTGATAATTTTGCCAAATCTTTTGGCGTAATGATGCCCAAATATTTGACGGAATCTGTTTGCCATGCCCAAGTATATATACTTTCAATTTCTCTTGGTGGACTATAGTTATATGAAAGTAGTTGGGTTTTATCTATGTTGATCTTGTATCCTGATAATTGGCCATATTGTTCAAAGGATTGCATCAATTTAGGTAAAGAGTCTGTTGGTTGCCCTAGATAGATCAAAATGTCATCTACTTAACAGGCCAATTTATGCTCTGTCCCTTTAATAGTAATTCCCCTGATATCTTCATTTTGTCTGATGTATTGAACTTCTGGTTCCAGATATAATGCAAAGAGTAGCGGTGACCATGCACAACCCTGTCTCTTGCCCCTTTCTAGGGTAAAACTATTAGATAAATATCCATTGATTTTAATCCTGGCAGTAGGATTGTCGTATAGTGCCTGTATAGTTTTAATAATTGTGTCATGTAGACCAAGTCTATGTAAAACTCTATAGAGAGAATTCCAATTAACCAAATCAAATGCCTTTTCAGCGTCCACGCTTTTCTCTATCGCTTCAATTTCATTTTTTTATATTATCCATAATGTGAAGTGTCCTTCGTATATTGTCTTGTGTTTGGCATTGTTGTATGAAACCTGTCTGATCATTATGTATCAGTGTGGGTAGAAACTCTTCTAATCGTTTGGCCATGATGGAGGTAAATATTCTATAATCCACATTAAGCACAGATATTGGTCTAAATGACCCACATTCCATTTTATCCTTGCCTTCTTTCGGTATAGCTGAGATTATCGCCTCCTTCCAGCTGGGTGGCGTTTGTGCCTTTCTCAGGGCCCAGTTCAGTGTGGGGAGTAAAACAGGGATTAACTCACTTCTAAACTCTTTATACCACTCTGCCGTATATCCATCTGATCCTGGTGACTTGCTTAATTTAAGCCTACTAATTGCAGTTTTTAGTTCAGCTTCAGTTATGTCAGCAGTCACCTTTCTATTTTGTTCTTTGCTTAAAGTGGGTAACTCTAAAGAATTCAGGAAGGTGTCAATTTGGGTTAAGTTTCCCCCTGTAACTTTGGAATATAGAGTTTTGTAAAACATTTCAAAAGCTTCATGAATTTCACTTAGCTTATTTTTTATCACTTTTGTTCTTGGATCCCTAATTCTATGAATTGTATTTTCTGCTATCTTTTTTTTCAGATTCCACGCCAGTATTTTCATAGATTTAGATCCACTTTTGTAGTGTCTCTGTTTCAGAAACATTAAATTTTTTCTAATTTCTTGTGTAGCCAAACTATTAATTTCATTCCTAATTTTTTAAATGTCCTCTAGTTTATCCTGTGCCAAACTCAATTTGTGTTTTTTTTTCTAGTTCCTTCAGCTTATTTTGTAATTCCTCTAATGTTCTATTCCTTATTTTTCTCTTATATGAAGATATCGCTATAATTTTCCCTCTTAAGACAGCCTTCAGAGTATCGCATAGAATGGGAGGTGAAACCTCTCCATTATCATTATCTAAGTAAAGACAATTTCTTTTTTAATTTGTTCCTTAAAATGGGGATCACTGAGTAGACTTGAATTTAGTTTCCAAATAGTATTCTTTGGTTGTAGGTCAAAATCAACAGATAAATATATAGGTGCATGGTCACTTACATCTATTGTCCCAATTCCACAGGTGATTATTTTGTCTCTTATCTTTTCCAAATGTTATAAAATAGTCTATTCTTGTATGTACGGAATGGGGCGGCGGGGGCAGAATAATGAGTGTAATCCCTTCTGTCGGGGAAAAGGTCCCTCCATGTATCAATTAGTCCAACATCCTCAAAAAGTGTGTTAACTTTCTTATGTAAGGACCTTGTTTCATAAGTTTTCCTATTGGAAGAGTCTAGCTTTTGTTGTAATTGTAAATTTAAGTCTCCCCCACATATCAAGAGACCTTCTGTTTCTATTACCATAATATTAGTAATTTTCTGGAAGAAACTAATATCACTTCCTGAGGGTTCATATATATTCAATAAAGTAACTGGATTTCCATCTATATTCCCCCTTATCAAAATATATCTGCCTTCCTTATCTCCCATTTCAAACACTTTTTCAAAATTTAGCTTACTTGAGATGAGAATAGCAACTCCTCTTCTATGTCCTGATTTATATGAGAAAAACAAATTAGTGAAGCCCATTCTCTTTAATTTTTCATGCTCATTATCACTTAAGTGAGTTTCCTGTAGATAAACTACATGGGCTTGTTCTTTTTTCATTTTGTTAGAATTTTACTGCGCTTGACTGGATTCAACAGCCCATTGACATTAAAAGAAATGAACTTTACTTTTTCCTTAGCCATGTGTATTTATCTGTTAGTATATCATTGAAATTTACATAATATAGCTTAATCGATCTACTCCCTGAACAAATAAGAGCCAAGAAACGTGAATAATAAAAAAAAGGTAATGAAGGTGTGGTTCCAAGGTTGGGGTCTCTAGATGACCCTGGGTTGGGCGAGAAGAAAAGTCTAGCTGTGGGGGATAGTCCCCCCTACCTGTGAGTTGAGGGCCCCCGTTGCAGTACCTGTAGAAGTAAGTTAAAAAAACTATGTCAGTTACACAGAAATGATTTCCCTGTGTATTCATCCCATGTATATATTCTCATTTAGGTGGGGGAAAAGGAATGAATAAATGAATTTTTAAAAAATTGACTAATATAGAAACCATATTATAACACGTATTTCTCAAGATAGGTATATCACCGTCTATTTTTGCTTCCGTTTAGTTTATCAGCACTTTTAATGTTAGTCAAACCTTATGGCTCTTCTGGAGGAGGTGAGGGTTGTCTTCGGAGAACTCATAGTCTCTTCCTAATATCCTTCTCTCGTCCTATTCCTATTCCCTGCTTTCGCAGTTCTCTTACTATTTCCCAAGCAGTTCGGGACAACTGCTCAGCCAGACTTTCCCTTGGTTTGACCACGCTAATGGACAGTCCTCAGTTCTTCGTGGCTGTAGTCACCTCTTGGTAAAATGCTCTCAGTTTAGCAGGGTACGGGGTTTGAAATTTAATCTTTTCTTCCTTTAATATTCGTTTCGCTCTGGAATACTCCTTTCGTTTCTGTAGGACCACCGGGGGGTAATCATGATCGAAGTATATTAACTCCCCGTTCCGAAAAACCCTCTTCTTACCCCAGGCCCTTCGTAGAATCTCCGCTTTGCACTTGAATCGGAGAAATTTAAGTGCAATGGATCGTGGTTTACTTTGTCTGTCTCCGGCAAGCCGCTGGGCGAATGAACGGTGCGCCCTTTCTATTTCCATCTCCATATTCGGTGAAATCTCTAGCACTTCCCACAGCAGCTTGTCTACAAAGTCCATCATCGACACTCCCTCTGCTCCTTCAGGAACATTATAAATCCTGATATTTTTCCGTCATGATCTTCCCTCCTGGTCAACGAATTTCCTTTCCTGTTGATTTAATATTTTTATCGTCTTACTTAGTATCTGTTCCACGTTTTGCACACGGTCTTCCACCTTCTCAATTCGAGTCTCTGCCACAACTATTTCCTGATTGACATTGGCGAGCTCTGACTTTATATCATTGAGTTGTCGTTTTATATCTTTATGGACTTCCCTCATCTCTTCCAGAATTTTCATCATATTTGCCACTTCGTCTGCACGAGGCCCAGCGTCAGTCTCGCCGCCACACGCAAGTGTAGGAGAGCAGTACACTGTACCTCTCTTCCATAGGCTCCGCAGTGGTGCTTTTTTTATCTCCATTCTTTCTCCCCATTCTTGCCAAAAGATCTTAAGTTTGATGCATAAACGGGGCAAAATATCTGTTTTTCCTGGAGGAGCTGTTGATTTAAACTGCCATTCTGAACAATGACGTCACCAGAACCCGCTTGAAATTATTCTACTACCGTTGTCTGAATTATATGCTTTTCTAAATAGCTGGTTATTGCTTTTTCAAAGACGGTCAAATTTGTAGTGTGATGCTCACAGCCCCTAATAAAGGGAGACAGTATGGCTGTTGAAAGCTTAGCGAGGTAGTAGCTTGGAGAATCTATCCCACTGATGATAGGCCCCAGGGGGAACGCTCCTTGTGTATCTTAGGGAGCCCGTAGAGTCTTGGTGGTATTGCCGCCTGATGCAGAAGTGCCTTGCACATGTCTGCTGGCAGCCTGGATTTCTTCAGTCAAACAGAGGTCATCCTCACGATCGAATCGGTGGGATCCTGTGTAGAGCTCTGTGGGCGGGATGGTCCAGAATCTGTTGGACTTTACTGTGGTATTCCTTCGAGGACATCAGGATCATCGCACTTCCTTTGTCCGCTGGTAAAATCACAATGGCTGGGTTTCGCCATAGTGCCTGGAGGGCCAGTCACTGTCCTTTTGTAATGTTCCTATTCAGGACGGTTTGGTCCTTTGGCGATCAAGGTTTGATAAGGGTGCCATTCACCTTTTTGAACACACGTTTACAGTAACGTACTTCCTCTATTTACCCACTCACACGGACTTATACCTCAACAATAACAGCCAATCACGCCTCCCAACTTAGAGTGGTCCTTTGTACTTTGATTAACTGTGTGAAAGCTATTTTGGACCTGGAGAATCTCCAAAAGGAAATAAGACGATTACCACAGCTTTCCTGCAGAATGGCTACAAAGTGAAGGAAACCAATCAGGCCCTTAAAAGGGCCGACAGAAATAAAACAGGAAACCTAACAACGAGGAGGGATCTGTCATTTCCGTCTGTCTTCCCGATACGTCCATGGTTTCTGGAAGGATTGCCAGGATCCTGAAAAAATATTGGATTAATACTATCCATAATCCCTAAGGAAGCTCAAATTGCAGCTTATGCGGGTCAAAGATGACCTGGGACTCAGAATGGCTGACGTTTACAGGATTCCCTGGGAATATGGAGCAGCGTTTATTGGCCATGTGGGATGAGTGGAGGAAATTGGCTTCAAGGAGCACAGAAGGTGTATCTGTTTGGGTTACCTGGAGAAATCGGCGGTTGAAGAACATTGCATTTGCAATGGCCACAGAATTGAATTCGACGGCACAAAACTACTATGCCTCAGCTTTTGGGACTACCTGGTGAAGGAAGCCATTGAAATAAAAATAGTGGAAAAGAATTTTAACAATGATGAAGGTCTCACTCTCAGTAAGAACCGGAATTTGATTGTAAACAAGCTGGAACAGTGGAAACCTGATTGGACGAGAACTAACCAATCAGAAGGGACCGACGACGGGGTTATAAATACCACCAGACTAGACATGCCCAGGCATCATCCTTGATGAAGGTGGCAGAGTTTGTCATCGAAATATCGGTTAAAATCGATACCTCTACCTGACAGGATGCCTGAGAAGAGTTAACTGTAGAGATGCATCATTGAGGCTGAGACCTTTTCTTGGAAATTGCACCTTCAGTAGGTTTCAGCTGCAGTCTTACCTTTAAGTCAGAAGATCCCACCAATGCCTAAAAGAATAATAGAATATAGATTTTTGCCAATCTGCATTATTTCAGCGTATTTTAATGCAGATGTAACCAGGGAGGTCTCTGAAAGGACAGGAGTCCATGAATGCCTGCACTTTGCTAAAGTTTGTACCATCTATTCCTGCCTGCTGAGTAGGTAGGTCTGAATGACCTCCCTAATGTTACCCAGTGCACGTCAAACTGAGAGGCAAGGCCAGGATCGGCAACTGCAGCCTGGGATGGTCCTGAAGCCAGGAGACTGGGAGTGACATTGATCCTGATCTCCACTGGGAAAAACAGTCCAGGCATACATTTGGGGCTGACTTTGTGCTTGCAGGAGATCACAGATCTGAGGGAGCATAAAGAAAGTAGTCTGAGCATTGGGCCTATAAAGAAGACATTATCAGGGGAAACAGCATTAGTAAAACACAGATGCTTTGAGAGTTAATAAGAAATCTATTGTTTCCAATTCAATGAGCTTGAAAATATTTTGGACACGGTACTATTATGATGTCATTTGAGACACTTGCACTAAAGAAAAAAAGAGAAAATGAAAAAAAAGCAACCAAAAAAATCAACAACCAAATTTTTCAAGAGGTGCTAAGACACGCAGAATTGATTGAAAAAATGCTCCACCCGAGAATATACCGATTTTTAATAGTAGTGTACAGCCTGGTTTCTGTGGGAGTTGTGTAAAGGACTTTCTAGGTACCTTAGCAGGAAAAACTTCAACTTCAAATGCACTGACTCTGGGCTAAGATGCCCAGGCATCAACAGACAGCCTTGTTTAGCTCAACAAAGGGGAATGTTCTGGAAGTATGACCGGTAGAATAGGATTTGACCTAATTTATACATTTATTTAAATCTATTTATTTAAGTTTATTTGTACATTATTTACACATGTATGTGAGGTGCTGTTCCTTGAGGCCACTGATGGAGACCAAATATGAAGACAGCTGAGTGAGATAGGTATTGAGAACTAAATTGCTCAGATTGTTGTCCGTGGAACGACATATCTGAAAAGGAATGGGATAGGAAATAAAATGGTTGGCCACTGGGAAATTCTGCTTTATGTGGATGAGTGGAGGTGCTCAACAAAGCGGTCCCCCAATTTAAGTCAGGTTTCACCAGTGTAGAAGAGGCTGCATTGGGAGCATTAAGAGTCAGTCCACGGCCTCCTCTTCTGCCATAGTGAGGCCACTCTCAGGGTGGAGCAGCAACACCTCATATTCTGGCTGGATAGCCTCCAACCTGATGGCAAGAACATTGATTTCTCCTTTCTGTAAGTTATATTTTTCCCTCCACCTCCCCTCTTCTTCTATTCCCAATTCTGGCCTGTTACCTCTTCTCCTCACCTGGCTATCACTTCCCCCTGCTTCCCTTTCTCCCATAGTCCAGTCTCCTCTCCTATCAAATTCCTTCTTCTCCAGCCCTTTACCTTTTTTTACCTATCACCTCCCAGCTTCTGACTACGTCTGCCCTCCCCCACCCACCTGACTTCATCTATCACCTTTCATCTTGTTCTCCTTCCCTTCCCCTCACTTTTTACTATTTTGACATCTTCCCCTTTCCTTTTCCGTCCTGATGAAGGGTCTCAGCCCAAAACGGCGACTGTTTATTCACTTCCAAAGATGTTGCCTGAACTGCTGAGCTCCTCCAGCATTTTGTGTGTGTTGCTCTGGATTTCCAGCATCTGCAGAATCCCTTCTGTTTCTAAGAAGATCAGATCTGTTCAGGCTCCCAGGTGTGGTCTGGCCAGGGACATATTTAATTGCAGTAAGATGTTGCTACTCTGAAATTCAAATCCCATTGTATAAATGATAACATACACGTTGCACTCCTAATTGCTTGTTGTGACTACCCAGGTTCCACTCAATATCAAGAGTTCCTGTCTCTTTCCATCTAAAAATTACACTGTTTTTCTTTGTCCAATTAGAATGAATCATGATTCCATATCATATTACACCAGCCCTGTCCTTGCCCATTCACTTATCTGTCTAAATCTCCATGAATCAGCTCTGCAGCCTCCTCACTGTTCACACTGCCAACAAGATTTTATCCAACCTGCTAACATGGACCTTAAAACAGTTTAAGCTCCCTCACCAGCCCCTGAGGAGCTCCACTATTTCCAGCCTCCCAATGCAGGAATGACCGGGAGCAGCAGCCAAGCTGCTGGAGGAACCCAGTGCGTCAGGAAGAATTTGTGGTGGTAAATGGGCAGTTGATGTCTCAGACTGAGCTCTTTCATTTGGACTTCCTCCAACATTTTACTTGTTGCTCCAGATTCCAGCATCTTCAGTTTCTTGCATCTCCAAAACTGATGTTGGCTGATTCCCGTAGCTGACCTGTTCTGATCCCTAATCCTCCCTCTTCACCCTGGAGGGTGTAAATTCCAAACCCTGGAGCCAGCCACAACCCTTTCCCAGCATAAGACTTTTTGGGAATGGCTGATTCCTCAATAGGTCAATAGACACGTTTAATGTCAGAGAAATGTACACAATATACATCCTGAAATTCTTTTTCTTTGCAGACGTCCACAAAAACAGAGGAGTGCCCCCAAAGAATGAATGACAGTTAAATGTTAGAACCCCAAAGCCCCGCCGACTCTCTCCTCCCACGCATAAGCAGCAGCAAAACAATGACCCCCCCACCAGCAAAAAAGCATCGGCGCCCCCCCCCGAGCACTCAAGCGTGTAGCAAGGCATCAATAAAGATGCAGACTTGCAGTACCCCAAAGACTACTCATTCACCCGGTAATTCGACATACCACAGGCTCTCTCTCTCCCTAATAAGGGAAAAAGAGGTGTCCCTGTTTCACATGCAGACAGAAAGACATTTCTATACCTGACTGTTTTTAAGAGGTACTGTTGAAGCTAGTGAACTGTACCTCTGAAACAATATATGAAGAATGGGCTGCACTGCTCCTTCTGCTGCCAGGATCACAATGAGCTGGTCATTATGGGAAAAAAAAAACCATCATCCCATCTCTTGCAAAATTGCATCAAGCACTGGTTATGAGTCAGGATGCAAGATGTCTCCAGTCAGTGGTGGTGCAAGAATTAGTACTGACTCCTCATAGCTCCAGCAGCCTAGATTCAGTCCTGATCTTCACTGCTATCCACGTGGAGTTTGCACGTTCTCCCTGGAATTGTGTGGATTTCTTTTGGATGCCCTGGTTTCCTCCTGCATCCCAAAGTGCTTGTTACTGCAAGTTACCATGTGGTCATGCAATGAGACATTAGGAATTGAATGGGAGTTGGTGGACATGGGAGGGAGAGCTGTAGAAGTCTGGGGAAATATGGAGAGGGTGAATGGGACTGATGGGATTAGAGTAATCCATCTCTGTGGACTCATTGTGCTTATTCCCTGTGCTGTTGTGTGTAATTTAAAACAGAGATGCAAAGAAACTTCTTTAGCCAGAGGGTGGTGAATTTGTGGAATTTATTACCACAGGCAGCCGGGGAGGCCAGGTCATTGGGTGTACCAAGACAGAGCTTGACACGGCATTGAAGGTTACGGGGAGAAGGCCGGGGCGTGGAGCTGAATAGTGAATAAAAGGATTGGATGATTGAATGGCAGAGTACTCTCAATGGGCCGAATGGCCTTATTCTGCTCCTGTGTCTTATGGCCTTGCGGTCTAAATCATTCGGAACTGTCATCATGGAACTTTCACAGCTATTGCAACATCAGATTGCAATGAATTATTTTAAAATCTGGATCACATGGAGAAGTTGGATTATTTAGCCATTACTTCTCCATCCGTCTCCATCCTAGTTCTCCACCGCATTCTGAACACTCCTCCATGCCTCAGATGTCCCGGGACATTGTGGAAGCACAATAGAAGAAATGCATGTTGGCCTTTCGCCCTCTCAGTGTACACTGGGCAATTTAGTTCTGTCATAGTAGTCCTGAGTCAGTTGTGTGGTCCACATCAGGGACTCACTATGCACTTAATTTTGTGACTTGTGCGAGCAAGACACACATTTATCAATGTTGCCAATGATCATTTAAGACTATTCACATTTTAAGCTTTTTAAGATGACTTTATATTTGTTTCTATTGTGTTTATTATTTAATAGTTAAAATACATTCGATCAACTGATAAATCCCACTGGTGATAGCACAGGACAGCTAACATCTTAGTCCACGTGTATTTTGTAATTCTTTAATAGTTAAAATACATTCAAGGTTCCAGCTATGATGATAATCACTAAAACATGTTTGTAAACTGTTTTGAAAATGTTCTGCACATGCAAAAGACACTACATAAGTCCAAGTCAACTTTTGTCCTTCTTTTCAGAGACCTGGCCCGGAAGGATCTGAATGGAGCCTCGGATCCCTTTGTCAGAGTACAGTACAATGGGAAGACCCAGGAAAGCTCTGTGAGTCCAGCCAGTTCCTTGGGATCCAATAATGGTGATTAAGGTTCTGTTCGGTATTGATCAGCTCCTATAGAAGGTGCTAAAAATATGTGGTGTATGTTTTTCAACTTGGATTTAGGCTCAAGTTAAGAGTTGACCATTGTCAACGCTGCTGATTTAGCCTCCACCAACCAGTTGGAAGGCATGTGTAAATACAACAGTGCTAATAGTCTGCAGATACATTTACACAGTTGTTGGGTGCCATTTTCGCAAGATACACTTTCTACCTCATATTTCAAATATGCTGAGTGATCCTGACATGTAAACTCCATCAAGTTGTTTGAAATATTTGTTGTCAAAATTGCCACTGTCGCTGTCTGCTACTGTTTATAGAGTCATGGAGCACTATAGCACAGAAACAGGCCCTTTGTCCCATCTAGTCTGTGCCGAACCATGAACCTGCCATCCCATCGACCTGCACTCAGACCATAGCCCTCCACACCCCTCACATCCATGTACCTGTCCAGAGTTCTCTTAAACATTGAACTCAGCTCTATATCCACCACCGGCACGGGCAGCTTGTTCCACACTCTCACCACCTTCTCAGTAAGGAGGTTCCCCCTCATGCTCCCCTTAAACATTTCATCTTTTTTTTTTAGATTATGAGGACACTCAGTCCTCGTTTATTGTCATTTAGAAATGCATGCATTAAGAAATGATACAATGTTCCTCCAGTATGATATCATGATATCACAGAAACACAGGACAGACCAAGACTAAAACTGACGAAAACCACATAATTATAACATATAGTTACAACAGTGCAAAGCAATACCGTAATTTGATGAAGAGCAGACCATGGGCATGGTAAAAAAAAAAGTCTCAAAGTCCCCATGGCCCCATTATCTCACGCAGACGGTAGAAGGGAGAAACTCTCCCTGCCATGAACCTCCAGCGCTGCAAACTTGCCAAAGCAGCACCCTGGAAGCACCCGACCACAGCCGACTCTGAGTCCGTCCGAAAACTTCGAGCCTCCGACCAGCCCTCCAACACCAAGCACCGAGCACCATCTCTGCCGAGTGCTTCGACCCGCCCCGGCAGCCAAGCAACAAGCAAAGCCAAGGACTTGGGGCCTTCTCCTCCCGAGATTCAGGATCACACAGTAGCAGTAGCATTGAGACAGGCATTTCAGAAGTTTAACCAGATGTTCCTTCGCGCTCTCACATCTGTCTCCATCAAATCAGGATTGTGCACGGCACCCTACTTGACAGATAACAGATCTCCGGAGTGGCCGCTGCGCGCTGCGTCAGGCTGCCGTCTTCTCATCCTTCTCATAACCATAACCAAGGTTATGGTTAAGCTTTCACCCTTAACCCATAACCTCTAATTGTAGTGCCACCCAACCTCAGTAGAAAAAGTATGTTTGCATTTATCCTACCTATACCCCTCATAATTTTGTATACCTCTATCAAATCTCCTCTCAACCTTCTATGTTCTATGGAATAAGGTCCTAACCTATTCAACCTTTCCCTATAACTCAGGTCTTCAAGTCCTGACGACATCCTTGTAAATTTTCTCTATTCTCTTTCAATCTTATTTACATCTTTCCTCTAGGTAGTTGACCAAAACTGCACACAATACTCAAAATTAGGTTTCACCAACGTCATATACAATTTCAACATGACGTCTCAGCTGCTGTACTCAGTACATTGATTTATGAAGGCCGGTGTGCCAAAAGCTTTCGTTACAACCCTATCTACATAGAATAATTTGTTGACACCACTTACAAAGAATTGTGGAGCTGTGTTTCCAGATACCTCAGTTCTACCGCTCTGTTCAGTGCCCTACCGCTCACTATGTAAGACCTGCCCAGGTTGGTCCTCCCAAAGTGCAGCATCTCACACTCATCTGCATTAAATTCCTATTGCCATTTTTCAGCCCGTTTTTCTAGGTAGTCCAAATCCTGCTGCAAGCTTTGATAGTCTTCCTCGCTGTTCAATACACCCCCTGTCTTGGTGTCATCTGTAAACTTGCTGATCCAGTTTACCACATTATCATCCAGATCATTGATATAGATGACAAACAACAACGGGCCCAGCACTGAACACTGCAGCGCACCATTAGTCACAGTCACAGGCCTCCAGTCAGAGAAGCAACCATCTACAACCACTCTCTGTCTTCTTCCTCGAAGCTAATGTCTAATCCAATTTACTACCTCATCTTCAACGCCACCAACTGAACCTTCTTGCGGGACCTTGTCAAAGGCATTGCCAAAGTCCACGTAGACAATATCCATAGCCTTGCCTTCGTCAACCTGAAAAACTCTATAAGATTGGTTAGGCACGACTTACCACACACAAAGCCATGTTAACTATCCTTAATCAGTCCCTGTCTATCCAAATGCTTATATATCTGGTCCATTAGAATACATTCCAATAACTTTCCCACTCCTGATGTCAGACTCACTAGCCTATAATTTCCTGGCTTACTCTTAGAGCCGTTCTTAAAGAACGGAACAACATTAGCTATCCTCCAATCCTCAGGAACTTCACCAGTGGCTAAGGATGTTTCAAATATCTCTGCTAGGGCATTGGCAATTTTTGGACTCACCTCCCGCAGAGTCCGAGAGAACATCTTGTCAGACCCTGGGGATTTATCCACCCTAATTTGCCTCAAGATATCAAACACCTCTTCCTTGGTAATCTGTATAAAGTCTATAATCTCGATGCTACAATCTGTGTCCATCTCCCAAGTAAATACAGATGCAAAAAGTCCAATTAAAATTTCCTCCATCTCATTTGGCTCCATGCATTTATTACCACTCTGATCTTAAAGAGGACCAATTTTGTCCCTTGCTATCCTTTTGCTTTTACTATCTCTGTAGAACCCCTTAGGATTCTCCTTCATCTTGTCTGCTAGGGCAATCTCATGTCTTCCTTTAGATCTCCTGATTTCCTTTTTAAGTATTGTCTTTCATTTCTTATTCTCCTCAAATACCTCATTTGTTCCTGCCTGCCAATACCTGCTACGCAGCTCCTTTTTATTTTTAACCAGGACTTCAATATGTCTTGAAAACCAATGTTCCCTAAACCTGTTATCCTTACTTTTGTTCTGACACGGACATACAAACTCTGTACTCTCAAAATTTCACTTTTGAAGATCTCCCACTTACCAAGTACTCTTTTGCCAGAAAACAACCTGTCCAAATCCACACCTGCCAGATCCTTTCTGATACCATCAAAATTGTCCTTTCTCCAATTTAGATTCTCAGTTCAGACCTATCCTTTTCCATAATTACCTTGATACTAATGGCATTATGATCACTAGATGCAAAGTGTTTCCCTTACACAAACTTCTGTCACCTGCCCTGTCTCGTTCTCTAAAAGGAGATCTACTCTCATCAAGTGGGACTTCTATGTACTGATTAAGGAAACTTTCCTGAACATGTTTGACAAACTCTTTCCCATCCAGCCTTTTTAAGTATGGAAGTCCTAGTCAATATATGGAAAGTTAACATCACCTACTATCATAACCTTATGTTTCTTGCAACAGTTTGCGCTCTGTCTACAAACTTGCTAAATCCCCTGTCTAAATCTGTCTAAATCCCCTGGACTGTTGGGTTGTCTATAATATAATTCTATTAAACTCAAGCACATTCTGTGCCATCTATGCATTAGTAATTCAGCTGAATTCTAGCCTGTTGTAGAATGTTTTCTATCTGTTTCATTCTTAAATTTCAACACCCTTGCAACGTCTGTTTTTTCGGTGACAATACTCAGCTGATGCTGAATGATATTATGAATGATGTTTGTGCTTTATAACGTTATTGAAATGAAAAAGAACTCAGGATATTTCTCGTACTTCTTTTGACAAGCTATGAGCTTATTTCTGCAGTAGCATGTCCCCTTATAGAACAGGACCCAAAACATGTCACCCCCTAGTCCTCTTACAACACAAATCAAATATATTCTTTGGGAAGGTCTCATTAGCCAATTCCATTTGTGTAAAGACACTTAACCTTGCTTTTGGTCTGCAATCTTCACTGTCCACAATCCAGTCTTCAAAGACTAGTTTACTTCCCTGTTTATTCTCCTTGGCAAGTTTATTTGCTAATGCCCACTATTCAAGCAGTGTGTCCCCCCTCCTCACTAAGGAGAAGATACTTCAAATGAACAAAGTAGTTTAAAACACACTGTATTTATTTTCAGTGATACATGTTTAAATCCAGACAACATTCTTAAATCACATTTAAAGCTCACAGAATGTTTATATTTTATAAAATACTACTAAATTAGAAATCATTTCTAAAAAGCAATAGATTTCCAAAACACAGGTCCAATTTCTATAAACTAAAAAGACAACAGTGCAGACAAATGAATTGTCTGTTGCAGAAATCGAAGACAGAGGAATAGATTGTAGTTCACCCTGTGTTTCTGTCGTTCTTCTTGATGTTCTTTAACCTTTACTAAAAAGCCTGAACTGCTCCCTACATTTATACTGTAGCTTTGCCACTTGGGTGACTTCACATGCATATGATAGTTCCTCAGACACCCTTTTTATACAAATGGTCTAAAAGCTACTTGGAAACAGAGTTCCTAGGTACCCACAATTAATGCTGTGAGTACACAAACCTTCCAACTTATTAACACATCAGCCATTTGATACACTAAGTGATATTATCCATCAGGTCTGCAAGCTTCCTTGAACTAAATAACTTAACCAGCTTGTCGGTTTGAAACACGCCCAATTAACATATCCATCTGCTTATACTGCACCTCTTGAGATGTCAGTCCAGCTGCAGTGACCCACCATCCTGCTTCCTATAGACAGTGAATCCGTTTGCAAAGCTGTCCTCTCAACTTCACACTGATTATTGCCGGCCATTTACACTGAAAACTGAAGACTGGCTCCCGTACACATCCAGCAGCTAAACAAAGGATACTAGTAGAAAGTTTGTCTTATTCAAAAACAACCCTTTGATCTCTAGAAGTGCCAGCTGCTGTGATTTGAAAGCCAAGCTTGCCAATGAAGAAGAGGCCCTCTAGCCCTGGAAGTGAATATCCATCCCATCATAAGGCACCTTTTTATACATTTCTTTGCATGCTGTCCAGCTATTGGTTAGTTTTTTCAGCTATAAGTCCAGTGCATATCCATACGTTAACTCCTTCAAATTGTCACTTGTGCTATTCCACCATTACCTCAACCATCAGTTCTACATTGTAAGAATGCCTGCACATTTACAATGGATCAGACTATCTGTTTCATGGTATGTCAGTTCCCAAGGCATTCCTATCTGCTTACTTTCTTCTCCAGGCTAGTGCAACTGTTTATAGGTCTGTAAAGTGGATAGCTGAGTTCTCACATTGATACTGACTAGGTGCTGAATGTGTGACCTTCATTCACTCAGGTTTGCAGCATTCGTATCTCTCTCAGTCTGTCTCTCTCTCTTCCTATCTCCCCATCTCTATCACTATCTCAGTGTCTATCTCTGTTTCTATCTCTATCTCTATCCCCATCTCTTTGTCTCCCTCTCTCCCTCTCCATCTCCCTCTCCTCCCCCTCTCCCTCTCTCATCTGCCCCTCCCCCCAGAGTCTGTCAGGATACTTGACATCTCTCTGGATACTACACCAACTCAATCAGTCCAGTCTAAATCCTGGACCTTTCTTCCATGTCTGATGTAATAGACTCAGTATTATCACAGTATCTGGCAAATATATCACTATATTAAAAATATCGCTATGATGATTGTATGTTCTAGCATCAATTGTTTGGCGACAATAAAGTAAAGTATAAAGTAAAAAATCAAGAACCATTCTGAAAAATAACCCAAGTAAGGATTTCAGGGTTTTTTTTTGCCTTTGCAATTACTTCACCTTTTTATTGACTGTTACATTTATTTTTAGATTGTGGTAACTGCTTCCTTTCGTATGAATACACCTTTTCCTTTTCAACTTTTACCTTTGCTTGTGGTGCTTCACCTGATTCCTTCAAATATTCAAAGATTTTCTTCAGGATTTAAAACTATTGATGCATTATCATGACTCCATTAATAAGGATCTATAATATCCTGTGTTTTTGCCGCTGTAGCATCACACTATGAGTAGGAGTTACGTAGGAGTTGTGTACAGCATCAGTGTAGGAGTTGTGCTTATCCAATTTTGCTGACTCTCATTTATATTCAAGTGAACATATCCATGTGAGAGATCTGATCCAGTAAAATCCTACCATCCTCTGCTTTCTTCACAAAACCTATATTCAATGGATGATATTTTGTTATCATCTGCCTTGTTCAATGTCACCTTAGAGTTGAGGGCTTGCCCACTTTCAGTACTGTTACCCAGACTCGCCAGGCTTCTGTTGCACACCTCCACCTGGTTCTTCTACACTTTTAGGACAGGTTGATGAATACTGTAGATTGGTATTGGTGTCTGGCATGATATACTGTCGATGTGAGTATCTGACTTGATACAGATATGGCTTATCTAGATTATCTGTAATACTGTGCACATCTTTCCAATACTACGGGATGTCTAGTGATCTTGAAGCATCCACATCTCTTTCCAGTCTAATTTCAATTCCTGGCACTAGTGTTAGCCAATCAATGTTTATCCATTAATAATGTCAGTTGCATCCAGTGTTGATTTTACTTGCTGACTGTTGTAGGTCGATGAACTTTTCACCTGACTTAAAGTCTTCACAATATATTTTCAGATTCACTGTGCAATTCATTGCTATGCTCAGCTGAACTTAGCTATGTATGCGTGTCCGTCATTGAGTAATCGACTGCCATGTCAGTGCTCATGTCAACACACTGATCCCTTAACTATTCTCTTGAAGTCATTTCTGCCTGACCTGCTGTTTCTCTGTATTTTGCGTGTGTTGCTCCCGAAGTCATTGTGTTTCCCACCATTGCTTTCGCTCACAGAAGTGTTCACTTAAGTACTACATAAACCCAATTCCTTATTATCCTTATTAATTTCAGTACTGCCCAGACTTCCTCTTTGTGGCTTCTTACTATAAAAACTTCCTCTCTGTGAAAAAAAATCGCATGACTGAAGTTGTTTTGATTCTCTACTTTGGCTTTAGACTTGAATGCTGAGCAGATGTGACCTTTTCCTGGTAATTAAAATATCTTGCTGTTTTAATCTGACATTTATATTGTCATGGATGGTTCATATTACATTCGTGACAGCTAATCATGCCATCCTCACCCACGTACTTTTCTTTCTATTTTGGAACTCTGGCCACTGATATCATTGCATGATTGTAACACCATGTTTCTGCCTGGCTCTACCTGAAATTCTTACACATATGTGGCAGTGTTGAGAAGCTTTGCTAGGTTGTTTTCTGAGTCAAAGAGGTTGAGGTATGAAGAGAGGGTGAGCATGTTAGGCCTGTTCACGTTGGAAGGTAGAAGAATGGGGGATGTCCATGTTGAAACACAAGATTCTGAAGGACAAAAAACGGTCCACTGGAAAAACTCAGTGAGTCAAACAGCATCTGTGGGAGGAACGGAACTGTTGATGTTTTGGGTCAAAACCTTGCATCAGTCTGGAATTGGTGCAGAGTTCTGACATGAAGTGTTGAAAATTCCTTTCCTCCCATGGAAACAATGAAGCCTTATGATGGGATGGATGTTCCTCCCACTGGGTTCCTCCGGCAGAACATGTGTTACCCCAGAATCTAGCATTTGCAGTCTCCTGTGCCTCCAGGTTCTGAGGGAGATGGACAGGGCTGATGCTGAGAAGGTGTTTCTGCTATTGGTTAATCTGGTATCTAGAACCAGGGAGCAAAGTTTCAGATTAAGGGGTTACCAATTTCTGAGATGAGGTATCAGAATCAGAATCCTTTATTATCGCCAAGTATGTGGACACATACACGGAATTTGATGCCGGTTTCCCTGAGCTCTCGCTGTACAGAATCAAAAAGCAAACAAAACAATAGCACAAATAATCGTGAACTATATATAATGAGGTATATCTGTGTATGTACAGGTGGACTTGGTTTATAATAGACTAAAAGCATGACGTAGGAAATACAACCTCTGCTGAGCCTTTTTGATAAGAGTGTCCGTGTTGGGTGTCCACTTCAGGTCCTGGGAGATTGTGCCACCCAGAAACCTGAAGGTCTCCACAGCAGACACAATAGTGTTGAGTATAGTGAGTGGGGGGAGTATTGTGGGGGCTCCTCCTGAAATCCACTGTCATCTCCACAGTGTTGAGCGTATTTAGCTCCAGATTGTTCTGACCACACCAGAGGGCCAGCCGTTCCACCACCTGTCTGTATGCAGACTCATCACCATCTCGGATAAGGCCAATGACAGTTGTGTCGTCTGCAAACTTCAGGATTTTTAACAGGTGGATCCTGTGAGGTGCAGTCATTAGTGTAAAGGGAGAAGAGCAGTGGGGAAAGCACACATCCCTGGGGGGCACCGGTACTGATTGTCCAGGTGCTAGAAATGATGCTCCCCAGCCTCACTTGCTGCACCCTGTCAGTCAGGAAGCTTGTGATCCACTGACAGATGGCGGGGGAGACAGTGAAATGGGTGAGTTTGGAGTGGAGGATTTCTGGGACTATGGTGTTGAATGCCAAGCTGAAGTCAACAAACAGGACCCTCGCAGAAGTTCCTGGGTTGTCGAGGTGTTGTAGTATGTAATGCAGTCCCATGTTGACTGCATCATCCACTGACCTATTTTCTTTTCCCAGAGAATTAGATTAGATTACGAGGACGCTCAGTCCTCGTTTATTGTCATTTAGAAATGCATGCATTAAAAAATGATACAATGTTCCTCCAGAATGATGTCACAAGAAAACACAGGACAAACCAAGAGTAAAACTGACAAAACCACATAATTATAACATATAGTTACAACAGTACAAAGCAATACCATAATTTGATAAAGAGCAGACCATGGGCACGGTAAAAAAAAGTCTCAAAGTCCTGAGAGACTCATCAACTCACGCAGGCGGCAGAAGAGAGGAACCCTCCCTGCCATGAACCTCCAGGCGCTGCCAACTTGCCGATGCAGCACCAGTGGAAGCACCCGACCGCAGCGGACTCTGAGTCCGTCCAAAAACTTCGAGCCTCCGACCAGCCCCTACGATACAGCCTCTCCGAGCACCATCCTCTGCCGAGCACTTTGACCCAGCCCCGACCACCGAGCAACAAGCAAAGCCGAGGACTTGGGGCCTTCCCCTGTGGAGATTCTGGATCACACAGTAGCAGCAGCAGTGAAGCAGGCATTTCAGAAGTTTCACCAGATGTTCCTCTGTGCTCTCATGTCCGTCTCCATCAAATCAGGATTGTGCACGGCACCCTACTTGACAAATAACAGACATCACCACCGGAGTGGCCACTGCGAGCTGCATCGCGCCACCATCTTCTCCAACAGAATTGGGATATTTTGGAATTCTTTACCACAGAGAGCTGTGGGGAACGATTGAATAAATTCAAGGTGGAAATGGACAGACATCTTAATTATGAAGGAGTCAGAAATGTAGTGAAGGAGACTTGCTTACTGCCCATTAACTGCTGGCATTTAGGACAGAAATGAAAGTACTCCATCTCTGGCAGTGTTCAGGGCTTCCTTCATCACGTTGGTACCTTCCTCTCGGTTTTCACTACTGTCAGTCACACAAGTCCCAGGAGGAGACACAGGAATACTGTCGCACTCAGATGCAGAAGGATTCTTCATTGCTGTTTCCATAACAGTTTTGTTTTATCAGTCAGGGTTGTTAGCCCTGAGCTGAACCCCCAAACCTGGAGGACTGGTGGACCACTATTAGTCTCTCCTCTATCTTTTGACCTGTTTGGCATAGGTGCCCCTACCAAGAGCCAAAGCAGAAAGCCCTGGCTTCAGTCAGCATAGCTCTCCGGGTCACTGAGGCTCGCAAGCCTCCAAACCACGACAAGGTTGTGGTCCTCTTGGAGGTAGAGAAGGAGAGAAAATTGGGAAGTGGTGCTGAGCCCAGGCTTGGATGAGCTATGATCTTATCAAGGATATGGAATGCCTATGAGTTGACTCTTTAGAGCAGCTTGTGGTTGGGCCTACTAGGGGAAAGGTAATTCTGGATTGGATGTTGTGTAATGAACCAGATTTTATTAGGAAGTTTAAGATAAAGGAATCCTAAGGAAATAGGGATCATGATATGATAGAATTCACCTGCATTTTGAGAGGGAGAAGTCAGATATATCTGTGTAAAAGTTGAGCAAAGAGGCATGAGAGAGGTGTTGGCCAAAGTTGATTGGAAGGGGACACTGCCAGGGATAACCATGCCTGGAGTTTCTGGGGGCAATTGGGAAGGCACAGGATAAAACACTGTACATCTCAAAGATGAAGAAGTATTTTAGAGAGAGGATGAGGCAACCATGGCCTCAGCATAAAAGCAAAAGAGAGGTCATATAATATAGCAACAATTAGTGGGAAGTTGGAGGATTGGGAAGCTTTTAAAAATTAACAGAATGCAACCGGAAAATAAGAGCAAGGAGGTGATGCTGAGACCTTATAAGGAATTGGTCAGAATATGCTTGGAGTCTTGTGAGCAGTTTTGGGCCCCTTGTTTAAGAAAAGAGGTGCTAGCGCTTCAAGGCGTCCACAGGAAGTTCACAAGAATTATTCCAGGAATGAAAGGTTAATGTATGATGAGCATTTGATGGCTTTGGGCCTGTAGTTACTGGATTTAGAAGAATGTGGGGGGGGGGTACTCTTTGAAACATATCGAATATTGAAATGCCTAGATAGAGTGGATGTGGAGAGGATACTTTCTATACTGGGTGAGTCTAGAATCAGAGAGCACAGCCTCAGAACAGAGGGACGTCCATTTAGAACAGAGATGAGGAGGAATTTCTTTAGCCAGAGGGTGGTGAAGTTTTGAAATTCATTACCACGACAGCTGTGGAGGCCAGGTCATTGAGTATATTTTAAGTGGAAGTTGATAGGTTCTTGGTTAGTCAGGGTGTCAAAGGTTACAGGGAGAAGGCAGGAGAGTTGGGGTTGAGAGGGATACAGTATATCAGCTATGAAGAAATGGCAGATCAGATTCGATGGGCCAGGTGACCTAATTCTGCTCCTAAATCTTACGGTCTTATGGTCTAGGGAGTTGACTGACCTACCTCTGGTCCTGCTACTTATGTCCTTTGTTTTTGTACCTCATTGCCATCTCCATGAGCAATTTGATTTTACACACAAGTTCAATAGTGACATTCTGTGCACTTAATAACTGATTGAATTTGCTTTTTGATGAAAACACAAACTTGCCACACCACACATGATCCAAAGGCACTGTTCTGAGACAGGTCCTTCATCAAGTGCGTGGAATGGGCAGCCGGCAACGGTGATGGAGGTGGAAACGGTAGGGTCTTTTAAGAGAATCCTGGATAGGTACATGGAGCTCAGAAAAATAGAGGGCTATGGGTAACGCTAGGTAATTTCTATAGTAAGCACATCTTTTTGGGCCAAAGGGCCTGTATTGTGCTGTAGGCTTTCTGTGTTTCTAAGACATTATACTTATTGACAGGTTCACCTCATTTCTGATTCATGATTCCAAATCTATAATACTTCACAATTTTGGAAATTTCTGCAATTTTTGTACAACTTCACTAAATAAAGTTTGCTATTGCACTGTATGTTTGGGAACAAAACAGCTTTCTTACACTGCTGTGGCAAATCCTTACCATTGCCTTTAATTTCCACTGTTATTTGATATGAAGAGTATTTCCATGTGCTCTGTGTATGACCGAAATGCTTATGGAACTGAAAGGCTTTAAACGTAAGTCCAAGCAGCCATTGTGATCTGTTTTCTCTCTTGTGGTGACACAGTTTATGCTTGAGGACCATCACGTTGCTATTTCTCCAGTGCTTACCTGTTCAGCCCTGTACAGTACACGTTGTGGCACATCCTCATGTGAAGTCAGAGCTGAAACAAGGTATCAAGAGCTTCCAGACTTGTCCTATGAGCTGTTCACTCATATTCATTGACAAGCTTGGAGACTGCTAATATTTCATTTCTGTTGCCAGTTTTTAGTACATGTATGTGTACACCCATTACTGTGATGAACCTGAACAATGTTATATAAAGATGCCAAAAAAGACACAGGGAGCTGTGAGAACTGTCCTACCAATTTATTTAAAACTCGATCTATAGTTCATTTACTGTACATATTCACCATACATTTACATACATTTCAATGCTGATACTCTATTGGCCAATTCCACAACTTTCTACTTACGATGAGCTGATTGGCTATTCACCACCAATACCTTACAGTTCCATTAAAACTGGAACTGATTGGACGGCACAGTAGCCTAGTGTTTAGAACAATACTTTACAGTACAGGCGACCCAGGTTCAAATCCTGCTGCTGCTGTAACGAGTTTGTATGTTCTCCCCTTGACTGTGTGGGTTTCCTCTCTCGGTCCAAAGATGTACCGGTTGACAGGTTAATTGATCATTGTAAATTGTCCCGTGATTAGGCTAGGATTAAATCGGGGAATTGCTGGGTGCTGTGGTTCGAAGGGCTGGAAGGATGCTACGAGGGGTGATTGATAAGTTCGTGCCCTAAGGTAGAAGGAGTCAGTTTTAGAAAACCTAGCACATTTATTTTTCAACATAGTCCCCTCCTACATTTACACACTTAGTCCAGCGGTCGCGGAGCATACGGATCTTGGACCTCCAGAAAGTGGTCCACAGCAGGGGTGATTGATAAGGTCGTGGCCTAAGGTAGAAGGAGATGAGTTATATAGCTCTCGTTCCATACACATGCAGTTCAACTCTTTGAGTGATTACGCAGAAAGCTTGAAGCTAATAACTCATCTCCTTCTACCTTAGGCCATGAACTTATCAATCACGCCTGCTGTGGACCACTTTCTGGAGGTCCCAGACACTGACTTCTCCAAAGAAGGGATCCGTATGCTCCACGACCGCTGGACTAAGTGTGTAAATGTTGGAGGGGACTATGTTGAAAGATAAATGTGCTAGGTTTTCTAAAATTGACTCCTTCTATCTTAGACCATGAACTTATCTATCACCCCTCATATTCTGCACCATATCTCAAATAAACAAACAAATAAATAAATAAAAATTCTGATATGGATTCTGCCCCCTAAAGTTAATGTTTCAGGTCAATGACTTCTGTACTTTATCTAAGGTTAAAAAGTCTTCTGTGTCCTTGTTGCAAAAGAGATTCAAGTACTTGATTCCACACAGAGTTTAAATGTTGAAATTTAACAAGGCATTTCAAATCAAGGTCATCAGAAAGAAGTGAATCTGACCATTGAAGGATGGCAGTATGTTTGGTCAAGTTGGTCGTTATGGGGGTACAAAAGCTTTGCATGAGGTCTTTGTGGAGTTTCAGATTCTACACAGTGGATGCTTGAGCTGTCAGTGATTAGTAGATGTATTGGAAGTTTGTACAGAAAGCTGAACCCAGAGGAATAGAGTTTTTAGTTAGCTTTAAAGTGGGAGAAGGGTTTGGAGATGGAGAGGGGTAAAATTATGAAGTTTTAACCCAGAGGTTGGAGTTTTAAGTTTGAGAACTGGTTGATTAATTCGTAAAGTTGTAGTACGATTTCTTCTGATTCATTTACAAATTGCATTCCCCATTATAAACCAGCATTCATTGTCTGATCCAGTGACCCACTAGTTCGCATCCTAATTATCACTGACAGAGCATACTCTAGTTTAAAACTCCGTCTGTTCATTCAATGAAGTAAGAGACTCTCGGGTCTCTGCTCTTACTTCACTGTGTAACTTTGTACAATCCCAGTGGCAAACTTCAGTGATGCTCCTGGCAGAGAAAGGTCAGGTAATTTAAATGGACACAGACCATTAAAGGAGCTTATCAGATGAAGGGCTGAGGGATGTTGAAATGTCCTCTGGATGCATAATTTCCAGGACGTGACTTCCTCGCTTTTGTGCCTTTCTCACCAAACCCTATATTGCATCAATATTTTAAAAATCAATAAACAAAAGAACGAGAGAAAATTGGCAAAAATACACTTTTTTAATACCTCAATCATTTTATTTGTGGAGAAACCTCAGATAGGTTTTAAGGAGACTAATTTTTAATGCCTGGAAGATTAAGGTTTGCCAAGCCTTGAAGGAGTCTGGTTGAATAAGTTCCCAATGATTTTTCCAAATTCTCTGCTGTGTTTATGTACAAGTCAATATGACTGGGAGAAAATTATATGCCTCGAATTTGCAGCTTGAGGAAGATGAAAATTTAAATAATTCACAATAATATGATTTAACTACCAGTTTGATTGTCATTATTTCTCATTGTGCTCTCTGCCATTTAGCATTTATAATGTAAACAATTATGCAGATGATGGAAATCCGAAATAAAAACAGAAATTATTTGAAAACACATTAGGTCCAGCAACATTTATGGAGAAAAGAAATAGCATTAATTTTTCGGGTCAACCTGAAACATTCACTCCTCAGCTGCTCTTGAACTCGCTGATGACTTACAGCATTTTTAGTCCATTTGATTAACAGCAAGTAGCTGGATACGTAGGTACTGCTCAAGTGAGATCTTCTGAGACTGAGTTTTTTGGGTTTTTTTTGTAGGTTGTGAAAAAATCCTGTTACCCCCGTTGGAATGAGGTCTTTGATTTTGCCCTGGACGATGCTGTGACTGAGAACACCTTGTACGTGGAGGTGTGGGACTGGGACCTGGTCAGTAAAAATGACTTCCTGGGAAAGGTAGGTAATACTTGAGGTACACCTGGCTTAGAGCTTGAGGCTATTCCTCCTGTGTGTGTTGAGAACCCTCAGTATATTAATATTCTGATGATCTGGAATAAAAATCACAAACTGCAATTCAAGGAGGGATTGTGTACAGTTCTGGTCACCGAATTATAGGAAAGATGTCAATAAAATTGAGCGAGTACAGAGGAGATTTACTAAAATGTTGCCTGGGTTTCATCTCCTAAGTTACAGAGAAAGGTTGAACAAGTTAGGTCTTTATTCTTTGGAGCGTAGAAGGTTGAGAGGGGACTTGATAGAGGTGTTTAAAAGTATGAGGGGGATTGATAGAGTTGACATGGGTAGGCTTTTTCCATTGAGAATGGGGGGAGATTCAAACAAGAGGACATGAGTTGAGAGTTAAAGGGCAAAAGTTTAGGGGTAACATGAGGGAGAACTTCTTTACTCAGAGAGCTGAAGTGATTGAGGCAGATTCGATGTTGTCCCTTAAAGTTAAGTTGGATAGATATATGGACAGGAAAGGAATGGAGGGTTATGGGCCGAGTGCAGGTCGGTGGGACTAGGTGAGAGTAAGAGTTCGGCATGGACTAGAAGAGCTGAGATGGCCTATTTCCGTGTTGTAATTGTTATATGGTTATATGGTTATATAACACTGGATGATTTTAGTTCTGACATCTCATTTGAACAGAGCCATCTCCTCCAGGCAGCAATAAGATAATGTCCAAGCAATGTGACATAGCTTTGTCAATCAAGGAATAAATTATTGGCCAGGAGACCATTGAGAGTGCCTTGTTCTTCATTAAAATAGTGGGGCAGGATATTTGATGTCTTCTTCAGAGGATGGCAGCGGGAAGAAGTTGAACATTCCTCCAGAAGTGTACCTCTCTGCCACTACTACTGGACTGTACCAACTAGATGATAAATTAGCAGGTCAGGCAGCCTATATTGGAGGGGAATAACCCGTTGACTTCATCAGGACTTGGCCTGAAACATCGACTCAGAATTAAAGTCAGATTTAATATCACTGGCATATGTGGTGAAATTTGTTGTTTTGCAGCAGCAGACAGTGCAACACACAATATTGAAAAATAACAGTGAGAAACATATATTAACAAATAAATTAAATAAGTAGTGCAAAAAGAGAGCAAATAAAGAAAAAAACTTGTGATATAGTGTACATGGGTTCATTGTCCATTCAGAAATCTGATGGCAGAGGGGAAGAAGTTGTACTTAACCATTGAGTATGTGTCTTCAGGCTCCTGTACCTCTTCGTGATGGTGGCAATGAGAAGAGAGCATGCCTTGTGTGATGGAAGTCCTAAATGAATGATGCCACCTTTTTGAGACATCACCTTTTGAAGCTGTCCTTGATACTGGGGAGGCTTGTGCCCATGGTAGATCTGGCTGACTTTGCAACGCACTAAAGCTTTGTCTGATTCTCTGCAGTAGCCCCTCCATACCAGTCAGTGATGCAACCAGTTAGAATACTCCCTATGGTACATCTGTAGAAATTTGCTAGAGCCTTTGGTGATATGCCTAATTCTCCTCAAACTCCTAATGAAATATAGCCACTGTCATGCCTTCTTCGTAATTGCATCAATATGTTGGGCTGATGATACTGTAAATCTTCAAAGATGTTGATACCCAGGAACTTGAAACTGCTCACCATGTCCACTCCTGATCTCTTGATGAGGACCGCTGTATATTCCCCTGACTTCCCTTTCCTAAGTTCCACAAGCAATTTCTTGGTCTTACTGATATTGAGTGCAAGGTTGTTGTTGTGACCACATTCAACCAGCTGATCTATCTCACTCTTGTACGCCTCCTCATCAGCATCTGAAATTCTGCCAAGAATACTTGTGTCATCAGCAAATTGATAGATGGTGTTTGAGCTCTGCCTAGCTACACAGTTGTGGGTGTAGAGAGAGTAGAGCAGTGGGCTAAGCACACATCCTTGAGGTGCAACAGTGTTGATTGTCAGTGAGGAGATGTTATTTCTGATCTGCACTGACCAGTCTCCTGATGAGGAAGACCCTGCCCGACTTGGATTTTGTGTGTGTTGCCAAAGATTTCCAGCATCTGCAGAATTATTGTGTTTATGAACTAGATAGTAAAACCAGTCTCTCTTTGCATTATAATCTGGTCTCAGTTTTATAATGCACTCAGGTAGAAGGGTGGGCTGGCAAGTTTGCAGACGACACAAAGGTTGGTGGTGTTGTAGATAGTGTAGAGGATTGTCGAAGATTGCAGAGAGACATTGATAGGATGCAGATGTGGGCTGAGAAGTGGCAGATGGAGTTCAACCCGGAGAAGTGTGAGGTGGTACACTTTGGAAGGACAAACTCCAAGGCGGAGTACAAAGTAAATGGCAGGGTATTTGGTAGTGTGGAGGAGCAGAGGGATCTGGGGGTACATGTCCACAGATACCTGAAAGTTGCCTCACAGGTGGATAGGGTAGTTAAGAAAGCTTATGGGGTGTTAGCTTTCATAAGTCGGGGGATAGAGTTTAAGAATCGTGATGTAATGATGCAGCTCTATAAAACTCTGGTTAGGCCACAACTGGAGTACTGTGTCCAGTTCTGGTCACCTCACTATAGGAAGGATGTGGAAGCATTGGAAAGGGTACAGAGGAGATTTACCAGGATGCTGCCTGGTTTAGAGAGCATGGATTATGATCAGAGATTAAGGGAGCTAGGGCTTTACTCTTTGGAGAAAAGGAGGATGAGAGGAGACATGATAGAGGTGTACAAGATATTAAGAGGAATAGATAGAGTGGATAGCCAGCGCCTCTTCCCCAGGGCACCACTGCTCAATACAAGAGGACATGGCCTTAAGATAAGGGGTGGGAAGTTCAAGGGGATATTAGAGGAAGGTTTTTTACTCAGAGTGGTTGATGCGTGGAATGCACTGCCTGAGTCAGTGGTGGAGGCAGATACACTAGTGAAATTTAAGAGACTACTAGACAGGTACATGGAGAAATTTAAGGTGGGGGGTTATATGGGAGGCAGGATTTGAGGGTCAGCACAACATTGTGGGCCGAAGGGCCTGTAATGTGCTGTACTATTCTATGTTCTATGTTCTATGTTATAAATTTCACTCCTTTGACTATATACTGTGCCCTCTATATTATAATGTCCAAACTCTGGATTGTAAAATCTGACCTCTGAATTATAAATTCCATCCTCTGGATCTTAAAATCTAATTTCTGGATTATAAATTCCAGCTTCTGATTAGAGCTCAAATTCTAAGGTGAAAGTGCTTCCACTGAGACACAGTTGATGTTTGTACTTCATACTGATTTGGTTCATTCTGGGTAAAGTATGATAGTACATCATTAAGAAGCTTTTATTCTTGAGGCTTTGAATCAGTTCCCAGTTTTTCTTCTTCTGACTGTTAATGGTGGTTGGCAGTCCAACTTAAAGGTGCTTTACCACCACTAACTGAATTGGAGTGTGGTGTAGAGAACTGGGAAATAAAACTCTTACTAGTTCTTTACTAAATGGATTATTTCCTTATGTGTCAGCACTGCCAAGTGTCACCTTCCTAGGTTCTGCTGTGGAAAACAACATCAGAGTCCATACAGGGAGACTCTCTCTCCATCAATACAATGACCATCAGCCCATTGACTCAATCCTCTAGGACAGGATAGAACCATAACTCATCTATCATTTGGGAGACCAACCAAGGAAGAGCTGTATTTCCGTTTTTATCTAAAGTCCGTGAGTGAAGAAGTGCTGCAACATAGTGTGGACATCAAAAGATCAATTGGTTCACCAAGGATGCCCTATTGCTGGCCTTCATCTCCTGCAGAGAACGTATGCAAAATTTAAGGATATTCAGTCATTATCACGTCATACTCCAAGTAGATTTGATTGCCTCCGTGAACCTTGTGTGTTGAATATTTTTGTTCTGTAAGGCAGTTGCTAAAGGAAGCTTAGCGCTGTTGATCTCCTGTGGAACTTTGCTACATGGGACTTAGCCGTGCATTACACTTTACGGTCTCCCTCTCAAAACTGTGTGCCACCTGCAAATCTTTTAGTTTGACAACAATGTTTCTAAGATTCATGAGCTTATACAGGGATATTTCCATTAATTCAGCATATTAATGATTCAGACGACACCAAAGTGCCTCACGTCCACAGATGTACTTCTGAAGTGCTTCCAATATTTGCAGTTATCTAAACAGCACTTGAAGTGGGATTTAAAACATTAATTGAACATTGCAAACATCGTGCAAAGCTTAGCATAAAGAAAACCTGGAAGTCTGAAACAAATGACAGAGATGCACAAATGGATCTATTGTGCGTAAAGGAGAGGAAGAGATTAATGATGTCCTCCTTAACATTTAGCTGGTACATAAATTAACTATTATCAAACACTCATGAAACTAGTACAGGCAATTCCTAATGCAGCATTTGGCACAGCTTATAATATCTGCACTCAGTGGCCACATCATTGGGTACCTCCAAAACCTAACAGAGTGGCCACTGAGTGTGTGTCCATGGTCTTCAGTTGCTGTAGCTCATCCACTTCAAGGTTCGACATGTTGTGTGTTCAGAGATGTTCTTCTGAACACCACTGTTGTAATCTGTGATTATTTGAGTTACTGTTGCCTTGTCACCTTGAACCAGTCTGGTCAATCTCCTCTGTGTTCTCTCTTTAACAAAGCATTTTCACCCACAGAATTACCGCTCACTGGATTTTTTTTGTTTGTTTTACACACCATTCTCTGTAAACTCTATATTGTAAATGAAAATCCCGGGCGATCAGCAGTTTCTGAGATACTCAAACCACAGCGTCTGGCAGCAACAATCATTCCACTGTCAAAGCCACTTAGATCGTATTTCTTCCCCATTCTGATATTTGGTCTGAACAACAACTCAACCTTTTGATCACGTCTGCATGCATTTATGTATTGAGTTGCTGCCACATGATTGGCTGATTAGATATTTGCATTAATGAGCAGGTGTGCTGTTGTACCAAATAAAGTGGCCACTAAGTTTATAAGATAACAGCAAGAGCTCCCTCACCCTATGTGTGACTGCAGACTGGACTATAATCAGAAGGATCAGACCAAGTTCACAAATGAAAAATGAAAATGTATGTTGCTATTCTTAATAAGTATTTTATGATCTATGTTTCACATTAAAACTTATTTCCAATTGGTTTTGATTTACATCGGCTGAAAATTGGTCTTTCTTTGGAACTTGTTCTTTGGAACAAGAGTGATCCCAGGAATTAATGGCTTGATGTATGAGGAGAGTTTGATGTCTCTGTGTGATGAAGTTCAGAAGAATGAAAGGGAGATCCATCGGCTATTAAGATGCCTGGATAGAGTGCACATAGAGAGGACGTTTCCAATAGGTTAGTTCTGCTGGTTGAGTGGTATCACAACAACAACCTTACGCTCAACATCAATAAGGTTAAGAAATTGATTGTGGACTTCAGAAAGGGAATGTTGGGAGAACACACACCTACCCTCACTGAGGGGGGCCAGCGGTGGTGGGCAATTACAAGTTCCTGGGTGTCAACATCTCTGAATATTTATCCTGGGCCCAATCTGTTGATGCAATTAGAAGAAGGCAAAACAGAGGCTCTCTTTCATAAGGGGTTTGAAGAGATTAGTCATCTCACCAGATACTCCAGCAAATTTCTACAGATGTACTATGGAGAGCATTCTGACTGGTTACATCATTGTCTAGTATGAAGGCACCATGCCCAAGGTAGGAAAAAAGCTGCAGAGGTTTGTAAACTCGTCCAGCTCCATCATGGACGCTAGTCTCCCCACCATCAAGGACATCTTCAAAAGGCAATGCCTTAAGAAGGAGGCATCCATCATAAGAATTGTCACTATCCAGGACATGCCCTCTTCTCATTACTACTATCAGGGAGGAGGTAAAGAAGTCTGAAGACACACACTCAGCGTTTTAGGAACGGCTTCTTCTCCTCTGCCTTTTGATGTCTGAGAGGTCCATGAACTCACGAACACAATCTCACCACTGTGTTCTCATATTGCACTATTTATTTATTTATTTTTATATATTTCTTATTCTAATTTATCGTAGCTTTTTATGTCTTGTACTGAACTGCTGCCGCAAAACAACGAATTTCACAACATATCTCAATGATTCTGAATCTAATTAACATGTACGAAAGTCCTGAAGGAGGGCCTCGTCACTGTTTATTCATCTCCATAGATGCAGCCGGACCTGCTGGGTTCCTCCAGTAGGTTGTAGGTGCCGCTCGGCATTTCCAGCTCTTGTGTTTCTGATTCTGATTCTTGTTCTAGTCGGAGAGTCTCGGAGTCTACCATGGCATCAAAATAAAGTGATGTCTCTTTAAAACTGAGATGAGGAGGAATTCCTTCAGCCAGAGGGTGGTGGAATTCATTCCCATGGAGGGCTGTGGGGGGTCAAGTTAAAAAGTGAAAGTTAAAGTCTGTCCCGAGCCTTTGTGGCCCATCAGGCTGGTGCTTACACCAGTTTCTGTGGCGTGAAGCGACTGAGAGTACGAGACTCCCCCCCGGATAGGACGCCAGTCTATCGCAAGGTTAACCCCCAGCGTTTGCCGGTACCCATTTTCAGCTGGGTGGACTGGAGCAGTGTGTGGTTAAGTGCCTTGCTCAAAGACACAACACGCTGCCTTGGCCGAGACTCGAACCCACGACCTTCAGATCGTAAGCCCAACACCCTAACCACTTGGCCACGTGCCACACCGGTAGGGGTCAAGGCATTGGGTATATTTAAGGCAGGAAACTGATAAGTTCTTAGGTGATAAGAGGTTCAGTGTTACAGAGAGAAGGTAGGAGAATGGGATTGAAAATAATTAGCCATGCTTGAATGGTGGAGCAGACTTGATGGGTCAAGTGGAATAATTCAGCTCACATATCTTATGGTCTTTCGTGCCCTAACTGAATCTGCATTGAAATGAGTGAGGAAAATAGACATGTCTGTGTTTAATATGTCCTTAAAGTGACAAGGAGAGGCAAAAGTGTCAACTCTACAATGATGTACCTGCAAAGAACATGTATCAATGTATTGCCTGGATGTTGGAAAGGTAGGCATTCATTGCCTTTCTTTAACTATCCTTTGGAAAGTGGTGATGGGCAAACATTTTGAAAACTGACTGATTGTCGTGACCATTGAAAAGGACAGTGCAGTGTCAAACTCTTTGAAGTCATATATTGACCTGACCAAGCGAAGTTCCATTGCTGAAAGACATCGGGTTCCTCCAGGTGTTCCGGTTTCCTCCCACAGTCCACAGACAACTGGTCCAAAGGTTAATTGGTCATTCCAAATTGTCCCATGATTAGGTTAGGATCAAACTGGGGGATTGCTGGATGGTGTGGCTTGAGGGGTGGATAGGGCCTATTCCGCGCTGTAGCTCAATAAATAAATAAGTAAATAAATAACTATACTTTGCTCATAAATTTACAGTACCTGGAACTTTGAACATCGAGATCAGAGAAAGAGGGCCTTCTCCACCACACACTGCACTGTGGACCTAAGCAAAACACAGGAGACCTTTCAGGAGGCTGGGCCACTTAGTCTCAGCAACCCTAATCTAAATGACCAGGATGTGGTTTAGTGGACCATGGGTGTGACTGGGGCTTCATAACCATTTTCTCTGCTCTCCAGGTAGCCTTCAACATTAACAAGCTCCAGGTGATACAGCAGAAGGAAGGCTGGTTCCTGCTACTTCCCGATAAGGCACGAAGGAGCAAAACTGAGTAAGCCATCTGTTCTCCTTCCTTGATTCCAAAATAAAAGAAAGGATAAACTTATTTTCACACCTGCCTTGTGCTCCCTCGACATCCTTTGTTGTTGTTGTTCAGGCGTTTAGTCTCTTCGTGACCTCATTGACCGCAGGGTCCATAGGGTTTTCATGGCAAGATACGGAAGTAGGTTGCCAGGCCTTTCTCCCACACAGATACTGCTGCTGCCCAGGTTGGGACCCGGCTGGGTTTGAACTCAGAACCATCTGCCTCGAAGTCCAGTGCTGATGCCACTGCACCACCAGCCGGCCCCTTGACATCCTAGCACATCCCACAGTCATGAAGTGTGTGAAGTGTAGACACTGAAATCTAGGAAATGCAGGAAATAGTGCACGGCATGATCCTATAAAGAGCACTGAAACAATGAGAAAGTGGTCTTCCCTCGTCAGATGGATTGGGATGTTAATCGTGCTGGGATTTCTGGAAGAATTCCACTGTTTTTTATTGAGTCCCCTCAGGTTACCTGAGAGGCTCAGCCTCTCATCAGAGAGGTGTCTCTTCTGATAGTGCAGCACTCACTCAGTATTGTGAGGGGTTCTCAACCTGAGGTCCTTGGACCTCTTGCTTAATCATACTGATCCATGGCATGAAAAAGGTTGGGAACCCCTGCACTAGAGTGCGATCCCACGTTTTGTTCTGGAGTTGAAATTGAACCAGCAAACCCCTGGCTGAGGAAGGAAATGAGAAAAGTTCTTTGTACAACATTAATCTAATGTGAGAAATCACGCAGATGCAAGTTCACATGGATCACCTGCAGTTCAGGCTCATAGCCAAGGGGAATTCGTGCACAAGGGATTAACACGCTGCTGCTTTCAGAGTGGATTTAAGACCAAAGCCCTAGATATTGGGCAAGAAAGCGGCAGATGGAATACAGTGTTGGGAAATGTATGGTAATGCATTTTGGTATAAGGAACAATAGTGTGGACTATTATTTAAATGGGGAGAAGGTTCAAACATGAGAGGTGCAGAGGGACTTAGAAGTTCTTGTGCAAGACTCCCAGAAGGTTAACATACAGTTGAGTCTGTGGTAAAGAAGGCAAATGCAATGTTGGCGTTTATTTCAAGGGGAATAGAATATAAAAACAAGGAGATAATGCTGAGCCTTTTTAAGACACTAGTCAGGCTGCACTTGTCAACAGTTTTCTACCCCTTATCTCAGAGAGAATGTGTTGTCATTGGAGAAAGTCCAGAGGAGGTTCACAAGGATGATTCCAGGAATGAAGGGGTTAACACATGAGGCGTGTTTGGCAGCTTTGGGCCTGTTACTCAATGGAATTTAGAAGAATGTGGGGAGATTTCATTGAAGCGTACCGAATGTTGAAAGGACTAGATAGGGTGGATGTGAAGAGGATGTTTCCTTTGGTGGGGGTATCCAGAACTAGAGGGGCATAGCCTCAAAATTGAGGGGTGACCTTTTAGAACAGAGGTAAGGAGGAATTATTTTAGCCAGAGAGTAGTGAATCTGTGGATTACTCTGTCGTAGACTGCGGTGGAGACCAAGTCCATGGGTATACTTAAGGTGGAAGTTGATAGTTTCCTGATCAGTTAGGGCACCAAAGGATATGGTGAGAAGGCAGGTGTATGGGGTTACGTGGGATCCGGGATCAGCCATGATGGGATAGCAGAGCAGATTCGATGGGCTGAATGGCTTAATTCTGCTTCTATGTCTTATGGTCTTTCATTTGAACAAACCCCAGGTGAGGAGGGTTGGTGCTGGGATCTTGCCAATGTAGACCAGGAAACGGAGGTCGGACAGAAGTGATCAGATCAGCAGAAGCACGGAGGATGGGGATTCTCCCAAACCTTCACTCAGTGGAAAATGTTGATGTTTTTTTCAACGCACAGCCAAGGTCTTTAGCTGACATACTTCATTTCTGTCTGAGTCAGCTGTTGACTGGGGCAAGCAAGTCTGACTTCACACCCAATACTGAGCCTTGTTAGCATGAATGCAATGTGCTGAAATTTCTGGACTGAGCTGCTGTTAAGGACAACTACTCAGGGCAGAGAAGGTCAGGAGCAAGGTATTCAGTGCAACAAGAATTTTAATTCTTCATGTGGGCTTACTACTTTTCCTGATCCTGCATATAATTTCAGTGTCTGCCTTTTACTCTCTCACAAGTGTCTATGGACATTAATGAGGCTTCCTCCCCAGATTCAGGCCTGAACACAATGGTAGCAGAATTGAGACAGTCAGTCAACACCTCCATTCCAGTTCTGCTGCTGCTCAGTTCACACCAGGAAGAGGAGATTAAAAATTCCCACTGAATTTCCACACTCACCACGATATGACCAAAGAAGTTACAAGAGTGAGGAAGCTCTTAAAGAACATCTGTTCTAGCAGAAACCAGTTGGGTAGAATGGTTTGATTCTCTAGTGTAGGTTCCATGTAAAGTGCTGGAAGAAGGTTTGGGTTGGGAGAGTAGTGTGCAGCATATCTTCTGGAACTTATGTGGAAAATTTGTCAAATGGATCATCTTCCAGTGTGCCCAGTTGCTTGAAGTGCTGTCAATCTTATGAGGTTTTTGTAAAACTCTGTACGAGGCTATCGTTGCACAAGTTCAATGATTCAAAATACATGTATTATCGAAGTACACGTGCAGTGTACAACTCTGAGATTTGTTGTCCCACACACAGCCGTGAAACAAAGAAATTACAACAGAACTCATTCAAAGAAAAACATCAAACACTCAATGTGCAAAACAAAGAACAAATTGCACAAATTGGAAAAACATGAGTGAATAACACACAGAACATGAAACATCGAACGGCAGATTATTTGAAATAGTCTAGGAATGTTCAGTGTGGTTCAATTTAGTGCTGTGTGGTAGGCTACAGAGCCAGTCCGCTCCGATCAAAATCGCACAAAATAGGAATAAAAGAAGTACCCAGAAACCAGAACACATACAGCATGATCTGCAGTGTCCTCTAAAAACAAGTCCAACCCACAGACACCTCCAATCAAACCTTGCCCCAAGCCCCAAGACTCCTGCCCCTTTCTCTAGCAGCAGTGAGCGAGAGCGAGAGAGAGGCAGGTCTAACGCAGGCAGAAGGCGCTGAATGTCTGCTTGCCTTCCTCTTTCGCCCTCGTTGATTCCAATCTTGCTCGACGCTTTAATTGGTGAGTTTGCCATGAATTGGAACCGTTCACGCTCCGCCGTTAAACACACTCCATTCTCTGCCACGCCAAATTCTCTCAGAGACCGCAAAAGCACCAGACCACTCAGTAGACCCAAAAACCCATTATCAAAATGTAAATTGCAGGCTCCAATCACACACAGATTCAAGGTAGAAGTATATTTAAAAGAAGAAAGAGAAGAAGTAGTGTCATGAACTGTCTGCAGGATGTTGTTGTTGGTTGCGTTGGCCGCGGGCGCCATCTTGCCCACGCTTCCCGCAGTAACAGATTGTTACATTTGCTGCAACACCAGAATCAGTTACGAGTGACATTGTCAATATAAAGGAACACTAGGCCTTTCAGCCCCTCCACCAGTCACAGAGTTATGGGTCAGACAGCATAGAAGCAGGCCTTTCAGCCCATCGTTCATGCTATTCCATTTGTCTACATTTGACCCATATCCCTGTAAAACTTCTCCTAACCAATGGATCAAAGCTGATCTGCAACTAAGATCTATTCATTCATATTGATCCCTAACAAGAGTCGATTAAGTTGTTTAATCGCCCAAAACACCTCAGCTGGTCTGTCCCTTAACCTTTAGAATTCCAGGCACGTGACCTGTCCTGAGGATGTAACCCTTTAACCCTGTCATTGCATTGGTGAATTTGCTCTCCATTCCGAGGTGGAATTGACCTGTTTCTTCCTGGGACCAACTCACCTGAGCCCCATGAAGGCATATGTGTGCAGAAATCGATCAAATGGGTAATAGATTCTGACAGATAATGTTATTATACCGGTAGATTCTGATAGAATATGTTTAAATGTAGTTAAGGAGTAGAAAATCTCAGTGTCTGCTAGTTAATTTCTAAATGTGTGTTTTTCACAGCCCTGCTGTTATGTTCCCACTTGGCTGTAGACATGCTGCGCATTTTAATTTAGCGAAGTGATAACATTTAGATGGAAGGTTGCCGAAAATAGTGAGGGAGAGAGAGAGAAGTAGAATTTCAGGATGTAATGATGCAATTATGCCGGCTGAATGACTGCCTCGCAATCAACTAAATATTTTTACTCTGTCCAAATCGAACTTGGCTTTCGCACAGCACTGACGTGTTCGATACTTTTGAGTATTAGCCACTACCTCACATTATCGCGTGGGTTACAGATGATGCATACTGTTTGAAACTTCAGTAGCAGTCAGCACCGATGAGTCACTGCCCTTCAGCTCCCAGATAACACCCAGAAAGAGAATTACAAAGTGTTGCTGTGATGGACCATCTGTGGGATTTTCCCACAATTCATAAATATTATCTCTTACTCATACCTGTAAGTTCTATGGTGCCTTTTTAATGATTTTTTTTATGTTTAAATGTACTTTTGTTTTCTTTAATTCTGACGTCAGTCAATTTTGGCTTTGTTCTGGTTTTAGCTCAATGCCCATTCCTGTCTTTCCAAATCCCCTGCCTACCCCTCCTATTTGCCCCGTGCCTTCTGCCACACACCCAACTGGAAGCAAAGCAGCACACAGAAAATGCTGAGGTTTTTCCAGCATTTTGTGTGTGTTGCTCTGGATTTCCAGCATCCGTGTTTGGGAAGCCAAGCAGGCCTCTATAACTCTGCATGAGGAAGGGTACAAGAGAATTGACTGGCAACCCCTCTCCACAGGAAGAGAAGTACCGTATACCTTCTGCTCAAATGTTCCGGCATCAGGATGAATGGCTGAACCGAAATCAAACATCTCAACCATTCAATCTCTGTGTTAAGGTTGTATCTAGGTGGTAACATTGAGGAAAATTTCTTCGAATCTGAAAAGAGAACTTTACGCATTTGGCATTTTAAAAAAAGGCCTCACTGGATTTCAGAAGTGATATGGGAGTGAGATCATGATAACATTTGAAAAACTGTGGGAAAGGGGTCCCGGGAAAACTGAAGTTAGTGAGAGTCAGTGGCGAAACACCTCCATTGGTTGAAGTTGCACAAATGCCTGTGGTTGTTCGAAGCCACTCAGCCCTGTCCCAAGGCACTGCTGCAGTGGATCCTGTGAAGAGCAAATTAGGGCTGCCGATCAGACAGTAGATGGTTAGTTCTACAGTAAATAGCACCTTTTTTTATAAAATCTCAGGGAACGAAGCAGTCAATTCCTGAATTCAATCAGCCCAAGGCAACACCCAGTGTTAGGCTGTAGGGGCCAAGTTGCATGAACATCACACACATCCTAAGGAAGAAAAAGAAATTAAAAAGCTGAGTGGATAGCATTGCATTTTACAGCAAAGCTCAGGATCTCTGGATATCACAGTGATGGACCTCAAGACATACCTCAATTTTGCTCAAGATTTCCAGCCTCTGCAGTCTCTTGTATCTCTGATGAACCCTTCTTGTGCTGTAGTAAACATAACAGTAACATTGTTCTCAGAAAGCTCCCTTTCATTGCACATTGCTGTTGGTCAAGTGGTGATTTTAGCCAGGTCACAAGAAATATATCCCCTCCTTTTCTTTCAGATAATACCTTGGAATTACTGTCTAACTGCTGTTCTGAGAACCAGCTCCTTTAACAACACAGGACTCCCTCTATCAGTGGGGACAATCTGATCTTGGACCCCAGGCCTAATTGTAATTACCAGCTATGCCTGCAGATAACATATAAGGTGGTTTTAGAAATAGATTGAAATAAATTGTGACAACTCAACATTTTAAACATAGCCATTTGCTGCTGTGCTCAACTCTGGTGATTCCCGAAACAATCCAACCCTTTCTTTGAATGAAAATGCCCTGTTGTTACCAGGATAATTTTCCCGAGCAGAATATTTTGGGTCCGATGAGTTACGGGTCATTGCTGGATCTACTTCTGGGCAATGAAGTGGGACAAGCACACCAAGTTCCAAAAGAGGAGAAATTAGGAGACAGTAAGACTTAGGTTAACTATGGAGAAGGAGGAACAATCCAAAGTGAAAGTCATGAAATGGATGAAGGCCACTTTCAATGGGATGAGAGCGGACGGGCACAAATGGTGATGGACAAAATCATTACAGAACAATTGGCTGTCTTTAAGGAAGAGATTGTTTGAGTGAAGTTGGGGCACATTTACAAGGGGTGCAGAGGGGGAACAAGCAAATCTAGAGCTTCTTGCACAATGAAATAAATACAGAGAGAGGTAAACCAGCAGAAGGCTGTGCATGGCAGCTGTCCGATGTCAATAACAGCAAGATTCAGGCTGATGACAAAGAACTAGAGAGGATGTGACAATTCAGATAGGTGAAGAACTAACAACAGGAATAGGAATGGGAATCCAAAAGGGGTGATAGACGCACAGTGAGCATTTCATTAGGTGCACCTGCTCGTTAATGCAAATATCTCAATAGCCAATCATGTGGCAGCAACTCAATGCATAAAAGCATGCAGACATAGTCAAAGGGTTCAATTGTTGTTCAGACAACAATTTGTGTTAAGGGCCAGGTTGTTGTCAGCACACCACGCGGCCAGGTGCTGGACCTCATCCCTGTAGGCCGTCTCATCATCCCCTCTGATCAGGCCAACCACTGTGGTGTCATCTGCAAACTTGATTATGGAGTTAGAACCATGTACAGGAATGCAGTCATAGGTGAAAAGGGAGTACAGAAGAGGGCTCAGCACACAGCCTTGAGGCACGCCGGTGTTCAGGGTGAGAGTGGAGGAGGAGAGGTTGTCTAAATTAACTAATTGGGGTCTGTTAGTCAGGAAGTCCAAGGTCCAATTGCAGAGGGATGAGCTGATACCAAGCTGGCGAAGTTTGGCGATCAGCTTGGAGGGGATCACAGTATTGAATGTGGAACTAAAGTCAATGAACAGCATTCTTACGTAAGAGTTGGGGCGGTCCAGGTGGGTCAGGACAGACTGAAGTGCCGTGGAGATGGCGTCCTCTGTTGACCTGTTAGTGCGATAGGCAAATTGGTGGGGGTCCGGGGTAGTGGGCAGACAGGATTTCAGATGTGATAGAACCAGTCTCTCAAAGCATTTTGCAATGTTGGGGGTGAGTGCAACTGGGTGGAAGTCATTCAGGCACATGGCAGTGGAATACTTCGACACTGGCACGATGGTGGCGATCTTGAAGCTTGTGGGGACAACTGCCTGGGACAGGGACAGATTAAAAATATCCATGAAGACCCCGGCCAACTGCCCTGCACAGACTCTGAGCACATGGCCAGGTATTCCATCCGGACCAGCTGCCTTCCGTATATTCACCTGGCTCGGGGTGGCGCAAACAGCGGAGGTGGAAAGTGAGAGAGGCAGTTCACCAGGCGGGAGATCCGCTTTGAGGGTGACCTCCTTGTTCTCTCGGTCAAAGCGAGCGCAGAAGTAATTGAGCTCATCAGGGAGGGAAGCAGAGCTGGAAGGGGGCACAGTACAAGGTGGTTTGAAGTCTGTAATGACCTATATGCCATGACACATGCATCAGGGGTCTGATGTGTTGAAATGCTCCTCAATTCTCTGTTTGTATATGTGTTTAGCCTGAGAGATTCCCCTCCTCAGGTTGGCCCTGGCTGAGCTGTAAGCCTCCCGGTCTCCAGACCTGAAGGCTGAATCTCCGGCTTTGAGCAGGAGGCGAACTTTTCTGTTCATCCATGGTTTCTGACTGGGGAAAACTTTTATTTGTTTATGTGATGTCACTCTATCTACACACTTGTTGATGTGCTCAAGGACAGAGTTGGTATATAAGTCAATGTTAATCTGAGAGTCTGTGGTGGCATGGGCAGCAAACGCTCTCCAGTCTGTGTGCTGGAATTGGTGCTGAAGAGCAGAGTCAGCATCCTCCAGCCAGTAACAGTAACTCAGATAACCACATGTTACAGCAGCGGTATGCTAAAGAGCGTCTCTGAAAGCACAACACATTGAACCTTGAAATGGATGTGCTACAGCAGCAGAAGACCATGAACATACACACAATGGCCACTGTATTAGGTACAGAAAGTATCTAACAAAGTGGCTACTGAGCGTATAAGAGAGTGAGGCCCATTAAGAACAAAAATGAGTAACTTGTATTTGGATGCTGGGGGCACTGTGAATTACTAAGTGAGTACTCAGCCTTCACTAGGGAATAAGAAGCTTCTAAATAAACAGGAAATAAAGACATAGTGATACACATAGTGGACACATTAAAAATCGATAGCACTGCTCTATTGGAAAACTAACTTAATAAATTTAAATTAGGTAAGTTATCAGGATTGGATGGGATGCATCCTAGGATTTTAAGGAAAGTCCAGGGAGAAATCTCGGAGGCATTGACCATGGTCCTCCCAAAGTTGTTTGAAGTAAGGATGGTGTCAGAGGATGGAAAGCAGCAAATGATACTCAGTAGGTCATAAAAGGGGAAGAGAATAAGCCCTGCTTCTGCAGGCCAGTCAGATTAACATCAGTAGTGGGAACATTTTCAGGAACACTAATCTAGAAAAAGATTATCAAAAGACCCACTTGCAGGGAAATGGATTACTTTAGGCAAGCCAGTACATATGGTTAAGGGAAAATTGAGTTTAACCAATTTGATAGAGATTTTTGATCAAGTAATGATGAGCATTGTTTTGGGTAATGCAGCTATGTGCTGTATAGACGTTGGCACGTGGCCAAGTGGTTAAGTTGTTCGTCTAGTGATCTGAAGGTCGCTAGCTCGAGCCTTGGCTGAGGCAGCGTGTTGTGTCCTTGAACAAGGCACTTAACCACACATTGCTCTGCGACGACACAGGTGCCAAGCTGTATCGGCCCTAGTGCCCTTCCCTTGGACAACATCGGTGGTGTGGAGAGGGGAGACTTGCAGCATGGGCAACTGCTGGTCTTCCATACAACCTTGCCCAGGCCTGCGCCCTGGAAACCTTCCAAGGCGCAAATCCATGATCTCACGAGACTAACGGATGCCTATTTGGTGTATAGGCTTCTTGAAGAATTTTGATAAAGTGCTATACAACAGGCTTGTCACTAATGTTAAAACATTTGGGTAAATGGGACATTGACAGCACAAAGCTGGCCTCAGCCCTGATAGTATGAAGTCATCTAAGGAACAGGTTCAAAGTACATTGTACAAAGTACAAGTTCAAAAACATGGACCCCATTCAAGGAAAAATCATCGAACCCCCAACATGCAAAAAAAAACAAATTGCTCAAACGGCAGGAAAGAAAATTGAGTGAGAGCACAAAACACCCAATCACAAAGACTTCGAAAGAGTCCAGGCATATTCAGTTCATATTCAGGTGGAGAAAAATTTCCCAGGCTACTCCAAAAAAAGCTGATCTGTGGAACTATTGAGCGGCAGTGGTCGGCGGTCAGCACAGATGCAGTGGGCTGAATGGCCTCCTCCTGTGATGTAACCATTCTAAGATTCTATAATTTCCTGGGAGCAGAACAAGCAGAAGCAAATATTATGCGCACTGGAATTGATGGCATATATTAGGCTCTGTTTGCATGGTTCAGATACCCTGCGGCCCAGGTACATTTCCAAGCTCTTGGCATTTACACTGACACATCTGGGCCAATGGTGCAGTTTCAGTAGGAAAAGGTGTAGGTCATTGAGTCCCTCGAGCTTGCTCTGACATTCAAGTATATCCTAACATTGCTTAATAAACCTCCCTCTATCGCAGTTGCCAAGTTTTCAATTGGACCAATTTATTTGTGGGAGTCTATTACATTCCATTTTTTTATGGACTTGGCTGCAATTCAGATATATTCAATTGGTTGATTGATTGATTTGAGGTATTCTGAAAATGTGAATAATCTGTTATAAATTTGCCTTATTTCCTTTTGTCCATTGCCAGAATGGAAATAGTTTGAATTTATGTCAGACCATTCATACATTAAAATAAGGCAGATTGAACTGGAATTTCTGCTCTGATTATTTCTGAGAATTGTTTGCCATTGTAAAGTCAACAAGGACGGTTGTCCCAGGAAGAGAGATAAGGTTCTCAATAGAGAATTCAGGTAGTTAGGTAAAAAAATTAAAAGGCAAGGCCTCTAGGATAATAAGAAAATCACACAGGATTCCTCATTGCTACCATCAGGCAGGAGGTACATGAGCCAGAAGTCACACACTTAACGATTCAGGAACCATTTCTTCTCCTCTGCCATCAGATTTATGAATGGACATTGAACCCATGAACACTACCTCACTACTAATTTTTTTCTCTTTTTTCACTACTGATTTAATTTAACTTTTTAAGTATATACTGTATCAATTTCTTACTGTGATTTGCAGTTTTATTATTATTTATTAGAGTGTACTGCTGCCGCATAATAACAACTTTCATGTCATGGTTATTAAACCAGAATCTGGTGCTGATAATCCTATGCCACATTCTAGTAAGAAGATAGTACAGTCGAATGCACAACTAAAGAGCTGGAGTAGGAGGGAGGGCTTCAGATACTGAGATCAGTTGGCTACCTTCCAGGGCAGGTGAGATTTCTACAAGAAGGATGGGTTGCACCTGAATGGGAGGGACACCAGGAAGGTTTGCACCTGAATGGGAGGGTTCGTTAGTACTGCTTGGGAGGGTTTGTACTAATGTAGCTGGGGAGTTGTGGGGTGGTTGGTACTGGAGCTGTAGTCAACAGGTGGAGTGATTGAGGAGAAGATGGTAAGTCCAGGGCCAGGATAATGAATTCAACTAGAATGATGGTCTGAAGTATATTTATTTTAATGCAAAGAGTATAACAGTCAAGGTGGATGAACCTAGAGCCATCTCAGTACATGGAATTACACCACTGTAGCCATTACTGAAACTTGTTTGAGAGTAGGGCAGGACTGGCAGCTTATTTTGCAAGGGTATATATGTTTTAGACAAGACAAAGAGTGGTGTAAAAGTGTCGGGAGAATGTCCCAACAGTACTATAAAAGAACATCCTAGAGGGCTCATTCAATGAGGTCATACAGATACTGTAGTTTGGGAATAAGAAAGGTACAATCACTATAATGGGGTTATAATGTGGGCCTTCCAATAACCAATGAGAGTCAGAGGAACAGGAATGTAAGCAGATCATGTAAAAATGTAAATGCAACAGAATTTCTATAGCCGGTGATTTCCCCAATATTAACTGGAACGCCCTCAGTGCCAGGAGCTCTGATGGGACAGAGTTTATTAAGCAGGGGTTCTTGAAGTGATATGTAGGCAGTTCAAGCAGTGATGAGGAAATCCTAGACCCTATGTTGCAGGACGGGCCTGGCCAGATGATTGAATTTTCAGTGTAGGAATAATTTGGGAACAGTGACATAATTCTGTAAGTTTTAAGACAGCCATAGAAAATGAAGAGACTGGTCATCAGATGAAAGTGGTTAATTTGGGAGTAGACTAATTACATAAATTAAGAATTAGATAAGAGGTGGTTCTTTGAGGATAATCTATATCTGGCGTGTGGAATTTCTTTAAAAAGGCCAGCTGGTTAGAGTTCAGAACCAGCATGTTCCCGAGAAGATGAAAGATAAGGATGGCAAGGTTCAGGGACATTGGATAACGAGAGAGATTGTAAGCTTGGTCAAAAGAAAAGGGGACTATAGTAAAGGTATAAGAGCTGGAAATCAGACAAGGATCTTGAGGAATATAAAGAAAGCAAGAAAAAACTGAAAGAAGAAATTAGGTGGGCTAGGAGGGGCATTGAATTTTTTGACAATTAGATTGAGGCAAATCCCAAGATGTATTGGAAGCAAGAGGGTAACAAGAAAAAGATAAGTCCACTCAAGCATAAAGGAGGGAATCTCTGTAGAGAGTCAGAGACACAGATGTGGTCCTTCTTGAGTACAGTATTTACTATGGAGAAGGAATGGATGATGGCAGACCGGGAGGATGGGGGTGAGTGTACTGATATTCTAGGGCATGCTGGTATTAAATAAGAGGTGTTGGCTATCTTGAAAGATAGATAAGCCCCCAGGGACTGGAACAATAAGCCCCAAGATATTGAGGAAATCAATGAAGGAGCTTGCTCGCCTTTGGTAGGAATCATTATGTCCTCGTTGGCTACAGACAAGGTGACAGAAGACTGAAGAATATCTAATGTTGGATTTGTGATAGGGAAATTTTTTGAGAAGATTCTTAAGGACAGGATTACTTGTGTTTGGAAAAGCGTGGTTTGTGCAGGGAGGTCCTGTATCACAAACGTGATTGAGTTTTTATCAGGAAGTGAAAGTGATTGATAAGGTTAGGGCATTGGATTTTGTCAACATGGACAAAGATCCTTTGATGAGGTCATTCATGATAGTTGGTCACACTAACGTAAATTTACAGTGACCAATTAAAGTATCACCCTGCATGTCTTTGGGAAATGGCAGGAAACTGGCGGAACCAGGTGGAAACGTGCAGAATCACAGACAGAACATGCAGGCTCCACAGTCAGGATCTAAGGTCAGGATTGATCAGTGAGGCAGCAGTTTAAGGTAAGTGGGAGAACATTTAGGGGAGATGTCGGAGATGGTTCTTTTTATGTACAGAGAGTGGTTAATGCCTGGCACACACTACTGGCGTTGGTCGTAGAGGCTGATCTAATGGAAACTCTTAGACAGGCATGTGAATGTAAGAAAAATGGAAAGTTATGGGCTATGTAGGAGGGAAGAATTAGATTGATCATAGAGTAGGTGTCAGGAAATGTAGAGAAGGCATACCCAAAAGCAGAGCAGTGGAAGCAATTTAGCGGTGAGCAATAATTTTAATAATACACTGCAAAATTACAAGCCATGTGGGGCCACAAAATAAGAGAGAACAGGTGCTAAAAACCACAGGCAACTAGGTAACTGAAGGCTAGGGGAAACTAGTTGAGTCTGGGGGGTTCAATTAGTGAACAAGGACTGATAGTGACAGCTGGGTTTAAATAGGTTGCAGGTGATGTTGGAAAGAAGTGGCAGGTGACTCCTGCTAACTGGATGGAGACTGAGAGGTGCTTGCCTGTGTAGGCCTGACAGTAGTTTTATATAGGTCAGCACAGCATATTGGGTTGAAGAACCCATACTGTCCTGTACTGTTTCATATTCTAAGTAGCAGTTGTACCACTCTCATGAATATGTAAATCACACTTTCACTAAAATCACTTTCTCCTACCTGTGTTCTGTGGTCCTCTCTTTCCCACACCAGTGGGACATCTTTTGAGGAATGTGTTCTCCTGCTGATCTTCTCAAGAAGAAGTATATTCAGATAACATAAGTAAGTGACACATAAATTGGTTCTGTTTCTCATGATTGAATATTATCGAAAAGTGAGTCTGGTGTTCCCATTCTTCTGAAGATATAGGTCTCACATCTGGACAGATTTCAATTCCCATTTCATTATTACATTCAGTAAAGGGAAAATAGAAGAAATGCCAGCTAATTTTTGTCTCCTAGAACAAGTATTTTTGGTCTATAGGTCTATAACCATGGAGTTTCATCAGAAAATAGCTCCATTGAGAAGGTTGAAGCTGAATTGTGTGTAGCATCTGTACCAGAAGCACTTCAGTTAATCAGTTTGTCAATTGTTGCATTTTGTTAGAGAATATTACAACAAGGGAATTACACTCACTGCTGGATGTGCATCCCAAAAAAAAAGAGTGAACATTTATTTTATCACTTTCACAACCTTGGATCCTAAAATGCTTCACAGCCAATAAAATACTTTTGAAGTGAAGTGACTATTATAACAGACATGGAAGAGAATGTGCAACAGTAATTATTGTTCAGTGACATTCGGTCTACAACACCATAAAAGACCATTTTATCACCAAGTGATCAATGGCACAAATAATGCTCCATGCCAGCCAATCATCCGAAGTTGCTATTCCTTTCTCTCCCATGCTTGTGTGAAAATCTATCCCCCTCCTTCTTTCTGTCTCTTTCCTCTTGGTTCCTTCATCTCTCATCCTGTGATCTCTCCTCTTACATCAGATTCAGATTCATTTACATTGAAACAAACAGTGAGATTCATCATTTGCCCACCTCAGAACAAACCACCTCCAGTCCTCAAGCCTCCAGTGAACTCACAGACTGTGCTCTTAAACTCACAGATACTGGACTTCGATTTTCCTGTGGACTTGCAGTCTCATGTTACTCAGTGACTGGGTTTTATCAGATACTTCACTGGCTGTCTATCCCCTTGATCACCAAAGACATGTCATAGGAGAGACCATCCCTTATATTCTAGTTCTCTTCCTCCCTGCTCCCTGTTGTTATGTGAACAAACTCACCAGAGAGACATATTGAGACACTCTTGTAGGAAGAGACCTCCCAACCCAATACTACATGACATTTTATATGCTAATGATCAAATGTAACAGCAGGACAATACTATAGTTACATAGTATCTACAATGCTTCCTTTGAATTACATACAATTTTTGCGTACCTACCTCTTTGCACCACACTCCAGACACCCAAAATGAATGTTAATCAGCATTGTCTGGTTTTCAATCAACTCCAGTCCACAGCTCTATGAAAACTATAGTTCAGGGCTGCATTTTAAATTCAACCTACAATCCACATTCAGCTCTGAAGATAGGTTGCTGGTGAAGTTAATATTTGCTATATACACTAACTCCAGAATGTGCCTTAACACTCACATCTTACACTGCAGTTTTGTCTCATTGCATCAAACCAAAAATTATATTTGGTATCAGACAGTGGGGATTTGTTTGGCAGTGAGAGTTATGGAGTATGTTGTCTAGCTGTCACACAACATCACAAACTGGAGAAGAATTTTGATCCTAGTTTTGGCAAGGGAAGTGGTTGGGGACAGAGTTAATAAAACAGATGGTACAGGCATAGAGAGCACTAAGGACTAAGATGGATTTGAAACGAAGAATATAAAAATTTCAAACCAACAGACCAAGCACCAATATAAATCAGTGAACACGCCTAAAATGCTGGTGGAACGCAGCAGGCCAGGCAGCATCTATAGGAAGAGGTACAGTCGACCTTTCCAGCATCTGCAGATTTCCTCGTGTTTGCGTTTTTAAATCAGTGAACACCTGCTTCATAGATCAATAGGGCTTAAAGTTGCCCTTAGCTTTGGCATCATCCAGTGTTGTTCCAGCCATAAGTAAAAAGTAATTTCCTCTCTATAAAATCCCACTGACAGATGGGGAGGAACAGATATAATCAACTCAGCAGCACATTGGAAGTCAGGGGTCATTGAAGGGTTAGTACAACATGTAACAGGATTAACTGAAAAAACATATTCTGCCCTGATAATCTTCTAACACCTACGAACAAACCATGGAGAGAAGATAGATTAGTGTGTGCTCAACGGCTGGCCAGTTCAATTATTAAAAAGCACAAGTTGTTTACAGCAATTCTTCTGCAAGGATTTAGTTACCTCCGCATCTCCCTGGATTACTGACCCCCATCTGCACACTCACACACACGTACACACAAACATACACGTACACATGCGCGCGCGTGCACACATTATATTTTGTAACTCCAGAAACTAATCGAAAGAAAAACACGGAAGCCCCAAATAACTTGTGTACTTGGTTTGTCTTCAGTGAGGTGCTCACATATGACATGGAGGCGTAATGGCGTATCCAATTACATACTTCTTATCTATAACCCATAATGAATGCCTAATCAAACAATATATTTACAAGATTAATCTAATATTACTGGACTATTAAATACGCAACAGTCCTCCCTGCTTGGTCATAAACTCCAGCTCAGCATTTAATACCATCATTCCCACAATCCTAATCGAGAAGTTGCTGAACCTGGGCCTCTATACCTCCCTCTGCAATTGGATCCTTGACCTTCTAACCGGAAGACCACAATCTGTGTGGATTGGTGATAACATATCCTCCTGGTTGACGATCAACACTGTCGCACCTCAGGGGTGTGTGCTTAGCCCACTGCTCTACTCTCTGTATACACATGACTGTGTGGCTAGGCTTAACTCAAATACCATCTACAAATTTGCTGATGATACAACCATTGTTGGTAGAATCTCAGGTGGTGATGAGAGGGATTACTGGAGTAAGATATGCCAACTAGTAGAGTGGTGCCACAGCAACAACCTGGAACTCAACGTCAGTAAGAAGAAAGAGCTGATTGTGGACTTCCAGAAGGGTAAGACAAAGGAACACATACCAATCCTCACAGAGGGATCAGAAGTGGAGAGAGTGAGCAGCTTCAACTTCCTGGGTGTCAAGATCTCTGAGGATCTAACCTGGTCCCAACGTATTGATGTAGTTATAAAGAAGGCAAGACAGCGGATATGCTTCACTAGGAGTTTGAAGAGATTTGTCAACAAATACGCTCAGAAACTTCTATAGATGTATCATGGAGAGCATTCTGACAGGCTGCATCACTGTCTGGTATGGGGGAGGGGGTGGGCTACTGTACAGGCCCAAAAGAAGCTGCAGCAGGTTGTAAATCTAGTCAGCTCCAACCTGGGTACTAGCCTACAAAGTACCCAGGACATCCTCAGGGAGCGGTATCTCAGAAAGGCAGCATCCATTACTAAAAACCACCAGCACCCAGTGCATGCCCTTTTCTCACTGTTATCATCAGGTAGGAGGTACAGAAGCCTGAAGGCCCACACTCAGTGATTCAGGAACAGCTTCCTCCCCTCTGCCATCCAATTCCTAAATGGACATTGTACCATTGGACACTACCTCACTTTTTTTAACATACAGTATTTCTGTTTTTTGCACGTTTTTTAATCTATTCAATATATGTATACTGTAATTGATCACTTATTTATTATTGTTATTATTTTTATTTTTTTTCTCTTCTATATTATGTATTTCATTGAACTGCTGCTGCTAAGTTAACAAATTTCATGTCACGCGCCGGTGATAATAAACCTGATTCTGATTCTAATTCTGATTATAGAATGCATCTAAACTCAAATATATAATGTATTGCTTTCTAATCATTATGTATTTATATACAGTATACCATATAATAACTACTATATAGACATTCACGTAAATTTTAAATTGTCCCATTTGGGCTGAAAGATTTAATCACTGTGGAGGATTTCTTACTCTTGTGGGATAACATCTCTCCTGACAAGGGAGAGGTGGGTCAATATGCCTGGCAAGTGAGATTTGTAGATGTGAAAATAATCTCAGGTTCTGCGGCCTCCTCTGTGGTGGTTGTAGGAGTTGACTCTGAGACTGCAGGAACTGGTTCTGACACCTTTGGACATCTTTCTTCTCTTGTAATTGACTCTGCTTTCCTCAACTGATCAATGTATCATTTCTAGATGATATCAGACACTATCTACACTGTGTAGGACTGTGGTCCATTTCTGTCCTTAATCTTTCCAAGTACCCACTTTTGTTCATCTCTGTAGTTCCTTGCCGGGAATGCTTGTTGAGGAGTGAAACATCAAACCTCCTTGTTGGAGGAGACCTCAGTTTGTCTCCGTTGTTTGTCCTGCATACTCCTTCCGAGATTGGGTTTGAGGAGATCTAAATGTAAGCACAAGGGCAACCCAGAAATAGCATAGCTTCACCTGGTTATGGAATGTGCTGCTTTGGGCATTTCTGGATGTGTTGGCATTGTGAACCACTCATGGCAAGCTACTCAATCTGCAGATCTACCCCAGGCCACCAGACAAAGCTTTGAACCAACACATTCATTTTGACTATATGATGACTGACATGTAGCTCCTCCAACACATCAGCTGTCAGCTTGGATAGTACAACAACTCTCAATCCCTGGATAAGGCAATCCTTTCAAGGATAAGTTCATCCTGACACTGGTAAAAATGGGGGATCTGGAGTTTCGGCTGCACATCCCAGCCATTTTGGGTAGCCATGTAGACCTGAGACATTGTGAAGTCTTCTCTGATTTCCCTTTGGATCATCTCTGCCATAAGGGAGACTTTCAATTTGCAATGAGGAGAATATGTCAAGAAACATAGAAACATAGAAAATAGGTGCAGGAGTAGGCCATTTGGCCCTTCAAGCCTGCACCGCCATTCAGTATGATCATGGCTGATCATCCAACTCAGAACCCTGTACCAGCCTTCCCTCCGTACCCCCTGATCCCTTTAGCCACAAGGGCCATATCTAACTCCCTCTTAAATATAGCCAATGAACTGGCTTCAACTGTTTCCTGTGGCAGAGAATTCCACAGATTCACCGCTCTCTGTGTGAAGAAGTTTTTCCTAATCTCGGTCCTAAAAGGCTTCCCCTTTATCCTCAAACTGTGACCCCTCGTTCTGGACTTCCCCAACATCGGGAACAATCTTCCTGCATCTCGCCTGTCCAATCCCTTTAGGATTTTATACGTTTCAATCAGATCCTGCCTCAATCTTCTAAATTCCAATGAGTACAAGCCCAGTTCATCCAGTCTTTCTTCATATGAAAGTCCTGCCATCCCAGGAATCAATCTGGTGAACCTTCTTTGTACTCCCTCTATGGCAAAGATGTCTTTCCTCAGATTAGGGGACCAAAACTGCACACAATACTCCAGGTGTGGTCTCACCAAGGCCTTGTACAACTGCAGTAGTACCTCCCTGCTCCTGTACTCGAATCCTCTTGCGATAAATGCCAGCATACCATTCGCCTTTTTCACCGCCTGCTGTACTTGCATGCCCACTTTCAATGACTGGTGTATAATGACACCCAGGTCTCGTTGCACCTCCCCTTTTCCTAATCGGCCACCATTCAGATAATAATCTGTTTTCCTGTTTTTGCCACCAAAGTGGATAACTTCACATTTATCCACATTAAATTGCATCTGCCATGAATTTGCCCACTCACCTAACCTATCCAAGTCACCCTGCATCCTCTTAGCATCCTCCTCACAGCTAACACTGCCACCCAGCTTCGTGTCATCCGCAAACTTGGAGACACTGCATTTAATTCCCTCATCCAAGTCATTAATATATATTGTAAACAACTGGGGTCCCAGCACTGAGCCTTGCGGTACCCCACTGGTCACTGCCTGCCATTCTGAAAAGGTCCCGTTTATTCCCACTCTTTGCTTCCCGTCTGCCAACCAATTCTCTATCCACATCAATACCTTACCCCCAATACCGTGTGCTTTAAGTTTGCACACTAATCTCCTGTGTGGGACCTTGTCAAAAGCCTTTTGAAAATCCAAATATACCACATCCACTGGTTCTCCCCGTCCACTCTACTAGTTACATCCTCAAAAAATTCTACGAGATTCGTCAGACATGATTTTCCTTTCACAAATCCATGCTGACTTTGTCCGATGATTTCACCGCTTTCCAAATGTGCAGTTATCACATCTTTGATAACTGACTCTAGCAGTTTCCCCACCACCGATGTTAGGCTAACCGGTCTATTATTCCCTGGTTTCTCTCTCCCTCCTTTTTTAAAAAGAGGGGTTACATTAGCCACCCTCCAATCCTCAGGAACTCGTCCAGAATCGAAAGAGTTTTGAAAAATTATCACTAATGCATCCACTATTTCTTGGACTACTTCCTTAAGCACTCTGGGATGCAGACCATCTGGCCCTGGGGATTTATCTGCCTTTAATCCCTTCAATTTACCTAACACCACTTCCCTACTAACATGTATTTCCCTCAGTTCCTCCATCTCACTGGACCCTCTATCGCCTACTATTTCCAGAAGATTATTTATGTCCTCCTTAGTGAAGACAGAACCAAAGTAATTATTCAATTGGTCTGCCATGTCCTTGCTCCCCATAATCAATTCACCTGTTTCTGTCTGTAGGGGACCTACATTTGTCTTAACCAATCTTTTTTCTTTTTACATATCTATAAAAGCTTTTACAGTCAGTTTTTATGTTCCCTGCCAGTTTTCTCTCATAATCTTTTTTCCCCTTCCTAATTAAGCCCTTTGTCCTCCTTTGCTGAACTCTGAATTTCTCCCAGTCCTCAGGTGAGCCACTTTTTCTGGCTAATTTGTATGCTTCTTCTTTGGAATTGATGCTATCCCTAATTTCCCTTGTCAGCCATGGGTGCACTACCTTCCTTGATTTATTCTTTTGCCAAACTGGGATGAACAATTGTTGTAGTTCATCCATGTGATCTTTAAATGCTTGCCGTTGCATATCCACCCTTTAAGTGTCATTTGCCAGTCTATCTTAGCTAATTCACGTCTCATACCTTCAAAGTTACCCTTCTTTAAGTTCAGAACCTTAGTTTCTGAATTAACTATGTCACTCTCCATCTTAATGAAGAATTCCACCATATTATGGTCACTCTTACCCAAGGGGCCTCTCACGACAAGATTGCTAATTAACCCTTCCTCATTGCTCAATACCCAGTCCAGAATAGCCTGCTCTCTAGTTGGTTCCTCGACATGTTGGTTCAAAAAACCATCCCGCATACATTCCAAGAAATCCTCTTCCTCAGCACCCTTACCAATTTGGTTCACCTAATCTACATGTAGATTGAAGTCACCCATTATAACTGCTGTGATTGAAGTCACCCATTATAACTGCTGTCCACTTACATAAATATTTTGGGTATTTCCTTGCCCATATGTGAACAGGACAATCCATAAGCATTTCTTTGCAGAAGTGTTTCCCTCCAGAAAAGTTTGCGAAGATATCCTCTATCCTGTACAGAAGGTATTCATCTGCTTTCAGTACTGGGTCGAGGGTTACCTTAAAATCACCACAGACCTTGGCAGACCCATTCTTTTTGGCTACTGGCACTACTGACATTGCCATGGGCTCCCACTCAACCTTAGGAAGAATTTTTCAGCCTCCATATGATCTAGCTAGTGGCTACATTATCATATATAGTATAAGGAATCAGATGGGCTTTGTAAAACTTGGGTATGGCATTTTCATTTAACGCCATTTTACTCTTGATAGTTTGAGTTTTCCACTGCCATCCTTGGACACTGCTGTGGCATCATCCAGTGCCTTTCTTAATTCGCTTTCAGTTGACTTTTTTGCAGGGGATGTGCATGCAAATGGAGGATGGATCGCCAATCAAGTTGTGGTAGTCTCAGTCAATCATGACCCCACAGTACTGGCTTTCTGGTTTTTTATCACATGCAAGCCCAATGTGGCTTGTTGGTTGTTTTATTTCACTGTTACGCATGTCATTCCTACAGGAGTTATCTTTTCTCCAGTATAACTTCTTAGTTGGATATCTGCAGACTTCAGTTCTGTATCTTTGAAATGCCCTTCAAAATCATTTTGTGGGATGACAGAAACAGCTGACCTGGTGTCCAATTCCATTTTAATTAATTTACCGTTCACTTCTGGTGTAAGCCATATTATTTGTCTTTTGTTAGTTTTCACATTGTAAATCTCAAGGCTTCTCAGTTCTGAGTAGCTCATCATTATCAGACTTTTCATGAACTGCATGCAAATTAGTGCTCTTTTTGAAACTGCAACTTGACTTTTTATCTTCAGAGTCCATTTATTTTTGTCTGTCTGAACATGCTCTGTGTTTGTGTCCTACTTTGTTGCATTTCCTGCAGATTTTGCTTTAAACCTGCATTGGTGTTGTGTATGTGAGCCCCTGCCACAATGGCAACACTATTTGCTCAGCCAGTCCGATTTCTGTTTAGATATTGCAATTTTGTTCATGCTCTGTTTCATTCCTGACTGCAACTCAATTGTGTCTCTGGCTACTGTTTCCATTGATACAGCAATTTCAACTGCTCTTTGAAATATGAGATATGCTTCTTTTCTTCAAACAATTCCTCAAACTAAATGATCTCTCAATGTATCAATAAGCCCTTCACTGAATTGACAATGCTTGGACAATCTCCTCAATTCAGGAATGTAAACTGAAATTGACTCCCTTTCCCTTTGATTCCACTAATGAAACCTAAAGTATTCCTAAATCAACAATGGTTTCTGTTCTAAATGTTCATGCATTACGTTCAAGATATTAGCAAAGCTCAGTTTGGCTGGTTCGGTTGGAGCGGTTAAACTTCTAAGCAAACTATATGTTTTCCCACCTATTTTACTCAGTAACACTGGCACTTGCTTTTCATTGGCTATTTCATTTGCTTCAAAATATTATTCAATTCACTCAGTATATATCATTGATGTGCAGTTGAATGTGTCTTTTTTCTGATGTAGGCAGCTATTTCTGCTTTTTTTAAAATTTATGATTATCGACTAGTACTCACTGTTTATGAATCCAGGAAACTTGTCCATTTTCTGCCATTTTTTTACTGAACCATCTTTGTTCCCATCAGAAGAAACAAGTGCATCATTTGTTTTTAACTCAACTATCTCTCCCCTTTCCAAAGAAAAATGTGCTGTACTTTAATAGGTAGGTTGTGATCCCGGCTTCAATTCAAAACTTTCTTGTAGCCACTGTTATGTTTTGTAACTCCAGAAACTGATCGAAAGAAAAACACAGGGAGCCCACAATAACTTGTGTACTTAGTTTGTCTTTTTTTTGCGTGTGCCTGCATGTGTGCGAGTCTATGCGTGTGCGTGCGTGTCCGCGCGTGCGTCAGTGATGATGTCTTTTTCATGCCTTTACAAGGCGCAGAGCGAGAGAGAGACTGTATGACACGCCACTTCCTCACACAGTCATTTTCACAGTATTTTCCCTTTATTTTACGAGATCGAGTTGCGATCTCGACACTCAACCTGGCACGGATGGAAAGTGTACTCGAGAGCGGACCTGACTAGTTCCACTCCCAGGTCCGGCACCAATGTCGTTGCGCCATCAGCCGGCCCTACTTAGTTTTTCTTAAGAAAGACACTCATATATCACCTGGTGGCATAATGACATATGCAATTCATGTATTTCTTACATAATGAATTATGAATTATGTAAACAAACTATGAATGCTTAATGAAGTAATATATTTATAATATTACACAAATATTAGTGAAATATTAAATACACTACAACACGCACACTCAAACGCATGCACACATACAGGCACACACAAGCGCACACACAAATTTCACTTTTTGATGTTCGCAACTAAGTTGCAGAAATTAAGAAGTGGTCTACAGGTGAAATGGGAAACCTTACATTTTTGATAAATGTGACTTCTGCAGAAAAGGATATTTGGTTTCATTGCAGGGCTCCCAAAGTGTACTCCTGCATGAAGGGCACCCTTGTCCTTGCAAATACTGGGTTGACAACTTCCACGACTCTTTGAAAATTTACTTGGCGTTGTTGGAACACTCAGTTCACAAACTTTTCTAGTCATACTGGGAAATTTCCGATGACCTCACCTGCTGGTGTCACCCCAAGGATCAGTTCCTTTCCTGTTCTCTGTCTGCAGGCGGCCTCCTACCAATGTTATCAGAGGATCGGCCAAACTCCTTCCATAATGATACCTGGGTCAATTGCGCCAGCACCTCCCTCGAACCCTCTAGTACTGAGGCAAACAACTCAACTCTTACGCACCCTAGTGTCCCGCAGCACTATCCATTTGCGAACATTACATCAGCTGAACGTAATTTCTTCTTTCACATAAATTCCACCAGTGTGAGAGTTTGTTTTACACAGGCTGTAGCCGCATAGTGTGCAATAGTGCAAGGGCTCTAAGCAGTGTCCTTCCATATTGCCCCCTTCACGCAAAGCTTCAAGGTTTCCCTCAGCAACCTTAGGCATGTGCTTGCCTGCATTGGTTGCCGCCAGCTACTTGCAGAGGGACACCAGCAAGTTCTGGACAGGCAAAGTAAGTGTTGAGTTGAAAACCTTCCAGCAGTAGATGCTTATGTGCACCCAGGATTTATAAATTGATAAAGCCACAGGCAAGGTGTTTGTACATTTTCTCCATGACCGCGTGGGTTTCCTCCGGGTGCTCTGGTTTCCTCCCATAGTCCAAAGATGTATTGATTGGTAGGGCAATTGGTCATTGTAATTTGTTCCATGATTATGGGCATTGCTGGGTGGCGTGGCTTGAAGGACCAAGATGTATCTCAATAAGATAAATAAACAAAGTTAGCGACTCATACTTGTTTCCTTCAAAGTAGGTGGCAACAGGCTTCAAGGCCCCCCACATCCAAACTGTTTCACTCCTCCTTCCTTCTCTTGCCACAAAATATGTGTTAACAATTAGCAATTCTACTTCACAGTTACGGTTAATTAACTTGGAGCTTTTGCAAGTAACAACACAACACAACTGAGATAATTCGTCGGTATCCATGCACATGCTCAGTTTCCACAATCCATATTCAATCAACATGTGTAATTTCAACTCCCTGCACAGTGCCCAGGATAGGATGGATGGAGACTGAAGGGAGATTAAAGTTTCCAAAAGTGGAAGCTCCCTGCACCTCTGATTTGAAGGGAAGCACACACCGAGAGTAGTTATTGATCTGTCGTCTGCCAGTAACTCAACAGGATAATGGGAGCTGATGTTGCAGAATGCAATGACCTACAGGATGCGGTTGTATTTACTGCAGTTGAGTAAGTCTTGCTGAAAGAAAGAGGCACAATGGACTGAATCCAGTAGATTAAGGGGCTTCCCATCACTGATTTTACATCAGAACTCTGTACCCCAGAAACAAAACCTACGAACCAACAAAACCTCTTCACTAACCACAGCTATCCTCAGCAGACTCTTATTCAGCTTTGACCTGATTTCCCCCAACTCATCCATTCTCTGGTCTCTCCTTGACATGCCTGCCATTTGTTAGCACAACTATATCCTGGCACATCCTACCCCTACCCCTGGACCCTGTCCAACTTCCACCCTCACAAACCATGATCATTCCTTATCACACCTCCGCCCCACCAATCCCAACTCTAGAACCTTTGATCTTCTCCCATCTCTTGCTCCAATCTCACCGCCAACACTAACCCCAACCCCTCCCCATCATGCTCTAGTTTCCCACCTGACCTGTCATCCCTATCCTGTAACCAGTCATTGGTATAATGTGAACAAAGTTAGCGGACAGACGCAGCTGGTAGGTAAGGAGTAACCCTTTATACAACAAAATGAGAAGAGGCCTGTTTGACCCAATATTACATGGCTTTTTATATGCTAAAGGTCAAAGAACAACTCTATATTTACAATGTATCTACAATGTTTCCTTTGAATTACATATAATTTTCACACCTCCTTCTTTGCACCCACACTCCAGACACCCACAATGAATGTTAATCAGCATTGTGTGGTTTTTCAATTCACCGCTGTTCACAGCTCTAGGAACCTATTGACTAGGGCTGTATTTTAATTTTAAGCTACCAGCACGGTTTCAGGTCTAAAGGTTGGTTTCTGAAGTTAGTTACTGAAGTTACTATTTTGCTATATACCCTAAGTCTAGGATATTTCCTAACAATCATATTCTTCATATTCTTCCAATTGGGTTTCCTCCTAATCCATTACCTCTCACTCCCTGATGCCTTCTGGCTGGGGCAGTCTTCGTGCTTGGCAGTTGAACACTTAAACTGAAACCTTTGCATTACCGGCATTCCCATTCACTTCCTTCGGCTCCCAGCCTGACCCTACTCCACCAAGTTTACTATGTCATGACTCACCAAAGGTTCATCCAAACCCAAGCTCTCTGAAAAACCCATGACCTCAAAATAAAAGTTTTAATGAAATTCTGAAGGATAATTTATGAGCCAATATTATTAGAAACTAAGTTCGTACTTGTACCTAAAACATAATTTCAAATGTTAAAACTTTCACTGCAAAAAAGAAGTTCTGGATGGAGATTTTAAAGTTTTTCAGAAAGTGATTTGCATAATGAAGGGGAATGTAAGCCAAGGTTTTTAATAACTGATGTTCACTATTAGTATGAAGCCAAGCATAAGTATTAGAAGAAATTGAGACAAATGTATAAATATGGGCTGATTGCAGGCATTAAGATCAGGTGATGTGTGTTGTATAATAATGAAAACTTGAGAATGAAGAGTAATAAAAAGCAGCTGATCGCAGGGGCTTGTGGGGAGGAAAGAGTGGAGGGCGGTGGCATATGAACTGTGGGGAGGAGAGGGAGGAGAGGGAGGAGGGGAGGGGAGGAGAGGGAGGAGGGGAGGGGAGGAGAGGGAGGAGGGGAGGGGAGGAGAGGGAGGAGGGGAGGGGAGGAGAGGGAGGGGGGGAGAGGGGAGAGGGGAGAGGAGGGGGGAGGGGAGAGGAGGGGAGAGGGGAGAGGAGGGGGGAGGGGAGAGGGGAGAGGAGGGGGGAGGGGAGAGGGGAGAGGAGGGGGGAGGGGAGAGGAGGGGGGGGGGGAGGGAGGGGAGAGGAGGGGGGAGAGGAGGGGGGAGGAGGGGGGAGGAGGGGGGAGAGGGAGGGGGGAGGGGGAGGGGGGGGAGGAGGGGGGAGGGGAGAGGAGAGGGGGAGGAGGGGGGAGGGGAGAGGAGGGGGAGAGGAGGGGGGGGGAGAGGAGGGGGAGAGGAGGGGGGAGGGGAGAGGAGGGGGAGAGGAGGGGAGAGGAGGGGGAGAGGAGGGGGGGAGGGGAGAGGAGGGGAGAGGGGGAGGGGGGAGAGGAGGGGGAGAGGAGGGGAGGGGGGAGAGGAGGGGGAGAGGAGGGGAGGGGGGAGAGGGGAGGGGAGGGGGAGAGGAGGGGGAGGGAGGAGAGGGGAGAGGAGGGGGAGAGGGGGAGGGAAGAGCAAATTCATGTAAACCTTTGTAAGCATTTGGTATATTAAGGGGAGCACACAATTCAATGTTGTCAAATTTAAATCTTTATGCACCACTGACTAAACCTGATAGGTGGCAATATGTTTTATTGTATCCAAATGAACTCACCACATGACATGATTCACACTTGTTCGATTGTTCCTCAAATACAATAAATCTTCAGTCAGTTTGGGAATCCTGATGTCTGGTACTAGATCACCAGTTAGTCCAGAATGTGAGCCAGGGATCCAGAGTGCTTGGATTTTTCCTGCTCCCTTTGAACTCAGTGGAAGATTTATTATCTAATTGTAGTCAGGGTGCCATACTATCAAAGTATACTGTAAATTGTCAAAGATAAACTATTGATCCATCAGTATCCAGGGATCAAGAAGAACCCAGTCAGTTGCTTCATCCCCTCCATTCCTGCAACCTAAGCTATGACTGATGTACTATTCAGCCACTCAGAAGTACAACGTCTTGTACCTTGTTATTGCAATCTAACGCACGTCTGTTTTTCAGGGGAAACCTGGGTTCACTGCGTCTACAGCTGCGTCTGCGGGATGAGAGCGTCCTTCCTTCCAATTACTACCAGCCCCTCACTGAGCTACTGCTGCAGTCCGTTACAGCCAACAGTGTGAGTGACGTCCTTCGTTCTGTCCTCATTCATCATTCCTCTTGGGGTTCTTCTGCTGTTGTTATCTATGAGCAGTTAAGGGGAAACACCGGACAGCAGCCCCGTGCACTGCGAACAGCTTGTCCCATTGTGTCAAGGGTTGTTCTGCTTCCTTATAATGCCTCAGCTGTAGTCAGACCCACCATCCAGGTAGTTTTAAGGACCAGTCTCTGTCTAACATTTCAACTCACTATTCACCTAGTGGCTGTGATCATCTTGGTGTCTCCTGAGATTGGATATTTCCTGCTCCCTTTGAACTCAGTGGGTTCACCGGAAAACATCTTGAACTGGGAATATCCTTCAGATTCCCTATTCACCTAGGGAATAGCATTGTTCCTAAGCCTTCCCATTCTCCTTGGGTTTGAGAACATCTGTAAGACCTTGATGTTTACACAGAGGCTAGGGTGAGATGGATAACCTTAAGAGTGGGACAGCTTATATTGGCAGAGGTCTTTCAAAGTTTAAGCACACCCCATTGCTATTGTCTGCATCTATTGCTTTGTCAAACCATTGCAATGATTTATTGGCTAGCTCACAGACAGGTGGTGAAATTTCTGCTCATCTGCTGTGTTTTGGACCACCAGTCAGGAAAAGCCAAAGGTGATGGGAAGTTGTGGGACGTAGATGGTTGGACCTGAAATGAAGATGGAGAGAAAGATCATAGGTATGGGTTTGGAATAACAGTGTCCACTAAACATCAACTGAGAGTGTGACTGAAGCCTTCGATGAAGGACTTATGCTCTTCCTTGCTCCAAGTACTCAGCTCTGGATGTAGATGTTCCCACCTCCCTTTACTGGTGGGGTTCCATACTTGGGAACTTTGGTATTTGGCCAACTGTAAGCCTCATCAGTCTGCAAACTCCAACTGCAACTAAAACTCCAAGTACTCCTACTGCCAAAATTTTGAACCTTTAATTGACTCATGGTCAAATCACTGATTCTTAAAATGCTTACGGAACCGCAGAAGGCCACTTCGCACATTTTGAACGTGTAGGTCATGAAAGGAATTCTGTCAATTCACCTGAATTTTTTTGCCTTTATCATCTTATACACACCTCTACACCTCTCAGTATCATATCATTTATTGTAAATACCAAGCCTTTTTGTGCTTCCTCGAGATACAGTTCCTCACAGTAATCTGGATTGAATTCCATTTTCAATTTTTCCACTCAGCTGACCAGCCCACCAATGCTTTCCTACACTCTAAAGCTTTCATATTCCTTGTCAACCTGGGCATGTTTGTACCAATAGCAAATTCTTTAATATACCCCCTATTTTTAAGTCTAAGTGATTAATATATACAACAAAGTAAGAAGACTGAATCTTCTGAGATCCCACTGGTAGCACCCCACCAGTCATAAATCATTGAACTTTGTTTCCCGGTGCTGAGCCAGTTTGGGATCTATTTGTCCCTCTCTCTTGGTTCCCATGCCTCTTTACTTACATGACCTGTCTGCTCCGCAGGACTTTTGGGAAAAGCCGTGCTGAATTGCATATAGACTACATCCTAATGCAGCACCTGCCTTCATCTACCTTCTTATTTCCACATAAAAAAATTCAGTCAAGTAAGTCAGACATGACCTTTCCCTAACAAACTATACTAATTACTATGCACCTTTGTAAATGAAGGGATTTTCCTGTACTTCTGAATTAATTTCAACCATTTGCCCTTTGCTTTTAATTACCCATTTCATCCCTCCCTCTCTTTTTAATCAATGCTTCAGTTGCCTGGATTAATGGAAAAATGATCATCACAAATTCTGTAGTTTCTTCTCATTCGTCTTGTAACAGTCTTCTGTATATTTCATCCAGGCTGGCAAATTATCCACTTTTGGATATGCTAACACCTTAATATTGCCCCTTGTGTTGGGTTTACCTTCGCCTGGCACTAGGGGACAGTGAGAGAAGAGTCAAAAGGAGGAGAGGGACCCCAAATGTACATTTGGTGTGCAAATTCCCAGAGCCATGGTCATTCTTATAATCACTAGGGAGATTTCAACACGTTTTATCCCCAGATTAAAGTTAAATAAGATTAGCAACTATAGTGTGACTTACGTATTAATTTGAGACAAGCACACCATGCTACCCACCATGATAAGCATGCTAGGAGGGAATTACATGCTAGTATTAGACTTGTGGTACTGTCATGTTTTTAAATTATTTCAATCTTAAACCCCAACCTTCACTCATTCTTGCTTGTCAGGTTAGTTGGATAAAACTCCTTTGTGTGTCTTGCCATTTGTGCTGCAGGTGAGGCTGATCGTTGATCATCAGCAGTCTATATCCTTATGTGGATACCCACTGTGGTAATTTAGTGGTACAATGTGACAGATTAAAATTAGGTCAGTAATTTTATAGCTGGTGGTCATGAAGAAATATTGGATGGCTACCAGAAGATCAGATCATGACCAAGGAGACCTGCATTATCACCGTAAAACTGGCCTCCATGCCTGAGAGTAATTGTGGAAGAGATAGACCACTTGTGGTTGCTTTTTGGTGAGGGACAAGCTTTAACTTTAGTGTAGAAGCACTTCTGTCCATCTGACTTAAACAATTTGCCATCATTACTTTATAGCAAACTATTCTAAAACATATGATTGAGTGCACCAGGTCCGAGATACCTCAAAGCCAATGGTCATTGTAGGGTTAACCCAATGTAACAATCAATCTGTCCACAACAAGTCACCGTAGGCAGTAAATGAGAGGAATGAGGAATGATTTATTTTTCAGTGTTGTAGGTTAAATGCAGGGTTAGGTTGAACACTGTTCCTCAGTTGGCCCTTTGAAGCCACTTTCTCCCCCGAACAAAAAGATAGGACTGTCATAGCATTGGAATTTTACTCTGGTCCTTTGTTGGCTTCATTGCTTCAGACCACTCTGTAGGTGAGTACCATGTATTCAGAAACTCGTAGGGATCTCAAGCCCAGGTCTTGCACTACTGTAATTGGCCTTGTAGGTTATAACAAGCGAATTGTCCCAATAAAGAAAATTGTTGACTAACGTCTTCCATATGAACTTAAAAAGTAAGCGATATAAGGTGTAGCAGGCCATTCACCCCCCTCCATCCTGCTCTAACATCAAATAAGACAAGGTTGATCCTCTACCTGGTCCACATTTTTTCCAATTTCCAAATCCTCTGATTCACGCTGTGTCCAAAGTTTCAACAGCCTCAGCCTTCTATATTCAGCCACTAAACCTCCACGGCCTCAGTTCAGTGAGGTATGAAGACTAAACATCTCTGCAATGAGAACTTTTTATCTGATCTCAATCCTAATTTTTCTTTCTCCTCATCTTCAGCCAGCTTTTGATTCTCCAGGAATTGGAGGAATCAATCTCACATTCGTCAATGTCTCTGGACGGAAGTTACCGAACTGTAATACGGATCAGAACTAGCAGACAGATTTTCTAAATAGATGTGTGATGCAGATGAATAATGATATAAATGATCATTGTAGGTTAGATTTCTTCCAGATGGCATTTGCAATTTCTTTGCTGAATTAAATCTTACAGGAGGCCAAGAAACATGAGTTATAAGAGGTGCGAAGTATTAGCCTAAGTGTAGCTGGATGGCTGGAGAGGAGTTGATGGCATGTGAATGAGAGCAGGGGAAGTGGGACAGATGGAATTACTTTGAGAGTCAGCACAGATATGATGAACTGAATGGCATCCACTTGCATCATGAGCAATACATATGCTCTTCTCTCCTGGTAGTGGTGAGCCACCTTCTTCAGCTGCGGGAATGCTGATGTCAAGTTTTTACTATAAATATATTCCTGCATAATTGAAGAGTTGATTAAGGCAGTATTTAAGTGAGCAGTAACAGCATGCGCACCGGTGAGCTGTTGTCGAAGTAAATGATTCCCGTCTGTATTTCTGTTAGTCTTTGAAGAAGCCTGCATGCTTATTAAATGGTAATGTATTCTGTGTTAACGGGAAGTTCCTTTAAATTATGCAGTCTATTTAAGTCTCTCTCACTGATGAATGGAGTCTGTGTCTCCATGGGGTGCCTCAGTAATACATTTATATCTAAGTACAAAGTTTTTTACAGAATTAAGGATGATGCAGGACTGAGTAATAAGGCTGTAATTTATTCCATAGATACAGATTACTCTATAATGCATAAAAACTAATTTGATTGTCGCCCAGGTCCTAGAACAGAATACACTCTTTTACTTACGTCAGCAGAATATATTTTATTTGGGGAGAAAAGGGCATTCAAAGTTACGCTAAGTATCAGTGTTTGAAGTTTATGCAGTAATGCTGTGTGTACTTCACACAGCAATTGTCAATGATACGCATTCCCAGTAATGTCCCTATCCCATGAGTAGATTCCAGAAACAACTGGGGGATCAGGAGGAAGCAGTAGGAGCTGGCAAGTCAAATATTAGTCATACGTAGGCAGCAGCCTGCAATCTCAAATCTCCCAGTCCCCCTACAGAAGCACCAACCACAGCAGGGGAAAAACACACAAGAAGTACAAAGAAGTGGATTGAAACAGACTTCCTTACAAGAATAAAGAGAATATGCCTAATACATCATACCTGCTGCTGTATATGTGGTACAACGCCAATTATGTGTTTAGTTCTGACAATTAAATTGGCAGCTCTTATGAATCCCATGAGCTTAAAAGAGAAGGGAACCAAGGAGTTTGAAAAGAAAGGTTTTTCTTTATTAAATGCCTATTTTTTAATTGAAGAGAGTGCCACTAATTGGGGTCACTCTCACTGCCCAGCTAGGCCATGCTAGTTACCACTGACAGAGAGTGACGCAGGATTTGTAGAGAGGATCACTGAAGGAGGAGAAGGCAGACTACTGGCTGAGGCTATCACGCAGACTGTGGCTCTCCAGAAATGTTTGATAATCCAGTTGCAATGTATCACCGCAGTATATCATGGCAGAATACCCAGATGTAAAGGAATTTTAAGCATACCTTTTCTGAATGGACAGCACTTTTCTAAAAGGACAGACTTAATGTGGAGGCATTAAAAAACATGTACTTCCTCTCTCTGAGCAACCTCAACTATTCTCATACTTGCATGTGAAAAAAATACATACTGCCCTTTCTCCTCTCACACTAAACTTGTGGCCTCTGATTCGAGTCTCCCATACCCTGGGAAAAAGAATCAGATTTATGCTGCTCACGATTTTATAAACCTCTGTAAGGTTACCCTGAGCCTTCTACGTTCTAGTGAGAATAGCCCAAACCTAACCAGTTTCTTCCGATAACCACAGTTCTCCATGCTAGGCAGCATCCTGATGGAATATTTCTGCACCCTCTCTACTGCTACCACATGCTTCCATGGTAACCAGAACTATACATAAAACTCCAGGTGCAGTTTAACCAAGTCACTCATTCCATGAAGCTTATTCTACAAAGGCATGATCCATATAACTTTTCAGAGCAAAGGTTTTTCCAACTTTCTCCTAATTTGTAAATCTAGTTCTTTATCTCACTTCATTCGCTTGCCTAGAGAGCCCTTTTGAATATAACAGGCAATTCTGGGTTACCCGAACACTCATTAACCAAGCAATAGGGACTCTCCATTCTGAGACATTGACAATTCTGTCCACGTTCTTTACTCCCACAGGGTGAGAAGGGGAACCTGCTGGAACTGATTGATGATCTCACCACTACTGAGAACAGACAGGAGGTTGCAACCAATCTGGTTAAACTCTTCCTGGGGCAAGGGCTGGCAAAGCAATTCTTAAACTATGTCATTAAGTTGGAACTGGACAGAACAAGTAAGAAATTTAGTTTTTTTTAAACTCAATGCATAAAAATGCTTCGAAAGGTTGTGATTAAAAAGCTGTTGCAAAATGGGCTCTGTTCCTATAGGCTGTGCATGAAAGCATTTTTACAATTACAGATCATCTAATACATTTGCTGACAACATTATTAACAGTATATTTTATCTGATCTGATAAAATGGCTTATAGGGCAGTTTATCCACCAACATTGTCAACGTGTTAATAGCAGGAAGCTGTGAATGCTAGAAATCTGAAACGGAAAGAGGAAGTGCTGAAAGCAGTCAGCAGGTCAGGCAGCATCTGTGGACTGAGAAAGAAAGTGAAGGTTTCGGGTTGAGGACCTTTCAACAGAATTGGAAGAATGATTAAACAAGCATTGAATTGCAGAGAGACTTGGAGGGAACAAAAAGAAAGTCTGCTTTAACTCTCCTTCCCACTCCTATTCAGAATTCCGCATCTTCGGCTGCCTATGCTATTCGGCATCTGAGGAACAGTATCACACCATGGCATGTTGAAACCCTCAGGACTCAGCAATGAGTTCAGCAATTTCAGATAATTAGCCATTCCAATCTTAGGTCTCATCTTTCCAAGTTTCTCTCTTTGCTTTTGTATTTTCCAGATTTTATTCCTGTCCTACTTACAAGTTCTCCGAGCACACGTTCAACCAGTACCTCCACCACTAGTCTCATTCACTCTCTCCTGGTCTCCACACCATCACAGACCTCACCTTAATTCACTACCATTCTGTTAAACTTAAAATTTATCTTATTTCCAATTTGTCCTAGTTTTGATGACAGCATGACACTTCCAGGATCACTGGTAAACTGCTTCTCAGTGACAAGTGCAGGCTGAACTGTATATTCTGTAAATCCTCATCTGATCAACATGGTGACCTAGGAGCTCCTTTGCACAACTGCACTGAAGGCCCTGAGGGGGTGAAAATTGGCAGGTCCCCTAGAGTGGAGCAATTTCAGCCAGATTTTTGTTTGCCCTTGCAACTTTTTCCAGAATAACCTCAAGAAAAGCATAATGCACAGAATTTACCCACGCCGAGAAGTTCCGATTCTCTTGCGTCATAATCACCCCGTTTCAGCTGCGAATTAAAGGACTAACACTCATCCTGTGGCTGTGGTCCCCACTGAGATGCGTGTCCTCCTGCCACTTCAGTACAGACTCGTGAGTGGACAGTGGTCTCTCTCAGCAGGACCAATCCAACTGACCATTCCGGACTGCTGTTCTCCACCACGCTTCTCTGTTCACTGCTGCATTAGGGAGGTTGCCCATGTCCCATTATCAAGAGAAGGAGACTTTGACTACTTTTCCTTCGACCTACAGAACAGGCACAGGCATTTTCCTGCATTTTTCACACACTATAGTCATGCTTTCACAAGGCTTTCCTTGGAGGCTGTCCTGCCGTAAATGTCTGGCTGTGAGGCCCCTGTGTGCGGAAACATATGCCTGTTGCAGGCTCCATTCTTCACCCTCCCATCCAGGTCGCTATGCACTCCCGACCACCCCCCTCCCCGCCGCCCCACCTCCCCTCCCATCATTGCAGCATTTAGAGGTAATACTTTCCCTTAGCTGCAAGAGTGTTGCTTGCATTGCAGTATGTCTACTTAAGAGGTGATATCTGCTAGGCTACCTGCTGGCATCTGCAAGAGCATACAGTGGCCAAATGGAGAATTAGTGTTCAAAGTGGCACAGAGAAATCCAACATCAGTACTTGGTGAACCTCACAACTGGCTCTTCATACACACGAGACATTCTGCAGATGCTGGAAGTCCAAAGCAATGCACACAAATTGCTGGAGGAACTCAGCAGGTCAGGCAGCATCAATGGAAATGAATAAACAGTTGATGCTTTGGGCCAAGACCCTTCTACAGGACTGGAAAGGAAGGGAAAAGACGACAGAATAAAAAAGGAGGGGAAGGAGGCTAGTTATAAAGTGACAGGTGAAGCTGAGTGGGTTGGAAAGATAAAGGACTGGAGAAGAAAGAATCTAATAGGAGACGAGTGTGAACCATAGGAAAAAGGGAAGGAGGAGGGGACCCAGGGGCAAGTGATAGGGGTAAGAAGAGGTAAGGGGCCAAAGGGGACAATAGAAGAAGAGGGGAGGGGGAGGGAATTTTTTTTTACTGGAAGGAGAAATCGATATTTATGCCATCAGGTTGGAAGCTACCTAGACAAGTGTTGCTCTGATGGTGACCTCATCAAGGTACAAGAGGAGGCCATGAACTGATATGTCGGAACAGGAATGGGAATTGGAATTAATATGGTTGGCCACCGGGAAGTCCCGCTTTTGGCTAATGGACCAGAGACACTCAACGAAAAGGTCTCCCTACTTATGACAAGTCTGACCAATGTAGAGAAGGCTGCTTTGGGAGCACCGGACACAACAGACTACCCCAGCAGATTCACAGGTGAGGTGTTGCCTCACCTGGAAGGACTGTTTGGGGCCCTGAATGGAGGTGAGGGGGGAGGTGAATGGGCAGGTGTAGCACTTAGGCCACTTGCAGGGATAAGTGCCTGGAGGGAGATTAGTGGGGAGGGACAAGTGGACAAGGGTTTCACAGAAAGCGGAGTGGGGGGGTGTAAAGATATGTTTGGCAGTAGGATCCCTTTGGAGATGGCAGAAGTTAGAGAGAATGATGTGTTGCTCACCACTTTATAGGAGGCCATATCAAGATCACCGGACACAACTCTTCATGCAATTTTCACAAACAGTACCACGGTATCGAAAATGTTTAAATGCCAGAAAAACAGCGATTTGCAGGCTATTAATGGTTATCTTAAAGTACATACAGAAGCAGATTTATATTTCTGACTGATAGGAAAATATATATCCCAAAAGCTGTTGAAATTTAACATATTGGGAAGTACTTCCCTTATCCACATTTGGAACAGTTTCAAATACAGACTGAGAAAGCTCAGATCATTTCAATTCTTCTGAAGTTGTGTATTTTTTCATATCTTTTTCAGCTGAACCAAATACATTGTTCCGAAATAATTCTTTAGCTTCCAAATCCATGGAATGCTTTTTAAAGGTAAGAAGCAAATCAGAAATAAATCTAACTTATTATTAAGCAGTACCTTCATTGTTAATGCTGATGGAGGTAGATAGTTTTCCGTGTGAACCTCCCAAACTGTGGTGAAGATTCAGCCAGGTACAGATAAAGTCAGATACCGATAAAGTATCGTGCAGGTGCAACTAAGTGGATGTATAATTGAGTTAAATGTTCAGCAATAATCACTGGTATATCAGTGAAGTGAGTGGATTTCCCCTGTCTCTGCTCAGGTGTGCAGGTTGCTGCCAACAACCACCAAGCTGCAAGGATTGGCTGTCGGGTGTTGGTGTCTAACTACAGCATGTAACTGAGTACCGGGCTTCAAAATGGTTTAGGTTTTGCACGGACAACATCAGGAACACCCCGCACTTTCAATCCTGAAGTTGAACTCCACCCATCTCTTCCTGTGATATTTAGTTGTGGATTAGTTGTGGTCAGGATAGAACGTAAAACATAACTGCACAGGAGCCGCCCATTCTGCCCGCAATGTTGTGCCGAACCAGCTAAAATGTAAATTCAAAAAACCCCCAAAAGCTAATCCCTCCTACCCACACAGGGTCCATAACCCTCCATCTTCCTCATATTCATGTGCCTATTTAAATGTCTCTTAAAAGCCTCTAATCTATTTGCCTCTACCACCATACCAGGCAGTGCATTCCAAGCATCCACTGCTCTCTGAGTAAAACATCTTACCCCTTACATCCCCCTTGAACCTACCCCCTCTCAGCCTTCTAGCATTAGACATTTCTACCCTGTCTGCTCTAAGTATGCCTCTCATAGTCTTATAAACCTCCATCATATCTCCCCCGCTTCTGCTGCTCCAGGGAAAACAACCTAAGTTTGTCCAGCCTCTCATGATAGCATCTCCTTTAAATCTGGCAGCATCCTGATAAACCTCTTCTACACCGTCTCCAAAGCTTCAACATCCTTCCTATAGTGGGGCGACCAGAACTATATACAATACTCCAGATGTGATCTTAACTTCTTTGAAGTTACAGAAAAATCCTCTCCTTTGCACCTAACTGTTACAGTACACAATTCTCTGCTTAAGTGTTTAATACACTTCACTCTAACACCATCTGTAGTTCCATGATTAACTCCCTCAGTACTACATCCATGAGGTTCTTAAGTGCAAGATTATTGAAGTCCTCAGAGAGCTGGTATTCAATCGTGAAGAAAAAGAATCTAAAGTAGAGAGCACAGTGGGCAGGAGAAAGTGTTGTTCTGTTAGAAAGCAAGAACAAGATGGGCCAGGTGGCTTCCTTCCATACTGTAGCCATTCCATGATATTCCGAATTGTACAATTGGGTTTACGGTCTCTCCGGGCTGAGAGCATCAAAGGTTGAATTGTTCATGGGGCTATTGACTAAGGTCTCGTTAGAAGTAATGTTTTAGTGAAGAAGGTAACAAAATAAAGCTTTAATGGGTTTTAATGCTGATCCAGTGAAGGGAAAGGAAGTGTCACAGTGACTCACACCAATGCTGCTGTAACTTAAGGTTCTTGGGTTTGAATGAGATTGAATGAGAGGACTCTCTGGAGCCTGCAGTAACATTGATTCCTCAGCTCTGTCTATTTACCTCAAAGATGCCATTTACACTCATTGTTTAAACTAAATATTAACATGAACTTAAAAATAAAATGTAAAAGAGAAAAATGCAAATAAGAATCCATCATAATCTTGGCATGTCCGTGTGGAGATAAATAAGGTGAGGACAAGCTCATGGAATGGTTTTCGAGATTAATATTTTGAGGAATAAACTAGGAAAGATCTTATTTTACATCGCATTTTGTGTAATGAGAGAGCATTAACTGGTAATCTTGTAAAGGAGACACTGGGGGAGAGTGATCATAATGTAATATGATTTTACATAAGCTTGAAAGCGATGTTGTCTATTTTGAAATTAGAGTCTTGCATCTAAACAAAGGGAATTACTAAGATATGAGAGAGCATTGCCTCTGATTGATTGGAAAGATCATGTTGATAGAAATAACAGTTGGCTGGCCATGGCTAAAATTTAAAGAAATAATGATAAATTTTCTTTTATAAACAGCAGGAAGGAGGTCCATTTACAACTGGCAGGAGGAATTTAAGATTACAATAAATCTAAGAGGTTTATGTATTTGTAGCAGTAGGTTGGCAGACTGTGATAATTTAAAACCTCAGCAAAGGAGAACCAAGGGATTGTTTAAGAAGGCTGGGTAGAATTTAGAAGGAAACAGACAATAAACATAAAAACGATTGTACCCTGATAAAAATAATAATCAGAATCAGGTGGCATATGTCATAAAATTGGTTGCCCTTGTGGCAGCAGTACAATGCAATACATAATAATCAGAAGTCTCCAGTAAGTATATTTACGTGTTAGTTAAATGAAATAAGTGGTGCAAAAAAATTTTTTTCAAGTAGAGAGGTAGTGTTCATGGGTTCACTGTCCATTCAGAAATCGGACAGCAGAGGGGAAAAAGCTGTTCCTGAATCATTGAGTTTGTGTCTTCGGGCTTCTGTACCTCCTTCCTGATGGTAGCAATGGGAAGAGGGCATGTCCTGGGTGGTGGTGGTCCTTAATGATGGGTGCCTCCTTGAAAATGTCCCGGATACTGCGGAGGCTAGTCTATTAAGACCAATGAGGGTAAGTGCAGGTTTGGATGAGAAATATAAGGCAAAAGAAAAATCAGAAGGAACTTGAAGTGTTATTTTTATACACAGTGAGCTTCTCTGATCAGGAGTACACTTGTAATGCGGGCAGATTGAGCAGTTACATTCTAAGGGAAATTGGGTATGCAGCCGAAATGGAAAGTTGGAAGGAGCAGGGGCTGGGTCTAATTGACAGAGCAAGCACTCACACCTTGGCCATCCTCCAAGCTGGATGATTATGTGAATGAGAGTTGAAAGCTGGGAAACCTAAGGATTAAATGCTAATCGTCACTGGCGTTTGTCTTGCTCTCTGCAATGCAATCATTTCTTTGTTGAATGTTGCAGGTGGCTGGGATGCAATATTTGCACAGTATCCTTGGACCAACCATAAATCGGGTGTTTGAAGAGAAAAAGTACGTGGAGCTGGATCCCAATAAAGTGGAATTCAAGGAAGCAGGGTAATCATCAAGCACGCACACCCTGCCAACCTGCCCAGGCACTGCCATCAATGCAAAAGACTTGCCAATGGATTGGTGCTTGAATTTGGCTCAAGGTTCCCTCACAGCTGCCAATGGTTTCAAAAACCTGCCTTGCTCTATGTAATGCTAACTCTTGCTCAGTAGTGTGCTATAATAGACATTTTATTCCTTGGTGTCAGCTCAGGTAATGATACACAAACTAAAGCAGCACATACCAAATGCTGGAGGAACTCAGCAGGTGAGGTAGCACCTATGGAGAAGAATAAACAGTCGACATTCCGGGCCCAGACCCTTCATCAGGACGCTTATGCAAACTAATCCAATTTCTTATGTACTAAAATGTACCCCAGTGGATTCCTCTCCATAGATGCTGCCTGACTTGTTGAGCTCCTCTAGCATTTTGTGAGTGTTGCTGAAGAATTATTTTGGCATTTAAATGTCTGGATGATTCTGAGATTGTTTTCCTTTTTTATTGATCTTGTAGGATATGGGCAAATCCAGTATTTATAGCCTATCCCTAGTTGCCCTTGAGAACGTAGTGATGAGTTGGCTTCTTGGGCATATGTAGTTCTTGTAAAGGAAACTCTATAATTCTGACTGAGAGAGTGTTCTAGAGTATGTACTCAACGACGATGAAAGACAGGCAATATGTGTCCAGATCAGGATAGTGTATGGCCTGTAGGGAAACCTGCAGCTGGAGGTGCTGCCATGGCGATGGAGGCCACAGGTTTGGGAAATGCTTTGGTGGTTGCCCGGGCAAGTAACTGCCGAATGGTTTGTAGACGTCACTGCAGCCACAGTGTGCACGTGGTGGAGAGAATGAATGTTTAGGATTGTCAGAAGGGTATCAGATAGGATTATGGACTTCCTTCTCCTGGATGGCCCAAGGTTTCTTGTAAGTCATTGGTCCTGCACTCATTCAGGCAAGGGGGAGAATATTCCATCATACTGCTGACCTTTGCCTTATAGATGGCATAAAGGCTGTAGGGTATCTAGAGGTGAGTCACATGCCACAAGATGTTCATCTCCTGACCTACACTTAAAATCTCTCTTTCTCTTGCTGGCATTGCTGCGATTCTGACAAAAGTTTCTAGTTTCTAGTCAGTCAACACTCAGACTGTTGGGGGCGGTGGATAGTGATGGTAATGCCCTTGAACGTTAAGCTGTCTTGTGGGAGATAGTTATTAGTTGGCATGTCTATGGTGTGAATGTTATTTGCCACTTATCATCCAATTCCTGAATATTGTCTTGGCCATTGCTACATTCAAGTATGACTCAGTTCACATGTGGAGGAGTTGTGAATGGAATTGAAGATTATTCCACAGAGTGAGCAGTCTCGCTTCAGCTTACAATGGGAGGAGGGTCACCAGTAATCTTCTTTCATTGTTCTCCTTTGAGATTTTTATCCTACAACCGAAACCTCTGGAGTTTGTTTTAAATATCACAAGCACTCTTTTGAAACTAACCAAACTAATTTTATTTTACTTGAAGAGCTGTTTGAAAGCAAATCAGGAGGATTGCAAAAGCCGTTTTGATGAGTCCTCAGCCCCCCTACACTACAGCTTGTACACTCGTGACCGTGTGGCCACAGTCTACTCCAATTCCATCTACAGGTTTGCTGATGATATCACTGTGGTGGGTCAAATCTCAAATAACGTTGAGTCAGAGTACAGGAAGGCGATTGGGAGCCGGCCGCATGATGTCATGACCTCAACCTTTCCCTCAGTGTCAGCAAAACAAAAGAGCTGGTCATTGAATTCAAGAAGGACAGTCCATGAGCTTTTTTCATCTACAGAGCTTAGGTCAAGAGGTTTGAGAGCTCCAAGGAGTGAACATAGCCAATATTCTGTCCTGGTCCAACCACATACGCAGATGTCATGGCCAAAAAAGCTCACCAGCAACTCCAGTTCCTCAGGAAACTAGAGAAATCTTGTGTGTCCGCTTTGACTCTCACTAATTTTCTAGATGCGCTGTAGAGAGTATCCTGCCTGGGTGCATCATGGCTTGGTGTGGCAATTGCTTTGCCTGAGACTGCAAGAAACTCCAGGGAGTTGTGGACATAGCTCAGCACATCACAGAGTTCAGCTTTCCCTCCATGGAGTTGGTCTGCACTTCCCACTGCCTCAGTGAAGCAGTCAGCACAATCAAAGACCTCACCCACCCCAGACATTCTCTCTTCTCCCCACTCCCATCGGGCAGAAGGTACAAAAGCCTGAAAGCACATACCAGCAGGCTCAAGGGCAGCTCTATTCTGCTGTTTTTAGGACTATTGAATGGTCCCCAGCTCAATACAATGTCCTCTTGACCTCACAATCTATCTCGGTATGGCCTCGCACTTATTGTCTGCCTGCACCAAAATTTCTCTGCCACATTAACACATTATTCTGCATTCTGCTGTTTTTCTTTATACTTCTTCAGTGCACTGATGTCATTTCACTGTATGGAGGACATGCAAAACTATACCTCATTACATGTGACAATGATCAATAAATTTACAATTTACAATACAGAAGGATTACAGAACAGAGGGATCTAGGAATAATGGTGCATAGTTCCCTGAAGGTGGAATTTCATATGGATAGGGTGGTGAAGAAAGCTTTTGGTATGCTGGCCTTTATAAATCAGAGCATTGAGTATAGGGAACACACCTCAAAGTTGCTGGTGAACGCAGCAGGCCAGGCAGCATCTCTAGGAAGAGGTACAGTCGATGTTTCAGGCCGAGTAACTAACTCTTCCTTCAGTTAGTCCTGACGAAGGGTCTCGGCCTGAAACGTCGACTATACCTCTTCCTAGAGATGCTGCCTGGCCTGCTGCGTTCACCAGCAACTTTGAGGTGTGTGGTTTGAATTTCCAGCATCTGCAGAATTCCTGTTGATTGAGTATAGGGGTTGGGATGTAATGTTAAAATTGTACAAGGCATTGGTAAGGCCAAATTTGGAGTATTGTGTACAGTGCTAGTCACCAAATTATAGGAAAGATCTCAACAAAATAGAGAGAGTACAGAGGAGATTTACTAGAATGTTACCTGGGTTTCAGCACCTAAGTTACAGAGAAGGGTTGAACAAATTAGGTCTTTATCCTTTGGAGCGTAGAAGGTTGAGGGGGGACTTGACAGAGGTATTTAAAATTATGAGGAGGATAGATAGAGTTGACGTGGATAGGCTTTTTCCATTGAGAGTGGGGGAGATTCAAACAAGAGGACATGAGTTGAGAGTTAAAGGGCAAAAGTTTGGGGGTAACACAAGGGGGAACTTCTTTACTCAGAGAGTGGTAGCTGTGTGGAACGCGCTTCCAGTAGAAGTGGTAGAGGCAGGTTCGATGTTGTCATTTAAAAAAAAAATTGGATAGGTATATGGACGGGAAAGGAATGGAGGGTTATGGGCTGAGTGCAGGTCGGTGGGACTAGGTGAGAGTAAGCGTTCCGCACAGACTAGAAGGGCCGAGATGGCCTGTTTCCGTGCTGTAATTGTTATATGGTTAAATCACAAACCTACTCCATTTTGTGACATTAAAATATGACGTGCAAGAATAACCATATTGCAGGGGAAATCGAACGGTTGGATATATAATGAAGACATTTTCCTTTCAGTTGTTCAGGGCTCCACCGGTGCCAGAATGAGATGGATATAATTCAACAAAGTGTGCAGTGCCTCCAGTCGTACCTGACAGAGCTGGTTGAAGCCATAGTAACCTCAGTGGAACAGTGCCCCCCTGTGATCAGAGCCACCTTCAGAGATCTCTTCAAGAGCGTTGAGGCGAGATTCCCTCAGCATCGCTACCAGGTGTGTACATCTGAGGACTGGGAGAAATTCAGAGTCCAGCAGAGGAGGACAAAGGGCTTAATTAGGAAAGGGAGAAAAGATTATGAGAGAAAACTGGCAGGGAACATAAAAACTGACTGTAAAAGCTTTTATAGATACGTGAAAAGAAAAAGATTGTTTAAGAAAAATGTAGGTCCCTTACAGTCAGAAACAGGTGACTGGATCATGGGGAACAAGGACATGGCAAACCAATTGAATAACTACTTTGGTTCTGACTTCACTAAGGAGGACATAATTAATCTTCCGGAAATAGTAGGGGACCGAGAGTCTAGTGAGATGGAGGAACTGAGGGAAATACATGTTGGTAGGGAAGTGGTGTTAGGTAAATTGAAGGGATTAAAGGCAGATAAATCCCCAGGGCCAAATAGTCTGCATCCCAGAGTGCTTAAGGAAGTAGCCTAAGAAATGGTGGATGCATTAGTGATAATTTTTCAAAACTCTTTCGATTCTGGACTAGTTCTTGAGGATTGGAGGGTGGCTAATGTAACCCCGCTTTTTAAAAAAAGGAGGGAGAGAGAAACTGGGAAATTATAGACCGGTTAGCCTAACATCGGTGGTAGGGAAAATGCTAGAGTCAGTTATCAAAGATGTGATAACAGCACATTTGGAAAGCGGTGAAATCATCGGACAAAGTCAGCATGGATTTGTGAAAGGAAAATCATGTCTGACGAATCTCATAGAATTTTTTGAGGATGTAATCAGTAGAGTGGATAGGGGAGAACCAGTGGATGTGGTATATTTGGATTTTCAAAAGGCTTTTGACAAGGTCCCACACAGGAGATTAGTGTGCAAACTTAAAGCACACGGTATTGGGGGTAAGGTATTGATGTGGATAGAGAATTGGTTGGCAGACAGGAAGCAAAGAGTGGGAATAAACAGGACCTTTTCAGAATGGCAGGCAGTGACTAGTGGGGTACCGCAAGGCTCAGTGCTGGGACCCCAATTGTTTACAATATATATTAATGACTTGGCTGAGGGAATTAAATGCAGCATCTCCAAGTTTGCGGATGACATGAAGCTGGGTGGCAGTGTTAGCTGTGAGGAGGATGCTAAGAGGATGCAGGGTGACTTGGATAGGTTAGGTGAATGGGCAAATTCATGGCAGATGCAATTTAATGTGGATAAATGTGAGGGTATCCACTTTGGTGGCAAAAACAAGAAAACAGATTATTATCTGAATGGTGGCCGATTAGGAAAAGGGGAGGTTCAACGAGACCTGGGTGTCATTATACACCAGTCATTGAAAATGGGCATGCAGGTACAGCAGGCGGTGAAAAAGACGAATGGTATGCTGGCATTCATAACAAGAGGATTCGAGTACAGGAGCAGGGAGGTACTATTGCAGTTGTATAAGGCCTTGGTGAGACCACACCTGGAGCATTGTGTGCAGTTTTGGTCCCCTAATCTGAGGAAAGACATCCTTGCCATAGAGGGAGTACAAAGAAGGTTCACCAGATTGATTCCTGGGATGGCAGGACTTTCATATGATGAAAGACTGGATCGACTAGGCTTATACTCGTTGGAGTTTAGAAGATTGAGGGGGGATCTTATTGAAACATATAAAATCCTAAAGGGATTGGACAGGCTAGATGCAGGAAGATTGTTCCCGATGTTGGGGAAGTCCAGAATGAGGGGTCACAGTTTGAGGATAAAGGGGAAGCCTTTTAGGACCGAGATGAGGAAAGACGTCTTCACACCGAGACTGGTGAATCTGTGGAATTCTTTGCCACAGGAAACAGTTGAGGCCAGTTCATTGGCTATATCTAAGAGGGAGTTAGATATGACCCTTGTGGCTAAAGGGATCAGGGGGTATGGGGGGAAGGCAGGTACAGGGTTCAGAGTTGGATGATCAGCCATGATCATACTGAATGGCAGTGCAGGCTCAAAGGGCTGAATGGCCTACTCCTGCACCTATTTTCTATGTTTCTATCACTGGGCTTCCCTGCCTTCCCAAGGTCTCCAGGTCTTCATTTGGTCTGATAAGTGAAGTAACACTAAACGATCAGCCTACCATCACCATGGGAATAAGAAAAGCATGTGAACGTAGACACAGATGCTTGGATTAGGAGCAGAATTAACCCATTCGGTCTCTTTGGGCCTACACCAGCATTCAGTATGATTATGGCTGGACTGATTGTAACCACAATTCCATATTCTCTTCTACTCCAGTATTCTTCCACACCCCTGTCTATCTAGAATCTATCTCTCTCTACAGTACCTTAAAAATATTCGAAGACTGTTTCTACCATCCTTCGAGGAAGAGAGTTGCAGAGGTTCACAATCTTTGAAGAAATGTTTCTCCTCACCTCTACCTTAAGTCAGTGACTCCCAATTCCAGATTCTCTCACAGCAGGAAACATCACTCCACATCTCAATTGTGTCACCTCTGATCTGTCCGGGCTAGTTTGTGTTACATTGACCAAACGTCCATTTGAATCCTTTTATGTTTATGTTACTTGCATAAAACCAAATTCCACTCTCCTGATTCACATGTTCTCTTAAGGTACCCAGCCTGTATTGGATATTAAAAACAAGAGAAAATCTGCAGATGCTGGAAATCCAAGCAACACTCACAAACTGCTAGGGGAACTCAGCATGCCATTATGGAAAAGAGTACAGTCAACGTTTCAGGCCAAGACCCTTCAGCAGAGTCCTACTGAAGGGTCTCGGCCGAAACATTGACTGTACTCTTTTCTATAGGTGCTGCCTAGCCTGCTGAGTTCCTCCAGCATTTTGTGTGTGTTGCTTGGATATTAGAGACTGTTTGCATTCATAACAACCATAACGTCAGCAGTGCAAAGACACAGGATACATATACCATTCCCCTGGAGTCCACAACTAGCAATACTAAGAATGCCTCTTTTCACAATAAAATACAGAAATAAGCTCCTAATTAATGACAAAGGTGAACCGGGATAGGAAGCAGAATTTCAGATGCTGGCAAGAAGGCAGGCAGGGGTGAGATAAATCAGCTAGTTGAGTGGTGTTGCAGCAACAAACTTGTACTGAACGTCAGTAAGACCTAAAAACTGATTGTGCACTTCAGAAAGGGTAAGTCGAGGAAACACACAGCAGTCCTCATAGAGGGATTAGACATGCAAAGAGTGAGCAATTTCAATTTCCCGGATGTCAACATCTCTGAGGACCTATCCTGGGCCCAACACATCAATGCAGCTACAAAAAAGGCACAACAGCAACTATATTCCATTAGAAGTTTGAGGAGAATTGGTATATCACTGAAGACATTCACAAATTTATACAGATGTACTGTGGAGAGCATTCTAACTGGCTGCGTCACTGTCTGGTAGGGAGGTGGGGGTGCTACTGCACAGGATCAAAAGAAGCTGCAGGAAGTTGTGAACGCGGTCAGTTCCTTCATGGGCCCTATCCTCCATAGCATTCAGGACATCTTCAATGAACGATGCCTCAGAAAGATGGCATCCATCATTAAGGACCCCCACTACCCAGGACATGCCCTCTTCTCATTGCTACAATGAGGAAGGAGGTACAGGAACCTGAAGGCACACACTCAGTGATTCAGGAACAGCTTCATCCCCTCTGCAAGCCGATTTCTGATTGAACATTCAACCCAAGAACACTACCTCCTTACATTTTGCACTACCTATGTAATGTAATTATTATATACTGTACATACACACACACACTTACTGTAGTTCACAGTTTTTGTTATTATGTGTTGCAATGTAATGTTGCCACAAAAACAAGTTTCACGACATATGCCGGAGATATTAAACCTGATTCTGATCGAAAGTGGGTGATTCAATCTTGCTTCCCTTCTCTGAAGTTTCTGTCTTCCACTGGGGTGCATTATGGCTGGACACACATACCCTTTCAACAAGAAGAGGTACTTAGGCCAGCTTATAAGTGGAATTCAGGAAAGGTGGGTTCATATCACTCCCCATTGCAACCATATGAGGTAAACACTGAAAGAAGGGAAAAGGATTTCACAATTAAATGGCCATGAAATCAGCCTCTGGGTCTTAATTTTAATAATTTATTTTGAACAATAATAACATTCAGGGGATCTTGGGTTATGAATGATCTAAATGACAGAAATTCTCCCATATATTTTTAAAACATTTTTCAAACTAGTGTATGTCGAGTGATGCAATATGTGTAGCTTAGAAAATGGGTATTTCTGACTTACGGTGAGATCAGCTTTATGGATAGTTCTCAGGTACAGAATCCATGTAACCGAGGGACTGCCTGTATTCCGTTCATGATGCAAATTATTCAGGGAATTTCTGCTTTTTTCTCAGGTGCTTAAATTAATGGACACAGGCATTGTCCCAGTTTGGATGACCAATGGGCTCCTGTTAATCCTCCTGTTGTTTTCCATGCAGAACATCAAATATGTAGCAGTCACCAGCTTTCTGTGCTTACGGTTCTTCTCACCGGCCATCATGTCTCCCAAACTGTTTTACCTACGTCCCAAGCACGCGGATGCACGGACCAGCAGGACATTACTGCTTCTGGCTAAGGTGAGCCATCCTGGGAAAAGGCATGACCAGATCTACCATCAATGGGTCTCTTCCATTTTCCTTTAACTCCAGTTACAACCCTGCCCTTGTCCATCTTTTCTATTTCCTTGATACCCTCAATCTGTGTGTATACAGTTCATCGACTATAGAACACTTTGAGGTTGTGAAGGATCCAACAACAATCTTTGTTCTTTCCCTCTTTTACATATTTACTTCCAACCCTGGAGACTGCTCAACCCATCATGTTCATGGTGGCTCAAAGAGCAATCCCTTTCCTGCACTAGTTCTCCCTATATCTCCATCTATTCTCCATATATCCATGTCTGTTCTCCCTATATCCATGTCTATTCTCCCTCTATCCCCATCATTCTCCCTCTATCCCTGTCTATTCTCCCTATACCCCCATCTAGACTTCCTATATCCATATTTATTCTCCGTATATTCTGATCTATTCTCCCTATATCCCCGTCTATTCTCCCTATATCCCCATCTATTCTCCCTATATCCTGTCTATTCTTCCTGTAGCCCCATCTATTTTCACTATGTCCCCGTTTATTCTCCCTACATCCCTGTTATTCTCCCTCTATCCCTGTCTACTCTTCTTCTGTCCTCATCTATTCTCCCTCTATCCTCGGCTATTCTCCCTATATCCCCATCTGTTCTCATTACAACCCTGTCTATTCTCTCTCTGTCCTCATCTATTCTCCTTATATCCCCATCTGTTCTCCCTATATCCATATTTATTCTCCATATATCCCCATCTGTTCTCCCTATATCCATATTTATTCTCCATATATCCCCATCTGTTCTCCCTATATCCATATTTATTCTCCATATATCCCCATCTGTTCTCCCTATATCCATATTTATTCTCCATATATCCCCATCTATTCTCCCTATATCCCTGTTATTCTCCCTATAGCCCCATCTATTCCCACTATATCCCCGTTTATTCTCCCTCTATCCCTGTCTACTCTCCCTCTGTCTTCATCTATTCTCCCTCTATCCCCGTCTATTCTCCCTATATCCCTGTCTGTTCTCCCTATATCCCTGTCTGTTCTCATTATAACCCTGTCTATTCTCCCTATGTCCCCATGCGCTCCCACCTGATCCTACCACTTGCCTATACACTTGGGTATTTAACTGAGCAACTCACATGTCTTTGGGATGTGGGAGGAAATTGGAGCTTCCAGGGTAAATGCACTCAATGCCACAGTCACAGGGCAAATAAAACAGAACAGCAAACAGTAGGGCACAATACCAACCTTTTGTCCATGATCTTGTGCCGACCCTTTAACCTACTCAATGATCAAACTATCCCTTCCCTCCTACACATCCCATAACTCCATTTGTCTTACTTCCATGTGCCTATCTAAGAGTCTCTTAAATATCCCTATTGTATCAAGCTTTTCCACCTACCCCAGGCAAAAACCACTCTCGATGTAAAAATAAACACCTCTGACAACTCTGAACTTTCTTCCACTCACCTTAAAAGGATGTCTCTAGTGTTGGCTATTGCCACCCTGGGTAAGGATGCTGTCTGTCTCTTCTATCTATGCCTGTTATAATCTTAAACACCTTCATCAAGTTGCCTCTCGTGCTCCTTTGCTCCGAAGAGAAAATCCCAAGCTCACGCATTCTTTTCTCATAAGACACATTCTCTATTCCAGGCAGCATCTTGGTAAATCTTTTTTGCACCCTCTCTAGAGCTTCCACGTCCTAGGTGATCAAAACCGAACACAATTCTGCAAGTGTGACCTCACAAGATTTTTATAGAGCATTGACATTACCTTGCAACCTTCGAACGCGGTCCCCCGACTAATAAAGACCAACACACCATATACGCCTTCTTAATCATCCTTTCAACTTATGTGGCAACTTTGAGGGACCTATAGACCTGCACCCCAAGATCCCTCTGTTCCTCCACAAATGTGCAAACTCAACACTGATGGTACCAGGGATGAGAATTACTGGTGCTGTAAGACAGCAACTCCACCAGCTGTTCTGCTCTGCCAATCTTTTTACATCATCTTACGGAATTAAGAGTAAATATTCCAGCCTCCTCTCTTGCAGGCCATCCAAAGCATTGGAAACATGGATGCCAATGAAGCTCGAGGAAAGGAAATTTGGATGGCACCAATACAGAACAATATTCAACACGGGGTTATATTCTTTAAAGAGTTCATCATCAAGTTAATTGACATTGAGGAGGATCAAGGTAAATAGATTCATATCTCCACTATGATGCATCATGCAAGATGAGATCTCCACTGGGGAAGGTACGACCTGTACAAAAAAGATAGGTTGTACTTGAACCCAAGGGGTCCAATATCCTTGTGAGCAGGTTTGCTCGAGCTGTTCAGAGGGTTTAAACTAAACCCTCAGGGGGGTGGGAAGTAGAGTGATTGAGCTGTGGATGGGGCAGTTGGTATACAAGTAGTTGTGGTTTGTAGTGAGAATGTGAGGAAGGAGAGGGGAAAATTGCAGTCAGTGGAATGAGTTGAGGTGTAACAAGGGGGTAAAATTGAAAAGGGTGATGAATATAGGACTGAAGGTGTTATAAATGAATGCATGTAATATATGGAATAAGGTAGAAGATCTTAAAGCACAGTTAGAGATTGGCAGGTATGACGTTGTGGGCATCACTGAGCTGTAGCTGTAAAAAGATCGTAGTTGGGAACTTAACACCCAAGAAAACACATTGTATTGAAAGGACAGGCAGGGTGGCAGAACGGATGGGGTGGCTCTGTGGATAAAAAAAATGAAATGAAATCTTTAGAAAGAGGTGACAGACCAGAAGATGTAGAGTCCTTGTGGGTGGAGCTAAGAAAATATAAGGGCAAGACGACTCAGATGGGAGTTGTACACAGGCCCCTAAACAGCAGCCAGGACGTGGGGTACAAATTACAATGAGAGATTTAAAAAAGTCATGCAAAAAGGGCAATGTTACAATAGCCATGGGAGATTTCAATATGCAGGTAGACTGGAAGATCAGGTTGGTGCTGAGAGGGAATTTATAAAATGCTTTTGGGATGGCTATTTAGAGCAGCTTGTGGTTGAGCCCACTAGCGAAAAGGCAATTCAGGATTGGGTGTTGTGTAATGAACCAGATTTGATTAGGGAGTTTAAGGTAAAGAGACCTTTGGGAGGTGGTGATGACAATATAATAGAGTTCACCCTGCAGTTTGAGTGGGAGAAGATAAAGTCAAATGTATTATTATTACATTTGGAGTGGAGTAAAGGGAATTACAGAGGCGTGAGAGAGGAGCTGGCCAACGTTGATTGGAAGGGGACCCTAGCAGGGATGACAGCAAAACAGCAATGACTGAATTTCTGGGGGCAATTTGGAAAGCGCAGAATAGATACATCCCAAAGATGAATAAGTATTCTAAAGGGAGAGTGAGGTAACCGTGGGCGACAAAGGATGTCTAAGACAGCATAAAAGCAAAAGAGGGGGCATATAATAGAGCAAAAAAAAATAGTGTGAAGCTAGAGGGTCGAGAAGCCTACAAAAACAAAGGTCGCTGTAGTGAAAAAGAACCATAAGGAGGGAAAAGATGAAATATAAAGGTAAGCCAACCAATAATATCAAAGAGAATACCAAATCTTTTCTTGGATCTATAAAGAGTAAAAGAAAGGTGAGAATGGGTATTGAACTGCAGGAATGGTACTGGAGAGGTATTAATGGAGGATAAGAAATGGTGGTCAAATTTAATGTATTTTGCTTCAGTTTTCACTGTGGATGACAATAACAGTATGCCAGAAATTCGAGAGTGTCTTGGGGCAGAATTGAGTGCAATTGCTATTACTAGTATTTGCAGTTGCAAGTGTCACTCCACTCTTCAAGAAGAGAGAGAGGCAGAAGAAAGTAAATTATAGGCCATTTAGCCTGACTTCTGTGGTTGGGAAGATGTTGGAATCCATTATTAAAGATGAGATTTTGAGTACTTGAAGGTGCATGATAATGTAGGTCAAAGTCAGCATGATTTCCTTCGGAGGAAATCTGTTGGAATTCTTTGAAGAAATAACAATCAGCATAGATAAAGAAGAGTCAGTGGGTGTAGTTTACTTGGATTTTCAGAAGACCTTTGCATATTATGAGGCTGCTTAACATGATAAGAACCCATGGTATTACAGGAAAGATACTAGCATGGATAGAAAACTGGCAGGAGGCAAATAGTCAGAATAAAGGGGGCCTTTTCTCCTTGGCTGCTGGTTACAAGTGGTGTCCCACAGGGGTCAATATTGGGACTGCTTCTTTTCACATTCTATATCAGCAAATCGGCTGATGGAATTGATGGCTTTGTGTCCAAGTTTACAGACAATACAAAGGAAGGTGCAAGGGCCAATTGTTTTGCAGAAGAAGGGAGTCTTGGACAGATTGGGAGAATGGGCCAAGCAGTGGCAGGTGGAATATAGTTTAAGGAAGTGAATGCTCATGCACTTTGGTAGAAGGAATAAAGGCTTAAACTATTTTCTAAATGGGGAGGAAATTCAAAAATCAGAGGTGCAAAGAGACTTGAGAGTCCCTGTGCAGATTCCCTAAAGGTTAACTTGCCGGTTGAGTCAGTGGTAAGGAAGGCAAATACAATGTTAGCACTTATTTTGAAAGGACTGGAATATAAGAGCAAGGAAGGCATCGGTCAGACTGCACTTAGAGTATTGTAAGATGTTTTGGGCCCCTTATCTAAGAAAAGGTGTGCTGGCACTGGAGAAGGTCCAGAGGAGATCAACGAGAATTATTCTGGGAATGAAAGGGTTAACATATGAGGCATGTTTAAGGGCTCGGGGCCTGTACTCACTGGAGTTTAGAAGAATGAGTGGGGATCTCACTGAATGGCGTTGAATATTGAAAAGCTGAGAGTGGATGTGGAGAGGATGTTTCCCATCGTGGGTGAGTCTAGGACCTGAGGGCACAGCCTCAGAATAGAGGGACATCCATTTAGAAGGAATTTCTTTAGCCGGATGGTGGAGAATATGTGGAATTCATTGCCATGGACAGCTGTGGAGGCTAAGCCATCTGAGTGTTTTTGAAGCGAAGCAACACACACAGTGTGCTGGAGGAGCTCAGCAGGTCAGGCAACATCTATGGATGGGAACAAACAGTCATGACCTGCTGACCTCCTCCAGCATATTGTGTGTATTGCTCTAGATTTCCAGTGTCTGTACTAACTCTTGTGTCTATTTAAACCAGAGGTTGTTAGTTCTTGGGCATCAACTGTTACGGGGAGAAGGCAGGGGAATGAGGTTGAGAAGGATAAAAAACCAGCCATGGTAGAATGGCGGAGCAGACTTGATGGGCTGAGTGGCCTCATCCTGCTCCGTGTTTTATGGTTGTATTTTACTGAAATATTTAAGGAGGGAGTTGATTAATCAAACACCTATTGTTTTTGTTCCAGCATTTGTAGAAGCATTAACTAACGAGGGTTATTTATGACTATTTTTCTCATTTTCCTGGCCATTAAATGAGAATTGATTTTCCATTTAGTGGAAGGAGTGCTAATCACTACATTAGCAATTAAATAGTTTATCCATTCAGAATCTACCTGCCTCAACGAGCCATGGTTTCCCTTCCCCCTCCAAACACCCACCCACATTCAATGGCAGTCCACAGTTGCTTGTCTCCACAATTCTGTTCTAAAAAGCCTTGGGATCATTGAAAAACGAGTGAGCAGCATTTTACCAGGAGTTGTCGTGCTCTCTTGTGCAGCACTCAGGAATAAGCTCGTCATTTGGAAATGGTAACGAATTCCAGAAGGGTTGATCAGTTAAGGATTGACATGGGGAGGGGGGTTGTCTGAAATTCTTTTTTAAAAAGAGGCTAATTCAATAGCACTGCAGTCGACAGGCATGTTAGAATTGACACTAGAGTCAGGAAGGTGGTACAGGAACCTGAAGACACCCACTCAACAATTCAGGAACAGCTTCTTCCCATCTACCGTCAGATTTCTGAACGGACATTGAATGCATGAACACTGTCTCACCACTTTTTTGCACTACTTATTGAATTTAACTGTTATACATATGTAACCCTTTCTCCGGGGCTCATAACAAACTTAGCTCGCAAGGTAACTCTGGTTAACAGCCACATGATTCAACATCGCATGGCTAATAATGAGAAGGCCACCTCCAGTAAGCAGCACTTGTCTAAGATCAGTATGATTCAGGTCCAGGTGAACAGGAAAGTTGGAATGTTCTGATGTTGAATACTGTGTAAATACTGCCCCATGAAGAGTTATCATTCACCAGGAAATAACAGATCGTACACCAGCATGAAATTACAATAGAACCATATTTACCAACGTTTCAATTTTAACTAACAGTTAACAGAAAGAGAAAAGAAAATTAAAAGGGCCCATTACAATTAAACCAGTCTAAATGTGCACATAAACGTTGGAGCTCATTTCTGTAGAAGCTGGGTGTATCGCTTTACTAACGGCGCTGAACTCCCATCATCAGCCACAAGTCAATTTCCCTCGAAGAGTGTCATAAACAAATGGGTTAACTCAGTGGTATTGTCACTTCCTCCTTGAAAACATACATCTGCACAAAGCTCTCCTTGCAAAAGGATCTCCCCGTCCAGTAGGATCTGCCAGGCATCTTCCCTTGTGTTCTTCTCCATTCCTCCTCACTGAAGACCCCAAACCAAACGATTGTCCTTCAGAAACCTGATCTCACCCAGCTCTCTCGAGTCATCCATAGCATTCCACTGGGCAGAGTGTTACAGCACGTTACCAAAACAAACCCAAATGACTGACACAACATTCCTAAGTTGGGCAAATGGCTCCTTAACTTTAGCCAAAGCCAAAACATTAGTTAATGAAACTTAACTAACAAGACACACTATGTTTGCAGAAAACTGCTAAAATAAAATGCCAAACAACATGACAGTAGAAATACAATAAAACAGGTTCTTAACTAGGGCATTACACACACACACACACGCACACACTTACTGTAATTCCCAGTTTTTATTGTTACATGTTACCTTATACTGCTGCTGTATAATAACAAATTTCAGACATATGCTGGTGGTATTAATTGTTATTCTGATTCTGTGATGTTTCACCAACAGTGCAGGTTGAACCTTATTCAATTATTTTACATTCTTGTTTTATTTAATAAGTTGTAAGAAAATATAAATGGAAATTTACTATTACAGGCAGGCTGACATAAAATTAAAACAAGTAATTGAATAACAATTAGTTTTTTTATTGTTTAATGAAATACATGTTTGCTCTCAAAAACACAAATTACACACAGAAAACTAAGTTGGTTATGAACATAAATTGGCTGGAATATGGACTGGTGGGCTGATTTTTTTTTGTCCACGTAGGCACTGTTAATGTCACATTGATCAGAAACAGAAGGAGTAATTGGTTGAATTTTGTGCTGTTGGAAGCTCATCAGCCAGGCCTTGAACACACATGCGCACACCACCAGCAGCACACTCTCCGCTATCGGAAATGCTGGTTACTCTGCCACAGCCACCACTAGTGATTTCTCCGGACAGAGTGTGTCCTCTTATGTTTACCTCCGGGGACTTTGGGAGGCTGGTGAATCGTGTAGAGGAAACATCAGAAATAAAAACAGAAAATGCTGGGAAATCTCAGCAGGTTAAGCAGGATCTGTGGGAAGAGAAACCGATGGAAACAGTTAATATTTCAGGCCAAAGGCTTTTCATTGATTTAGATCAGGGGTTCCCAACCTTTTTTATGCCATGGACCCCTACCATTAACTGAGGGGTCCATGGCCGCCAGGTTGGGTACCCCTACTTCAGATAAAATCAAACAAAGCATTCTAACATGTTAAAAAGGTGGACTATTTTTTTAATTAGAGAGAAAATTCAGAAATCTGAGGCGCAAAGGGACTTGGGAGTCCTCGTGCAGGATTCCCTAAAGGTTAATTTGCAGGATGAGTCAGTGGTGAGGAAGGCAAATGCAATATTAGAATTTGTTTCAAGAGCACTAGAATATAAAAGTAATGTTGAGACTTTATAAAGCATTGGTGAAGCTTCACTTGGAGTATTGCGAGCAGCTTTGGACCCCTTATCTTAGAAAGGATATGCTGACATGGAGACGGTTCAAAGAAAGTTCACAAAAATGATTCCAGGATTGAATGGCTTGTCATATGCAGAATAATTGATGGCTTGGGGCCTGTATTCACCAGAATTCAGAAGAATGAGGGGTGATCTAATTGAAACCTAGCGAATGGTGAAAAGCCTTGATAGTGGATATAGAGAGGATGTTTCCTTTGGTGGGAGAGTCTAGGACTAGAAGGCACAGCCTCAGAATAGAGGGGTGTCCTTTTAGAACAGAGATGAGAAGGAATTTCTTCAGCTAGGGAGAGGTGAGTCTGTGGAATTCTTTGCCACAGGCAGCTGTGGAGGCCAAGTCTTATTTATATTTAAGGCAGAGGTTGATAGATTCTTGTTTGGTCAAGGTATGAAGGGATACGGGGAGAAGGCAGGAGATTGGGGCGGAGAGGAAAAGTGGATCAGCCATGATGAAATGGTGGAGCTGACTTGTTGGGCTAAATGGCCTAATTCTGCTCCTATATCTTATGGTCTTAAAATTGTTACCTGAAGAAAGATGTACAAGGTGACTACGGAGAATAGAACTTCAACAGTACTGATCCATTTATAGAATACATTATTCTGGAAGACCACAAAATAAAGTGAACAGGACTTCGTCTGTATGCTTTAGTTAAAAAAATAAGGGAATGGGTACCAAAAATGGGACTCCCTTTTAATACCTGCTAAGCCATTAGAATCTTAGGCAGGTGCTCCTGGCAGGAGGTTGTCAGGGAGATCTCTGTAGATACACAGACATCCCACCCTGCAAAAACTCATTTCAGGGAGGTAGCACCATCAATTTGCGGGAGACTCCCGGAACTTCCGGGAGAGGTGGGATGTTTGCAATAGAGTAGCTCCTTAGCAGCTAGCCAGCTAGTTTAAATTACGTTAGCTATACTAATGAACGAATGACACCTGTTAAGCTCACCTCAACATGTCTTTTACAGTCTTAACCCACCATGGGCAATAGAAAAGTCACTGTTGCAAACAGTGCAGCGAGCAACACTGTCATTATTTTTGACCCCTATTAGGCAGGGGTACACTTTAGTGTAGTCTGGGGTGACGTACGTTCTATATTTTCTTTTTTTGGAACACTCTGCCATGGCGTGCGCTCTCTCGCTCGCGCTCTCTCTCTCTCTCGTGGTCCCACTCGCTCACTCTCTCTTGCTCTCGCGCACGCTCGCTCTCGCGCTCTCTTGCTCTCTTGCTCGCTCTCAAAAAAAATTGATTTCCGGGACATTGTATATAATTTGCAGGCATCAGGGAGCCACTATTAATATGCGGGAGACTCCCGGAACTTCCGGGAGAGGTGGGATGTCTGCATACATGAGTACAATCTTTCAATGCTGCTTGCACTCTGGAGTAGCCTGCAGTGCAAGCAGATGTCCACAGCCCTACTGTGGAAGAAAGACTATCCCGCGGAGTGGAACTGCAGTAACTGGTGAATTACGAGGTGCATAGATCACCTGAGGTTAAGAGATTGAGAGTTGAGGGAGGGCGTAACCAGCACCACCAATGCTTGAGAAGTGCGTTTACATTTCTCAGGGCGTCCATGAAGAGGGGTGTTATGTTTAGGCAGATGAGTGTTGGGAGAGAGTTTGGGTTGCAGCCCAGTGTGTGAAGATCGAAGAGTGGGTGCTCAGTGTAGGCAAGAGTGTAGAGCAAGCTGTGTGTGTGTGTGCAGAGTGCGTGCGGCTTCAGTGTGATTGTCTCTTTAAGAAATGTTCCTTTCCCGCCTTCAACATTAGTAAGATTAGGTTCTTCTGCAAGTTAACAGTGCCTGTCTGTACTCAGACCAACGTGGTTGAAAATCTTGGTGGAGATGAATTTTGGGCGTGACACAGCCGTCAGTGGTTATTTGGACTTTGGGAAAATCAATGCTAAGAAACAAAAAAACCTCACACCAAAATGAGCAGGCAGTGTTAATGACTGTTATTAAGAGACCTGGAAAAATGTGCAGCTTTGGTTAACGCTGCATTAATGTGATTTTCAGCTTTGCAAAGCTTGTTCCTTCAGAGTTGCCTTGATGAATGTCTAGGCCAAAATCTTAAGAGAAACAATGAGTTCACTGTGAGGGGAAAACTGCACACGCCATGAATCTAATGCCCAGGCTAAACCTGGTGCAGCCAGCAGCAATGCAAAGCCAAAGATTAAACATCTTACTTATAGTCTGTTCACCTTGCCCGTGCCACCATTTTGAGATGGTTGTGAATATATCACATATCTCCTTTTACAAACAACCCATAGCTCTAATCAGCCAATGGCTTATTAATATTAGTCACCATATCAGTGTAGGTGCAGAAGATTGTATTTAATTCCTGACTCTGCAAAGTGATTCAGTCAGAATCCTGGCAGTTGTGGGTGAAGCTATGCTTTGGATGAGATGAATCTCAAGTTCAAGTTTAATTGTCATTCAACCATATCCATGAATAGTGCCAAATGAAACAGCATTCATTCAGAACTGTGGTGCACAACACAGTACCAACAGTCAAACACAGCTCACGTTACATAGCACGTATAGTTACAATAACAGAAAAAACATAGTCTCACAAAAATTCAGAAACAGCTTCTTCCGTTCTGCATTCCGATTTCTAAATGGACATTGAACCCATGAACACTCCCTCACTTTGTATTATTAACTATGCTTTTGCACTATTTAAATTTCACTATTAGATTAGATTATGAGGACATGCAGTCCTCTTTTATTGTCACTTAGTTACATATGCATTAAGAAATGATACCATGTTCCTCCAGTGTGATATCACAGAAACACAAGACAGACCAAGACTGAAAAACTGACAAAAACCACATAATTATAACATATAGTTACAACAGTGCAAAGCAATACCATAATTTGATAGAAGAGCAAACCATGGGCACGGTAAAAAAAAGTCTCAAAGTCTCTTGAAAGTCCCAACATCTCACGCAGACAGTAGAAGGAAGAAAACTCTCCCTGCCATGAACTTCCAGTGCTGCGAACTTACTGATGCAGCACCCTGGAAGCACCCGACCACAGTCCGACTCTCAGTCTGTCCGAAAACTTCGAGCCTCCGACCAGCCCTTCGACACCGAGCACCGAGCACCATCTCTGCCGAGCGTTTTGACCCCAGCCCCGGCCGCCAGCAACAGGCAAAGCCAAGGATTTGGGACCTTCCCTCCGGAGATACTCGATTGCACAGTAGCAGCGGCAGCGAGCCGGGCATTTCAGAAGTTTCTCCAGATGTTCCTCCGTGCTTCTCACGTCCGTCTCCATCAAATCAGGATTGTGCACGGCCCCTATTTAACAAATACGATATCATTTCACCAGAGAGGCCGCGCGCGCTGCATCGCGCCGCCATCTTCTCCTCCCTCCAAGTATACATGTATATATTTACTGTAATTCATTTATTTTCTATCTTTATCATGTATTGCATTGTACTGAATTGAATTGACTTTCTTACTTACATCCTTCATATGCAGTAAAAAATCTTTACATTACGTCTCTGTCTAAATGTGAAATGTGCAATTTATAGTAATTTATAATAAATAGTAAGTATAACAGGACAATCAATATAACATAGAAATACAATTGTGTCAGTGTGAATTAATTAGTCTGATGACCTGCTGGAAGAAGCTGTCCCGGAGCCTGCTGGTCCTGGATTTTATGCTGTGGTACTATTTCCCGGAGGGTAGCAGCTGGAACAGTTTGTGATTGGGGTGACTCAGATCCCCAATGATCTTCAGGGCCCTTTTTACACACCTGTCTTTGTAAATGTCCATTGTAAATATCCTTAATAGTTCACATCTACAGATGCGCTGGGCAGTCTGCACCTCTCTCTGCAGAGTCCTGCGGTTAAGGGAGGTACAGTTCCCATACCAGGCAGTGATGCAGCCAGTCAGGATGCTCTCAATTGTGCCCCTGTAGGAAGTTAACAAATTTCACGACATATGCAGATGATATTAAACCTGATTCTGAAAAGATAATATGACCCAAATCCTTGATTGGTATGGCTTGCAGATTAATGGTGCATGGTATGTTGTCCTGGACACAGTTGTTGTCATCTCCGCAAGGACAAGCACACAGCAGTTCCTCATCATGTACTAGTGCAACCGTAGACAAACGCAATCCAGTTTCGTTTGCACCAAGTGGACACTGACCAGAGCGGCCAGCCCAAAACACAGCACAGGTTCTGACGTGTCCTCAGAGGCCTCTTCTCTCTCCCACACCGCCTCTGGCGTCTCACCTCCTGGGCAGTCGCAGCAAGAGGGGCTGGTCCGCACAGCAACCGAGGATTTGTAAATTTCTTCAAAATGAAACAGAGTAGAAAGAGAATGTGTATGAAGGGACTCTGGTAACTAAAATGTTCATAGCTTTGAACTACAATTGTGGTTTCAGGTGAAGCTGTTCAATAGTTATGGAGTTTATTGTCATATAGGGTTATGGAGGGCTATGATCCCAGTGCAGGTCTATCAGAGCAGGCAGATTAAATAGGTTCAGCTTGGACCAGATGGGCCGAAGGACCTGTTTCTGTGGTGTACTTCTCTATGACTCTACGTCGCCCCTCCAATGCCCAGATCTGGCTGAGCCAGCAATAATTTCTTCCAAATTATTCCAGGGAAACTCTGAAAGCATTTTCTTCACTTTAAGCTGCAAATGATCTTCTTTCGCACCAATGCTTTCTGTCCCCCAGGGTTACAGATCTGCTCAAATGACACCATTTCTTAAAGAACCATGGAAAATACTTGGGCAGCACAGTCTTCTGGAAGAAAATAGCACCAGCAAACAATGTGACCAAAGGCAACATCCTCCAGACAGTTCACTAAGCTACTTCTTTCACTTCATTTACATATTTTTCTTTCAAATATTGTTCGACTGCAGTTGGAGACAGTGATCTACATTTTGCTGGCATTTTTTTGGGCTGATTGAGTGATCTGGCGCTTTGTTGTCTCCAAGGGCATTCCATGAGGCATGTGGCCTCGAGGCCAAGAAGCCTGGAGATGGGGCAGAAGCCCACGATCGACTCCATCTCTCGCCAATTTCGCCGATTAAAGCGCGGAGAAAAATTGAAATGATCGAGGCGAGTGCGGATAGTGAGGGAATGTTCAGCACCATCTACCAGTCTCTCACTCATGGCTGGCAGAGGAAAGAGTTTGTTAAGAAGGTCTCCCTCTCCCTCTCACCCACTGCTACCAGAAGAAGGGGTCTGTTGTGATGGTCTCTCTCTCTCCCTCTCACCCACTGTTCGCATGGCCTCCCTCCACCTCGATACTGTCAGAGGATTTGGGTCTTGGGCAAGGTTTAATCTGTGCGGTTCATGGATTGGACTCTGGTTCACATTATGATGTGTTTCAGGTTTCTGGTCTTTGTTTTTGTTGCTGTTTAAGGGACTTTTGAGTGGGGTGTGTAGCCTGTAGAGAGCAAACACTGAACCAAACTGAATGTGCTTTTTAATTTTGTGTTTTTTCTCATTTTCACCATTTGTGAAAATTGTCTTTGTTTCTGCACGTGGGAGGGTCGATGTTATTCTTTGAATGGGTTCCAGGGTTTTCTTTGTTTCGTGGCTATCTGTGGGGGAGACGAATCTCACGGTTGTATACTGCATACATACTTTGATAATAAATGTACTTTGAATCTTTGAGTTTTTTCTACAACAATTGGTTCCACTGCCTCATGGCTCCAGTGACCCAGGTTCAATCCTGACCTCTAGTGCTGTCTGTGTGGAGTTTGCAAGGTCTCCCTGTGACCACGTGGGTTCCTCTGGGTGCCCCAGATCCCTCCCACATCCCAAAAGAAGGTTAATTGGCCACTGTAAGTTTTAGTTGTCATTGTAGGTAGTTGACAAGAGAGTCAAAGGCAAGATAATGGCCATGTGAGAGACAACAAACCACAGGAGAATTTGGAGGAGGAATGGGACTGATGGGATTGTTCCATTGGGACAGAGATCCAGTAGGTTCAATGGCCTGTTTCTCTGTTGTAATTGTTTGTCATAATCACTTTAGTCATGACTGAGGTGACAGAGGACTGGAGGATAGCTAATATTGTTCCGTTATTCAAGAGAGACTCTAAGAATAAATCAGGAAACTATAGGCTGGCGAGTTCGACATCAGTTGTGGGCAAATTATTGGAAAGTATTTGAAGGGACATGATATATATGTATTGAGTTTGCTGACCATGAAGATTTAAACGCAAACAAAGACCTTAAGCCCAATTGGATATAAATAGCCACGAATAAGCTCACTAAAGGGAGATTACGCTGTAACTACCCAATCTTCAAAGACCAGTTCACTTCCCTGTTTGTTCTCCATAGTGTGTTTAGCTGCCAGTACCCAATATTCAAGTGGTGGGCCCCCTCTCCCTACCAAGGAGTAGATATTTCCAGCTAACAAAGTAGTTTAAAAGACAGTTCATTTATTTTCAGTGATAACACATTTAAATCCAAACAACTTTCTTAAAGCACATTTAAAGCTCACAGAGGATTTCTATCTCAAGCATTTCCAAATTACAAACTATTTCTAAACTACAAAACATTTCTAACACAGGATAAAGGATCTCTAAAAGACAGGTACAATTCCTTAAACTTTTAGAAAGACATACCACTGATGCAGACGAATGAATCATCCATTGCAGATATCAAAGCCAGAAGAATGGATTCTAGTTCACCCATGTTTCTGTCATTCTTCTTTAAGTTACTGGACCATTCCTAATAAGCCTGAAATGATCTCTACATTTATACCCCTTTTTTTCCACTTGGGTGATTTCACACACATGTGGTACGTCCTCAGATACCCTTTTTACACAAACCATCTAAAGTGTTTTTGGAGATATAAATCCCAGCTCCCACAACTAATGCTGTAAAGCTAAATTCTCTGAGTACATAAAACTTCCAACAGTAATAGATTAATTATTGATATGCTTAATGATATTATCCATCTGGTCTGCAAGCTTCCTTGAGCTAAGCTTGAGCTGTTTTGTCAACATTGTCTATTTTGAAACAAGTCAAATTAACTAACCCATTGTCTGATACTGCATCTCTGGAGCAACAATAAACCAGGTGAAGTGACTAATATCCTACTTTCTACAAAATAGAAGATCTGCTATACACAGAGGTTGTTTGCAAGGCTGCTCTATAGACAGTACTTCGTCTTAAATTCAAATTGATTACTGTTTTCCATTTATGTTTTAAGAACTGAAGATTGGCTCCCGTTTATGACCTTGAAGCTAAACAAAGAAATATTAGTTGGAAGTTTACTTACAACCGTTTGAACTTACAAGTGGCAGCTTCTGTGTTTAGAAAGTAAGCTTTGCAAAATATGGGACACATTGTCCCAGGAAGTGACTAGCCATCACAAGTCATGGTAGCATGGCATGTCACATCTAACCAATCTTATGGAGCTTTTTGAGGAGGCTACCAAGAAGGTTGATAAAGAAAAAGTGGTGAATGTTGTCTACATGAACTTTAACAAGGCTTTTGACTAAGTCCTGCATGAGATGCTGGTCCAGAAAGTTAAGTCGTTTGGCATTTAGGACAAAGTAGTCAATTGCTTTTGGCATTAGCTTAGTGGGAAGCCAGAGAGTGGTAGTAAGATTCAAGATTCAGATTTATTTATCACATGTACATCGAAAAATGTGTCATTTGTGTTAACAGCCAACACATCCAAGGATGTGCTGGGGCCAGCCCACAGGTGTCACCACATATTCCAGTGGTGACAGCACGCCCAGAATGCACAGAAAACAATAAAACAGAATGAACATCCACAGCAAAACAAGCCCTGTTTCTACTTAACACCCACCCACCCACATAAACATTCCTCTAACCCCAGGGCAGGCCATCTTCAGCCTCCAGCAGACTCAGATCCATAGACATTGGACTTTGACTTCCCAGTAGGGCTCCCAGAGATTCACACAGGACTCGGGCCATTAGCACTTGACTTCCATGCTTCCAATCAATCTTCAGGCTTCAGTCTTTGGTATCGACCCCAGGACTTGCCGATCACAAATTACTATGCCTCAAGCCCGTGACTTGCTGATGACAGGACCCTGAACACTCCTCGAACTCCGGTCTCACCAACCCGCTTGCCTAGGGGTCACTGTCACTCATTCCCCCTGCTGGCCCGAAACTGCAATTCCACAACCTGCCGACAACTCGCTGACCCTGGGCATGGGCCAACACCCTTGTCCATGCTGGTCTGCCGGCCCGACCTCCGAACATGGATGATCCACATCATTGTGGCTGGCCTTTGAATGTGGAGCAGGGGCCCCACATCCTTATCCTGAACCCCTAACTCCCCCTCCATGTCCTCAAAGCCATCCCTACGAGCCTAAAAAGCAACTAAGGAATAAACAAACTCTGAGCCGTGACCTCAACAGAGAGCATAGCTCTGAACTAGTTTGGTCCCCCTTAGCAAATCTTTGTAGAACTTAGTACGGTATATCCGTGGTCTTTGTCAGAATACTGGTGCCCATTCCACCCTAATTCTCCCGAGCTGGTAGCAGAGATGACTGTCCCTCTGGCTGGAGGTCTGTTGTCGTTTATCAACCATGTTAATGATTAAAATGGTAATGTGGTAAAGTGTATCAGCAAATCTGCAGATGACCCCGAGCTTGGGGGTATGGTGGACGGTGAGGAAGCTTGCAAGGTGACCTGAACTAGCTGAGAAAATGAGTTGAAAAGTAGCAGATGGAATTTAATGCAGACAAGTGCGAGGTATTGCACTTTGGAAGGGCAATCCAGGTTCACAGATACGCAGTGAGTGATAGGGCACTGGGGAGAGCAGTAAAACAAAGGCATCTGGGAATGTAGAGTAGATCCATAATCCCTCGAAAGTGGTAGATAGGACTGTAAGTAGAACTTCGGTCTTCATAAATCAGGGCACTGAATACAGAAGTTGGGATGTTATGTTGAAGCTGTTTAAGACATTGGTGAGGCCAAATTTGGAGTATTGTTACATATCTACAGGAAAGATATCAATAATCTTTTAGAATATACGGATGAGTCAGAACTAGAGAACCTGAGTTATAGGGAAAGATTGAAGAAGCCAGGACTTTATTCCCTGGAGCTCAGGAGAATGAGGAGGTGTATAGTTAGGGTGGCAGCATGCAGGCTTTGGTGAGACTAGAACTATGGGTCGTGGGTTTAGGTTGTAAGGTGAACCGTTTGGTGGGAATTCGAGGGGGAACTAGTTCACTCAGAAGGTGGTGCGAGTGTGGCACAAGTTGCCAGTGGAAGATTTGGATTTAATTGTAATATTTAAGAGAAGTTTAGATAGGGACAGGGATGAGAGGAGTAGGGACTGCGTACAGATAGATGAGACAAGGCACAAGCTAGACGGGCCAAAGGGCTTGTTACCATGCTGTAGTACTTTATGACTCTGTGACTTCAGTATTTGTGCACATTTCTGAGGTAACGCCAGTCATTAGTGAGGGCAAACTTTATCCTGTAAGGATCTTAGTGCTATTTTTCCAGCATCCAGTGCAGCTAAGTGATTTAACAGTTGTAAAACACCTGAGGTTTGGTCCTGGTGAGGTTTACAACCACACTGGTCTGAATCACGATCAACACAGAGAAACACTCAAGATTCAAGCTGAGTATGGTTTACAGTCACAGTCACAAGCTGAGTCCTGGCCAACCCTCCCGTACACCAACCCAAACTGGGCATCCTCTCACGATACCCCAGATGGCTTTGACAACTCCACCCTCAAAACTGAGTGGCTAGAAATGCCAAAAAAACAGCAAAAAAAGGGGCAATTGCGCGTTCATCAGATCAGAAATGGGTAAAGAAAGGAACTGGGGTAAGCAGCTGACAAGAAAGATGGCAGAAGGTTTCCAAGCAGTTTGCTGTGAAGGAGTGAGTGCCCCCGGTGACTGTCAATGCTACAGGTACCCAGCGCTGCAGCCACCTGTCCTGTCCAGTTGTGAATGCAGAAAACGTTTCAATCAACAATCCAGGCTTCCTTGCTTTGAGGATTGAGGTGCTCCTTTATACTTTATACCTTATTGTCGCCAAACAATTGATACTAGGACGTGCAATCACCACAGCAATATTTGATTCTGTGCTTCCCGCTCCCTGGATTACAAATCAATAGTAAATATTAAAATTTAAATTATAAATCATAAATAGAAAATATGAAAATGGAAAGTAAAGTAGTGCAAAAAAACTGAGAGGCAGGTCTGGATATTTGGAGGGTACGGCCCAGATCCAGGTCAGGATCCGTTCAGCAGTCTTATCACAGTTGGAAAGAAGCTGTTCCCAAATCTGGCCATATGAGTCTTCAAGCTCCTGAGCCTTCTCCTGGAGGGAAGAGGGACGAAAAGTGTGTTGGCTGGGTGGGTCGTGCCCTTGATTATCCTGGCAGCACTGCTCCAACAGCGTGCGGTGTAGAGTGAGTCCAAGGATGGAAGATTGGTTTGTGATTGGTTCCTGATATTGACGATGAAGCCTTGAACCACAAAGTGTGGCATGGCAGTTTTCGGTCTGTAAGCATCCTGTGTCAAGCTGTCAAGAGTAGGGGTGACACTGATTTTGGCTTTTAGTGTTTGCATGTTCTACCTCAGTGGTTCTCAACCTTTTTCTGTTGGTGGCCCACTTGTGTCTTTCATTTACCTCTGTGGCCCCCCCACCACCCCATAGTCTCCATTAGTTGCTAAAGTTCTTTTAGGTCAACTGTACTAATTATTGTAATATACAGTCAATATTTATGATTTAATAGGTTATAGGTATATTATATGTTAAATATAATGTTACGGGTGTAGAGGAAAAATAAAACTTTGAAATCTCTGAATAGGATACTTTATTTATAAGGTAAATAACAGCGTGTAGAAAGCCAACCAGCACCCCCAATTCCTCAGGCTGCTAAAAAAATTTGACATGGCCTCTTGGATCTTCACCAATTTTCATCAATACATGGTGTAACAACTCCTCTGCATGTAGCCGAAAGAAATTACAGAGGATTGTGGACACAGCTCAGCACATTACAGAAACAGCATTCCCTCTAAGGACTCTGTCTATATTTCTCACTGTCTTAGTAAAGTAGCTGGTGTAATCAAAGACCTCGCCTACCCCAGACATTCTCTCTTCTACCCCAGGCTTTCTCTCTTCTACCTCAGACATTGTCTCTTCTTCCCCAGACATTCTCTCTTCTATCCCAGACATTCTCTCTTCTACCCCAGGCATTCTCTCTTCTACCTCTTCCCATCAGACAGAAGATTCAAAGGATTGAAAGCACATTCTACCAGGCTCAACATCATCATCATCATCATCATAATCATCATCATCATCATCATCATCATCATCATCATCATCATCAACAACAACAACTACTACTACTACTACTCCTTCTTCTTCTTCTCCTTTCCTCCTCCTCCTCCTTCTTCTTCTTCTTCTTCTTCTTTTTCTTCTTCCCTTAGTTCTCAATGGAGCATAGGCCATTGATGACCTCCCATTTCCATCATCCAAAGGCAATGGTTTGGTTGGAGTTTATCAATGTTTCTGTAATCCTTTGTATCCACTGTACAGGGGATTGACCTGTACAGCTTCACCAGAGCCCTTTTGGCCAGTCTTACCCATTTCCACCTCGCAAGACGGGGACGTAGGGTTGGACTTTGAGAGGCAAGGACAGCTTCCACCCTGCTGTCATGAGGCTATTGAATGGTTCCCTAGTACAATAAGATGGACTTAATATTTTTTCTTTTCTCTTCATAAACTGATGAGGAGAATTGCTAGTTTCATTTTTTATTTATATATTTTATACTAGTTTAACAATATCTATGATTTTGACAATGTTTATCTTAATCTCGGTTTATATTGTTACTGATATATATATTTGAGATCATTCTCCCCTTGATTGTATTTATGCTAAAAAAAGATGGACTCCTGATCTCAGAATCTACCTTGTTATGATTTTGCACCTATTGTTCACCTGCACATCCATTTCCCTGCAGCTGTTACATTTTGTTCTGCATTGTTATTGTTTTACCGCAATGCACCGTATCAGGATTTGATCTGTGGGTGGCACGGTAGGATAGCGGTTAGCACAACGCTTTACAGCAACGGCGGCCCAGGTTCAATTCTCGCCGCTGCCCGTAAGGAGTTTGTACATTCTCCTTGTAAGCATGTGGGTTTCCTCCGGGTGCTCTGGTTTCCTCCCACAGTCCAATAAAGCACCGGCTGGTAGGTTAATTGGTCATTGTAAATTGCGCCCTGATTAGGCTAGGATTAAATGGGGGGTTAAATTGGCTGAGTCGCAAGGCTTGAAGGGCCAGAAGGGCCTATTCCACTTATAGATAAATAAATAATCAAATAAACAGCTTGCAAGAGAAACTTTCACTGTATCTCTTTATATGTCACAACAATAATCCAAAGACAACTCCTGTTCTGGCAATTGGTTCCCAAGCTTCAACCCATAGGATCACCTCTCTCTGGAGGTGTGGATCGGTCCCTGCCTGGTCAATGGAGTCCTGGGCTTGATGGCATCATTTCCTCGGTCCCAGTGTGTTCAGCACTAAACAGGACTCGTGCAAGACATAATTGAAGCACAGTTCAAAGGGAAGAGGTGGGAACAAGATGCTAGTTCTCAGGTTCCAATGCTCCCCAGCAGAGATTTTGACACAAGGGGACTTTGGGTTTTGTGGGTCAGCTCCTTGTCAAAAAATCCTGCTCGGATCCCCTCAGTTAATAGCATAGAATAAGCTAGGAGTAGGTCTGTGTTATCCCTCCATTCCGGGGAGAGGTGGTGGTTTGCATTTGGAGTAGATGAAGTTATAACACTTGCTTCTCTACAAGTAGTGCATCAATATTCTGTCTTTTCAGAGCTGGATCATCAAAAACGTGTGACACTGCAAACATCTACCGTTAAAGAAGGATATCTATTAATGCACCGAGCCAAGGAGAGAGGGATCCTGACATCATCTCACTTCAAAAAGCATTATTTTTGCTTGAATTGTGAATCGCTGTGTTATGCCAAAATGCCGAGTGCAAAGGTGGGTGATCTTTTCAGTAATTTTAACACTGCATGAAGGATAATCTGTCCAGGGCGGTCTCTCAGCCCATAGGAGCTCCATGTTCCTTTCCCAGTCACAGGATCTCTACCGGCACACACATAGGTGTTGCTTTGTCATCACTGGGCCAACACTCCTCTTCAACAGCAACAGAGGAACAGTAAGCAAGACAAGCTCTTCACTGTACCTCGGTACATATGATAATGATAAACCAATTCTAATTCCAATTTCATTTCCAGTCCTAATTCACCATACACTAAGACTTCAGCTATTCAGGAAGGTGCTCCTGAATAAAAGGGTGCACCAACAGCACCCATATCCGCAGTTAATGGGGACAATTTCCCCAGCAGGAATCAGCAACTCCCAGTGGAGGGCAACGTTTGCTGGATTCATCACTGGATCCAGTGCCAGGTCAGAACTTTTGTAGGATTGAAACCCCATTGCACATTCTAGACCTATGATTTATCAGGCAAAGAAGAATTTATTTTTAAACATTTGATATATATAATGATATATATGCATATTGTTATAAGATTAACAGTTTTAATTATTTAGTACAGTGTATGCTGTTCATTTTATTTTTATTTAATATTTTCTAAAATTATTTGCTTCAGTTTAAATGTTTTTGATTATTAAGAGACATTTAGAAGACAGTTTTGACAGCAGCTGGCAGTACTGTAGTGTGCCTCCGCCCCGTACTTGCTTTAAACTGGTCTGGGCTGTTGGGGTGGGACCTTCTATTCCAACGCCTAAGGCCCTGATTGAAGGTGCTAAGGGTCGGTGAAGTTACCCCTCGACATCCAGTAAGTTTGGGTGTGGGCATGCAGACCTCAGAATCAGAATCAAATTTATTATCACTGACAAATTATGTGAAGTTTGGTATTTTGCAGCAGCAGTACAGTGTAAAGATGAATTAGAACATAGAGCATAGAAATCTACAGCACATTACAGGCCCTTCGGCCCACAATGTTGTGCCGACCATATAACCTACTCTAGAAACTGCCTAGAATTCCTCTACCACATAGCCCTCCACTCTTCTAAGCTCTATGTACCTATCTAAGAGTCTTTTAAAAGACCCTATTGTATCCGCCTCTACCACCTTCGTTGTCAGTGCATTCCACACACCCACCACTCTCTGTGTGAAAAACTTACCTATGACATCCCCCTTGTACCTACTTCCAAGCACCTTAAAACTATGCCCCCTTGCGTTAGCCAATTCAGCCCTGGGAAAAAGCCTCTGGTTATCCACACGAGCAATGCCTCTCATCATCTTACACACCTCTATCAGGTCGCATAATGAGTTAGACAGGACCTAGAAAAAGTCTGTCTATTGTTTTATAAAAAGGAAAACGGTGGCAGACCGTGAGCCCTGCTCACCTCTGAATGCTCTTACACTCTGGAAGACCCGGCAGAGCCTCAGTGCTGAAAGGCAGTTCCCAGGTAGACATGACAGATCTTGTGGTCCAACCCCATGACCTGATTATGCTGTTTGATTTCCTTTACAGACCAGTGCATTTATTCCACTGTCCAAGATCAGAGCAATAGAAAAAGTTGATGAGAAGTGTTTCGGCAGCCCATACGTCATGCAGATCATTTCATCGGATGGCAGAGGACAGTTTGAGATCATGTACTTACAGTGCAAGGTATGTGGTACTCTTCCGCACCCTAATATAACACTCGCTGTTTGTGAAATATTACCTGTCCTCAAACTCACATATGAACATGCAAAATGTAACTTCCACTGATTGTCCAGCCCTAGAAATAATTTTACTGCATTTTAACTGTGTTAAGTCTGTTGTTTGCTCTGGGCTAACAACCCTGACTGGTAAAACAAAATTGTTAAGGAAACAGCAATGAAGAATCCTTCTACATCTGGGTGTGAGGGTATTCCTGAGTCTCCACCGAGGACTTGCATGAACCGAGCTACTGACATGATGAAGGAAGCCCTAAACACTGCCCGAGATGGAGGACCTTCACTGCTGCCCTAAATGCCAGTGGCGTACCGGGCAGTAGAGAGAGAAAGCTGCTGCTTAATGCACTGACACTGTCTATGAAAGCCCCTTAAAGACTGAAAATTTCATCTGCAGAGTTCACCCGTGTCCTTGAGTTTCCCTCTGTGAAAAAACATTGTGTTAGTTTGAGACTGTAAGACCCTATTGATCCATTGTGAGTTCTCACAGCTATCATCTTCTAGTCTACCAGCTGCAATCTTGGCATTCAGTTCTGAAAAGGGCACATGACAATACAGCCAACGCTCTTCCTGTTACTGGCATGTGCTTCTACATAGTGAATGGATTCTGGAAGGGAAGGTGGAAGAGTGCACCCAGGTTAGAGGGACCTGAAAAAGCTGGTGATGAGCAATGCCTGCAAGAGGTATATGAATGCTATCACCGCCTACATTGTGAAACCAAGCAACATAGGTGACCACAGGGCTTCACTCCCCGATGAGCTCAAAGCCTTTTATACCTTGACCATCACAACATGGTGGCACCTTCACGTAAGCCAACGGCCCCTGATGACCCTGTGATTTCAGCCTTTGATGCTGATGTGAGAGTACCCTTCAAGAAGGTGAGCCCATGGAAAACATCTGGCCGAGGTGGGTTATCTGGCTAGATACTAAAGACCTGTCCTTATCAACTGGCTGGAGTGTTCACCGATATCTTTAACCTCTCAATTCAGAGTCTGAGGTACCCAACTGCTTCAAGCAGGCTTCAGTTGTAACAGTGCCTAAGAAGGACGTGGAAACCCGCCTCATTGACTGTCATCCAGTAGCATCGACTGTAATGAAGTGCTTTGAGAGGTTGGTGATGAAACCTCTGCCTGAGAAGTGACTTGGATCAGATACAATTTGTCTACCATCACAACAGGTCAACATCAGATGCCATCTCTTTAGCTCTTCACTCAATCCTGGAACATCTGATCAGCAAAGATGCAGACATCAGGATGCTCTTCATAGACTACAGCTCAGCATTCAATAAAGTTCAAAGTGCAATGTAAATGTTATTATCAATGGTCATATATGTCACCATATACAGCCCTGGGATTTATTGTTTCTGTGGATCTGCAAATCTGTAGAATAGTAACTATAACAGGATCAATGAAAGATCAACCAGAGTGCAGAAGACAACAAACTGCAATGCGAATATAAAAATATAGCAATAAATAACGAAAACATGAGATAAAGAGCCCTTAAAGTGAGATCATTGGTTGTGGGAAACATCTCAATAATGGGGTGAGTGTAGTTATCCTCTTTTATTCCAAGACCCTGATGGTAACTGTTCTAGAACCTGATGGTGCAAGTCTTGAGGCTCTTGTACCTTCTACCTGGTGGCAGAGTGAGAAGAACGCATGGGGTTGTCTGATGATGGACGCTACTTTCCTACGACAGTGTTTCATGTAGATGTGCTCAATGTTTTTGAGGGCGTTACCCATGAGGTGCTGGGCCAAATTCGCTGCCTTTTGTAGATTTTCTGTTCAAAGGCATTGGTGTTTCCATACCGGGCCGTGCAACAGCCAGCCAGTACACTCTCATCTACTGATCGTCTGGATCCTCGATTTCCCCACATGCAGACCCCAGTCAATTCGAATTGGCAACGACATCTTCTCCACAATCTCCGTCAGCACGGGTGCACCGCAAGGCCGTGGGCTTAGCCCCCAGCTCTACTCGCTTTATTCTTATGACTGTACGGCTAAGCACAGCTCCAATACCACAGTTAAGTTTGCCAATGACTCTACTATTGTTGGCTAAAACATAGGTGATGATGAATCAGCATATAGGAAAGGGGCTGAAAATCGGGTTGAGTGGAGCCGCAGTTTATGTCCACTTTAAACAAGACGTGCACATAGGCATGATGACCTATACAATTCACGTATTTGTACATATAACCCATAATGAATTATTTAAATGAACACAAATGCTTAATCAACCAAGATTACTCAAATATTATTGAAATATTAAACACACAACAGTCTGCCTGGCGTCAGTGGTAATATAACCAGGACTTGTGATATGCACCAGCTGCTCATACGACCATCCACCACTTGCCCCCATGGCTTCACATGACCCTGACTGGGGGGCTAAGCAGGTGCTACACGTTGCCCAAAGGTGACCTACAGGCTAGCCAAAAGAAGGAGTGCCTTACACCTCCTTTGGTAGAGATGTATCTCCAGAATGTTTTCAGTTGAGAGAGAGTTAAGAAAAGAGGACACGGCCTCATGTTAGAAGCATGTCCCTTTTGAACAGAGATGAGGAGGAATTTCTTTGGCGAATCTAGGGATTTCTTTGCCACACACAGCTGTGGAGGCCAGAACATTGTGTATTATTTAAAGTTGAGATCGATAGGTTCTCAATTAGTAAGGACGTCAAAGGTTAGAGTCAGAATCAGAATCTGGTTAAAATGGCACTGGTGAGCCTCTGCAACTCCTGCTTGGTCGCTAACGAAACAAGGAAAGCAACTAAATACTTTGTTAACCACACTTTTTCTGTCAAACGATCATCTTAAATAATCATCTGTAACTTCCCTTTGGACTTGGAGGTAATTTAACGTGGCAGAATCAAGGCGAGGTGAGGGGGCAGGCCCATCGCTGAGAGCGTGGAAGAGCATAAAAGGTCGGTCACAAACCGAATCGAAACTACATGGTCCAGGCCCTAGAGCACATCGATGCTTCCGAACACGATGTTCAGGCGGAGATTTACTGGCCAAATCGAGGCGGCAGAGTCCGGTGTATCCAAGCAGCAGAACCTGTTGTTCGGACGGAGATTTAGGCACTGGGCAAGATTGGAAAGGTCAGGTTGGCTGGGCCTGAGGCAAGGTATGGGCCAGTTCCGATTGCTGCTCCATGACATTTACTCGGCTCTGCACTGAACTATCGGACACTCTTTGCGGAATTCAGTTCAGAAACACTGTTTGCTTGCAGTTACTGTTTGCATGATCTTTATTTTCATTACACATTGGGTGTTCGTCCATCTTTTTTAAGGGTTAGTTCATTCATATTTTTATGGGCTTGATGTGGTTTTTATTCTCTGCACATTGGGTCAGTCTTCCTTTTTATATACATATGGGTTTATTTGGGTGGCTGTTTCGTGGCTGCCTGTTAGGAGACGAACCTCAAGGTTGTTTCATATATGTGTACTTCGATAATAAATTACTTTGAACTTTGAGAATCAAAATGATGTTTAATATCACTGGTATATATTGTGAATTTTGTTGCGTGGAGAAGGCAATAGAATGGGGTTGAGAAGGAAAATAAATCAGCCATCATTGAATGCTGGACCAGACTTGATGGGCCAAATGGCCCAATTCTGCTCCTATGTCTTATGGTCTTATCTTCTACATTTGCTGAGAATGAAAGATGCCTTGGTTTTACATTTGTTTGGAGGTGTGCATCTCCCAGCACCGCACTTACGTACCAGCGTAAACGATGCACATGCTGCATCCCAAGATAAAATCTAATTCTATGTCTGAGAACCACAGAGAGAGATACAGCACAGAAACAGGCCCTTCAGCCCATCAAATTCACACTGACCATCAACCATCTAGTTTATAGTGATCCAACATTAATCCCACTTTCTATACTCTCTCAGCACCCCCACCCCACCCCCCATGTTCTGCCACGTATAACCAGGATGTGGGATGGGACTAGAACGTCCATGCGTTCACAGGGAGAATGTTGACCCACCACACAGATGGTGCTTGAGGTCAGGATCACTGGCTCTGTGAGGAATGGGCTCTCCCAGCTGTGTCACTGGTGCTTCCCCTGTCACTTACAGGTCTGTAATGGGAGGATTGCGACTCTGACGGAGATGGTGCTAATTACTGTGGAGCTGACTGGGGTTACAGCAGACATACTACCCTGCAAAAACTCGTTTCAGGGAGGTAGCACCCCCACCCCCCCGCAACCCCATATCCACCCCGCCCCCCCCCCCCGGTCAACCTCCAAGGGTGTATGTAATACTTTGTTTAGTGATTTTGTCTAATCTGTAAACCAAGTTGAGTATATTCGAAAATGTGACATTAAAATATGTACATATATTATATTATATTATCATGTTTATTCTATTACAACTTTAAGCAAGTCTACAGGGAGATTGGCCTCATCACGTAGGGCATCAATAGAGTAGCTCCTTAGCATCCAGCACGCTAGTTTAAATAACGTTAGCTACGCCAATGAATGAATGAATGACACCTGTTAAACTCACCTCAACATGTCTTTTACATTTTAACCCACCATGGGCAATAGAAAAGTCACTGTTGCAAACAGTGCAGCGAGCAACACTCATTATTTTTGAGGTCGATTGTAAAGCCCGCCCACAGAGAAAATTGATAGGTCTACTCAGCACGAAGACAGACCAATCAGGATGCTCGCTCCCACTCTCCCTCTCCCTCTCCCTCTCCCTCTCAAAAAAAATCGATTTCCGGGATATTGTATATACTTTCCGGGCATCAGGGAGTCACTATCAATATGCGGGAAACTCCTGGAACTTCCCGGAGAGGTGGGGTGTCTGGGTTACAGTGTAGAGATCTCTGCTGCCCACCAATTCATTGACCATGTACTCACCCAGCCGTGTGTCCTTCTGGGGAGCTTGTCTTCGCCACCATCTCTCTCCTTCTATCTAGCCCCCCCCCCACCTCCCATTTCCCCTCCCCACCCCCACCTTTTTATTCTGGTGTCTTCTCCCTTCCTTTTCTGCCCTTAAGAAGGGTCACAGCCTGAAGCATTGACTGTTTATTCATTTTCATAGATGCTGCCTGACCTGCTGAGTTCCCCCAGCATTTTGTGTGTGTTGCAGTGTAATAACCGCTGGCTGTCACAGCCTGTATCATAAAATAATAACTTCAGTGTACCTCCTTAACCTGTTCACCTTCTCTTGAAAATTCAAGCATATTTTATTTCCCTTTCAGAATGTGAATGAACTCAATCAGTGGCTGTCGTCATTGAGGAAACACTGTGTCAGCAATGAACAAATGCTCAACTCTTACCACCCTGGTGTGTTCAAAGGGGAGAAGTGGGGCTGCTGCCACCAAAAGGAGAAAACAGGTATTGCAGCACCTTGTTCTCAAGGCTTTGCGCCGTTTCAAACATTTCAAAGTCCGAAGTAAATTAATTATCAAAGTATATCTACGTCATCATATACTACCCTGAGGTTCACTTTCTTGCAGGCATTCTCTGTAGAACAAAGAAATACAATAGAAACAATGAAAAACTACACACAACCAGTCTGACAAACAACCAATGTCCAAAAGACAAACTATGTAAATATACAAAAGCAAATAAATACTGGGTACCTGATCATCCATCCATTTCAAAAAGAGACTCGGTGATTGCTCACATGGTGCCTCTAGATGTGACATAGTTTTTCTTAGTCGTGTAAATTAATTAGATTCCTTTCTTTTCATGTTTGCAGTCTGAATCTGAAATATTTTATAACGTCAACCAAAGATTTTGCTTCAAGAACATGTCTTTTAAAAATCTGATATTGTGCATTGACTGTGGTATTAGTTTATGGACAGACGTGTGTCTGAATTGCTCGGTAGGTGTGCCACACACAAAATGCAGGAGGAACTCAGCAGGCCTCGCAGCATCAGAGTAAACAGTCGATGTTTCGTGCCGAGACCCTTCTTCAGTAGGTGTGAGGTGGGATGGGGATTCCAATAACAAATGCACACTTATCCATGGGTAACATTGAATGCACTGCTTTGGCTCTCTTTCTCGCCAACATTGTTGTAAATTATTATGGAGACCATCAGATGATAACTTTAAAGTGCTTTTTAAAAGCCAAAATTACCCAAATTTGCTCATGTTGTTGTTCGTCCATCATACGTCGATGAGGACCTCGACACCATTGATGGTGACGAGACTAGCGCGTGATTTGGATTTAAGTGAGGGAGAGTTGCGCAGCGTCAGCCTCACTCTCTCTTCCCAATTCCCATCTGGATCCAGTGGCAAGACAGAGTCCAGACGGCTGGAGATGGGACTAGGCACAGTGGATGACCAGGACGTCTTTTGTGTCTTGCCCTGCTCCACACGTTCCATGACACTTGCAGAGACCGCCTTCTTGACCATTGGACCTTCCATTGGTCTCGTCCGCTCAATCCGCCGGAGTCTGTCTTCACATACTGGGATAGACAACTCCCTATCTCACCGAGGGTTTGAGACCCGTCGGCTACCCTCACCTGGTTTAGCCGGCTTGTCGAAGCCGTTGCCCGGGGTGTGGCCACTGTCGCATGCAAACAGCTACGGGCAGCCACAGGTGAGAGCTGAGTGCCAGGTGGGGACCAAAGGTGGACTAACTGCCTTGAAAAGGACGCGACATGTTCCCCCACCAGAGGTGCTACCCCTCCCTGACACCCCATACACCCCAATTTGCTCATAATAATAACCAGTCTAGCAGCTCTGAGCAGAATAAAAAACTGAAGAAGTGAAGCCTGATGTGTATATCGTGTCAGACACTCAGGTGAATCATTTATACTGAGTGCACTGAATGACTTGTTTTTCTCAGCTTAATCAGTTTAAAGTATCTTTGTGTGGTTTCTCTCTGGAGTGCTGATCCTTACCTCAGTGGAATCGATCCCCCAGATTTTTCTCTGGGCTCTCAGAAATGTAGCTTGACTTCAGAACATGAGACAAACTTGTGGCCTGCTGGGCGGCTGACACTGAACGTGTGTGTCATCACTGGTCACTGAGGTCTCACACTGCGCAAAAGCTCTTACACAGACATGGGAAACGTGGCCTTTTCTTCCTCAAACAAGTCTTCAATTGCCCTTTGACCTTCTTTCTGTTTGCTGTCTGTCTGATGTCGACCCTCACGCGTTCTCATTCATTCTCACACTCACACTCTCCATCACTCTCAAATTCAATTGCCGCATTCACTCAGCCTTCCTGACTCATTCTCCAACCTGCCCACTGATGAATTGTCTGTCCTCTGTGCACTCTCTGTAAAAACCACTTAAATATTCATCTCCAAACCGGCAACATTAGTATTACATTTCCCCATGGTAATAAGTTTATTTTAGCTGTGAAATGCCATTGATGAATAAGTGGACTCACAGCAGAGGCAGGAAATTAAATTTGATTGATTTGCAAAGGCCATAACTAATACGATAAAAATGCATGTTATCATCAGAAATTCATTTGCAAAAAAAAAGAACCCTTAATTTCCCTGAGTGGAATAATTGAGATCTAGTGGGAGAAATAGCTGAGCAAAATGTGATTTTGTCCGTGTCTTTCTGTCTGTCAGCTCCGGGATGTGACAAAACCCATTTTGGTGTGACGCTCCAGGAGTGGAACGATCCACTTAATCCTGATTTAGAATCCCATCTGATCTACAGGCAGCTGCTTGCATTCCGGGACACGTTAATGTGAGTAACTGATTGAGGAAGTGTAACATTCTTAAGGGCATTTAAATCAAAGTCCTCCTGTTTACTATTTCCTGTGCTCATGAAGAAGAGTGTGATTGGATAAATCTTCCTGACCTCTTATGAAGGTTATCCTGGGATATACGCCATGGTCACAGGATTGGGAAGAGACCCCTCCCAACAATGAAGTCTCTAGCCAACATTGACTGACAGTACAGGGAGGTCAGGGACTGCTCCCGTCCTTCATCGTGATGGTCAGTCTGGAGATCACCAGACTGCAGTAATATTGTGGGTACAATACTGGGTGACTCACAACAACGTATGTGTTACATGAATTACACACAAACCATTAGCTAAGAACACTTGTTCAAGATCAACATGCCTAAGAAGTCAAAATTGTCCTAGGTCTTGAATCTGTTCCTAAGGAGAACAGATGGGCTCTTACAACATCAATAGTTTCGTGGTCACTTGCAACTGATCTTAGATCATCATATCTTCCTCTTCCTAAGTCCATCACCCCTACTGTGGCATCGGCCACGGGCAGCAGCTTGCCAGAGTTCCCTGTCCTGGGCCAGTCTTTCAGGGTATAGCCCACTGGAGATCTTCTCTCTCCCAAGGATGAGGTATCTGGAGCTTCTGGTGGTGTTTCTGTAGCGCTGGGTTTTTACGGGATGGAGTTGCTAGTCCTGTGGGACTGTGCATCGTGGAGTTCAGGTCTCTTGCACTCTATCCAAACTCCCAAGCTAGAAGATCTGATTTCACATTAACATAATTATTGTTGTTCTTCTTATTATTCTGGATTCTTTATCCAGCAAGTCAACCAGTAAATTGGTAGTGATTAGTAATGCAACGTTTACTGTGATAGTTTGTTTCATGTAACACGTGTTATTTACTGCACAGTTTGTTCTCTAACATAACACTCATAATTATTGTGGCACATTGTTATATTGCGTAACATTTTTCTCATTTGTTTACAGACAAAAATACATGAAACGCAAAGAGAGAAATGATACCACAGCCCCAGTCAGTTCCAGTGAAGGTAACAGTCAGTCTGAGTGTCCATTCACCCGGGCAGCGGTCGTGGGTCGGACAGTGTCAAACGGGAGAATGCTGACACCAGTGCAGTGTTAGACCTGCAATATGGGGTCTTATATTTTCGATAAACATTCATTTTCTAAGAATTGGCTTTTTACGCGCATCACTACTCCCTTTTGTCCGCTATCAGCAGACAGACTTCATCCTGAACTCTGAGAAACTCATGTCTTGCCCCATTTTTCTGACCTGTTTTGAGATCCTTCTGAAGACCAGCTCCTTTGCCCAGTTTTTGGTCACCTTACCAATATCCCCGTTGGCTTGATGTGTAAATACCTTGGGGGTGTTCTCCTGCGTTAAAACTACAATAGCGCAGGTCAATGTTATTATCAAAAGGATTACAAGGTCAATTAATCCGTGCAGTTGATCATTTACACCAGGTCAAAAGTGAGAGCCAAAATACTGGGGATCTGGAGTAAAGTTTGCCCTCAGTGGTGTGTACTCAGCAAGTGAAGTCGGTAACAAATGGATTGTACTCAGTTTCATCTTTATATTGACTTTAATGGAGCCGAATTTTGCAAGTAAAATACTACATCTCTCTTTTTAGCACATACAATCAAAAACAAATTTAAAAACTTCTAAATGTATTACAGTAAAACTCTGATAATCCACTGAAGGCCACTGGCAAAGCCAGATGCTTCAGCAACTGGTGGCTCGCAGGTAATAATTACTGCGATCTCTTCCAGCCCACCTAGCCAATACACTCTTATCATAAGACATACGAGATGAATTAAGGCACGCAGCTCATTGAGTCTGTTCCGTCATTTCACAGACTGCTGTAGAACACCACTAGCCACCGGCTGCCAATCACAAAAGGATCTCTTTATTCCCACTCACGAGGAAATCTGCAGATGCTAGAATTTCAAGCAACACACATAAAAGTTGCTGGTGAACACAGCAGGCCAGGCAGCATCTCTAGGAAGAGGTACAGTCGACGTTTCAGGCCGAGACCCTTCGTCAGGACTAACTGAAAGAAGAGTTAGTAAGAGATTTGAAAGTGGGAGGGGGAAGGGGAGATCTGAAAAGATAGGAGAAGACAGGAGGGGGAGGGATGGAGCCAAGAGCTGGAAAGTTGATTGGCAAAAGGGACATGAGAGGATCATGGGACAGGAGGCCCAGGGAGAAGGAAAGGGGGAGGGGGGAAACCCAGAGGATGGGCAAGGGGTATAGTCAGAGGGACAGAGGGAGAAAAAGGAGAGAGAGAAAAAGAATGTGTGTATATAAATAAATAACGGATGGGGTACAAGGGGGAGGTGGAGCATTAGCGGAAGTTAGAGAAGTCAATGTTCATGTCATCAGGTTGGAGGCTACCCAGACGGAATATAAGGTGTTGTTCCTCCAACCTGAGTGTGGCTTCATCTTTACAGTAGAGGAGGCCGTGGATAGACATATCAGAATGGGAATGGGACGTGGAATTAAAATGTGTGGCTACTGGGAGATCCTGCTTTCTCTGGCGGACAGAGCATAGGTGTTCAGTGAAACGATCTCCCAGTCTGCGTTGGGTATCCCCAATATATAGAAGGCCACATCGGGAGCACCAGACGCAGTATATCACCCCAGCCGACTCACAGGTGAAGTGTCGCCTCACCTGGAAGGACTGTCTGGGGCCCTGAATGATAGTGAGGAAGGAAGTGTAAGGGCATGTTCCGTTTACAAGGATAAGTGCCAGGAGGGAGATCGGTGGGGAGGGATGGGGGGGACAAATGGACAAGGGAGTTGCGCAGGGAGCGATCCCCGCGGAAAGCAGAGGAGGGGAGGGAAAGATGTGCTTAGTGGTGGGATCCCATAGGAGGTGGTGGAAGTTACGGAGAATAATATGTTGGACCCGGAGGCTGGTGGGGTGGTAGGTGAGGACAAGGGGAACCCTATTCCTAGTGGGGTGGCAGGAGGATGGGGTGAGAGTAGATGTGCGTGAAATGAGGGAGATGCGTTTGAGAGCAGAGTTGATAGTGAAGGAAAGGAAGCCCCTTTCTTTAAAAAAAGAAGACATCGTCTTGGTCCTGGAATGAAAAGCCTCATCCTGAGAGCAGATGCGGCGGAGACGAAGGAATTGCGAGAAGGGGATGGCATTTTTGCAAGAGACAGGGTGAGAAGAGGAATAGTCCAAATAGCTGTGAAAGTCAGTAGGCTTGTAGTAGACATCGGTAGATAAGCTGTCTCCAGAGATAAAAACAGAAAGATCTAGAAAGGGGAGGGAGGTGTCGGAAATGGACCAGGTAAACTTGAGGGCAGGGTGAATGGTGGAGGCAAAGTTAATGAAGTCAATGAGCTCTGCATGCGTGCAGGAAGCAGCGCCAATGCAGTCGTCGATGTAGCGAAGGAAAAGTGGGGGACAGATACCAGAACAGGTTTGGAACATAGACTGTTCCACAAACCCAACAAAAAGGCAGGCATAGCTGGGACCCATACGGGTGCCCATAGCTACACCTTTAGTTTGGAGGAAGTGGGAGGAGCCAGAGGAGAAATTATTAAGAGTAAGGACTAATTCCGCTAGACGGAGCAGAGTGGTGGTAGAGGGGAACTGGTTAGGTCTGGAATCCAAAAAGAAGCAGAGAGCTTCGAGACCTTCCTGATGGGGGATGGAAGTATATAGGGACTGGACATCCATGGTGAATATAAAGCGGTGGGGGCCAGGGAACTTAAAATCATTGAAAAGTTTCAGAGCGTGAGAAGTGTCACGAGCATAGGTAGGAAGGGATTTATTTATTTATATACACGCATTCTTTTTCTCTCTCTTCTTTTTCTCTGTCCCTCTCAATATACCCCTTGCCCATCCTCTAGGCTTCCCTCCCTCCCCCTTTTCTTTCTCCCTGGGCCTCCTGTCCCATGATCCTCTCATGTCCCCTTTGCCAATCACCTGTCCAGCTCTTGGCTCCATCCCTCCTCCTCCTGTCTTCTCCTATCATTTCAGATCTCCCTCTCCCCCTCCCACTTTCAAATCTCTTACCACCTCTTCTTTCCGTTTGTCCTGACGAAGGGTCTCGGCCTGAAACATCGACTGTACCTCTTCCTAGAGATGCTGCCTGGCCTGCTGCGTTCACCAGCAACTTTTATGTGTGTTGCCGGAAGATGTCCAGGCTCTCACTTTTGACTCAGTATGAATGGTCTTACTGCATCTCCTAAAGTCAATGAACTGAAAATATTGAGGTATTAATAACAGTAAAGTCTTCTGGTCCTGCAGTAAAACTCAGATAAGTGTACTGCCATGGTTTGACAAGACCGCATGTATAGAAACATGCAGAGTACTGGTCTACTTATTTAAGGAATAATTTACTTGAATTTGGGGCTTCTATTATGAAGAATTGTTTGATGGGGAAAATTTGAGCAGGCTGAAATTTTTCTTTAGAACTTAAGAGGTGATTTTAATAAAATGTAAATTCTGAGGTGATACTGTGAAGACGCTTGACCAATATTAGATGAGCAGGAGTTGTGATTACTTCCCAGAGAAATGCAGTGGCTGAATTACTGAACATATCCAGTGCTGAGGTTGATCTTCAATCCGTACAAGAGTCAGGGTTTATGGAAACAGCCAAGACAGTGAAGTTGAGGTCTGATCAGGTCCATTGTGACACTGACTGGCCGGGCAGACTCACGTGACCTGATCGTAGGACATCCTGCTCCAGGTTCACGAACTGCCATCCAAGTCTGAGCTATTTATTGAAGTCGTGGGAAGACCAGCACCTCACACCCTGGCTTGTTCATCATAGCTGAGCACACAGAGGACACAAACAGAGAATGGAAGAAGATGAGGTGTCTCACATGTAGATGTAGGAATGAGTGGGACACCGACAACATTGGTAGGTGTTGTGCCCTGATTTTAGGAAGCCATTCTGTCAAGCAAAGCAATGGAGTGGCCTGGTTCAACCTGCCAAATCTACCAGGCCAATTTCTTTTGGACCTAAAAAGCACATTAGACCTCTCAAGGTGTTGGCGTGCAGTCTTGACGTCCAGGTTCCATCGGGGAAATGATGGCTAACAGTGGGCAGGGTGGGTGGTTACATGTCCTTCCCTGGCTACGAATACCAGACCAGTGCTCCTTCCTAAGATGACTTTCTTTTGCAGAGACCAATACGACGGACATCCCTAACAAACTGTTCCAAATCATCCAGGACCTGGAGCGGGCTCACCGAAACTTTGAACAGTGGGAGACGTCAATGAACAAGAACATGTCTGTCGAACTGCTCACGTAATTTTATCAAAACCGGAGGTGTACTTGCGGTCGATCTGACGAATGTTTCCGATTACATGAGTTACATTTATTACTACATTGCAGTTGTATTTCGATCTCCTTCCATTAATACTTGGCCCAGACTTTCGAAACCGTTTTGAATTATGCAAAACATAGTCATTGGCAAAAAAAAATGTAAATGTGTACTTTCTGTAATTAATCTATTTGAATTGTTTACATCTCATTTCATATTGACAGAGATCCTTATACTGCAGCTTTGACCAATCTCTCCCCTGAACCAAATGGCACATCTGGTTTCTTGACTATTGGTTGACCATCTGACTGCTCTGTACAGAAAGGCAGGTTGCTTCTAATAGAAGAATCTTGCTGCCAGAAGGTTGTCAGCATAGATACTGAATTTTCTGTCATAGGCAGCCAGAGGCCATCCAGCTGACATCCAGCTAATACCAGGTACATTCTTCCAGTAGAACCATAGCTACACGTATTGGAATGAGGCACCATCCAGTTACAAGCATTACGAAGTTCCAGACCGACCCTCTGTTTAGGTGGCTCTTATTTTCCTCTCCAAAAGGACAGGTATTTAATTGCTGTGTCCCATTAATGCAGAAAGCCTAGTGAAAATACAGGGACAACCCATTCATTGCCAGGATTAAGGGAGTTCCTGTTAACTGAACCTTCCTGCCGCTGAAATCTTGTATCCTGGATCTTCAGCTCCCATAGACCAGGGAGAAGAACACAATCCTAACTTGACAGCCCCTCAGTTCTTGCTTGGTTTGTTAGTGTATCTGCCTCCCAAGAACTCCAACATCACCGAACATCACTTACAATGGCCATTCCAGAAGGTGGTTCACTACCACCTTTGGGTCAGTTAAGAATGGAAATAAGTGGTCAACCAAATCCACCGGAAATGATAATAAATCTGAATGGAAATTCTATGCAATGGCATATTCCCAACCCTGGATCCAACTTAGAAACAGAAAACTTCCACTGGGTTTCTCTGCAGCAAGAAAAACTGGATAAATAATTTCTGGTTCTCTTATGAGTCCACAATACACTTAATGACCATTTTCTAAATACCCATCTGAAAGGCACAGCAGCTGGCACTCACTAATATCGGTAACAAAGTTGGTAACCTGTTCAACAGCCTCAAGGGAGAGAGAATCTAGAACATACAACAGTATAGCACAAGAACAGGCCATTCAGCCCACAGTGTTGTGCTGGACCAGCTAAAAAGCAAATCAAAAAGACCCCAACACTAATCCCTCCTACCTGCACCATGTCCATATCCCTCCATCTTCCTCACATACATGCGCCTATTCAAACATCTCTTAAAAGCCTCTGATGTATTCACCTCCACCACCATACCAGGCAGAGCATTCCAGGCATCCACGACTCTCTGAGTACAAAACTTCTCCCTCACATCCCCCTTGAACCTACCCCCTATCGCCTTCAATGCATGCCCTCTGGTATTAGACATTTCTACCCTGGGAAACAGACACTCTATCTGTGCCTCTCATAATTTTATAAACCTTGGTGAGATCTCCCCTCAGCCTCCGATGCTCCAGAGAAAACAACCCAAGTTTATCCAGCCTCTCTGGATAGTTTATGGCCTCAAGACTGGGCAGCACCCTGGTAAACCTCTTCTGCACCCTCTGAACATCCTTCCTATAGTGGGGCAACCAGATCTGTATGCAATACCCCAGATGTGGCCTCACCAGAGTTTTGTAAAGTTGCAAAGAGATATTGTGAATAGTTGTGTTGCCCAGAGTGATTCTCACAGGGAGTCCAGTATGTGGCCAGTGGTCTGACCTGGGTGGGCCCAGTCACAATTTGGGCGATTTCTCGCGCCCCACTTGAGGAGCTGATGGTTATATCTTCCCTGGCCTGTGTCCATGTGACCAAGCCTTGTCCAGACCTTCCTTGAAGGTTAAAGCCTGATACTTCACCACTTAGATCATTTGCCAAGTTACATTTGACTTCTTGTTTGCAGCCAATTAGAAAGTGAGCCCCTGAGAACAGAAGCTGTTATTAGTTTGCAAGTTTTGGAGGGTTCACCAAGAAGATTCAAGATTCAAGATTCAAAGAACTTTATTGTCATTCTAACCATACCTCAGCTCTGCAGGGCAGAATGAGACAGCGTTTCCCAGGAGCAGTGCAATCATAACATAACAAACGCAACACTAAATAATAAACATAACAATAAATAGTAAAACACAACAGCCACATGTCAGTTTAAAATCAAGTTATAAGTGTCCAGTGCAAGTTAAAAGGGTCCAAAGCAGAGTCAGATAGAGCAGCTATTTAGCAGTCTGACTGCCTGGGGGAGGAAGCTGTTTAGTAGCCTTGTGGTTTTAGTTTTGATGCTCCTGTAACGTTTGCCTGATGGCAGAAGAACAAACAGTTCATGGAGAGGGTGTGAGGGGTCTTTAATGATGTACCGTGTCTTCTGGAGGCATCGACTCTGAAAGAGGTCTTGGACAGAAGGTAGGGAGACCCCAATAACCTTCTCTGTTCCCCTAACCACCCTCTGCAAGGCTTTTTTGTCAACAGCACTGCAGCTGGAGTACCAGGTTGTGATGCAAAAGGTCAGCACACTCTCAACCACGCCTCTGTAGAATGTAGTTAAGATGTTAGTGGGGGGTGATGCTTGTTTAAGCTTCCTCAGAAAGTGCAATCTCTGCTGGGCCCGTTTCACAATCCCAGTGGTGTTCCTGGACCAGGTGAGATTGTCCGAGATCTGCACCCCAAGGAACTTGATGTTTTCCACTCTCTCCACTGTAGAGCCGCTGATGCTGAGGGGTGTGTGCTCAGGCTGAGACCGTGTGAAATCGACGATCATCTCCTTGGTTTTGGTGACAATTAAGCATCAAGTTGTTATCACTGCACCAGCTCTCTCGGTGTTTGACCTCCTCCCTGTACATTGTTTCATCATTTTTGCTGATGAGCCCCACCACTGTGGTATCATCAGCAAATTTAATGATCAGGTTCTCCTTGAATCTGGCTGCACCGTCGTGTGTTAGCAGTGTAAACAGCAATGGGCTAAGCACACAGCCTTGTGGGGATCCAGTGCTCAGTGTGGTGGAGTCAGAGATGTTCCTGCCAACACGGACTGACTGTGGTCTCTCTGTCAAGAAATCCAGAATCCAGTGACACATGGCAGTGCTAAGGCCAAGCAGCGACAGTTTCTCCACTAGTCTCTGCGGGATGATGGTATTGAACGCTGAACTGAAATCAATGTACAGGATTCTGGCATAAGTGTCTTTGTTGTCCAAGTGAGAGAGAGCTGTGTGCAGTGTGGTGGATATTGCCTCCTCCGTAGAGCGATTTGGACGATAAGGAAACTGTAGAGGATCCAGCGATGGGGGGAGGCTGGCTGTGATATGAGGCTTGACAAGCCGTTCAAAGCATTTCATCACTATGGGGGTCAGGGCAACGGGACGGTAATCATTCAGAAAGAATTTCAGACGGCTGAGTAACCCGAAATCCTTGTCCTTTGGGGACATTTTGTTGGTTGTCAGTTGATGAGGTTCTTTGAGAATGATTCTTTCCTTCCAGGCATCAAGAGGTTCAATGGAGGTTAGCTCAAGAAGTTACTTAAGCCGTGCTAGGACTTGGTGCTTTGGAGACTGTTCTCATGGGTTCCTGGAGACACATCTCCCATCTGTGTGTAAGATGTCCTTACTTTTTCCAGGAGCCAATCACTTGCTGGGATCCAGAAACAGAGGAACAATTTGTTGGAGAGAAGTGGTTGTAAGTTGTGTGGAGAAAGGGCTCTCTCCAGTGGTGATTTGTGTGTATTTCTCATATCCACACACTCGGTGTGATTCGGCTTTGGGAGTCGGTGAATGTTGCTCAAGACCGACGTGAGTGAGACTTGGTGATGTTGCAGGTTAGGGGTGAAGAGCTGCACTCATCCAGACCAGAGTGGTGGGTGGTCCTTGCCGTTGTGGGTGGTCTTCCTTACTCCCTGATTCCAGGTTGTGCTGGAAGTGCAGTCCTCATGCGCAGTGCCCCAGACGTTAACTGCCAAAGCCACTGGTATAGGCGCTGAAAACATGGACACAGGGCATTCGGTTGGTTCGTAGTGGCTTGTTTGTCTATGGAATAAAGACAGCATCATTTTATATCCCCTGTGATTTTGATGAGACTCTCCCTGGTGTTCAGTTCAGATGGTTTCTCATGTGAGATCTGCAGTGAGCTGGTGCCAGGGAGTGTGTTCCTGATGATGGAGCAACCTGTGAAGGGGATGGTTATGATTACGATACTGTCAGCATAAGATGGACTTTCTATTTTGAGCTGTTGTATTCCAACTACTGTTCTTTTTGTGTTGCCTTGTTATCTTTGAGTGAATCCATTTACCAGCGGGGCTCTCAAAGCTGGGCTGGGAAACACCAGATCCTGGGGTCTGTCGCCTTCCTGGCATCACTTCCATGTCTCAGTGTATCACAGAAACAGCACTCTGATGTTGGAAATTTTAAATTAAAAACCAAGGTTTGAGAACACTTTAGAAACAGGTCAGGTAGCATCTGCGGAGAGGGAGTGAGAAACAGTGTGTCTCACCCAACAGTTTTGATTTCACACAACACACATCAAAGTTGCTGGTGAACGCAGCAGGCCAGGCAGCATCTCTAGGAAGAGGTACAGTCGACGTTTCAGGCTGAGACCCTTCGTCAGGACTAACTGAAGGAAGAGATAGTAAGAGATTTGAAAATGGGAGGGGGAGGGGGAGATCCAAAATGATAGGAGAAGACAGGAGGGGGAGGGATGGAGCCAAGAGCTGGATAGGTGATTGGCAAAGGGGATACCAGAGGATCATGGGACAGGAGGCCCAGGGAGAAAGACAATGGGGGGGGAACCCAGAGGATGGGCAAGGGGTATAGTCAGAGGGACAGAGGGAGAAAAAGGAGAGTGAGAGAAAGAATGTCTGTATAAAAATGGGGTACAAGGGGGAGGTGGGGCCTTAGCGGAAGTTAGAGAAGTCAATGTTCATGCCATCAGGTTGGAGGCTACCCAGACGGAATATAAGGTGTTGTTCCTCCAACCTGAGTGTGGCTTCATCTTTACAGTAGAGGAGGCCGTGGATAGACATGTCAGAATGGGAATGGGATGTGGAATTAAAATGTGTGGCCACTGGGAGATCCTGCTTTGTTTTGATTTCGCTGAACTTTTGCTCATCATCCTGTCAGAGAAGTTTGTAATGAGACTTCTGGGGACAACATTTTTCACACAGTTGAAGAAGGTCGCCTGACACTCCCAGCTCTGAGCAATATTCATATTCAGTGTTGTGCTCAGAAAAAAAAACTGAACGCCTTTACATTCCTAGACATTTAAAACCAGCTCATAATGTGTACAAATTCCCCAAGGTGTGTTTTGAATGTGGAGGTTGATAGAGGCTGGAATGTTGAAGAAGAAAAGTATTCCAGTGAGATGATCCACTTTAAGTGGATTTGAAATAAGTCCTGGGATTCTTCCAGACCTAGAGATGTACCAGGAGTCTGTTTTATTTAATTGTGTCTGTACTCCTACAAGGTCTCTTGGTTCTCACTGGCACTTTAATCAAATGCCATACCTGCTTACCTGACTTGCTGACCATGGTGTAATGAATGATTCACTTTCTGTGAACATTTGTGAGATATTGTTCTAGATGCATGTAAATTTATCTTTTTATAATCTGTTTAAGACAATAAAAAGTAACTTGTTGATTGTATTATTTGGTCTGAGTTTTAATTTACTTTGTCCCCTCCCCCCGTTCTGGCTGTGAGCCTACTGCTGGGGCATGGACTTTATCCGTAGAAGAAACCCATGTATTAAAATTTAAAACTAAAAAGGACTCCAGTCATGTATATTGACCGTTTTTTTTTTGTTGTTGTTTGCAATGATTCTGTCTGCTACTTCCGGTGCTGGCTGTAGTCATCCTCCAGCCCTTTTCCAGGGTGGGATACAGTGAACGGTGATGAGAAAGAGGATCTCTGTCTTCTTTTCTGTCCTCTCCCACGTCACTAGTTCTTCACCACATCACAGCCCCACATGGAGTCACTCAGTTCAACCTTTCACCACCTCTTCCCTGCCAGTTGTACCTTCTCTGCCCCCTCCCATCCTACCCTTGCAACCACCTCCTCACCAGATATTCCTCTCGCCACAATCATTCTCCATTGGAACATGTACACATGCAAGGCATCTCCTTGGTTGTGTACAAGTATAAATAGCTAACCTTTGGCTATAGCACTAATCCCTTATGTCTATTCCCACAACTATAAGTTACTTCCTCTGAATCAGACTCATTCCACCTGACCGCCTCCAACAATGCGTGAAACTTGAGAGCAGGAGGAAGGAGACATGGTTCTGGAACTGGATGCCACTGCCGTCTCCTCCCTTCCCCTTTCAGAGTTCCATAGAGCCATTTCACTCTTCTGTGTCCACCCTTTCCCAAAGCAAATTGGGCAACAATTTTGAAGACCATCTCTAAGGTGCTGGTAGGCTTCCAGTTTCCATCTTACGTAGAAGCCTTTTTGACCATGAGGCCGATTCTGACTGCCAAGATCCCATTTACACTGATCCTAGTTTTTATTCTCCCCACACTCTCTTCAACTTCCCCGAGATTCTACCTCTATCTTCACACTAGGGGCAACTCACATTGGACAACTGGACTTACTAGTCTGCATAGTTTGGGGACATGGAAGGAAGCCGTGTCATGAATAGGGTAGGGGATGGTAAAGAGGAATCAAGGGAGGCTTCAATAAACTGCTGGAGATACTTAGCAGGTCAGGCAGCATCTGTAGAGGGAGGTAGATAGCTGTCATTTCATGTAGAAACCCCGGATGTGAATAAGCCAGGGTAAGTGTTGAAGGAGTGAGGTAGTCAATTTTAGTAAACAGAACAGGAAAGCCGTGCACTTTTCAAATTGAATTGAATTGACTTCATTACTTACATCCTTCATATACATGAGGAGTAAAAATCTTTATGTTATGTCTCCATCTAAATTGCAACAATTGGACAACAACGTTTTGCCATGAGAGCCAATGTGCAGGTGCAGCAAATGGGAGAAGGAACTCAAGGGGTCAGGCATCACCTGTGGAGGGAAATGGGCATTTCTGGTCAGGGACCCTCATCTGGACTGAAAGATAGAGGTGAGTTGCCTGGTATAAATAGGGGGAGGAGCAGGAGCTGTGAGTGATGGGTGGATCCAGGGGAGATGAGGGTGATAGGCAGATGGGGGAGGGAAGGGCGGGAGCTGTGCCAGAAGCTTGAATGTGAAAGGCAGACACGACAAAGGGCTGAAGATGATGGAAACTGACAGGAGAACGTATTAATATTTCATTTTCAAGTCATTTATTGTTGTTTAACTATTTACATGTACACCGCCAAAGGAGACAACATTTCTCTGGACCAGGTTGTAAAGCACAGTGGTACACGTAACACACAATAACGGCGGAGAGTAAGAATTAAATCTACAAATCAATTACGCATAGATAAACAAAGTAAAGAGCATAAATTAAATATTGTTGGGTACAATACAAATTATTAAGTGACACTTCAAATGCGATGCAGTCGGGAGTTCAGAAGCCTAATGGCCTGAGGGAAGAAGCTGCTTCCCATCCTGACCGTTCTTGTCCTTGTGCATTGGAGTCTCCTGCCTGATGGTAGAAATTCAAAAAGGATGCTGGATGGTTGGGTGGGATCCTTGATAGTACTAAGGGCCCTGCGTATGCAGCGCTCCTGATGAATGTCCCCGATGGATGGTTAGGAGGCCCCTGTGATCCTCTCGGCTGTTCTCACGGTCCTTTGTAGGGACCTCTGGGCTGACACTCTACTGCTCCCATTCCAGATGAAGATGCAACCTGTCAGGACGCTCTGAATGGTGCTCCTGCAAAATTCAGTTAAGGTAGGGTGGGGGGGGTAACCTTGTGGATTGTGGGGGGGAGACTTCAGTCTCCTTAGGAAGTGCTGCTGTACTTTCTTGTCCAGGGAGGTGATATGAAGGGACCAGGTGAGGTCATCAAGGTCACCCATGATGTGAACTCCCAGGAACTTGGTGCACTTAACTTTCTCAATGTAGGTGCAGAGGGGGATGGTTCATCTGCACTTTCCTGAAGCCCACAATAATCCCCTTGGTCTTCTCCACATTCATGTCTAAGTTATTGTTCTCACACTAGTCCACCGGCCACTCCACTTCCTCTATGCACTCCAGCTCATCACCGTCATTGATGAGGCCAACCACTGCTGTGTCATCTGCAAACTTGACGATACGTTTGAGCTGAATCCTGCGACACGGGCATGTCTCAAGAGTGTGAACAGCAGCGGGCTAAGTCATCAGCCCTGGAGAGCGCCAATGCTCAGCAGAATGGGACTAGAGACCTTGCGGCCACACGGACTGACTGGGACCTTTCTGTTAAGAAGTCCAGGATCCATTTTCAGAGGGCGGAATTGAGACCCAGTGAGAACAGTTTCCCACCAGTTTCTGGGGTATGATGGTGTTAAACACTGAACTGAAGTCTATAAACAGCAGTCTGGCATATAAGACCTTTTCTTCCAGGTGGGACAGGACAGAGTGGAGGGCAGAGGCTGTTGCATCATCAGTGGATCAATTTGAGCCATAAGTGTACTGGAAAAGGTCCAATGTAGCCGGGAGAAAGGCGTTAACGTGCTCCATGACCAGCTGTTCAAAGTATTCCATAATGGTTGATGTTAATGCCACCAAATTATAGTCATTTAGGCAGGTTACCGTTGCCTTCTTTGACACTGGAATGATAGTCACAGCACAGCTATGGAAGAAATAAACAGAGCTAGTGAAGGGTCATGAACCTGAAAGGTTAACTCTTTCTCCTTGCACAAGGGCTGCCTGTCTTGCAGAACATTGCCCGCGTTTTCATTCCAGATTTCCAGCATTTGGAGGTTTTCCTCTTCCTGGAGGTGGCGCTTGTTGTCAGCGGTGACCAGGCAAGTGGTGCGCTCCCTGTACTCACCACGTGGCGGCGCACTCCCCGCACTGTCCACATGGAAGCACGCTCCCCATACTCCCGGCACGGCGGCGCGCTCCCCATACTCCCGGCACGGCGGCGCGCTCCCCGTACTCCCGGCACGGCGGCGCGTTCCCCGTACTCCCCGCACGGCGGCGCGCTCCCCGAGCTGTTGTGGTTCTCGGAGTGATCAGGCGGCGGCGCCGTGGCTCACTCGCGGGGCATTTCCCCGACCGGCGGTGCCTCTTGTCTCCGCCGCCGCATCTTCAACTACTCGGAGCCATGAACGCGCCGCCGGCGTTCGAGAGTTTTCTGCTGTTTGAGGGAGAAAAAAAGTGAGTGAACGCCGGGAGGAGGGGGGAGAGTCTGATCTCTCACCGTTCGCCGGACACCCCCCCGATCCGCCTTCCCCCCCCTCACCCTTCGTCGGACACCCCCCTGATCCTCCTTCGCCCCTCACACCCTTCGCCGGGACCCGATCCTCCTTCCCCCCCTCACCCTTCGCCGGACACCCCCCTGATCCTCCTTCGCCCCTCACACCCTTCGCCGGGACCCGATCCTCCTTCCCCCCCTCACACCCTTCGCCGGACACCCCCCTGATCCTCCTTCGCCCCTCACACCCTTCGCCGGTACCCGATCCTCCTTTCCCCCTCACACCCTTCGCCAGGACACCCACCATCCCCCAACCCCCCCCACCTGATCCTCCTTCCCCCCCCCACACCCTTCGCCAGGACACCCACCATCCTCCAAACCCCCCCCCACCTGATCCTCCTTCCCCTCCCCCACACCCTTCGCCAGGACACCCACCATCCTCCAAACCCCACCCCACCTGATCCTCCTTCCCCCCCCAACACCCTTCGCCAGGACACCCACCATCCCCCAACCCCCCCCACCTGATCCTCCTTCCCCCCCCAACACCCTTCGCCAGGACACCCACCATCCCCCAACCCCCCCCACCTGATCCTCCTTCCCCCCCCCCACATCCTTCGCCAGGACACCCACCATCCTGCAACCGCCCCCCCCACCTGATCCTCCTTCCCCCCCTCACACCCTTCGCCGGACACCCCCCCCCGATCCTCCTTTCCCACCCCAGCTGATCCTACTTCCCCACCTTACACCCTTCGCCAGACACCGCCCCCCCCCCGATCCTCCTTCGCCCCTCACACCCTTCGCCGGACATCCACCATCCTCCAACCCCCCCCCACCTGATCCTCCTTCCCCCCCCCGATCCTCCTTTCCCCCCTCACACCCTTCACCGGACACCCACCATCCTCCAACTCCCCCCCACCTGATCCTCCTTCCCCCCCATCCTCCTCCCCCCCCCACACCCTTCGCCGGACACCCCCCCAATCCTCCTCCTTCCCCCCCTCACACCCTTTGCCAGACACCCACCCGATCCTCCTTCCCCCCCTCACACCCTTCGCCGGACACCCACTATCCTCCAACCCCCCCCCCACCTGATCCTCCTTCTCCCCTCTCACACTCTTCGCCGGACACCCCCCCCAATCCTCCTTTTCCCCCCCCCACACCTTTCACCAGACACCCCCCCCAATCCTCCTTCCCCCCCACTCCACTCCAGACCAGGGGCCCTGTGGGTCAATGGGAGGTTGGTGGCAATGGACAGACAGGAGGTGCTTTATGTCATCCTTGTACTGGGGTGTCAGCCTAAAGTTTATTTAATTAATTTGTAAGCGTTATTTCTCAATGAAGTACTTCTGTTTTTGCACTGCTTATTGAGTATGTGTGTGTGTGTATATAGTGTTTTTTTCTCTGTTTTGTGTTGCATCGTACTGGTGCCGCAAAGAAAAATGTCACAACATTTGCCTGTGTTATTAAACCTGATTGTGATTCTGATGTCGAAATAGGGAGAGTTCTGGCATTAGATCCTGGTGGGTTCTGCACACCCACTACCCCACATCCCCACATCCACATATTCACACTCACTCACACACACATTCACGCTCACTCACACACATTCACACACACACACACACACACACACACACACACACACACACACTCACACACATTTCAGGCAGGAACCCTTCATCAGCTCTGAAAAGGACAGGGGCAGAAGCCAGAGTAAGAAAGTGGCTTTTGGGGAGGAGTACAGTCTGAAAGGTGATGGGTTGAACCAGGTGAGAGGGTAGGGGGAATGACGTAAGAAGCTGGGAGGGGAAAGGTGGAAGAGCTAAATAACTGAAGAAGGAAGAATTAATAGGAGAGAACAATAGACCAAGGAATAAAGGGAAGGAAGAGGGAAACCAGAGGCAGATGACAGGCAGGTGAGCAGAAGAAGTGAAGGATAACAGAATGAAGAATGGAAAAGAGAGAATGAGGGAGGGGGGGACTTAGCAGAAGTTAGAGAAATTGATGTTCATGCCATTAGGTTGGAGGCCACCCTGACAAAATATGGCATGTTGCTTCTCCATCGTGGTTTGGCGTCATCGTGGCAGTAAAGGAGGCCGAGGACAGAGATGTCAGAATGGGAATAAGAAGTCATGAAGTGGATAACCGCCAGGAGATGCTGTCTCTTGCGGCAGACAGAGCAAAGGTGCTCAAGAAATGTTGGATCTCGCCGATGTGGACTGGATACAGTAGACAACTCCAAACAAACTTGCAGGTCAAGTGTTGCCTCATCTGGAATGACTGTTTGGCGCTCTGAAAGGTGGAGAGGTAGGGACAGGTGTAGCATCTATAGGGATATGGTGCCAGGAGGGAGCTCGGTCGGCAGGGACGAGTGAACAAAGGTGTCTCATAGAGAGTGACCCCTGGGGAAAGTGGAGGAAGCGGGTTAAGGAATGATATGCCTATTGGCAGGATCCCATTAGAGGTGGGGGAGGTTGCGGAGAATAATGTGCTGGATATGGAGGCTAGTAGGGTGACTTATTCACTTTGCATCCCAAAATTCATATCCCCTGATTAGTTAATGTTCAAATGCTTAAGATTATTCAAGGTGAAGATCCATCAGCTCTCTAAAGTAGATAATTTAGAAGGTTTATCACTTTGAGTAGCTTCGTAAATGACTGACCCCAGGCAGTTGCTTTATCTTCGCCAATCTACCTGTTGCTGATGTGTCTGTCCACCTCAGTGTTGGGATGAAGCAAGCTCTTATCTTCTCGTTGTGTGGGATGGATGTACCTTTGTGTACAGTGAGATAGATTTCGATGAGATCTGACAACTCAAAACAGGCATTCGTAAGGAGCTGTGGATCACCAATGACAGAACTGTACACCACCATAATCCCATAATCCGTAACCTTTTGGCTCAGCATATCCCTCACCCCACCATTACAGGAAAGTAGTGTTAATGTGTTCAGTGAGGGCATACAGAGAGTAGATGGATTTCCAATATGTGCTGAAGCTCTGGTGTTTATACAGTGAATAGCACCTGGTATTCCATTAAATCAAGTGGTAATCTAACGATGCTGTAACACTGGTTGGTTGTACAGGGCTAAGTGATTCGACATCCAACTGACCAGATCATTGCTGGCAGTCTTACTACACCTAGCTGTGATTGATTGTGGACAACTATCATGTATTGGAGGAACATCCACGCCCAATATCTGAATGATAAAGACGGGAACATTCCCAAACATTGTTCATTCAGCTTCCTCTTGAGATCCCCACCATCTTAGAAACTAATCTTCAGCCAATTCAATGCACTCCATGTGATATGAAGAAACATAGAAACATAGAAAATAGGTGCAGGAGTAGGCCATTCGGCCCTTCGAGCCTGCCCCGCCATTTATTATGATCATGGCTGATCATCCAACTCAGAACCCCGCCCCAGCCTTCCCTCCATACCCCCTGACCCCCGTAGCCACAAGGGCCATATCTAACTCCCTCTTAAATATAGCCAATGAACTGGCCTCAACAGTTTCCTGTGGCAGAGAATTCCACAGATTCACCACTCTCTGTGTGAAGAAGTTTTTCCTAATCTCGGTCCTAAAAGGCTTCCCCTCTATCCTCAAACTGTGACCCCTCGTTCTGGACTTCCCCAACATCGGGAACAATCTTCCTGCATCTAGCCTGTCCAATCTCTTTAGGATCTTATACGTTTCAATCAGATCCCCCCTCAATCTTCTAAATTCCAACGAGTACAAGCCCAATTCATCCAGTCTTTCTTCATATGAAAGTCCCGCCATCCCAGGAATCAATCTGGTGAACCTTCTTTGTACTCCCTCTATGGCAAAGATGTCTTTCCTCAGATTAGGGGACCAAAACTGCACACAATACTCCAGGTGTGGTCTCACCAAGGCCTTGTACAACTGCAGTAGTACGTCCCTGCTCCTGTACTCGAATCCTCTCGCTATAAATGCCAGCATACCATTCGCCTTTTTCACCGCCTGCTGTACCTGCATGCCCACTTTCAATGACTGGTGTATAATGACACCCAGGTCTCGTTGCACCTCCCCTTTTCCTAATCGGCCACCATTCAGATAATAATCTGTTTTCCTATTTTTGCCACCAAAGTGGATAACTTCACATTTATCCACATTAAATTGCATCTGCCATGAATTTGCCCACTCACCCAACCTATCCAAGTCACCCTGCATCCTCTTAGCATCCTCCTCACTCCTAACACTGCCACCCAGCTTCGTGTCATCCGCAAACTTGGAGATGCTGCATTTAATTCCCTCATCCAAGTCATTAATATATATTGTAAACAACTGGGGTCCCAGCACTGAGCCTTGCGGTACCCCACTAGTCACCGCCTGCCATTCTGAAAAGGTCCCGTTTATTCCCACTCTTTGCTTCCTGTCTGCTAACCAATTCTCCACCCACACCAATACCTTACCCCCAATACCGTGTGCTTTAAGTTTGCACACTAATCTCCTTTGTGGGACCTTGTCAAAAGCCTTTTGAAGCAGGACTAGAGATAACAAAGGCTCTGGATAAGAGAGATAAGATCCAGAACTAACCATGTCTTTAACTAAACTCCTCAATTAGAGTTACAACAATGCTATTTTAACCATGTGGCAAATCAGGAGAAAGCAGGACAAATCCAGTTCTATCAAATGATGGATTTAATAAGTAGCGTATTCCCCAATAATCTAGTTAATAATACCCAGTGTGAGCATTGGATAAGACCTCATTACATCCTTGTTCCAAACATGGACAGACAAAGGATGAGGTGAGAGTGACTGCCATTTACACGTAGATAACACTTGAATGAGTTTCAAAGAGTCCTAGTAAAATGGAGCAACGAAACACATAATTTTATGATGTTTAAAATATCACTATCTCAACGAGGATACCAAAGTTTTTTTTCTAGATATACTAATGGGGTATAAGGAAATGATGGATGAACTTCAGAAGTACTATGTATCGGTTTTCACTGTGGAAGACACCAGCAGTATGCCAGAAATTTGAATGTTAGGAGGCAGAAATGAGCGCTGAAGAGATTGTGGGGGCATTAGTAATGATCTTTCAAGGACCAGTAGATTCTGGAATGGTTCCTGAGGACTGAAAAATAGCAAAAGTCACTCCATTCTTTAAGAAGGCAGCGAGGCAAAAGACAGGAAATGATAGGCCATTTAGCCTGGCTTCAGTGACTGGTAAAAGTTAGAATCCATTATTAAGGATGAGGTTTTGTGTACTTGGGGGGCATACAATAAAATATCCCAAGTCAGCATAGTTTCCTTAAAGGGAAATATTGTCTGACAGTTCTGGAACTGAGGGGAAATAAACCAAACCACAATTGAATGGGGAGCAGACTCGAAGGGCGGAATAACCTAATTTTGCCCCTATGTCTGTGGTCTTATCAGAGGAACATGCACCAATAGTTTGAGATAAAGATGGTGGTAGTTGTTGGAAGTTAGTTACCCCAGCACCAATAGTCCATTCCTATGAGTAGTCCATGCCTGCTCTTTGCAAGACCTGGAAAATGTTCTGATGAGCTGCTAAGTGGTTAAATAATTTTGCCAATGACCCTCTTCTACAAAAGCATCTACCTGCCCTTGAAATACCTTGAATGATATGGTCATAGCCAAGTCTTGCCCACAGAAGGCAACAAATGGTTATAGATGGGTCATATTATGCATGGAGGTCGGTGACCAGTGGTGTGCCACAGGGATCTGTTCTGGGACCCCTTCTCTTTGTGATTTTTATAAGTAACCTGGATGAGGAAGTGAAGGGATGGGTTAGTAAATTTGCTGATGACACAAAGGTTGGGGGTGTTGTGGATAGTATGGAGGGCTATCAGAGGTTACAGCAGGACATCGATAGGATGCAAAACTGGGCTGAGAAGTGGCAGATGGAGTTCAGCCCAGATAAGTGTGAGCTGGTTCATTTTGGCAGGTCAAGTATGATGGCAGAATATAGTATTAATGTTAAGCCTCTTGGCAGTGGCAGTGTGGAGGATCAGAGGGATCTTGGAGCCTGAGTCCATAGGACCCTCAAAGTTGCTGCACAGGTTGACTGTGTGCTTAAGAAGGAATACGGTGGGGAACTTCTGGTTATGGTGCGGTGCTGAGCAGACATGTGTCAGAGCTCCTCCTAAAAGTTTTGAAATTATGCAACCAAACAACCTTGAATTACCTGAACAGCTCCAGTTTGTCTGACTGGAAACTGAGTGATAGCCTGAATGCCACTGAAACCAACAAAGCAGACGCAAAAGTCTTCAAAATTAGACCCCACGTGTAACCATGCGGTGCAAGCTAACGACAATGCTGGTGAAGAAGAGGCAACAGATGCTAGCACGGCAGCAGGCCCAAACCAAATCCTAAACGCTATTCAGACAATGAAAGATGACTTTGTGTGGAGATTTGACGGGCTACTAAACGCAATACAAGGAGTACAAGCTGATCTGAAAGGTGTCACAGTGCGCATTACAGAAGCCGAAGATAGAATTAGCACTAATCAAGATGATATTGCCTCTCTGCATAATCAGAATACAACAATGAAAGCAGCAATGGAGGTGTTAGTGTTTAAAGTGGACAACTTGGAAAACCGTAGCCGCCGTTCTGACCTTCGCCTGGTGGGACTTCCGGAGAGGGCGGAAGGGGCTGATCTGGTCTATTTTTTGGAAAAATGGATCCCTGAGGTGCTTAGTGCTGAAAACTTCCCTGGGCCCTGCTGACTGAGAGAGCGCACAGAATTAGCAGGGCTAACGAAGTTGAAGCACAGTCGGCTAAGCGACCCAGGGTAGTGATAATGAAGTTCTTAAAACTATGCAGACAAGACCCGGGTTATGAAGGCTGCCAGGCTGAAAGAACCTGTACTTTTCGACAATCAGAGAATCATGTTTTTCCCTGATGTCTCTGCCCAACTCCTCAGGCGAAGGAAAATTTTTGATTCAGTGAAGAAAGAGTTAACCTCTCTCTCCATCCCGGATCTACAGTATGGGATAATTCACCCTGCTAAACTGCTGCTGACCTACAAAAGAAAACGCCACACCTTTGACAGTGCACCGGCAGCGGAGAAATTTGTGCAGGAGCGGAAGACTACAACTTGGAGGCTGCGGGCAAGTGAGACAGTACAGTGCTTGAATAGGTACTTTCATAGTGCCTTAGGGACATAAATGAACGCTAACGAACGTTATCCACTACATTGTTTATGCTAACGAATTTGTATCGGTTCTCATTATCTTCAGTGGCACTATAACTACGACCAGGTTAAGTTTGATAAAGACTCTTGGTATAATTTGGTTGTAATATTCTCTACTACTGACAACGTTGGGGCTCTGTTCTGGCTGTTGGCCATGCTGTTCGTCACCATGACGATGGCGCGGGAGGACTAGTTAAGCTCCATAATTAGGCCCTCTTCCAGGGCCGTCAGGAGGTGTTCATCGTGGGGTGGGTGGGTGTATTTCAGGTTGTAATCTCAGCAGTCATTCTAAATTAATTCAGCTCAACATGATTGAAATTATAACTAACAGCCTATGCCCTGCGAACTTCAGTTTACCTCTTGGAATGTAAGAGGATTAAATAAACTTGTCAAGTTAAAGCAAGTCATGAGTAGGATAAGACGGTTAAAAGCCAAAATAGTTTTTCTGCAGGAGACCCATTTAACCCCTGAGGATATAGTTGGAGTAAGGAGGAGATGGCCGGGACAGGTTTTTTTCAGCCTCCTTCAGCTCACACTCGGGGTGGGGGGGAAGTAATTACCCTTATTCATGAGTCAGTGCCCTTCCACCTTGTTAATGTTACTAAAGACCAATCTGGCAGATACCTTATTATTCAATGCGAAATTTTCTCAATCAGGTTTAATTTGGTCAATGTGTATGAGACAAATGATGACAATCCAGCTTTTTTCAGACATCTTTTTATATCATTAGCTGTTCTGCCGGGCCATCGTATTGTAGGTGCTGATTTTAATTGTGCACTTCAACCTGAGCTGGACAGATCTAATGGGGGAGATACCTCTCACCACCAGACAAGAAAAGAGTTATTGCAATGCGCTAAAGACTTTAGTTTAGTTGATGTGTGGAGAAGGAAGTACCCGGATAAACTAACGTTTTCCTGCTATTCTAGCACTTGCCAGACCTCTTCCAGAATTGGTTATTACTTAGCTGCTTTAATATCCACAATTATAAGCTGCTGGTATGATATAATAATTTCAAATCACGCCCCAGTTTTATTTATTTTGAACCTGCCTAATGCTTTATATTACTCCCCAAGATGGCAGCTTCAAACGATTTGGCTTAGGGATCCAGAATTTATGAAGTTTATTGGAGAACAGATAAACTACTATTTTGGAAATAATACCGACCAGACATCTGCTGCTATAAGGTGGGAAGCCTTTAAAGCCTTTCTAAGAGGTCAGATGATTAGCTTTAGCAGCTTTAAACATAAATCTTTTAGATTGGAAATAGAACAGCTTGAAAAAAGAATAAAAGAGACTGAATCTGAAATATTTCAAAATCCCCCTCAACAGCTACTTGCAGAACTTAACAAACTGAGGGCTAAGTATAATGTATTGTCCATTAATAAGGCAACAAAAAGTTTGATGAGACTGAAGCAATCCTATTTTGAGCAGGGTGAAAAGGCCAGTAAACTCTTGGCCTGGCGCATCAAATAGATACAAACAGAAAAGGTAATAAACTCCATACAATCAGATGAGGGGGGTGAAAACTGCTGACCCAAACAGTATCTTTTTGAGATTTTACCAAAATCTGTATAACTCAAAATATTCAGATTCAGCTCCACAAATACAAAAGGAATTTCTTGACTTGTTAGAATTTACAGCCCTGGATGAAACGTCCTTGACTTCGCTGGAGTCTAACTTAGAGGCTAAAGAATTGTCTGAAGCTATAACTAACATGAAGGGAGGGAAAACTGGGCCCGATGGAATTCCAATTGAAATATATAAAACCTTTAAGACTAAATTAGTACCACCTCTGCTTGATATGTACGTATCAGGAGTCATTTGACACTGGATCCCTTCCTCCCTCTCTTAATATGGCGATAATTACACTACTGTTAAAACCTGGAAAACCACCGTCCCTATGTGGATCTTATATGCCAATCTCACTTCTAAACAATGATCTCAAAATTCTTTGTAAGGTATTAGCTAGGATGCTGGAGCCACTCTTGCCAAAAATGGTCCACCCTGACCAGAATGGATTTGTTAAGGGAAGGCAGGGCTTCCACAACATTCGAAGAGTGCTTAATATACTTTATGAAAAATCTGGAAGCTCTGATAGTGCTATTCTGTCATTGGATGCCGAGAAAGCCTTTGACAGAGTGGAATAGCAAAATCTATTTAAAGTTTTAGAAAGATTTCGTATTGGGGGAAAATTTCTAAGGTGGATACAGCTTCTTTATTCTAACCCACAGACTGAAAGTTTAACTAATGGGCTTTTTTCGGTACCTTTTAAACTTCAACGGGGAACAGGACAAGGCTGTCCCCTATCTCCCCTCCTGTTTATCCTGGCCATTGAGCCATTTGCTATGGCAATTTGAAAACAGGCTAACATAGCAGGAATAACTATAGGAGATATAGAACATCGCATTGCCCTGTACACGGATGATGTAATTCTGTTTTGCCCCAACTTGAAACAAACATTACCTGCCTTAATTGACCTGATAAGTACTTTTGGTACTTTTGCAGGCTATAAAATAAACAACAACAAATCTGCAATATTATTCATGGATAAAGATGAGAGACTCAATCCCCCACTTCAAACTCTTGTTTATGGTGTCAGAACAGGGTTTTCCTTATTTGGGTGTTAAAATTACTCCTACTATTGATAAAATTATCGCAACTAATTGTAACCTTCTCACAGTCTCAGTTATTCAGCTTATAAGCAGATGGATGAAATTGCCCATATCTTTGATTGGATGCATAAACATTCTAAAAATGTCAATTTTACCGAAGTTCCTGTACCTTTTCCAGTCTATTCCACTTTCTCCTCCATCATCTTTCTTTTACGTATTTATGAAAGAAAATTTTTTCTAATTGTATCTGGAATAATAGACGTCCAAGACTCAGGCTTTCTCTGTTATATCTGCCGTATGAGAGAGGTGGCTGACAGCTACCAAATCTTATATGGTATTTCTGGGCAGCCCAAATTATTATTTATTTTGTAATTTATTTTTTATTGAATTTCATCATCAAACAAACATTTCCATAAGATGTATTTCAGATACTCTACATATATATCACATAATCATGTCACAAATCTCCGCATAATATTTATCTGCAGTACACACTTATAGAAAGGAGAGGAAAGAAAGGACAATCGAAAGAAGAAAGCTATGTACAGAGTAGGAAGTGTTTTTTTTACAACATATTCATTGAATTGTGAGAATAAAATCAGGCCTATGAGGTGTTATGTAGTTAAACCATTTTTTCCAGTACGAATAAAATTGTTCCAACTTATGATAAACAGATGCTGTTATCTTCTCCATTTTGTAAATGTCTATTGTAATTTCCATCCATACATTGAAAGTTGGGCTCTTCTGTGATAACCATTTCCTGGTAAGGATCTTTTTAACCAGCCACCAGCAGTACATTCATTAAATATTTATCTCTTTTCAACCATTCTTGAGGTATAATCCCAAAATATATGGTCTTACTCTGTAAGGGTATTTCACATTTAAAGATGTCTTGTAGGGCATTATGTATCCCACTCCAGAAGTCTTTGATAATGGGGCATTCCCAGAAAATATGATAATGGTTTGCATTTTGATTTCCACAATTTTTCCAGCAAACAGGGGAGATACTATCATAATGGGATTTCTGAGAGGGCGTAATAAAATATCTTATCAAGTTTTTGGGCAGCCCAAATTAGAGCAGGAATGTTTTACTTTGTTAAGGATTACTCTCCTACTTGGGTCTCAATGGAATGCCAGTTGATCAATATCCCTCTAGAACTATATACGTATTCAGCAGATAAGAAAAAAACTGGTCAAACAAACTAAAAACCCTTTCTTAAAAAATACAATAATGGTTTGGCATGATGCTCTTGCTTATTTGGGAGAGATATCACAGTTATCCCAGTTTACTCCTATCTTTGGTAATGATATCTTCCTGCCCGGCAGAGCAGACCCTGGTTTTAAAACTTGGTCGACCCGAGGCATAGCTAAGGTGTCTGATCTTTATAATGGCAATACATTATTGTCATTTGAAGAACTCAAGGCCACATATGGAATTCCAACAAAACACTTCTTTAAATACCTTCAGTTCCAAAGTTTTATTATGTCCAGGCAAGGTTACAGTTTGAAGCTCCCTCCTTTATCTACCCTAGAAGACATCACTCTGAAATTATCTGAAGCTAAGGGACATGTGTCTGTATTATTCAATTTGTTTGCAAAGAGTAATCAAACAACAAACTACAAGCATGGAGAACTGACTTGCATGAGAATCTGTCAGAAAAAGAGTGGTCAGAAGCTTGATCCTTAGTTCAAACCCAATCAGTGAACACTCATTCTAAATTACTACAATACAAATGGATAACCAGACAGTATATTACTCCAGTTAGGTTGCATCACTTTAACCCCAATGTTCCAGACACATGCATTAAATGTAATCACCAAAAGGGGTCTCTGTTCCATTGTATGTGGGAGTGCCCCCAGATACTCTGCTTCTGGAAGAAGGTGCTGCATTTGATTAGTCAGATTGTTGGAAAAAAGGTGCTCCTTGATCCTAAATTACGTATTCTGAATATTTATCCAAAGGACTTTGTAACCTCCAAAAATGTAAGGTCTCTGCTTAATATTTGTTTTTTGGAAGTCAAACGCTGCATAAGAAACTAACAACCAGTGGACTCTCACAATGGCTGAAAGGAATGACTTCTTGCTCTAGAAAAGATAAGCTACATCACAAAAAACAAAATTGGCAAATTTCGGGAAATTTGGGACTTTTTCTACAAGTTTCTGGAGAACAATATTCAGGATGATGAAAGTAACAAACTGAATTAACTGTTTTTTTAATGGCGGGGTGATTGCTTTTTTTAGTGCGTTTTTTTTTTCTTTTGATTTCTTATGTATTTTTTTTCTTTTCTTTAACTTAGTTGTACTTTGAAACCTATGGATGATCTAATGTGTTTTCTGTTCATTCTGTAAAAGCAATAAAGAGATGTTTATTTTTTTTAAAAAGGCATAAGATGTATTGGCCTTCGTCAACCATGGGATTGAGTTTAGGAGCCGCGAGGTAATGTTACAGCTATATAGGACCCTGGTCAGACCCCACTTGAAGTACCGTGCTCAGTTCTGGTCACCTCACTACAGGAAAGATGTGGAAACCATAGAAAGGGTGCGGAGGAGATTTACAAAGATGTTGCCTGGATTGGGAAGCATGCCTTATGAGAATAGCGAGTGAACTCAGCCTTTTCTCCTTGGAGTGACGGCAGATGAGAGGTGACCTGATAGAGGTGGATAAGATGATGAGAGGCTTTTTCCCAGGGCTGAAATAGCTAACATGAGAGGGCAGAGTTTTAAGGTGCTTGGCAGTAGGCACAGAGAGGACATGGGTATGTTTTTTACACAGAGTGGTGAGTGCATGCAGTGGGCTGCCAGTGATGGTGATGGAGGCGGATACAATAGGGTCTTTTAAGAGACTCATGAATAGGTACATGGAGCTTAGAAAAATAGAGGGCTATGGGTAACCCTGGGTAATTTCTAAAATAAGTACGTGTTCGGCACAGCATTGTGGGCCGAAGAGCCTGTATTCTGCTGTAGGTTTTCTATGTTCTATGTTTCTATATTCGAAGTCATCCACCATCAACATCCTGAAGGGTCATAATTCCCAGTATTATCCTTATAGCCTTTCTTGAACAAAGGAATAACATTTGCCACCCTCCATTCATCTGGTATTACTCCCTAGGCCAGTGAGGATGGAAACAACACCAGCAAAGGCGCAGCCACCTTCCCATGCATGTGAGAAAACCCAAATATCCCAAAATTGGACCTAGAAATTAATAATTTTAAGTAATTTTTTTAACATAGTCAAAGAGAATAAATGCCCTTTTGGGGGTTTATTAATGAATATGTTGGTTAAAGTAAGTTGCATGTTGCTCTGATGAGAGGTGTATACACTCCTCACACCAATTACATATGTGCACTACTTAATTGTAAAGAATTCTGGTCTCCTACGAGCATTCAGCTTGGTCTTGGTGTTAATTAGTGCACATTATAGTGTACCCAAGAGTACAAGCGTGAAAGTTCCTCATCTCTTATAAGACAGAGCAAGTTGGTAGTAGACAAGGCTTGGTTTGATTTATAAATTGCTTTATTCCACAGTAGGCAAAACATACAGAACATTGAGTGTGAAACACACTCTGTACAGTCAGTAACACTTCTGTTTGCATACTATAACAAAAATAAAAGAACAGGAGCATTCAAGACCATTTCAGTTGGGCTTCACAATATATGTGCTCTCTCTGACCAAGGCAGAGGCTGTCCTAGTGCCTGACTGATTCTTTGGTGTCTTTGTACTGATCAAATTTGTCAACACACTAATGTTGGATGTCTTGTGAATGACCAGTCCATATATTGCTAATGAATAGGCCATTGAGATCTATGCAAAGGCAACTTCACTTAAATCACACCTTGCCTGCCTATGGATGGCCAATCCAGTAGGAGGCTAATTAGGGAAAGTGCTACTTTCCGGGAAATTTAGAATGCAACATGTCACAATCCTGTCCAAGTCATTTTCATGGAAAATGGCCACAAATTTGCACACTGCAGCAATATTGGTTGAATTGCTGATACCCAAAAAGTATGTTTGCACACTTTGCAGGTAATTTACCACCTGGGTAATTGCAGTCCTCTCACTGCTGCATCCTTATTGCCAAGTTGCTGTTGATCAAATCAATACTATGTTTTCTGTGCAGGTACTTCCTGACTGAATAATTAAAGTATTTTGTATTATTACTATTTTCTTTAGAATAACAATAACAAAAGACACGAAAGTACCAAATGCATGCCTATTCACCATTAACAAGGAGGACCATACCCTGGGTAATACCATCCGATCGTAAGTATACAACTAAGTCAGTAAATCTATTTTTAATATGTAATGTTAAAGTTCTGAAGGTAATCTTTCAGAATTTTCCAGCCACCTCATCCAACAAGGGGAGTGATTAATGCCCATGGTTCCACAGGGTGATTTTCCAAATATTATACATTTATTGTTACATCTTGACTACATTACTTAGAAATCATAGTCAACTTTTGTCAGGGCTGGGGTTTCTGTATATTGTCTTGTGAGAACTTCAAGTAGCCCTTATTAAACTCAAACAAGTAATTATGCACCTGCTGATTTATGGCTATTATGGTATTGATGGCTGAAGGTAGATTGAAGCATGCCAGGGATTTGGGCTCAGTATATTTTCCTCCATCGTCACAACATCCAGAAAGATACCTTGATGTTTCATTGAATCCCACTTCAATAAAGAGCTGCCTGATCCACCAGCTCCCAGTTGCTGGGCTGCCTTGGTCAGCTGTTTCTATCTACTCAGATCACACAATCTATTTTGTACTGTAAGAGGCTATAGCCTAAGAAACTGTAGAAGGCAACTGAATGCACTATTGCAAGATGGTTCTAAATTAATAGCGAATAAGTCTGTGATTTGAACAGTTTATTCACCAGTAATTGGTTCACTGGTAATAGCTAATGAATGTACTTACAGAGTTTATATTCACTTGTAGATCTATTATACCAAAACAAAGATTATACTCTGATAATCAAGGATTTGTTTTCTTACAATGCACAAATTAATTATGGTTGTAATAGCTGACACTCACCTGTGACGTTTTAAAGATTGTTGTTTCTTGACCTGCATCCCTGACCCCTCACACACAAAACCTCTTGTGGGAACAGGAGGGCCTCCCTTCTGAGCTGAACATTAGTAGGCAGGTCTCGAATTTGAGAAGTTATTTGCAACCTTACGTATGTACCATTGATGGTAAATGGAATTAGTGCAGGTGGGTACTGGTGACCACCATAGCTACCTTGCTATGATCTTGCACCTTATTGTCTATCTGCTTTGCACTTCCTCTGTAGCAGACACACTTTATTTTGCATTGATACTGTTTTCCCAAGTACTGTCTCAACGCACTGTGTAATGAATTGATTTCCATGAACAATATGAAAGATGAGCTCTTCCAGTTTGGGTTAAAATTACCTTTGATTATAGTATGTTTTGTTTTTGCTTTGCAGACAGTTATTGAAAGATCCTCAGGTGTTATTTGCGGGTTACAAAGTACCACATCCTTTAGAACATAAAATTGTTATCCGTGTGCAAACTACTCCAGACTACAGTCCACAAGAGGCATTTACAAATGCCATCACTGATCTGATCAGTGAGTTATCCCTCCTGGAGGAGCGGTTCCGGGTAAGTTTCAATCTGGCTGTTGAGACATTGCTGAAATAACCTATTGATTACAATGGGCATTAAAATAAGAGGCTTCAGATATGTTTCAGTAAATTATAAAACCTATATTAAGATTTAATATTTAGATATTAAATATGTCTAGCATTACTAGATCAAGTCAGTCTCATGTGGGATAGCAGACGGCAACACTAAGATATTGAAATGCAGAATGTTTTAAGGTTCTCAAGGCAATTGTGCTCAGTATCCCATAAGTTCAAGTACCTGAACTATGAATGTCATGTATGTTCTTTAACCTTATAATTCCCCATGGTCTTGATCACTAATTACTTGTATCCCTTGACCTACTTATGCATTCTCGTAAATGTAAAACAAATACAGCATTGGATCCTGACCATGCTTTTATAGTGGTGGTGTTATTTCAACCCTCTTGAAATGAAAGCCGCTAAGAATATTTCTGGTGCCCAAGTAGTTGCAGGTTAATTTTAAAATGTACTCAGACTCTTAGCTCCTCCATAATACATGATCCCTACTCAAATCAATACACCTTTCCATGAGTATTCTTGTTCCTCTTTGAAATAAATTTGCTGTGCTTAATGTCATTAAATCTTAAGCTAAAGGCCTCAATGTTAATCCCTAGAAAGATTAACCCATGTCTAAGAGCTTTTACAATTATTTATTCAAACTTATTTCACTGTTTTCTAAATGTAGTTCCATATTCATACACTCAATTAAGACTTTCATTTTCAGCTAAATATCCTTAGAAGCTTTCTTGTTTCTAGCTTGTTTCTCCTCCTGCCTTCTTCCAAGCTCACTTGCCTGCAGGATACACCTCAGATGTTCCATTGTAATTGTTGCCTTTGGTTGATCAAAATGGCTATTTAAATAAACTTCCTTCTATTCCAGGTTGCCATTAAAGACAAACAAGAAGGAATTGAGTAAGACTTTGACGTCAGAATGTGACCTAACTGCATTTCACTTTTTAAGATAATATTGTGTGACCAACTTGACAAAATAAAATGTAAAGTTTTTTTTATAAAATACCTGGAAGCTGTTTTGAATGTGATTACTGGGGTCTTTTACTCACTCGGGTATTGCAAAATATATGCAATGCAGAGTACGCCAGGAGTGTGGTGTTTTAATTGTAAAGTGTCCGTTTTATCCATAATCAAATACTTTGTATAATCAGTATTGGACATCTTTCTCCATAGGATTTTTCAGATTTTATAGCAGAACCTGGCTGATGTAGAATGTACTTATACTCAACTGCACTAGCTTATTTACATCCAAGGGCAGACTTCAGTAAATTTAACACTCAATCGTTTTGCTCATTGGGATAATCATTTATACCTGAGCTAAGAGAATTTAACTAAATTTGTCAACTGTAATATCAGTATCTATTGATTAGTTATATCTGTATCTGCTCTCAATGATTTGAAGAGAACAATTTAAAGAAAATACTATGCTTTAACTCGGGAGCAACTGTGCAAGAAAGCATTTAGTCCTAATAATTTTAGGATTGGCATGCAAAATGAATTTTAAATCCTAATAAGGCAGGCTGCTTTATCTCCAGGGAAAAGGATTCCATTCCAACTCAAGGTGGTCTCTGTTTTAAGAAAGCAAGTTGAATAGAAAGAATCAATGGGGCATTTATGGACATGGATAATAAAGGAAGGGGGAATAGAACTGATGGGAATTCCTTACAGAACTGGCGTAGGCTCTATGGCATGAATGGACTCAATAGGAAAAATTTAATGTACTTTAAAAACTAAGCAATATGTAATATCAAGGATTGTTCTCTCACATGGGCATACTTTGATGTATTGTACATTAGTAGAAAACCAAATTATTTCAAACTAGTCAAATATTTTTAACCAAATTAAATTTTATACTGAATAGTAGTTTAACAATGCAAATTCTCTGATGGATTACAACTTCTTCAAATTAGCAACTAAACTAACAGCAGCTCCTTTTTGCAACTGATAATGCAAATACTAAATTATTCAATAGCAAACTACAAACTGCTGGCATTAGTGGAGCCAAAGGGATTATGCTTTGAGTTGAAACCCAGCATTAAAACTGAGTGTAAGGGATAATATCCACTATAAGGAGGTACTGGAGAAGGATGAGGCACAATTTTTACTTGATTCCAGCTTGTGGTCTCATATCCAAATGTTTAATGTGTATTTTGTACCTTGAGAAAGGGATGTGTCATACAGCTGCCGTACTAATTTACACTTTACAAAATTGTAGGTTTTAGCACAAGTGTATTTTTTCTCACTTCAAGTTGTAATGAAACAAACTGATTTTCTTCCCCCAAATAGTGCATTTTCCTCTGCAAATAGATACAATAGATGTCCTTTCAGTTTCTCCCATTTTTGTTCCATTCTAATATGATTTTAATGTTCTTTTTCCTACCTATGACTAAGCAAAACTAATGGAAGCTTGAAAAAGAGTAATTCTTTTGACAAGGTACTTTATTATGATCATGCTGCTTCCTGCTTCGCAAGTGAGATACTAGTAAGTCTACTGTTTGGGGCTTCATATTTAACCATCCATCCTTTCTTTTGCATTTTATGGACTCCTGTTTTCCACCAGTCATCTTTTCTCACACCTAATATTGTCTTTGAATCATACAACCCTTCAATTTTCCTCGACTGATTTAAGTAATTGGAAAAATTATTTCCTTTCCCTGACTGAGTATAACAGAAACTCTAGACATCGGTAAAATCTTAATGGCTCTTCCTTACTACCATAGGGTTACATGGGACACAGAATCCTGGAAATTAAAAAAAAATATTCAAACTATCCATAATTTGGATTTAAGTTTTCATTGTTTGTTGGTATGATATACGACTTTTGGGTAAGGGGTTGGTGGGAGGCACAATTTCAACAACATTAGTTACAATAATCATAAGTGCTGCCTCGAACATGAGACAGCTCACAAACCAATTATTGCCAAATACAAACATTCAACACAAATGCTGCCACCAGTACAAACAGAAGTATTTTTTCTTCACTTTAATAATAAAGTATTCTGGTTGACAAGTCAGATGTACAGAACACTCCCTCAATCAATGCAGACAAGATTTAGTGAATTTCACAGAAGCAATTATCTTGCGCTGATAAAAAAGAAAAAAAATCTTTCCAATGGTACAAAAAGGTCTGGATATAAGCAAACATTTTTCCTATGTTGTACAATTATAATACAATGATGCCCCTAAGCTTTCTGAAGCTCACACCTTCACATTGGATGATTCTGGAGGCTGAGATTTCTCACGCAGATTGACATCGTGTTCTGCAAGTTTGAGGGAAAAAGATATTAATGGTATGCACAAGGCAAATTTCTACGTCAATAAGGCTGATATCAATGTTAATGCATAACTTTAGAAAAAATAAAAATTTCTAAGAACTTAAACATTTCAAATCATAGTTGGAGACTTCAGCCAGGCTTGTTTGAAGAAAACCCTGTCCAATTACTATCAGCATATAACCAGTAGCACCAGAGGTCCCAACATACTAGACCAATGTTACACTAAGATTAGGAATGCCTACCGTTCCTTGCTTACAAAGTGTTTTGGTAAATCAGATCACTTCGCTGTCCTTTCCTTCCTGCATATAGGCAGAGGCTAAAGCTCCAGAGAATAGGACAACAAAGAGGTTGCGGGAGGCAGAGGAGTGGGTATGGGATTGCTCTGAGGCAGTGGATTGGGCTGTGTTCAAGAACTCATCAAATTGAGGGATCTGAATGAAAACACCATGGTTGTGATGGTACAGACTTTATTAAAACAACTGTAGATGAGTATATCTCCACTAAATCATTCAATCTTCCCCAATCAAAAGCCCTGGATAAAGCAAAAGATCAGAAATCTGCCTTCAGGAGGGTGAACCCATGAGAAGTATCCAGCCCTGATGGGGTACCAGATCAGAGGCATTCAATTCTGGAGACCAAGAAAGTTACAGGAGGTCCAGGTACAATCTCCAGAAAGCTGCCTCTCAGGAAATTCCAAACCAAATTTAAATCAATGAAGGATGCTCGACAGTTGTGGCAGGACTTGAATATGATCACCTCTTATAAAGATAAATCAAGCAATATAGGAGACTGCAGGCTTCTCTTCCAGATGACCTCAAAGCCTTCTATGCTCATTTTGACTTCAATTTCTGAAGCTGACGTGCAAGCTGCCTTCACGAGGGTGAACCCACAAAAATCATCCAGCCCGGACGGGGTACCTGGTTTCTGCAAAAATTACTCATGAATGTGGTCTGATCTTCACCCAAGTCACAATAATGGACAGACACAATCTGCCTAAACTAATAACACACACAGGTGTACTACTAGTCAATACTGAGTACACCATTGAAAACATCACAGTTTAGGTTTAAAAAAGTATGTGAACCTCTGAGGCAATGCCTTCTACAAAAGCTTATTTGGAGTCAGATGTTCCAATCAATGAGATCAGATTGGAGATGTGGGTTGCACAGGTGCCCTGCCCTATAAAATGACACACAAAATCAGGTTACTGACAAGAGCCTGCTCTTCTCAAAGAAGATCTGCTTATGTACACCATGCCTTGATCAAAACAACTTTCAGAGGACATTAGAACTGTAGAGATGAATGAAGCTGGAAAAGGGTACAAAAGCACTTCTAAAGACCTGAACATTCTACAAATGGAGGAAACTCAGTACGGTTGCTACTCTCCCTAGGAGTGGGTGTCCTACAAAGATCTCACTAAGAGCACAAGGTGCAATGCTGAAGGAGATGAAAAAGAACCCAAGGGTAATAGCAAAAGACCTACAAAAATCTCTGGAACTTGCTGAAGTCTCTGTTCATGTGTCCACTATAAGAAAAACACTAAATAAGAATGGTGTTCATGGAAGGACACCATGGAGGATGCCACTGCTCTCCATAAAAAACACTGCTGCGCGTCTCAAGTTTGCAAATGATAAACCTGGATGTTCCACAACGCTTCTGGAGCAATGTTCTGTGGACAGATAAAACAAAAATTGAACTTTTTGGCAGAATTCCACACCACAATGTTTGGAGAAAAAAGGGCACTGCACACCAACACCAAAACCTCATCCTAACTGTGAAACATGGTGGAAGGAACATCATGGTTTGGGACTGTTTTGCTGCCTCAGGGCTTGGACAGCTTGCTGTTGTTGAGGGAAAATGAATGCAAAATTGTATCAAGACATTTTACGGGAGAATGTCAGGGTAGTGGTCTGTCACCTGAAGCTCAACAGAAGTTGGATGATGGATCAAGAAATGATCCAAAACACAAGAGTAACTCAAAAACAGAATGCTTTAAAAAGAAGAAAATTCACGTTTTGGAATGGCCAAGTCAAAGTCCACATCTTAATCCAATTGAGATGCTGTGGCATGACCTAAAGAGGGCTGTTCATGCAAGGTAGCCCAGAAATATTAATGAACTGAAACAGTTCAGTATGAAAGAATGGTCTAAAATTCCTCCTTGCCATTGAAGTCTAATCAGCAGCTACAAGAAATGTTTGGTGGAGGTTATTGCTGCTAAAGGAAGTTCTACCAATTATTAGATACAAGAGTTCACATACTTTTTCCAGCCTGGACTGTGAATGATTAAACAATGTGTTCAATAAAGACATGAAAAGTACAATTGTTTGTGTTATTAGTTTAGGTAGATTGTGTGTCTATTATCGTGACATCAGACCACATTTCAGGAGTAATTAATGCAGAAAGCCAGGTAATTGCAATAGGTTCACAAACTTTTTCATGCAACTGTGCTATCAACTTGCTGGTGTGTTCACTAAGACCGATAACTTCTCACTTCGGCAGTGTGTAGTAGCCACCTGCTTTAAGCAGGCTTCAATTATATCCAGGAAGAGTGTGATGACCTTCCTCAAAGATTATTGCCCAGTTGCACTGTGATGAAGTATTTTGAGAGGTTGGTGATGAAATATTAACTACTCCCTGAGAAATGACTTAGATCCACTGCAATTTGCCTACTGGAGCAACAGATTCACAGTAGATACCATCTCTTTGGCTCTTCACTCAACCCTGGAACATCTGGACAGCAACCATCCATACATCAGGATTCTTTATCCACTACAGCTCAGCATTCAATACCATCATCCCCTCAAAACTAAGCAATAAGCTCCAAAACCTTGGCCTCAATACCTCCTTTTGCAATTATACCCTGGATTGACTCAGTTGCGGACCCGTCAATTTGGATTGACAATAACATCTCTTCCAGGATCTCCATCTCAGGTGCACCTCAAGACTGTGTACTTAGCCCCCTGCTCTACTCGCTTTACACTTAATGACTGTCTAATGCCATATTCAAGTTTGCTGATAACACCACTGTTGTGGGCTGAATCAAAAGTGGTGATGAATCAACATATTGGAAGGACACTGAAAATCTGGCTGAGTGGTGTCCTAACAACAACCTCTCACTCAATGTCAACAATACCAACGAACCTATTATACACTTCAGGAGAGGGAAACCAGAGGTCCATCAGCCAGTCCTCAGAGGACCAGAGATGGAGAAGATCGGCAACTTTAAATTCCTAGGTGTTATTATTTCAGAGGATTTGTCCCGGACCCAGCATTTCTGTGTACAGTAATTACAAATAAAGCACAGCAGCACCTTTAACTCCTTAGGAGTTTGCGGAGATTTGGCATGATATCCAAAACTTTGACAAACTTCTAAACTTCTATAGATATGAAGTGGAGGATATATTGACTGGATGCATTACATCATGGTATGGAAACACCAATACCATTGAATGGAAAATCCTACAGCCAGTCATCACAGGTAAAGCCCTCCCAACCATTGAGCATATCTACATGAAACACTGTCATAGGAAAGCAGTATCCACAATTAGGGTCCCCACCACCCAGGACACCTTCCCACTTGGTGCACGTGGCCTATTGGTAGCATCAGAGCTTTACCAAGAGGATTTCTCGCAGGTCGGCGGCAGTTATTTAAAAAAGGAGCTTCAAGAGCATTTGTCCACAGTACATGGCCTATCAGGGGCTATAACCAGAGCACCAATTGTGAGTTAGATAGCAGGGAAGGTTCAGGCATAAAAGAGTCACTGCCTAGTGGAGCGGTCATCTAAGGAGCAGTCATCGATGGAGTGATTTAAGGCAGAGTCGTAGGGCTTTGGTGATAATGGGTCGAGGCGAGGCAAGTTAACTGTGAGGAATAGAAACAGAAACATGTTTGTGAGGCTGGTGTTCTGTACTGAGTGTCAGGTGTGGGGTGTCCAGGAGACTCCCAGTCTCCTGGACGGCCACATCTGTGCCAGGTGCGTTGAGCTGCAGCTCCTTAGGGACTGGGTTAGGGAACTGGAGATGCAGCTTGATGACCTTTGTCTGGTCAGGGAAAGTGAGGAGGTGATAGAGAGGAGCTATAGGCAGGTAGTTACGCTAGGGACTCAGCAGACAGATAAGTGATAACAGTCAGAAAAAGGAAGGGCAAGAGTCAGATACTAGAGAGTACCCCTGTGGCTGTCACCCTCAGGGGTACAATAAGTACTCCGGCGGCCTACCTAGGGGAAGCAACAGTGGCTGTGCCTCTGGCACAGAGTCTGGGCCTGTGGCCCAGAAGGGTAGGGAAAGGAAGAAGGCAGCAGTAATAGGGGATACTATAGTTAGGGGGTCAGACAGGCGATTCTGTGGTTGCAGGAAAGAAACACGGAGGGTAGTTTGCATCCCAGGTGCCAGGGTGCGGGATGTTTCTGATCGCGTCCACGATACTCTGAAGTGGAAAGGTGAACAGCCAGAGGTCATGGTAAATCTTGGTACCAATGACATAGGTAGAAAAAGGGAGGAGGTCCTGAAAACAGACTACAGCGAGTTAGGAAGGAAGTTGAGAAGCAGGACCTCAAAGGTAGTAATCTCAGGATTACTGCCGGTACCACACGACAGTGAGTTTAGGAATACAGTGAAGTAGAGGATAAATGTGTGGCTGAGGGATTGGAGGCGGGGGGGGGGGGGGGTGCGTGCAGGGATTCGATTTCTGCACATCTTTTAGGACAGGTGTGACCTGTACAAAAAGGATGGGTTGCACTTGAATCTGAAGAGGCCAATATCCTGGCAGGGAGGTTTGCTAAGGTTACTGGGAAGAGTTTAAACTAGAATTGCTGGGGGATGGAACTGAACTGAAGAGACAGAGGAAGGAGCTCACAAATGAAGCTTGGAGACAGTGCGAGAGGGAAGATAGGCAGGTGATAGAGAAGGGATATGCTCAGACCGATGGTTTGAGATGTATCTATTTTAACACAAGAAGCATCATGAACAAAGCAGATGAGCTTAGAACGTGGATCAGTACTTGGAGCTATGATGTTGTGGCCATTACAAAGGCTTGGATGGCTCAGGGGCTTTAGATATTTCAGAAAGGACAGGGAGGGAGGCAAAAGAGGTGGGGGCGTGGCACTGCTGATCAGAGATAGTGTCACAGCTGCAGAAAAGGAGGAAGTCATGGGGAATTGTCTGCTGAGTCTCTGTGGGTGGAAGTTAGAAACAGGAAGGGGCCAATAACTCTACTGGGTGTTATTTTTATATAGACCATCCAACAGTAACAGGGACATTGAGGAGCAGATAGGGAGACAGATTCTGGAAAGGTGTAATAATAACAGGGTTGCGTAGTGGGAGATTTTAATTTCCCAAATATTGATTGGTATCTCCCAAGAGCAAGGGGTTTAGCCGGGGTGCAGTTTGTTAGGTGTGTTCAGGAAGGTTTCCTGACACAATATGTAGATAAACCTACAAGAGGAGAGGCTATACTTGATCTAGTATGGGGAATAATGAATAATGAACCTGGTCAGGTCTCTCAATGGGAGCGCATTTTGGAGATAGTGATCACATTTCTATCTCCTTTACCATAGCATTGGAGAGGGATAGGAACAGACAAGCTAGGAAAGCTTTTAATTGGAGTAAGGGGAAATATGAAGCCATTGGGCAGGGACTTGGAAGCATAAATTAGGAACAGATATTCTCAGGGAAATGTACAGAAGAAATGTGGTAAATGTTCAGGGGATATTTGCATGGAGTTCTGCATAGGTACGTTCCAATGAGACAGGGAAAGTATGGTAGGGTACAGGAACCATGGTGTACAAAAGCTGTTGAAAATCTAGTCAAGAAGAAAAGAAAAGCTTACAAAAGGTTCAAAAAACTAGGTAATGATAGAGATCTAGAAGATTGTAAGGCTAGCAGGAAGGAGCCTACAAATGAAATTAGGAGAGCCAGAAGGGGCCATGGGAAGGCCTAGGTGGGCAGGATTAAAGAAAACCCCAAAGCACTCTACAAGTATGTGAAGAGCAAGAGGATAAGATGTGAGAGAATAGGACCAATTAAGTGTGACAGTGGAAAAGTGTGTATGAAACCGGTGGACATAGCAGAGGTACTTAATACTTTGCTTCAGTATTCACTACGGAAAAGGACCTTGGCGATTGTAGGGATGATTTACAGCGGATTGAAAAGCTCGAGCATATAGACATTAAGAAAGAGGATGTGCTGGAGCTTTTGGAAAGCATTAAGTTGGATAAGTCTCTGGGACCGGATGAGATGTACCCTAGGCTACTGTGGGAGGTGAAGGAGGAGATTGCTGAGCCTCTGGCAATGATCTTTGCATCATCAATGGGGACAGGAGAGGTTCCGGAGAATTGGAGGGTGCAGATGTTGTTCAAGGAAGGGAGTAGAGATAGCACGGTAAATTATAGACCGATGAGTCTTACTTCAGTGGCTGGTAAGTTGATGGAAAAGATCCTGAGGCAGCATTTATGAACATTTAGAGAGGCATAACATGATTAGGAATAGTCAGTATGGCTTTGTCAAAGGCAGGTCGTGCCTTACAAGCCTGATTGAATTTTTTGAGGATGTGACTACACATGTTGATGAAGGCAGAGCAGAAGATGTAGTGTAAATGGATTTCAGCAAGGCATTTGATAAGGTAGCCCATACAAGGTTTGTTGAGAAAGTAAGAAGGCATGGGATCTAAGGGGACCTTGCTTTGTGGATCCAAAATTGGCTTGCCCACAGAAGGCAAAGAGTAGACAGGTCATATTCTGCATGGAGGTCGATGACAAGTGATGTGCCTCAGGGATCTGTTCTGGGACCCCTTCGCTTTGTGATTATTATAAGTGACCTGGATGAGGAAGTGGAGGGATGGGTTAGTAAATTTGCTGATGACACAAAGGTTGGAGGTGTTGTTGTGGTTAGTGTGGAGGGCTGTCAGAGGTTACAGCGGGACACTGACAGGATGCAAAACTGGGCTGGGAAGTGGCAGATGAAGTTCAACCCAGTTAAGTGTAAGGTAGTTCATTTTGGTAGGTCAAATATGATGGCAGAATATAGTATTAATGGTAAGACTCATGGCAGTGTGGAGGATCAGAGGGATCTTGGGGACTGAGTCCATAGGACACTCAAAGCTGCTGCGCAGGTTGACTCTGTGGTTAAGAAAGCATACGGTGCATTGACCTTCATCAACCGTGGGACTGAGTTTAAGAGCCGAGAGGTAATGTTACAGCTATATAGCACCCTGGGCAGACCCCACTTGGAGTGCTGTGCTCAGTTCTGGTCACCTCACTACAGGAAGGATGTGGAAACTATAGAAAGGGTGCAGAGAAGATTTACAAGGATGTTGCCTGGATTGGGGAGCATGCCTTATGAGAATAGTTAAGTGAACTTGGCCTTTTCTCCTTGGAGCAGCGGAGGATGAGAGGTGACCTGATAGAGATGTATAAGATGATGAGAGTCATTGATCATGTGGATAGTCAGAGGTTTTTTCTCAGGGTTAAAATGGGCACAGTTTTAAGATGCTTGGAAGTAGGTATAGAGGAGATGTCAGGGGCAAGCTTTTTTATGCAGTGTGGTGAGTGCATGGAATGGGCTGCTGGCGACAGTGGTGGAGGCAGATACAATAGGCTGTTTTAAGTGACTCCCTGAATAGATACGTGGAGCTTAGAAAAAGAGAGGGCCATGGGTAACCCTGGGTAATTTCTAAAGTAAGTACATGTTTGGCACAGCATTGTGGGCCAAAGGGCCTGTATTGTTCTGTAGGTTTTCTATGTTTCTATGACACACCCTCATTCGCTGCTGCCATCAAGAAGGTGGTCCAAGAGCCTCAGGGCTCTCCCCATCAGATTCAGGAAGAGTTTGTACCCCTCAACCATCAGACCCTTGAACAAGAGAGGATAACTTCACTTGTCCCATCATTGAAATGTTGTCACAACCAATGAACTCACTTTCATAAAGCCATCATCTCATGTTCTCGATATTTATTGCCTATTTATTTATATTTCCATTTGCAGAGTTTGTTGTCTTCTACACTCTGACTGAATGCCCTAGTTGGGATGTCTTTCAATGATTTTGTTATAGTCACTATTTGTTAAGTATGCCCATAAGAAAATAAATCTCAGGGTTGTATGTGGCAACATATATGTACTTTGATAATAAAATTTAGAAACATAGATAACCTACTGCACAATACAGGCCCCTCAGCCCATAATGTTGTGCTGAACATTTACTTTGAACTTTAAATAAAAATGGCTAAAGCCAACAAGATAGTTGAAATAGCAGAAGAGAAACTGGAACAACAAACCTCCAATGAAAAGGAACTAATTACCATCTCCTAATATTGCATCAATACACTGCATTCCATTTTAATGGAATCTAAATCATGAAGGAAGCTCACTGTGGAAACATTTAATTCCTTAAAATGGGCCTCATTTGAGTGGCATTAAGACCTCTAAAATTATTTTAACCAATCTCTAACTTAAGTTTAATTATTAAAATAGATGCTTTGATTATGTAAAAGAAAGCCACATTTTCTATTTTCTTACAAAAGAAACATTTGAAGACACCTCGGAGGTCAGTTGGCAGAGAAACAAATCAGAAATACTGATTTTTTTTGACAATCAATTGTGTAATGTCTTTATGAGTGACTACAGAAGCTTTGTGACTGGTTATCAAATATATCTATACTATCCTTTGCCCTTAAGAGTCACATACTTACAGATACCAATTGCAATGTTTCAACAGTAAGCCAACCATCTTCCTCAGGCACGTTAGCCAAATGACAAGTGCCCCTACCGACACCTCCTTATATAACCTCTTGGAAGTGAGCAGGGCATGGGTGGGACTTGATGCTACATCCTGATTGGCTGGATCTGAATCGCCTCTTCAAGCTAACCCATGAGGAATTGGCCTTGTTCTGATTGGTCAATTTTTTAGGCCAAACCGTCTTTAGATATCTGTGGTCCCAAACTGGAGCTATCTCTACACTCTCAGAACCTACATTTAGGCCCCCACAAGCTCCATCTCTAGTGATTCCTTAATAGAGCTTTGACCAGCAGCCAAGCCAGGCATCAGAATTTTGGAGAGGAGGGCACTTCAATCAGGTCCACTGCCCGAGGATAAAAGACAGGAACAGTTTGCAGCAGCATAACAGAGCTTTGACCAATGACCAGTCAGTGCTTGGGATTGATTAGTAAGAACAAACTAAAAGGAGAAAGGGCAAGTGCTAAAGATGAGGTCGCTGATTTACAATCAAAGGCAATGTGTGGTGAGGATAGGGCACTGACAGGGCAAAATTGATGTCAACAGGATAGGTAACAAGCAGACAAAATCAAAAAGGGCGAGTACAGGACTGAAGGTGTTGTATATGGAATAAGACAGATGAATTTGCAGCACAGTTGCAAATCGGCAGGTATGATGTTGTAGGTGTCAATAAATCAAGGCTGAAAGATTATAACTGGGAGCTCCAAGGATAAAGGATACACATCATATCGAAAGGACAGGCAGGAAGGTGGAGGGGGATGTGTTTCTGTTGGTAAAAAATGAAATCAAATCATTAGAAAGAGGTGACATAGGGTCAGAAGGTATTGATTCATTGTGGATAGAGCTAAGGAACTGCAAGGGTAAAAAGACCCCCAAACAGTAGTAAAGATATGCCCTACAAATTACAATGGGAGATAAAAATTCACGCCATTAGGGAAATGTTACAATAGTCAAGGGTGACTTCAATATGCAGTTAGATTGGGAAAATCAGGTTGGTGTTGAATTACAGGAGAGGGAAATTTCTAGAGTGCCTACGAGATAGCTTTTGAGAGCAGCTCATGGTTGAGCCCACTATAGGATCAGCTAGTCTGGATTGGGTATTGTGTAATGAACCTGAATTGATGAGACAGCTTAAGGTAAAAACAAACCCTACAGGGTAAGTGATCATAATATGATCGAACTCACCCTGAAATTTGAGAAGGAGAAGCCAAAGTCAGATGTATCAGTATGGGAATTACAGAGGCAAGAGAGGAGTTGCCAGAGTTGATTGGAAAAGAATGCTGGCAGAGATGACAGCAGAGCAGCAATGGCTAGAATTTCTGGAAGCAGTTCGGAAGGCACAGGATGTATAATCCCAAAGAAGAATTATTAAGGAAAGATGACACAACCCAGGCTAACAAGAGAAGTCAAAGCCAACATGAAAGCCAAAGAGAGGGCATATAATAGAGTAAAAATTAGTGGGAAGTAAGAGGATTGGGAAGCTTTTAAAAATAAACAGAAGGCAACCAAAACATCATTAAGATAAGATGGAATGTGAAAGTAAGCTAGCCAATAATATTAAAGAGGATAACAAAAGTTTCTTCAGATACCTAAAGTGTAAAACAGAGGTGAGAGTGGTTATCAGACCGCTAGAAAACGATGCTGGAGAGGTAGTAATGGGGGACAACAAGTTACCAGACGAACTCAAGTACCTTGCATCAGTCTTCTCTGTGGAAGACACTAGCAGTATGGTGGAAGGTCCAGGTGCTAGGGAGCATGGAGTGTGTGAAGCTACCATAACTAGAGAGAAGGGTCTTGGGAAACTGAAATGTCTGAAGTTAGAAAAAGTCACCTGGACCCCAGAGTTCTGAAAGAGGTGGCTGAAGAGATTGTGGAGGCAATAGTAATGATCTTCAAGAATCACTAGTTTCTGGAATGGTTCCAAAAGACAGGAATATTGCAAATGTCACTCCACTCTTCAAGAAAGGAGAGAAGCAGAAGGAAACTATAGCAATACATACAAAATGCTAAAGGAACTCAGGACAGGCAGCAACTATGGAAAAAAGTACAGTCGACATTTTGGGCCAAAACCCTTGGGAAGACTGGCGAAGAAAAAACCAGAGGAAAAGATTTAAAAGGTGGGGCAAGGAGAGAAACACAAGGTGATAGGTGAAACCTGGAGGGGGAGGGATGAAGTAAAGACCTGGGAAGTTGACTGGTAAAAGAGACAGAAAAAGAAAATACAAAAAACTGAGGTGCAATGGGATCTGGGAGTCCTTATGTAGAATTCCCTAAAGGTTAATTTGCAAGTTGAGCCTGTGGTGAGGAAGGCAAATGCAATGTTAGCATTCACCCATGACTGAATGATGGAGTAGACTCAATGAACCAAATGGCCTAATTCTAATTATGTCTAATTGTCTTATAGTCTATTCATTCTTAGTGCAGAAACTTGAGAACAAGTGGGATCGCTGAACACTGCCTATCATGCTCATGTAGACTAAGGTTTGATGAGGCCAACATCCCTGGCAAGGAAAAGAATGCCTACAAGGGAAAGATTAGGGATTCACTAAAGATGGGAGCATGTGGGGGACCTAAATGTAAATTCTAAGAGGGCAGAGCTTGCTCCAGTCTGGGACCACACATTCTTAAAGAGGGTTCGACCTAGAAAAAAATTGATCAATCAGAACAAGGCCAATTCAAACTAACCAATGAGACATAAGCAATTCAGATCCAGCCAATCAGGTTCAAGCATTACATCTTATCTCTGCCCTGCTCACTTTAGAGGTGGCTTTAGGGGCACTTGTCATTTGACTAACTTGTGCCGGAGAAAAACAGTCAGTTTACCATTGAAACACTGCAATTTATCTGTAAGTATATGAATGTTAAGGCCAAAGGATAGCATGAATAGATGTCGTTGTGAGGTCTGATTTTTCAAACTGGAACAAATGATCTTTCATTTTAAGGTACACAATAAAGGTAGAGCAACAGTTATCACAGCTTTTAAAATCAGTTGTCAAAGATGCGTCAATCATACAACTTTCACCTCTGCACACAATCTCAGTTTTCAGTATCCCACCATCATAGCACCAGATAGTGTTTTTTCCATGGTTTTAAAACATTCTCCACAGGTCAAATAAGAGCTTGTTTTGTAGGCCTATAAATTGCCATTTAAAAAAATTAATTGTAGACCATCCAATACTTTGATTATATGTCAATGTTTGTTTTAATGGTCAAAGAAAATAAAACAACATTTCACGACTGAATGTTCTGTTAATCTGGGAATCATTCAACTAATTTTATTCCTCCATCAGGAAAAGTAGACTTGAAATAAAATGGAAATAAAATTTTACTTTGATAGTTTGCAGCAAAACCTACAGTACATATTTTCCATACGTGATCAAGTCTAGGTTCACTGTAAAAATATAAGTGGCAACTTAATTTAGCCATATTATTCTAAAAATTTGATCAATTTAATAAAACAAAAATAAAGCATGTAGAGGGGGGAAAAACAGGCCATTTTACAAAGATGACAATTATAGTGATAAATAGATCACACTAGAAAATCCTACCAAATATACTAATTGAATTCGGGAACCATTAGTGCTTAATGAGCTGGCTGCGAAGCCCACTGAAAGCTAAACTTACTGCACTCTTATGAGTTCCTACTACCATGTTGAGTTTGGCTCTTCTTTTATTTTAGGCTGTTCTTGTATTTGAGATGTATCTGGTAGAACAGAAACCAAACAATTTAATGAATCACATGAATAAAAATCAATTTGGTTTGATCAGAAAAGATAGAATGATGCAGAAGTGTTATCTTCCTGCACTAACTTCTGACTGAAAAACCTTAATTGGTATCTTTCAGTACTGCAAATCAGATATAACACAAACGGTAACTAAGACCATTTATAATCATAAATATGTGCAACACATGTACTGTGATGCAACAAATGAGAAACAAAATTGGAAACTGAACTACACATTTAAAATATATAGGATAGGAATTCCCTTGAGATTTGAAACAGGCCTGGGAGATAAATAAATCATTTCTCCATTCGTCAAAATTAGCGAAGAAATATTATTATTAGAAAAAATTTAAATAGATACAAGGGAAAATTTAACTGGGAATGCAAATGAGTATAATTTATAGATACGAAGCCAAATCACAGAGTCATTACAACCTGTTTCAAATCAATGAAATATGAAACGGAACATCAAGTACAACTGTATCACAGCTACATATTCATGGTAAAGTTGTGTCACAGTTAATTTCAGTTCAATGCATAACATTTGTTTTGATTGAGAAACAAGCCCTTAAAACCTTCAATAATACTTGTATCTTCTGTAGTTGATGTTAAAGAACTTGAAGTGACTCTGGAAAGTAATTTTTAATTTAAATCACTGAAATAAATGGTATATTTACCTTGTGCTGTAGGTGGTGCAGTTGGTAGCACAAGTGTTGGAGGGGGTACCAGTGAGGCAGTTGGTAAAATGGATGCAGGTGCTGCTGCTCCAGGTGACACTGCTGGAGTTTCTACTACAGTTTGCTCAGCTAGCTCTAAACAACAAAGAAAGCAGCAAAATCACTTCACTGGTCATTCAGGTACAAAATCTACATTCACTTGCAAAAGTATGTTATATCAAATATGCAAAGTAATCTCATTCGTGATTTGTTCTCACTTACGATTATTAATCAGGAGTCCTGGAAAAGGCCTGTAAGCAGAAGGGAAAAGTATTTTGTTAATGATATGCAAAACACCTGAGGTATTTAATTACCTCAAGATTTAAATTATTCTGCATGTTAAAGCCTCAAGGAGAGTCTAGTCCTGGTCCCAAATCAATGTTAAAGCCACTAAGTGTAGCCTTGCTTGATTTGTTTTTTTTGGGGGGGGGGGAGGGGGCAGGGTAAGGAAGGGAGAAGGGAATGTCTGCGAAGGAAACATTCTGTATCTTATCCATAAATATAAACCAAAATCACAATTTGCACCCTACTCTTAGGTGGTACACACATTGATGTACTTTTGGTCATCGTCATACTGCCCTTTCATCACTACTGTCAATTGCCAACATTATTCCCTTTGCTATTTACCCGCTGCAAGCATGGCACAGACATTTTACATTTGACATATTTTTGTTTAGATATTCCAGCAAAAAGCCTGAATTACCTTATAACTGTAAATTTGATGAAGTTTGCAGACTCCAAGATCTTTTTCATGCCACTTATTTCAAGATAACTGGGTGCTTTAAATGGAACTCCTGGAGGCATACCATCAACTATTACGCAACCAGGGTTTGTGGTTATTTTTCTGTAAGGGACCTTTACTGGAAAATTCATTCCAATTGCTTCACCTATAATAAAGATTACTTTTAAATGTCAGTTTTATGTATTTTTTAAAAAAGCAGCATCTAATCTAATTATGATGTAAGCAATGATACCAACTTTTAAACATTTATATCAAAACATTACCAAATTTCTTGCTGAACAGGTCATTTACTTGTTCTCTCAGTTGTCTAGCCTTTTCCACCTTGGACACTTTTTCATTTTCACCTTCTGAAAGAAAAACATTCTCATTCAGCTTTGGTCTCATTCTTCAAATACAGAGACAGAATAACCAAATCCCTGCCACTTCATTCTTCACCTTAAATACATCTTCTACATTCAGCAAGATCTTGCCCATGATTTCCAGGTATGCTTTTCTGATGAACTTCTCTTTCACAATCAGAACTGTCCTCCTCACCGTTGTCTGTGTAATCTTGTGGTGAAATAGCCCCCTCCCCAATGGAATTCTGAGCTACAAGTTTTTGTCCATCTTACCCACTATATCTTCACCCCTCCAACATCCCCTATGGAGATGCACTTCAAATGAAAAGATTACTTCCCCTACTACACAGAGCATCTCGATCAATTAATCAATTAAAACTGACAGTAAATTTCATCATAAAAATTTGCATTTTAACATTCACTGGAATATTACAATCTTTAGGATTTTCTTTAAACCCAGACATAATCTGTTAATGTCTGCTTAGGGTTCACACATGCAGAAACACTTGTCCTATCTGTTAACTAAAATTAGGATTGGAAAAACAGAAATTGAACACATTTATGATAATGTACTGAATGTAAGAGAACATAGAACAGTACAGCAAAGGAACGTGACATTCAGCCCACAAGGTTGTGCCGAACCAACTAAAAATCAAATCAAAAACAGCCTAACACTAACCCCTCCTACCTACACCATCCAAATGCCTATCCAAACATCTCTTAGTAGCTGCTAATGTATGTGCTTCTACCACCACAGCAGGCACCGTATTCCAGATTACAGATTTCAACCCTGGGAAACAGAGTCGACAGGGAGTACCTATGCCTCTCATAGTCTTGTAAACCTATTATCAGATCTCCCCTCAGGCTCTGGCGCTATCCCAAGCTTATCCAGACTCTCGTGATAACACATGCCCACTAAACTAGGCAGCATCCTGGTAAACCTCTTCTGCACCCTCAACATCCTTCCTATAGTGGGACAACCAGAACTGTAAGCAATACTCCAGATTTGGCCTCACCAGAGATTTATGAAGTTGCAACATAGCCTCAGCTAACTAAACCAACCATTCCATTAGCCTTCTCAACCACCTTATCAGCTTGTGTATCCACTTTCAAGGAGCTATGAACTTGGACTCCAAGATATTCTGCTCAGCAACACTGTTAAGAATCTTTCCCTTAACAATTTTTCCTACCAAGTTGCAACACCTCATTTATCTAAGTTAAACTCCATCTGCCATTTCTCTGCCTATATCTGTAACTGATCTATATCATGCTGTATTCTTTGCCAGTCTCCTACACTTATCCACAACTCCATCAATTTTGGTATCATCCACAAATTTACTAACCCACCCAACTAAATTTTCATACAGGTATTTATATACGATACAAAACAGCAGAGGTCCCAGCACAGATCCCTGTGGAACACTACGAATTATAGACCTCCAGCTCAAATAAATCCCTTCAAGCACTATCCTCAGTCTTCTACATGCAAGCCAATTCTGAATCCAATCAGCCAAAATGCCGCACATCCCATGCTTCTTAACCTTCTGGATTAGCCTCCCATGACAGACTTCAACAAAAGACTTACTAAAATCCATACAGACAGCATCCACTGCCCTACCTTCATCAATGTCTTTCAAAACCTGTTTATGTCATGACCTGCCATGCACAAAGATATCTAATTAAGCCATGGATTTCCAAATGCTCATATATCCTATCTCTTAAGAATTTTCTCCAGCAATTTCCCTACAACTGACGTGAGACTCACTGTTCTCTAGTCCCCAGGGTTTTCTCGTTTCCTTCTTAAATAGAGGTACAACATTAGCCACTTGCCAATCCTCCAGGACCTCGCCTGTGGCTAGAGAGGACAGGAAGATATTGGTCAAGGGCCCAGCAATCTTGTCTCTTGCCTGCTTCCATAACCTGGGCTAAATCCCATCAGGCCCTGGAGACTTAACCACCTTAATACTCATTACAAGGCACAACATTTTCTCCTATTTGACCTCAAAACACCCCAACATATTTATACACTCAGCACTGATGTCCTGGTCCTCAATATCCTTTTCCTTGGTAAATACTGAAGCAAAGTACTCATTAAATACCTCACTCACATTCTCCGCGTCCAAGCAAATGTTCCCCCCTTTTCCTTGCCTAGTGCCACCCTCTCCCCAGTTATCCTCTTGCTCTTGATGTATGTGTAGAACGCCTTGGAATTCACCTTAATCCTACTTGCCAAGGAATTTTCATGGCCACTCCTGGCTTTCCTAATTCCCTTTAGCTCTTTTCTGGCTTCATTATAATCCTCATGAGCTTCATTTGATCTTAACTTCTGAAGTTTTACATAATTTTCCTCTTTCTTCTTGACTAAATTTATCACCTCTCTAGACATCCAAGATTCTCTTATCTATCCATCCCCATCCTTCCTTCTAACAGTAACATACCTTTCCTGTGCTCTCAGTATTTGATCTTTAAACACCCTGCACATGTCTCATGTGGACTTGCCAGAGAAAAGGTGTTCTCAATTAACGTTTCTTAGTTCCTCCTAATGCCCTTGTAATTTGCCCAACTTCAATTTAAAATTCTTATCTCTAGCTATCCTGAAAGTTAAGGATTTGTGGTCACTGTTCATTCACTGAAAGGTCAGTCACCTAGCCCAATACCAGGTCCAGTACAGTCCCTCACATATTGATTTAAGAAACCTTCCTGGATATACTTAACAAATTCTGCTCCATCTAAACCCCTTGCACTAAGAAGGTGCCAGTTTATATTAGAGAAGTTGAAATTCCCCATGTCAACAACCTATTATTTTTACACATTTCCTTAATCTGATTACATATCTGTTCCTCAATGTCCCAGTAGCTATTAATGGATCTGTAGTACAATCCCATCAGTGTGATTGAAGCCTTCCTATTCCAGAGTTCAACCTAAATGGACTCAGTGTCTGACCCTCCATTATGTCTCCCGAGTGCAGCTACGACGCTGTCCGATTCATCATGCAACTCCCCCCACCTTTTACCTCTTCCTCTATCTTTTCTAAAACTTTGAACACTTGGCACATTAATTACCTATTCTTGCCCCTCACTCAACCAAACTTGCAGTAATGGCCCCAACATCATAGTTCCATGTACTGATTCATCACCCTTACCCATATTACTCCTAGCATCAAAATATATACACTTCAAACTATCTGACACAACTTACCTGTTATTTTGATTTTGCCTTTCAGTACTTCCCCTGACACCTACCTTCTGTTCTGATCCTTTCCTTACTGAGGATCTTCCCAGTCCCCTGCAAAACTAGTTTAAACTCTCCAAAGTATCTTCTGCAAACCTTCCGGCCAGAATATTGGTTCCCGTCCGGTTCAGTTCTAACCAGTCCTTCTTGTACAGGTCACCCCTGCCCCAGAACAGGTTCCAATTATCCAAAAACTTGAAATCCTGTCCCCTGCATCATCTCCTCAGCTACTCTTTCATCCGTGCTATCACCCCATTCCTACCTGCATTAGCCTGTGGCACAGGGAGTAATCTGGAGATTACAACCTCAGAGGTCCTTCTCTTCAGCCTCTTCCCTAACTCTATATACTGCGTAAGACCTCTTCCCCTTATCTGCCTATGGCATTGGTGCCAATATGCATCATAACCTCTGGCTGTCCCCCTTACCCCTTGAGAATATCCTGCAGCTACTCTGATACATCCCAGACCCTAGCACCCAAAAGGCAACATACCATCCTTTCTTTTGCAGCCACAGAATTTCCTTTCTGTCCCCCTAACTAAGACATGGTCTGACTTTACCTTTTCCTGTTGAGCCTCAGAGCTGGCCACAGTGCCACCAGCCTGGCTGCTGCTGCCATGACTGAAAGATTATCTCCCCACCCCCAACAGTATCAGAACAGGTTTACTTGTTGCTGAGAGAAATGGCCACAAGGGAAGCTTGCACAGACTTCTTAATCCCCTTACCTCACCTGGTGGTCACCCATCTACTGTCCAAAGCCTGTACGCTGGGTGTGACCACCTCTTCAAAATTCTCATCTTTAACATCTTCAGCCTCCCGAATGATCCAAATACATCCAACTCCAGCTCCAACAACTGAAGTTAGATGCACTTCCCACAGATATAGTCATCAGAGAAACTGTTAAGTATCCTGAATTCCCACATCTGACAGGCAGAGCATTCCATCCTGAAAAAAGGCTTACCTCTCCTTAACTATGCCTCCGCCTGTTCACACCAAAGCCTGTTAATGGCAATGACCGCTCTGCTTAAGCCTACCTTCCCTTTATTTATAGCTGAATTTAAGCTTCTTCCCACACCTGCGCAGCCCAGGAAGACGGACCTTTCCCCTAACTTCTGTAGGGCTCTGACAATCATACCCACTGCACCTGGGCTGCCAAAAAAAGTCCATATTTTCTCCGAGTCTACTCTTTTTATATTCTTATATCCTTCTTATAACGAGACAGAAGAAATTCCACAGCTAACTGTACAGTCCTTTAAACAAAAATGTGTCCTACCAGGGACTGTAACTTGAATGATGTTAAGGTCTTCAACACCTGCTGCAGTCGGTAGCCCACCAGCTCGATTTGCTAAACCTGCATCATGAGAAATTTCAAGAGTCTATTTCACCATCTGATCTTCGATTTAAAAATAAAAATAAAATACGCAAAGAATTAAAATATAAAATATCCTTATTAGGAAAATTGAACCTTTTGTGGCATAATCCTCCAGCACATGAGTTGGAGCCAAAATATGCATCACTATCTACCAGGTTATTTTACCCACCGCAATAGTAGCGAGCCAAATGTTTTCCCAATAAGTACAATTATGGGATTCAAAAGTTAATCAGCTGTTACAAGTTTTAATTTTGCATTATATTTAAATTAATATGTCCTCTGTAGTAACTGACTTATTTTTAAAAAGACTAGTTGTAAGTGTACAGTACATCAGGTCAATAGGCTAGTGTAATTCCAGTACTGTATTTTAACTTATCTCAGTGCCTTGCACAACCGGAAATGCTATTTCCCCCCAAAAAAATGTTGATGTTAATAATTGAATCATGGTGAGTTTTTCTTTTTCTTTGACTGGAAGGCAAATACTGGTCTTCCCCAAGATCACTGCTTCTATTTTAATCTATATTAATAACCTAGCATGTATTATGCAAGCCACAACTTCTGAATTTGCAGATGACAAAGCCTGGCAACACTGCGAGCAGCAAGAGAAACTGATAAACTGGAATGCGCTGCTTGGTATGGTGGTAGAGGCTTTTAAGAGACTTTTGGATAGGCACATAGACATAAGGAAGATAGAGGAATAAGGACATTGTGAAGGTAGGAGGAATTAGTGTTTGGATGTTTTTGATTTGCTTTTAACTGGCTCAGCACAGCCTTATGGGTCAAATGACCTGTTCCTGTGCTATGCTGTTCTTTACATTCTAAACTGATTAGAATTACTAAGCTGATCTGGTAGGAAGGCAGCACAGACAAGGTGGAATGTGCTGTAACCTTTCTATGATTTACTTTAATAGAAACTATTAGCTGCTGAAACCTACTGAATATATCACACTCTCCAAGCCTATATTCACAACCACACATCCTGCATTGCAAATTGTAGATGTTTTTGAGAAATGAATAAAATAAGTAAAATAGCAGGAAAAAAATACTTCATATTAAAAAGACATTTCACGCTCAATATATGGTGGAGATAGAGGTAAGGTTTACCTGCAACAGTTGGAGCCAAAGTAGCAGGCACTGCCTTTTTCACTTCAGGTATTTTCTCCTCAGACGATGTTTGCGACCTTGCTGTTTAGAGAGAAACACACGGCTCAAGAAAAGTTACAAGTGACTGATAATAAAAGTTCCTCTAGCAGAACAGTCTCCATTAGGATTAACAGTAAAATTTATATTCTATTACATGACATTTAAAGTTAGTTAAATGTGGTGGAGCCTTGACTGAACAAAATCTGAATGCTTGGAAAAACTTAATGTAGTACTGAAGTCTAGCCTCTCCTACATACCAGATGTACTAAAATATACAAGTTAATAGTTTACTCACTCAGGGGCCGTTTGGAGGCTTCCTGTAATGCAGTCTGAAACATATCGGGTCTATTGAGAAAAAAATGTAAGACAGCTTTTAAGGTAAAATTACACATCAGAATTTGCCTTAACATCAACTATCAAGTAACAAGACCAGAGCCATCAGCAACAAAAGACTCGGTAGATGTTTAAACATGCTCCATCCAGGGCCTCTGTATGATAATCAATCTTGCTTCTCTCAAAAGGTCTTCTAGTTCATAAACATCTCAGCTTTCCTACCCAAAAACACTAAAATCGTATCACAAATCTCAATTTCCCTTTTCCAAGAATAATTTGTCCTTTTAACTGATGCCAAGTTACCTGGAAGACATAATCATTGCTGTTCAAAGTGAAAAATTGTACAGTTTAAAGTTATCTTAATCCAATTTTATGGCCGAACTAGGTAATCTTATTGAGGAACTCAGCAAGTCAGGCAGCATCTATGAAGAGGAACAAACAGTTGAAGTTTCGAGCCAAGACCCTTCAGAAGGCTGCCTGACTTATTGGATTCCTACAGCATTGTGTGCGTGTGTTGCCGAAGATTTCCAGCATCTGCAGAATCTCGTGTTTATTAACAATGTGCTTAGTCTTTCATACCTACATTTACCCATTAATCTCCTCTCCCTCAACTATCAACTTTTGTTCACTGTCATGATCCTCAGGGACTAAACATTCATTTTAGCAAGGGCATTTAAATATAGGTAGATTGGGTCACTGCCCAGAACGATTTACCTTCACCATTATGATGTAACATTTGACTATAATTTCTTCCAATTAACTATCCCCTCACTCATAAGAGTGTAAATTTTTCCAATTAGTTACAGTGGTATGCAAAGGTTTGGGCAACCCTGGTCAAAATTTCTGTTACTGTGAATAGCTAAGCAATTAAAAGATGACCTGATGTCCAAAAGGCATAAAGTTAAAGATGACACGTTTCTTTAATATTTTAAGCAAGATTACTTTTTTTTATTTCCACCTTTTACAGTTTCAAAATAACAAGAAAGAAAAGGGCCCGAAGCAAAAGTTTGGGCACCCTGCATGGTCAGTACTCAGTAACACCCCCTTTGGCAAGTATCACAGCTTGTAAATGCTTTCTGTAGCCAGCTAAGAGTCTTTAAATTCTTGTTTGGGGGATTTTCACCCATTTTTCTTTGCAAAAGGCTTCTAGTTCTGTGAGATTCTTAGGCTATCTTGCATGCACTGCTCTTTTGAGGTCTACCCACAGATTTTCAATTATGTTTAGGTTGGGGGACTGTGAGGGCCATGGCAAAACCTTCAGCTTGCCCCTCTTGAGGTAGTCCATTGTGGATTTTGAGGTGAGTTTAGGATCATTATCCTGTTCAAGAAGCCATCCTCTTTTCATCTTCAGCTTTTTTTTTTTACAGATGGTATGATGTTTGCTTCCAGAATTTGCTGGTATTTAATTGAATTCATTCTTCCCTCGACCAGTGAAATGTTCCCGTGCCACTGGCTGCAACACAAGCCCAAAGCATGATCGATCCACCCCCGTGCTTAACATTTTAATTTTCCGAGTGCTTGGCAGCTGCTTAGAGGAGCCCATGGCTGCTGATTGTTGGGACAAGGTTTGAGGAGTCAGGGTATTTATAAAGCTTTTAAATTTGCATCACCTGGCCTTTCCTAACAATGATTGTGAACAAGCCAGAGCCCTAACAAGCTAATTAAGATCTGAGAGCTCAAATCTCTTGGGGTGCCCAAACTTTTGCATGGTGCTCCTTTCCTTTTTTTTCCACTCTAAAATTGTACAAAACAAAAATAATACACTAATCTTGCCTAAAATGTTGAAAAGAATGTTTTATCTTTAACTTTATAACTTTTGAAGATCAGTTCATCTTCTATTCACTTAAATATTCACAGTAACAGAAATTTTGACCGGGGTGCCCAAACTTTTGCATGCCACTGTACACAGCCTGCTGAAACCCTTCTAAAGGTTTGGAAGGCAGAAATATGATCAAGGTCAGATACTGATCTAAGGGACTGAATGGATACACTCCATATCCAGCCCGCTAACCTTTTATTAGATATGCCCGTCCTGAATGGAAAAGTGAAGATTAATAGTTAGTGTTTCATTTTAATTTGTTAAATGAATTTTTAAATTGTGTTATAAAAAGTTTACATGTTGGGGATTATCAGAGGTATAGAAATATTTCAAAAGGCAAGATATTAGAAGGTCATCAGGGCAGTCCCGGGATCTGTCTGCTAAAGCTTCCTTATGGCTTTACTGAATTCTTGCTTTTGTGGGATAAAAACAGCAGCACAGACTCGAGCTTAATTCATGTTGTGGGGCAACAGAAGTGCAGATGTGATGGTCGCACAGAACCAAGCCAAGTCAACCACAATCCAGTCCAATCATTTTTTACCTCCGCCATGTAGTGGAAAATTTATTTTTCATTTTGGTTACAACACTGCAGGACATTCAGCCTAGCAAGTCTTTGCTACTCTTGGAATAAACCAAATTCCCCATTTGTTTTCCCTGCAACCTATTTTTCTTACAAATACCAGGATTGCTTCCAACCATGTAGGGATGAAAAAAACAAATTGACATGTTTAACAGAAATCTGACAAGTAGTACGTTGCCACAGTGCTACAGAATTTTGCATTTTTAAGAACTAATTTTGAATTGTACTGTAGAATAAAAACAGGCTGCCATAGTTATATCAGTCTTATGAAGTAACTCAATCTGACCTCACTTGGAAGTATTTATTATGAGACATTTTATTTCAAATCAATTTGTAAAATAGTAAATGCAAGCTTACTTTTTAATTATAAATTTGATCTTTGCCTTTGCTCGGAGTATCTTTTCCAATCTAGGAATTCCAAAGGTTGATGGCCTTCTAAAAGGCACACCATCTGGCAAACCTTCAATATAGAAATCCTCAGGATGTGATTCAAACAGTGCATAAGGCACTCTCACTGGCTCTGAAACCCCCAATGCTTCACCTGCAAGAGAAGAACATATTACTAGAAGGATTTGGCAGCATATTTAGCAAAAGGAAGACTTCGTAGATAACAGCTTAAAAAAGTTAAATGCTGGTAATACACTCCGGATACATTGATAGAGAAAAACAGAAGTGTTTTATCTCATTGTCCATTTGTCAGAATTGGGAAAAGGCAGAAAACACTTCGGCGCAGAGACACAGAAATATCTGAGAACAGGTAAAAGGCAAATGAAAGATTGTGCAGAGTAAAATAAAAGTGTTAACAGATGCACGTGAAGTCTGCCGTAAGTCCCATATGGTGTGGAATTTTCTGTTAGAAATATAAATTGGCTGTTCTGGGAAGGGGCCAGTCATCTCTAGACAATCCACAATTCCTTAAGAGAACGATCTAGCCATGATACTTCACTGTTACAATGTGGCCCCAACAGAAGTACATGGAGCACACAGGACCCAGGCCAGAGTGCAGGGGCCAGGCAAACCATGTCAAACTTGGGCAGATTCTCTGAGCCAGAATCCAAATCCAGATCTATATCCAGCTCAGTTTGCAGGAACCAATCACCATCAAATCCTGCTGGAGGGAGGAGAGAGAGCAGCGCGCCGCACGTGCGCAGCCCTCCGGTGAAAAATGATATCGTATCCGTTAAATAGGGGCTGTGGACAATTCTGATTTGATGGAGATAGACATGAAAGCACAGAGGAACATCTGGAGAAATTTCTGAAACGCAAGTTCGCTGCTGTTGTTACTGTGCGGTCGGGAATCTTCCGGAGGGAAGGCCTCAAAATCCCCGGCTTTGCCTGCTACTGGTGACCGAGGCTGAGGTCGAATTGTTTGGACAGAGATGGTGCTCAGTACTCGGTGTCGGAGAGCTGATCAGAGGCTCGAAGTTTTCCGATGACTCAGATTTGGACTGTGGTCGGGCATGGCAGGGAGAGTTTTTCTTCCTTCTCCTGTCTGCGTGAGATGTGGGACATTTGAGAGACTTTGAACTTTTTACTGTGCTCATGGACTTCTTCATCAAGTTATGGTATTGTTGCACTGTTGTAACTATATGTTATAATTATGTGGTTTTGTTAGTTTTTTCAGTCTCGGCCTGTCCTGTGTTTTGTGATATCACACCGGAGGAAATAATGTATCATTTCTTAATGCATGCATTACTAAATGACAATAAAAGAGGACTGCGTGTCTTCATAATCTAATCTAATCTATTTTTCTCTTTCACTTATTCCATTTTATTCAGTGACACAATGTCACAAGGTTATTTGGTTTATGCTTCTACAATCTTCTATTACACCCTTTGTTGTCACCCTTTCCAAAAGCTTTCTCTTCTTGTTGAAATAGTCTTGAAAACACTAAATAACAGACTTAACCAAAATAATGAGATGAATTAAGAAAATAAGTGAATAAGAGCTAAAAATGATAGAATGTCAATATCAAATTACTGAACATGCTGATGAATCCATTATAATATAACCTGTATAAATAACTTGAAGGTGAGGTGCTGTTTCACATCTACATTAACTTTCAATGGAACTGTGTCCTAGGCCAACGACTGAGAACTCAGAGATACAAAGCACAGAATTACAGTAGCAATGATTTGAAGTTTGCAAATTGAATGAAAGATGCCCAAAAAAATCAATTTTCAAACCTGGTTTAATTTAGTTTTGCCATGTATTATAGATCATCATACAAATTACAAGTACCACAAGTAAAATGATGTTTTACCTTCGTGAGGATGTTAGACAGAACGGTAGGAAGAGAGAAAATAAAAGTGGCAATGTGCATCTCTAGCTATTGCAAGAAAAGATCCTGTGGGTATTGGAGTTGAGGTTGGCTGAATCTTTTTTACAAACTGAACTAGGGTGTTCCAAAGGGAAATAACATTCCTAAATGCTGAAAGGATCAAAAGAGGAATGATGTGTCTAATTGTCACACTATTCATTCATTCACGGCTTGGCTTCGCGAACGAAGATTTAGGAAGGGGGCTGCCCACATCTGACGCAGGCTCGCTGGCGGCTGGCGAGGCCAATACGGGACAGGCAGGTCCGACCACAGCGGCTGCAAGGGAAATTCTGTTCTGGGTTTGGTGCTGCTGTGTCACTGTTCTTCATCCTTCTCCTTTTGTCCTCAATGCCAGCCTTGCGTGTGTTCTCGAAGGAGGAAACAGACTGGTGAATGGCGTGTCGCCAGGCCTCGCGATCGGAGTCTAGATTAGACCACTGGCGATGGTCAATGTAACAGCCACCAAGGGATTTTTTCAGAGTCCTTGTACCTCTTCTTCAGTGCCCCTCTGTCACGGTGGCCAGTGGAGAGTTTGCCATACTGCACAATCTTGGGCAGGCAATGATCCTCCATCCTGGAGACCTGCCCTGCCCTGCCCAGCGCAGCTGCGTCTTCAACAGCATGACCTCGATGCTGGTGACCTCCGCCTGTTCGAGGACTTTGATGCTGGTGACGAAGTCACTCCAGTGGATGTTGAGGATGGTCCGGAGGCAGCGCTGGTGGAAACACTCAAGGAGCCGTAGGTGGTGACGGTAGGTAACCCACGACTCGGAGCCGTACAGGAGGGTGGTCAGTACAACGGCTCTGTACACGCTGATCTTTGTGCCTTTCTTCAAATGCTTGTTGTTCCAGACTCTTTTCTACAGCCTGCCGAATGCGCTGTTTGCCTTTGCCAGTCTGTTGTCAATCTCGTCATCTGACGAGATGGTGCACCCCAGGTAGCAGAACTGGTGGATTGTCTTCAGCTCTACTTCACCGATGGTGATGCGGGGAGGGTGGTAATCTTCCTGAGGTACGGGCTGTATTGTCACAGTATACTGTTAATGCAAGCAGCTTTAACAGCCCAAACTATTTGTCTAATAATCAACAAACAATAGTTTCTGTGAATCATGCTAGTTTTTAAACATTGCACAGTTTTCCATCAAGATAAATGCTTAGAATATTGTTAACTTTTATGGTTATAATTAGGGCATTGTATTTTCCAAAGTCAATTTCCTTTCAGCAAACAATTACTTACCACATTTTTCATTGAAAAGCGCCTCTACTTGTTGTTTCAACTCGGTAATTTTGGCATTCCACTGTTCTATAAAGAAAGCAGCAAATTCATTACATCTTTAGACTCTACAAATATATACCTCCACATGTAAGTACAGTGGATTCCAATAAATAAGTAGAAACTCAAACTCAGTGTGTACACAATGTCTTACTTGGGAGTGAAGCATAGACCTTTAGCCAGTTCCTGAACAACTAATGTACATAACTTATGTTTCAGACATATTGACTATGTTATTTGACTTTTAATCTTAGTTCCAGATGTTAAGATTTGTAGACATAAAGCTGTAACCCTGAAGTCTTCATAATTTTTAACATTTGTAAAATGTAATGTGAAATCCCAGAGTGTTTTGCTGGTTTGGATGGAGGCTTATAGGAAGCTGTGTGTGTTTTATGACAGGAAATGTGTGTTTTAAGGCAGGGGTTTGACAACAAAGGTAAACAGGACACAGCTTCTAAAGAACAAATGTCAGATGCAGGTAATGGAGGAATGGTATGGAATGGAATTAATTACTGTTCTCTGTAAAAAGTGTAAAAGTGGTTTGTTTGAACCTATAAGATGGAAGATATTTCCTGATGATAACTTGTTGGGAGATAGATCTTCCCTTGCAAGTAAAGTAATAATAAAATTGCTATAATTTTGCCATTCCAAATTTGTTGTAGTTTGTTATTATATATTAGAAGACCTAGCTGAATGGTACACAGCAGAATTTGGGAGTTCCACCAAGATTCGCTTGTCTGGGTACGACAGTAACACAGGGAATTCCGAGGATAGAACTGCCTAGGGGAGTAGCAGAAGTTTCTTTTGCTTCTGTGGATTTTTTAGCCTTGGCAGTTAGACTTCAGTTTTGTCTTACTTTCGCCCTTTACACTGCAATCAATGCTATGGTCTTGAGTGAATCAGTTCGTCTCATCGTGATTCCGACACATTTAACATGATGACAGTAACTGAGTAAGATAAGAGGTGAACACTTTATATTGACCCAATGTTTGGGACATGTGAAAGAGATGCAGACAAACGTATTGGATGGTTCAGTGTTGGGGACATAGAAGCTTAGAAATCTGTAACACATTACAGGCCCTTTGTTGTGCCGACCATGTAACCTACTCTAGAGGGCTATGCAGTAGGGAAATTCTAGTTTTCCAAGTTCAATGTACCTATTTAGTAGTCTCTTGAAAGACCCTATTGTATCAGTCTCTACCATCTTCACTGGCATTCCATGCACCCACCACTCATTGTGTGAAAAGTTTACCTCTGACATCCCCCTTGTCCTACTTCCAAGCACCTTATAACTATGCTCCCTCGTGTTAGCCACTCCAGCCCTGGGAAAAAATTTCTGGTTCTCCACAAACTTCTAATCATCTTGTATAGCTTCATCAGGTCACCTCTCATACTACTTTGTTCCAAGGAAAAAAAGCCAAGTTCATCCAACCTATTCTCATAAGGCATGCTTTCTAATCCAGGCAACATCCAAAAAAATATTCTCTACACTCTCTCAATAGTATCCACATCCTTCCTGTAATGAGGCGACCAGAACTAAACACAGTTCAGTGGGGCCTAAGGTCCTATATAGCTGTAACATTACTTCACAGCTCTTGAACTCAATCCCACAGCTGATCAAGGCCAACACACCTCACGCCTCCTTAACGACACTGTCAACCTGTGCAGCAGCTCTGACTGTCCTATAGACATGGTCGCCAAGATCTCGCTGATCCTCCACACTGCCAAGAATCTTACTATAAATATTATATTCTGTCTTCAAATTTGACTTAAATGAACCATTTCACACTTACCTGGGTTGAACTCCATCTGCCACTTCTCCACCCAGTTCTGCATCCTATCAATATCCCACTGTAACCTCTGACAATGCTCCAGACTTCCACAACACTCCCAACTTTTGTGTCATCAGCAAACTTACTAACCCATCCTTCCACTTCCTCATCAGGATCATTTATAAAAATCACAAAGAGGAGGGGTCCCAGAACGGATTCCTGCAGAACATCACTGGTCACGGCCTACCACGCAGAATACAAATCATCTACAACCACCTTTTGCCTTCAGTGGGCAAACCAATTCTGGATCCACTAATCAAGATTTTCTTGGATCCCATGCCTCATTATTTTCTGAGTTAGCCTCACATGGGGAACCTTATCAAATGCCTTACTGAAATCCATATACACTACATTCACTGCTCTACCTACATCAATGTGTTTCATTACATCCTCAAATAATTCAATCAGGTTCATAAGGCATTACCCGCCCTTGACAAAGTCATGCTGACTATCCCGAATCAGGTTATGTCTCTCCAAATGTTCATAAATCCAGCCTCTCAGGATCTTCTCCAACAACTTGCCCACCACTGAAGTAAAACTCACTAATCTACAATTCCCCTGTGGTATCTCAACTCCCTTCTTGAACAAGGCAATATTCTTTGCAACCTTCCAATCCTCTGGTACTTCTCACATCCCTATTGATGATGTAAAGATCATCACCAGAGGCTCTGCAATCGCCTCGCTCACTTCCCACAGAAGCCTGGGGTATATCTTGTCCAGTCCCAGCAACTTATCTAACTTAATACCTTTCAAAAACTCCAATACATCTTCTTACTTAATGTCTATACACTCACGTGCTTCAGTCCACTGTAAGTCATCTCCACAATTGCCAAGGTCTTTTTCACTGATGAATACTGAAGCAAAGTATTCATTAAGTACCTCCACGATCTTCTAAGGCTCCATGCATGCTTCCACTCTGGCTCCTGATTGGTCCTATTCTCACACAGCTCATTCTCTCGCTCTTCATCTATCTGTAGAATGCCTTGGGGTTTTCCTTAATCCTGCCTGCCAAGGCATTCTCATGGCCCCTTCCAGCTCTCCAAATTTCATTCTTGAGCTCCTTCCAGGCACCCTTGTAATTTTCTAGAGCTCCGACAGTACCTAGTTTCTCAAACCTTTCATAAGCTTTTCTTCTCTTCTTAACTAGATTTTCTACATCCTTTGTACATATGGTTCCTTTAACCCTACCATTCTTTCCCTGCCTCAATGGAACGTACCCACAAGGAATGCCATGCAAATGTTCCCTGAGCATTTGCACATTTCTACTGTGCATTTCCCCGAGAACATCTACTCCCAATTTGTGTTTCCAAGTTCCTGCCTATTAGCATATTTCTCCCTACCCCAATTAAATGTTTTCCCAAATTGTCTGCTCCTATCCCTCTCCAGTGCTATGCTAAAGGAGATAGAATTGTGATCACTGCCCTAAAATGCTCTCCCACCAAGAGACCTGACACCTGATCAGGTTCATTTCCCAATACCAGATCATGTACAGCCTCCCCTCTAGTTGGCTTATGCATCAGGAAACCTTCCTGAACACACCTAACAAACTCCACCTCATCCAAACTCCTTGCTCTAAGGGGATGCCAGTCGATATTAGGAAAGTTAAAATCATCCATCACAACAATCCTATTATTATTGCACCATTCCAGAATCTGCCTCCCCATCTGCTCCTGATGTCTGTTACTTTTGGGGGGGGGGGGGGGTCTATAATAAAACACCCAGTAGAGTTAATGCCCCTTTCCTGTTTCTGACTTCCACCCACAATGACTCGGTAGACAATCCCTCCATGACTTCCTCCTTTTCTGCAGCCGTGATACTATCCCTGATTAGCAATGCCACTTCCCCACCCTGTCCTCTTTCAAACATCTAAAGCCCAGCACATTCAGCAAACATTCCTGCCCAAGTTACTGAAGTCTCTGTAATGGCTACAACATCATTGTTCCACATATTCATCCACGCTCTTAAGTTCATCCGCCTTGTTTATGATACTCCTTTCATTAAAATAGACGCATCCCAAGCCATCTAACTGAGTGCTTCTTTGCTATATCATCTGCCTATACTTCCTCAAACCCCCTACAAGCTGTCACTACTTGAGCGTCAACTGCACCATCCTCTGTCTCTGCACTTCGGTTCCCATCCCCTTGCAAATCTAGTTTAAACCCTCCCTCCCAGGATATTGGTTCCCCTCCAGTTCAGGTGCAACCCGTCCCACTTTGTACAGGTCAACCCTTCCCCAGAAAAGATTCCAATGATCCAAGAACTTAAAATCCTGCCCTTTGCACCATCTCCTCAGCCACTCATTCACCTGCGCTATCTTCCTGTTCTGGACTTCACTAGCTCGTGGCACTGGGAGTAATCTGGAGATTACCACCTTGGACATCCTACTCTTCAGCCTCTTTCCTAACTCTCTAAACTTACACAGATCAACCGAGCATCGGGAACGCATGAAAGACATTAGTAAACCATCTAATAATGAAAGGGTATCAGTGACACCAGGCACCAGAACTAAATACTGAAATTTATTAAACCATACAAGACACTGTAGTGAAAACTGGTAAATTGACAGAATATTAATAAACATAAATAGAACAAATTAAGGATAAAGTAAAAGATGGGCAGGGTGCATCCTTCCCTGATTCATAAAGATAAATCAGCACATGAAAAGAAAAGTAACACTAGAAATCATACAGTGTTTAAAGCAAATACAAAAGCTGCAGAGCAGAGGAATAACATGCGCTTTTGGATCTGAAAGAAGGGAAGAGGATGAAAATGGAGATGTGGATCGGAATGATCTAGCAGATAAAGTGACCACATAGGGCTATGATGAGGAGCCTCCTCACAAGGATTCCCACGCCGACATACAACCAAAAAGAGCTTGTGCTACCAACAGCATGATTCCGCCCCCCCCCCCACCAGTTATTATCAGAGAGAGGACCGGGACAGGAAATGAGAACCAAAGTATAACATACACTACCCCATTCAGGGTATAGTAGCTGAGCGATATTGCTAAGGATATCTAGACATGCATGCTTGGGGATGACTTTAGTGTGTCGTTCTAAGTAATGAGTTACCAGAGAGCAATATACAAACTAGATGATTAATGAAGAAAGGAGATGGATTATAACGTGCTTACATCCAAACATACAGTCCACTTTGCCAAAGCATAGTGACATACTAGGGGAATAAATAAGGAATTAAAGAATACAATATTGACTGTTATGGGCAATAACAACAGGGACCCATAGGTTGGGGGGAGGGGGGTACTTGCATGGATTTTTGTTTTGTCTGTTTTTTTTTGGTTTGTGTTTCTTTATTTTTCCCATGGAATTGCTTTTAGAGAAACTCAGATCCCACACTGGCTAGGTGTAATGTGGGTTGAGATGGAAATTTTATGCATCTGCATAAAGGATATGAGATGCCCACATTTCTGACGGAAATGGACATCTGTGGAAATTACTCAGTGGTAGATAATAAAATTGGGAATTAGAAATTAACACTTTTGGAAAAATTTGAATATTTTTGGGAACAATTCTAAAAGTTGCTTTACTAAGAAGACTGGTTTCTTTCACAGAACATAAAATATGTTGCCCAAGACCTTCAACGTTGATTTTGAGTTTGAGATTCCTTGAAAAATAGTTTTGATGCAATCAGTAAATTTAAAATGGAAGTGTTTCCCCAGAGGCTCTACTGTAATACAGTACATGGATGACCTCCTGTTGACCTTCTCAAGCAAGAGAACTTGTGAACAGGACTCCCTCTAGCTTTTACATAAGCTGTCTAAGAGATGTCATAAAGTACAGTTCGTACAACCAGAAGTTACTTATCTGGGACATACCCTATTGCAGGATACAAGATCATTGATTAAGACTCAGATTAAAGCAGTAGATGAAGCCCCATAGCCAACGACACATAGGGAAATGAAGTGTTTCCTGGGAATGACTGAGTACCATAGACAGTGGATTTTTAGATTATGCTGCTATTGCTATGCCCCTCCAGAAACTTCCCCTTTCCAATCAATCAAATCCATTATACCCCGCAAGCTCAGGAAGCATTTGAATGAGTAAAAGAGGCAATGATATCCAACTGATCTTTGGGGCCTCCCAGACTACAATCAGAACCAGATAAAGATACATATAATGGAGGAATGTTACAGAATGGAATTAATTACTGTTCTCTGTAAAAAATATAGAAGTGGTTTGTTTGGAGCTACAAGGTTGATGCTATTTCCAGACAATAACTTGTGTGGAGATAGATCTTCCCTTGCAAGTAAAATAATAAAAATCACTATAATTTGATCCACTCTGAACTTGTTGTAATTTGTTACCGTATATTAGAAAACTTAACTGAATGGTATATGACAGACTGTTGTCTCTAATATCTAATATCAATAAAATGGAAGGCACTGAGCAGTTTGCCAGGAAAGGCAGCCCCCAGCAAAATTTACCTTTTCTTTAAAACATACAAAATTTAATATTTTAATTGTTTCGTGCAACTTTCCCCACCACTCCCCATCACCATACATTTTAATGTTTTAAATAAAGGTGTGAAATTTTAAAAAAACAACTTCTAGAGACTGGTTTTATGAGTTTTAAACCAAAATTTTAGGTGGGGTTGCCCACTTCTAAGAAGGTGTTCTAATGTTAGTTCATTCCCCACCAACGTAAGCTTCTTCGATGAGATGACTATCTGTTTAGCAATTTCATATGCAGTATATGTGAAAAAGGTCTTATTTGTTTTTAAGAAACTGATAGAATACATGGTCACTTTTATCTTAATGTGCAATGTGGTAAATGTAATACTTTAACAAATACCATTCAATTGCTTACTTTCATCTCAAATGTTTGGCCCTAACAGTAATAATTAGCTCCTCGGTCTTGCTGACATTTTCTTCACAAACTTTGATTTGGTCTATGACAGTGGTGTAGTCAGCAAATTTAAATATGGCATTGAAGCTGTGTTTAGCCACACAATCGTAAGTGTAAACTGAGTACAGCAGGGGACTAAGCACACAGCCTTATGGTGCATCTGTTGTTACGAGAATACACATAAAATTAGGATGTTTGCTGGCCTGGGCTAGCATCAGTGGCATCAGCAGTTGGTCTGCCACCTGCCCTCAGGGGAAGGAGAGATAAGGAACAATGGAGCAGCGTCTGGAGATGTGTAATGAAGGGATGTGGGAGGAAGAGCTGTCTGGAGCGGCTCCCCCCTTTGAACCCTGAACTGTTTGAAGTGATGGACAGGCGATACCCCAGCAGGGGGATAAAAAGGGACAGGTTCGCTAAGACAGACACACGCCACCCGAGGTAACGAGACCCTGGAAGCGGTGCGCCTCTCACGAGTGCTGAGAAGTACCGAACAACGCCCAGGGTGGAAAGGTACGATCAGCGGGAACCCGGTGTGTGTCCGCCCTTGCCTGGGTGCCGGGTTCACTGCAGAGGATCGACCGCATCTGGAGGAGGGGTCACAGTCGGTGACCTCAGGTGACATCACCAAGGACCCGCCCAAATGCTGTTTGTGAGCCATCTCGCTGGTCTGTGAGTGAAGCTGTGCTGAATGATGAGTTGTTCCTATTCTATGTCTCTCTTCCCCACCTTGTCCATCGCCATGACAACGATTACTGCGAACTGAACTACAAACTGGACTGAACTTTGAGTCATTTTGAAATTGGTCATTTACCCCTAGACAACGATAGAGCTTGATTGATGCTGTTATCTTAATTCTGTGCACATGTGTGGTTATCATTGTTGAATTGTTGCATTTATTATCCTTTCGATTACTGTGTTGCTTGTTTCTTTAATAAAACTTTCTTAGTTCTAGTACTCCAGACTCCAACTGAGTGATCCATTTCTGCTGGTTTGGCAACCCAGTTACGGGGTACGTAACACTGTGCTGATGGAGATCATGGAGAAGATGCTGTTGCTAATCTGAACTGACTGGGGTTTGCAAGTGAGGAAATAGAGGATCCAATTGCATAAGGAGGTATTGAGCCCAAGGGGTTGAAGCTTATTAATTAGTTTTGAGGGGGATGATGGCATTGGATACAGAACTGTAGTCAATAATACAGACATCCCACCCTGCAAAAACTCATTTCAGGGAGGTAGCACCAATACTTGAGCAGCCTTCCCTGCGCTTAGCCTCCCTAATATGTTGTGGTCCCTAAAAGAAATAAAAGCATAAAGTGTATCCTTATTATATTGTCTTATGCAGAAAATGGGATATTAAAATATGTACTTATATTATCATGGAGTCTTTTTTTTATTCTATTACAACTTTAAGCAAGTCTACAGGGAGTTTGGCCTCATCACGTAGGACGTCAATAGAGTAGCTCCTTAGCAGCTGGCCAGCTAGTTTAAATAACGTTAGCTATGCTAATGAACGAATGACACTTGTTAAACTCACCTCAATATGTCTTTTACAGTCATTTAACCCACCATGGGCAATAGAAAAGTCACTGTTGCAAACAGTGCAGTCAGCAACACTGTGATTATTTTTGACCCCTATTAGGCAGGGGTGTACTTTAGTGTGGTCTGGGGTGAAGTACATTTTATATTTTCTTTTTTTGGAACACTGTGCCATGGCGCTGCAGGACACTAAACTGAACTGATGGACAGGGGAGGAGAGGGAGAGGGAGAGGGGGAGGGGGAGGGGGAGGGGGAGGGGGAGGGGGAGGGGGAGGGGGAGGGGGAGGGGGAGGGGGAGGGGAGGGGGAGGGGGAGGGGGAGGGGGAGGGGGAGGGGGAGGGGGAGGGGGAGGGGGAGAGGGAGAGGTCAACTGTAAAGCCCACCCACAGAGAAAGCTGATAGGTCTACTTAGCACAAAGAGCTAAGATCAGTCAGGATGCTCTCTCTGTCACTCTCTTGCTAAGTGTCTCTCTCCCCCCACCACCCCTGCTCACTTGTTCTCAAAAAAAATCAATTTCCGGGATATTGTACATAATTTGCTGGCGTCAGGGAGCCGCCATCAACATGCGGGAGACTCCCAGAACTTCCAGGAGAGGTGGAATGTCTGATAAAGAGCATCCTGATGTATGCACCTTTGCTGTCCAGATGTTCCAAGGTTGAGTAAAGAGCCAATGAGATGGCATCTTCTGTGGAGATGTTGTGCCAGTAAGCAAATTGGACTGAATCCAAATAGCTTCTCAGGGAGTGGATGTTTCATCAACAACCTCTCAAAACACTTCACTTGGATGTAAATGCTAGCTAGAGGATAATAGTCACTGAGGCAGGTACCACGTTCTTCTTAGGTATAAGTGAAGTCTGCTTGAAGCAGGTTGCTTAGTCAGACTGCCAAAGCGAGAGGTTAAAGATCTCAGTGAGCATTCCAGTCAGTTTATCAATACCAGGTCCTTAATACTTGGCCAGATAGCTCAGCTGGACCGATGCTTTCCGTGGATTCACCCTCCTGAAGTATGCTTGCACATCAGCCTCAGAGACTGAAATTACAGGATTATCGGGGGCTGTGGGAATTCATGTAGGTTCCTCCACGTTTTGATGGTCAAAGGGAGCATAGAAGACATTGAGTTCGTCTGGAAGCGAAGCTCTGTTGTCATTTATGTCACTTGATTTTACTTTACAAGAGGTGACAGCATTCAAGCCCTGCCACAAACCTCAAGCATCTTTTGTTGATCCAAGCTTAGTCCAGAATTTTCACTTCGCTTCAGAGATGGCTCTTCTAAAGATCGTACCTGGACCTCCTGTAACTTTCTTGGTCACCAGACTTGAATGCCTCTGACCTGGGCCTCAACAAATTGTGGATCACATGATTCATCCAGGGCTTCTGGTTGGTGTAGACTCCAAACGATTTTGTGGGGCACACTAGTCTACAACAATCTTTATAAAGTCCGTGACAACCATGGTGCATTCATTCAGATCTATAGATGAGCCCTTGAACACAGCCCAGTCCATCCATGAAAGACCACAGATACACAGTATTTCCAAGTGTGAGGATGGCATGCAAGTTGGGGGGGGGGGGCGGGGGAGAGACTTAAACATGCACCTGCTACTCTTGCCTTCATGGTAATAGTCACAAATTTAAGAGATACTACTAAGGTAGTCCAAGGAACTGGAATGCATTTTGTAGACTGTATATATTGTAACCACATTGTGCTGGTAATGAAAGAAATTCATGTTTAAGGTGGACGATGGGATACAAATCAAGTAGACTGCTTTGTCTGAGGATGTAATACTTGTCGTAAGAGTTGTTGGTGCTATAGATAGCCAGTAAGCGGAAAGTATTCTATTCACACCTGGCTTTAATCTTACAAATGGTGAATGGGCCTTGGGTACAAGGTGGTCATTCACTGGTCACAAATTGGCCAGATTTGGACCTGCATTTGTTGCTATAGCTTTTATGTCAAGGGCCCAACCAAGGTTCTGTTCAATGGTGATCTTTCCCAGTACACTGATGATACAGGATTTAGCAAGGTCAAGAGTCACTGGTTCAATGCTATCATGTTGCAACTGGACAGTACCTGGTACCTCATGAGGTGCTTCATCTGCTGAGAAGTTGCAGATGGAACAGAACATTATGCATTCAGGGAACACCCCCACTTCTAACCAATGATAAAGCAGAAGAATGTTGACGTTATGATTCTGGCCCACAGAACTCCAATAATAAGGTTTTGCTTGGAATGATTGATACCCAGCAATCAAAACCACACCACTTTGTGTGAGGTATGACTCCAATCACTGGAGTATATTCCCTTACATGCTCTTTGACTTTACTTCTATTAGGGTGTCTTTATGAAATTAAGCTCCTTAGTCCATGTTAGCACACAGGCCATAATGAGCTAATGGCCCAGAGAAACTAAAACCAGACAGTGAAAAAAAGTGACACAGAACTCTGACAGTTTTCAACCTAAAACATTAACTCTTAGCTTCCGCAGATGCCACCTGCCTCAGTGTTTCCACCATTTGCTGTTCTAATTTTCAAATTTCCCAGATCATTTCACTGGTTCAATTGAAGTGACATTGTCAATGATAGCTTTCATCAATTTACTGAAGGTTAAATAGGCTGGGTAAATATCAAAATTGGTGCCAGCAGAAGTGCAGAATTTCAGGTTCTTTGTTATTTGGGGCATTTCATTTGGTTGTCAATTGATGTACTTTGAGAATAATTAACCAATGAAACATCGCAGAGCTAGAACAATAAATAAAAAAGCATCCTGTTTCACTTTGCATTCAGCTATTTTTGAGTTTATATAGCAAACAAATTCCAAACTACATACTAGCTACTTGAATTTCACCTCAATTCCCAATTCCATGATCATTCATTGTTACAGTCTAGTTATACTTGCAGTACCCTGTCCGCTAATTAAAGCAAACTGATTCCACCTGAAGACAAAAGACAGAATCACTGTTCACTAATATGCAAGTTGACACTTTTGTTTCCAAGCAGGTTATCATGTGAAAATGCTCAAGCTTAGAAGTCTTGACCTCTGCTAGTACTATTTTTTTCTGGTCTACCCCAACAAAGGCCCGGCTGGTGGCATAGTGACATCAGCACTGGACTGCGGGGCGGGAGGTCCCAAGTTCAAATCCAGCCAGCTCCCCTGCACACTTTTCATCCGTGCTGGGTTAAGAGCTGGTGATCTCGTTGAAAAACTCACCCGGCAGAAGGCAATGGCAAACCACTGCTGTAACTTGCCTTGTACGCGATCTCCCACTACGTCAGAGCGGTGTGGGAGGAAGTCCTCTACTAACTGAAAAAAATTCCGGATGCAACGTACCTTGCCTTTCCTGGATAAATATCCAGGCCACTTTGGAGGAACGAACACCTTAGAAAGCACAAAATTTTCTTGGACCATTCCAAAGATCAGCAAAAAACTATTTCTTTAATATCAGGCATTTAAGAGTTATCTACCTATTTGGAAACCATTTTAATCATCTTGACTTTAAACTTATGATTTTTAAAACATGATGTATAACAAAAATGTGACAGAGCAGCATTTTTCATATCAGCTCACATAAAGATGGCTCCTAGAAATATGTGAAAGGACAGGTTTTTTTTGAGAAGGCTATGGAGATGGTATAATGGTTAAATTAGCAAAATTAGTAAAACAAAAGTAAGAAAACTGTTGCCATTTGATGGTGGGAGTAGATACCAAATGATCCAGAATTGTTTCTTAATGTAATAAAGTTGAATTGTTAGATTGGGACATGTCAGTTCTAAGGAGACAGAGAAAACTACTGACATTTCAATGGTCTGACTGACATCCTGTACATCTATTTCTAATACCTTAAGGAAGACCAACAGATCAATGGAATCAGTTAAAATAAACAAGATATTGCATTAGAATTTTTAAGAACGAACTCACAAACATAAATCCACTACTCAAAACTTTAAAAATGTTCTTAATAGATCACTTGTTATTATATATCACATGCATTCATTCAATTTTCTTACCAAATGAAAACTCCCTGCCTCTTGGTTTGAATATGGTGTTTGAGGCAACATTTGAACCATTTGCTTGAGTGTTATTTCCAACTGTCTTGGCTGGTGGTGTTTCATCAGAAGCTGTAGATAAAAAAGCAGCATTCTGAGTATTTAAAACTGTATGGTTCAAAAAGTTATTAAAAATTTTACAGAACAGTAAATCTCTTGCTTTGCACAATTTAAAAAGTGTCAGACCACTAACCAAGTGCCTAGTACTTCCAGAAACCTGTGCACAAGGCAATTGCTGGAATTTATTGATCCAAAAGCATGCAGCTCACCAAATACCAATTCTGAACTGAGCAAAACTGTCAGTTAATGTCACTTTATTAATTTCAGTACTGGTACCTAAACGCAACAGAAACAAACCACGAAAAATTCTAATCCAAGATAAAAGGTTTATACCTAAAGGACTGACAATGAATCAGTGATAAAACTTAAAGCACAAATTCGGATACTGAATTTCAATATTTGCCAACTTTCACATCTCCAATAATACATACTCATGCACAGAATTCTACTCCAGAGAGAACTTAGCATGCCACTTCATAGGGAGGAGAGATTATTTCCTATCTGTGGACACTGAGAAGCACAATTTGAAGTATTGGACACTCCTCACGTAGTACAGAAAATCTGCATTTAAGTGTGTAAAAGTACTGCTACTATACTCAGAAGACAGACATGAAATACACCAGATGGACACTAGACTTAACTGTGAAATGAGAGGCTCTTATGAATTTCTGTACGACCAGAAACTTTGGATGTATGAGCAGGCATGTGACATTTTATGCCCATCAAGTGTTCTACAAATTATTATTTCAAGTCCTCATTTCTAATAGCAGGTGCTATTATCAAACTGATGACGATGTAAAACTCATGCTTGTCAGGGCAGCAATAGTATGATACTACAGATGAACGACTAGCTGAAGAACTGATACCTGGAGTTAGAGTTTCGGGTTCTTGGATAATTGGAAAACCTTTTCTGGGACAAGGTGACCTGTACAAGAGGGACAGATTGCACCTTAACTGGAGTGGAATTAATATCCTGGTCGGTAGGTTCCATAGTGCTAACTGGGAGGGTTTAAACTAGTTTGGTAGGGTGTGGGAATCAGAACATATGCTCAGAATGTGGAAGGATGGAGAAAGAGGTAGATGTTAGGACCAGTAAAAACAGGCAGGCAGCAGCAAAGTAATAGATACATTGGGACAGATAGCTTGAAGTGTGTGTGTGTGTTTTAATGCCAGGAGTACTATGGGTAAAGTTGATGAAATTAAGAGCATGGACCAGTACATGGAACTATGATGTACTGACAATTACAGAAACTTGGTTGAGACAGGGATAGGGATGGGTGCTTAATATTCCAGGTTTTCAATGAGAGAGATAAAAGAGGAAGGAGAGTTCCACTACTAATCAGGGACAATATCACAGGTGCACTCAGAGGGGACATAATGGAGGGCTCTTCCACAGAGCCTACATGGGTAGAACTCAAAAATAGGAAGAGTACAATCACTAATGGGATTGTACTACAACTCTCCCCTACCTGCCCCCATAGTCATATGGGAACAGATATGCAGGCAGCTTAAGGAAAAATGTTAAAACAACAGGGTTGCTGTTATTGGGGGGGGGGGGGGGAGAGACTTCAACTTCCCTAATAAAAACTGGGACCTTAAGTCCAAGAGGTTTAGCTGGGGTAGAATTGGTTAGGTGCATTCAGAAGGGTTTCATACATCAATATGTAGATAGTCCAACAAGAGGAGGGGCATACTGGACCTTGTGTTGAGCAATGAGCCTGGCCAGGTGACTGACCTTTCAACAAGTGAACTGTTGGGGAACAGTGACATCTTCATCCGCAGCAGATGAAGCACCCCAAACTTTTACAATAGGTATAGAGAAGGATAGGTATGGTCCTTGGAAAAGAGTATTAAATTAGAGCAGGGTAAATTACAAGAGAATGAGGCAGGAGCTAGGGAGAGTTAATTGGGAACAGCTGTTTTTGAGCAAGTCCACATCTGGAGGCTGTTTGAAGACCAACAGCACAGAGTACAGGACAGGTGTGTTCCAGTAAGAAGGATGGACAAAAATGGAAAAGTTAAGAGAACCTCAGATGTTGAGAGAGGCGATGACCACAGGACCCCGGAGCAGAATTAGGCCGGTCAGCCCATCAAGTCTGCTCCACCATTCCTTCATGGCTGATTTATTACCCTTCTCAACCCCATTCTCCTGCCATCTTCCTGTAACTATTGACACCCTTACTACTAAGAAACTATCAATCTCTGCTTTAAATTTGACCAGTGGCTTGGCTTCCACAGCCATCTGTGTCAATGAATTCCATAGATTCACTACCCTCTGTCTACAGAAATTCCTTCCCATTTGGGTTCTAAATAGATGTCCCTTTATTCTGAGGTTGTGCCCTCTGGTCCTGCACTCACCCACTATAGGAAACAATCTCCACATCCACTCTGTCTAGGCCTTGCAATATTTGATAGGTTTCAATGAGATCCACCCCCACCCCCTTCTAAACTCTAGCAACTACAGGTCCAGAACCATCAAATGTTCCTCATATATTAATCCTTCTATTCTCATAAACCTCCTCTGGATCCTTTCCAATACCAGCACATCTTTTCTTAGATAAGGGGCCCAAAACTGCTCGGAATACTCCAAGTACAGTCTGACCAATGCCTTATAAAGATTCAACATTGCATGCTTGCTTTTATATTTCAGGTCTACCATGCATATTGTCTTATTATTTATTGTAATGCCTGCACTGTTTTGTGCATTTTATACAGTCCTGGGTAGGTCTGTAGTCTAGCGTAGTTTTGTGTTTTTTTTTTACATAGTTCAGTGTAGTTTTTGTATTGCTCATGTAGCACCATGGTCCTGAAAAACGTTGTCTCGTTTCTACTGCGTACTGTACCAGCAGTTATGGTCGAAATGACAATAAAGAGTGACTTGACTTAACTTCAGGCCTCTTGAAATCAATGTGAACATTGCATTTGCCTTCTTTACCGACTCAGCCTATCAGGAATACTGCATGAGGATTCCCAAGTCACTACCTGATTTTTGAAAATGTACGCCTTTATTCCTTCTACCAAAGTGCATGACCATACACTTCCCTACACTATATTCCATCTGCCACTTCTCCTATTCTCCCAATATGGTCAAGTCCTTGTGCAGACTCACTGCTCCCTGAGCACTACCTGCCCCTCCACTATCTTCATATCATCCACATACTTGTCCACAAAGCCTTTGATTCCTTCATTCAAATCACTGACATAACAGAACAGAAGCAGTCTCAGTACTGACCCCTGTGGAATGCCACAAGTCACCCAATTTAGTCAAGAATAAAAAGGAACAGCGTGTAAAATTTAGGAAGCTAGAGTCAAATAGAGCCTTTGGGGATTATAAAGAAGCCAGAAATGAACTCAAGATGGGAATTAGAAAAGCCAGAAGTCCTTGACAAGTGGGATTAAAGAGATTCCCAAGGCATTGTATACATATCAAGAGCAAGAAGATAACTCACATCATCAGTATGTGCCCTGTCATATGACATGGGCGATCTTGGTCTTGACCATAATTATTCTTGGCAAATTTTTCAACAAAAATGGTTTGCCATTGCCTTCTTCTGGGCAGTGTCTTTACAAGCCATTATCAGTACTCTTTAGACATTGTCTGCCTAGTGTCAGTTGTCACATAACCAGGACTCGTGATGAGCACCAGCTGCTCATATGACCATCCACCACTTGCTCCCATTGCTTCACATTTACCCTAATCGGGCTGCTAAGCAGTTGCTTCACCTTGCCAAGGTGATCTGCAGGCTAACAGAGGGAAGGAGCACCTTGCTTTGGTAGAGATGCAACTCCACCCCGCCACCCAATCAAGAGGAAAACTAGGGAAAGATTAGGACCACTCAGTGATAACGCGGAAAACATTTAGTGGATGTGGGTGATGTCCTTAATGAGCACTTTACATTAGTATTTACCCAGGAGAAAGATGTAGAGGATAGGGAAATCAGTGCCGACAATATTGATATTCTTGGGCAATGAGGTAAAGGATGACATAGTGTTCAGTTTCTTAAGAGTATTAAGGTGAATATTTCCAGGACCTGATGTAATAAAACCAGGGTATTGAGAGAGGAAAGAAAAGAAATTGCTGGGGCCGTGATCAGTATCTTAGTGTCCTCACTAGCCACAGATGAGGTCTCAAGAGGACTGGTGAATAGCTCATGTCGTTCCTATTACTGAAGAAGGGAACAGAGGATAATCCCATAAACTATGGACTGGTAAGTCTCACATCAGTGGACGGAAAATTACTGGACAGAATAAGATTTATGAACATATGGAAAACCTTGACACAATTAGGTAGAGCCAGCACAGCTTTCTGCGGGGCAAGACATGCCTTACTAATTTAATTCAGTTTTTTGATGAGGTGACGGGGGTCATTGATAAAGACAGAGCTGTGGCTATTGTCTACAAGGATTTTTAGTAAGGTGTTCAAAAAGGTCCCTCATGGGTGGCTCATCCAGAAGATTAAGATGCATGAGAACCATGGTGAATTGGCCATTTTAATTCAGAACTGGCTATCCCATAGAAGACAAAAGGTAGTGGTCGAAAGGACTTATTCCAGCTGGAGATCTGTCATTACTGATGTTCCTCAGGGATTCAGGGATCTGTACTGGTACCTCTGCTGTTTGTGAAATATATAAATGACCTGGATGAAAATGTAGATGGGTGGATTAGTGAGTTTTTGGATGAGACAAAGATTGTTGGTGTTGTGGATACTGTAGAAGACTGGAAAAAAATATAACCGTTTATTGATCAGTTGTGGAATCGGGCAGAGAAATGGCAGATAGAGTTTAACCTCGCAAATGGGAGGCGTTGCACCTTAGTAGGTCAAATGCAAAGAGGTAGTACATTATTAAGGGCAAGATCCTTAACAGTGTTGATGAGCAGAGGGACCTTGGGATCCAAGTTCATAGCTCCCTGAAAGTGGCTGCACAGATTAACAAGATACTTAAGATAGCATATGGTATGCTTGCCTTTATTAACCACACCTTTCAGTTCAAAAGTCTGGAAGTTATGTTGCACCTTTATAAAACTATTTTGGCTGCAACTGGAGTATCGCATAGAGTTCTCATCACCGCAATATAGGAAAGATGTCGCAGCTTTGAAGAGGATGCAGAATAGATTTACCAGGATATTGCCTGGTTTAGAGTGCTATAAAGAGAGGTTGAACAAACTTGGGTTGTTTACTCTGGAGCAGCTGAGGAGAGATCTGGGCAAGTTTTATAAGATTATAAGAGGCATAGATAGAGTAGGCAGACAATATATGTCCAATACCAGACAGCATGCATTTAAGCTGAGAGAGGGCAATTTCAAAGGAGATATAAGTTTTTTTTAAACACAGAGGTGGGAGCCCAGAATGTGCTGCATGTGGTGGTAGAGGCAGAACCATTAGACTTTTTAAGAGACATTTAGATGGGCATATGAATGTGAGGGAATTGGAAGGATATAGACATTGTGTAGGCAGAAGAGATTAGTTTAGTCAGCCATCTGATTACAATATAATTGGCTGGCACAACATTGTAGGCTGAAGGACCTGCTGTATTGTTATGTATCTTGCAACTCAAGTCATTTTCTATTTAGGGCGACCAATTTCAAACCACACTGTACTAATTCAAATCAAGGAGTTTATAAATAGCAATCCGAGAAAATTGCATGAATACCATCAGACTGGCCAAGCTGGTGTAGAGGACAGAATTTATTGTAACTGACTTTTCTCATTGCATAATGCAGACACTGAAACAAGAAAATTATTTTTAAGATCAACATTTGTACTTTTCTATTACTTACATTGAAACAAGCATCAATAATATGCCCTAGCTCCTCGTATTTTCTTACAATTCCTGTATTATTCCACTAAAGTGGCAATCTAATAATGCTCGCCAAATACTGAAAGTTGATGCCTTCTAACTGCTTTTGTATATAGACCTATGAGCAGACAAATCATTCAAGCATGAGAAGTGGGCCATGTTAATTTTGAGAAGGTTTTTGGAGGCATCTAACTTGTATTTTTTTTTTAAAGCAGACTTTAAGGGTAAAGGTGGAAAGTCCTTTAAACCCATAAGTCAGACAGAATCTATTACAAACAAATAGAAAAATACCTTCTAACGTAACTTCTATCTCTGGACTGCTTGGAGTCAGAACTTGTGCTGTCTTCTCTGGTACAGAACTGGAGTCTAATAAATGCATATTAGGTATATTAGAAAATTATATTAAGTCATTCATTTTCAAATAAATTAACCACTATCACAGTATCTTCTTTTAACTCCAAATGTAGTACATTTCAAAATTATTTGAATGTAATACAACAGTGTGTGTAAGGTGAAAAAAACCAAGGGGATGGAACTAAAACATCAGGAATGTACTGAGGACAATTTACTAATGGTCTAATTAAAAGTAAAATACAACATTAAACGAAGTACAGACTAAATAAAGTATTTTAGGATACAATCCTTTCACCTTTCACAGGTCGGGTCAAATTGGACTCAGATGGACAGGATACACGTCTCCTCCCTCTGTTGGTAGGTGGGGTCCCTAAGTTAAATGAGTTTGGACAGTCTAAATCCAATTTGAAATAAATTGAGTCCACATCACAATTTTAAAACAATGCAATTTTCAGACTGTAATTAATACACCAAAGCAAAATACTGCAAATTCTGGAAGACTGAGGTATCGAAAATGCCAGAAATACTCAAGTCAGATAGTATCTGTAAAAAGAAAGTTAATGCTTCAGACTGGCAAACTTTTATTAGAACAAGAAAAAGCTAAATACGGTTTGAGATACAGAGAAAGGGACAATGGGAACTTAGAATAGTAGGAAATATGGCAGGCAGAAGAAATTAAAAATAGAAATTATAGTGCAATGAGTGGTAAAGGGATAAGTAAGGGAACAGAACATGTCTCTAGAGATGTGTAAGTGGGAATAGCAGACACCATTACTTAAAATTCTGGAGTTCACTGCTGTCCTTATGGCTATAAAAGACCTAATTAAATGATGAGATCTTGTTCTTAATTAGAACTGGGGGGGGGGGGGAGAGGAGAGTGCAATAAAAACAAAACCGTTAAGTGCAATTGTTACGTACCAGCAGCAATAGATTATACACTGAGTCAGGTTTTAATGCTAAAACCTCTATCTTTATTAATACCTACTTAGTCACAGTGCCATCTATAAATTTGTCAACGACATAACTTTTGTCACAGAATCTCAGATGGTGAAGAGGAGGCATACAGGAGCGAGATAGATCAACTGATTGTGTAGTATCACAACACCGATTTTGCACATAACATCAGTAAGACCTCAGAATTGATTATCGACTCAAGTAGGGGCAGTCAAGAGAACACACACATCAGCAACGGAAAGGGTGAACAGCTTCAAGTTCCTATCAACATCTGTGAAGATCTACCCTGGGCCCAACATACTGATCCAATTACAAAGAAAACACACCAATGGCTATATTTCATTTGGAGTTGTGCAGATCCATATGTCATCAAAGACACTAGCATAACACCACAGATGTACCATGGAGAGCATTCTAATTGGTTGCATCACTGCCTGGTATGGGTAGCCCAATATACAGATTAGAAAAAAGCACAGAGGGCTGTAAAAACACCCAGTTCTTTCACAGGATATCTCTACCAGAAGATAAATACAAAAGGCGATGCCTCAAAAAGATGGCACGCATCATTAAGGATCTCCACCATCCGGAACATGCCCTCTTCTCACTATTACCATGAGCTTCTCCCCATCGGCCATTAGATTTCTGAACGAACCACCAACACTACCTTCCTTTTTGCTCTTTTTGCACTAAAGGTAAATTTCTTAATGCAATTTACAGTATATTTTATGTATTACTCTGTACTACTGCCACAAAAAAACAAACTTCATTACATTTGACAGTGATAATAAACTTGGTCTGTAAGCAGAAGCATTTCTTAAAGAACCAACCTAACCTGGATTTGGTTTTTCAAGTGTCAGTAGACAGCGAACACAGTACACAAAACTGAGTGTTAAGTAAAATCATCACTTCACTCAGTAAGTGGACCTTGGATGGTGTGAAGGGAGTTAGACACCTCTACTTCCGCAGAAAGGTAACCCAAGGTGGCAAAGGTTGTTAGATGTGGAAAAAATAAATTAGTGTCATAAAAGGAAAATCCCCTTTCAGAATATTAAAAAGAGAAAAAAAATGTTAAATACAATAAGTGGAAAAGGAGTATTGGAACTGGAAGAAAATAACCTAAATGAATGTTCAAACTCATGGACTAGACCAACCCACATGACCGCAAAAATATGAGAAAACAGTTGGGGACCCCATCAAAAATTGCAGAATCTATCCTCATGTTGAGGCAGATTAATTGGAAGGAGCATTTTGGGAGTGATCATTGAAATAGATGAAAATTCAAAAATGGAAACACACAATGGAGTCCTTACACAAAAAATACGAAGTGCAGTGTATAAAATAAATACAAGTTAACAAAATTGTTTTATACTCTCCCTTCTGACCTTCCTCATTCCAACTCTAAATAATTAGACCCCAGCATAGACCTTATTTTTTGTTCCTCCATTTGTCATCTGAATAAATGTCAAGGCACTCTGCAGCTTTTCTGTCATTGTCACCATTGTCTTAACCTAGAAGAGAAGATCCTTTCTTTCAGCTTCAGAGATCTCATAACTTCTTCCCTGGTAGGATCAATCTTACCACCTATTCTTGCACAATATAAAATTGCTTATTGTGATAAATTTTCCTCCATGTTGCAGCTTTCTACCTTCATCTCTAACTATTTCAGTGTTTTCTGCTGCTTCTAGTTTCCAGGCATTAGCTGTTAAATTTTCAAGAGGGTTTTCCAGTCGCTTTGTATTTCCATCCCAAGGCAAAATGCATCAGTACACCAAGAACTGGTAAATAGAATTACTCTAAGCAGATACTTGATGGTGCTGCATTACTCCACTACTCCAAGACTGTTTGGAAAACCCTCAGTCTCAATTAAGTTAAAACAAATCACTCCACACCACTCCCCATCCAGTTCACTATTTTTAAATTGCCGTGGGCAAACATTTCATTCCTGATCCATCATCTTTTTCCACCAGGCTAAGTTTTCAGGTCCCAGACCTTTTGTCAGAATAATTCTGACCAAGGGTCTTGAAAATGAAATGTTAATTGTTCTCCCCACCCCATAGGTGCTGGCTGACCAGAGTATAATTTTTCCTAATTTTTATTTCCTGTAATTTTCATTTGATTCTGTTTGATTCAGATTTCCATTTCTTTCCTTTATTTTTCTCATATTCCATTTTGGAGGATGGTTTGTTTAGTTCAATGACTCCCATAGCTTTGTTCAAACAATGCCATGTTAACACATTCTTTATCCTAAAGGAAAGATTCCCCTCTACCCTTGTTAACATACTAGACTTTTCATTTATCCCAACTTTCATATTCCATGCATCCTCTGGAACTCCTTCCCCTCACTCCTTGAACCACATTGTCATATCATCCACCAACTGTAAACAACAGATCATCCTCCATTTCCAGCACCTCCATCCCTCTCAACGTTCCAAAAGAGCTATTCTATTCACAATACGCTGATCCACTGATTAATATCCTACAATAACCTCGCCCTTTTGAACAACTACTGGAATGCCTCTTTTCGTCACTTTAATCTTCACTTCCATCTGTACCCTTTACAGCCTGCAATGTTTCAATAAATTTAACGCAATTCAACAGCATCTTACACAGAGTTCAAGTATTCCAAAAAATTATTCTACTATTCCTGGTTAAACATCCAGGATTTACTTATTTCTTTACAATTTTGTTTACTATCACCCTTACCTCGTTCCAATATCCAGATTTCCAGCATTCATAATTGGCTTTTCTCTTGATACCTTTGTAATTTAATCTCCTCAATTTTCCATACTATCATAGACTTTCTTCCTTCTTCCCTTTCCTTGCATCTTAAAACTTAACTAATTTTCGCTTTTCCAGTTCAATTTGATACTCTCTCCTCAGATCAGCTATTTCAGCATCATTTATAAACTGAGACATTTCTTAAACTATAGCATACGAAGGAAGCATTATAGTTATAATAAAATGTGTCCAGACCTTTATTCTGAGTTATTTTGCACAGAGCATAAAATCTTGCCTGGATACTTTCCCTTATTATACAAATTAATCCTTTCTTTGAAGTCGAGGCAAGAACTAGAATGGCCAACTATGGCGAGGAAAAAATATAAAACTTATATAAATATTGAGCAATGACACAGCTATGTTCCACAATTCAGGTTTAAAAAAAAATTAAAAGGCAAATACTTCAAAGGTTACCATCTTGAACTCCACACAAAGACATCCAGATCCTTACCATCAGTGCTTTTTCCTTTTTTTAACTCATCAGGAAGGTAAGGCTCGACTAGTTCTGGCCTGGTTGAAAAGCATTGAAATAGGCATTAGCAATAGCTGTATGTTTCTTTTACAGTATTTGCATTTACACACATTTTACATTTCAGAATTTTAATCACATTAAAGTTGAGATCAACCAAAAAGAAATATTAGGAAGGATGACTAAAATTTAAAATTTAGGACTTACTTTTTCACAATAAATTTAATCTTTGCACTGCCTCGAATAATTCTTTCCAGTCTAGGTATTCCAAACCATGTAGGACTTCTGAAAGGAATTCCATCTGGTAATCCTTCAACATAGAGGTGCTGTGGATTGGATTCAAATAATGGATATGGCACCTTTACTGGCTGTGGAAGATTCAAAGCTTCACCTGCAGACAATTGCAGTAAAAAAAATTACATAAATTCTTATGACAATTCAAGGTTCTCTAATTTGATTTTGTAATATTGCCTTTGAAGCTAAACAACTTACCAAATTTTGTATTAAAAATCTCCTCAACCTGTTTTCTGAGTTTGGTAATCCTAACATTCCAATCTTCTTTTCCTGAAACAATTTAACATGATGTAGCTCTTAAATACTTCTAGTTACCTTCCAGACTATACTAGAACATTGCGATTTGTCTTCTGCAAAAATAGGTAATCAAAAAGGTATTGATACAAGAGATTCTGCAGATGCTGGAAACCTTGAGCAACACAGAAAATTGCAGGAGGAACTCAGTTGCCTGACTGGTTGAGTTCCTCCAGCAAGTAGGTATTGTTTTGCAGAGGACTAAGTGTAATTACAGCTGTTCCGGAGCAGAGGGCATAGCCTTAGAATAGAGGGATGTCCAGATAGAACAGAGGAGAAGTAATTTCTTTAGCCAGAGGGTCGTGAATCTGTGGAATTCATTGCTGCAGAGGCCAAGTCATTGAGTGCACTTAAAGCAGAAATTTATAGGTTCTTGATTAGTTAGGGCGTCAAAAGTTAAGGTGAGAAGGTAGGAGAATGGGGTTGAGAGTGATAATAAATTAGCCAGATAGAACTGCATAGCAGAATTGATGGACCAAGTGGCCTATTCTGCTCCTACATTTTAGAGTACTCTTGCAGTTTCTTAACTCTACCCGCAATAATCTTACATCTTCTGATCCTATGTCACCTCGTGATAGGATGCGATTTCCTATTTTTTTAAACCAACAGAGCCACCCCGCCCCCTTTGCCTATCCTTTCAATACAATATGGGTTCTTGGATGTTAAGCCCCCAAATATAATCTTCTTTCAGCCACAACTCAGTGATGCCCACATGCCATACTTGCTCTCTAACTGCACTACAAGATCATCTACTTTATTCCCTATACTGAGTGCATTAAAATACAACACCTTCAGTCCTGATTCATCACCCTTTGCGATTTTGCCCCCATGTTACACTTCAACACATCCCACTGGCTGCAATTCTGCCCTATCATCTGCCTGTCCTTCCATACAGTCTTACACACTGCATTTATTTGTATATCAACTGCCCCATCCACAGCCCTATCATTCCGATTCCCAACCCCCTGGCAAATTAGTTAAAACCTTTCCCAACAACTCTAGTAAACCTGCCCGCAAGCATATTGGTCCCCCTCAGGTTCAAGTGTAATCTGTCCTTTTTGTATAGGTCATACTTCTCCCAAAAGAGATCCCAATGATCCAGATATCTAAAACCTTGCCCCTCTGCACCAGTTACTAAGTCTCACATTCATCTGCCACATCATCCTATTCTTACCCTCACTAGCATGTGGCACAAGCAGAAATCCACAGATTACTACCCTGGAGGTCCTGCTTTTCAGCTTTCTACCAAACTCCCTACATTCTCTCTTCAGGTCCCCCTCCCATTTCCTACTTGTGTCATTGGTACCAATGTCATGGTACCACAGAATATCCTGTCTGCCCTCTAATGACAGAGCCCCTCTCACTACTGCACTCCTCTTCTTCCACTTCACTTTTGAGCCACAGAGCCAGACTTCGCCAGAAAACTGGTCTCTGCTATTTCCCCCGATAGGTCATCTCCCCCTACCAGTATCCAAAGCTGTATACTTTATTGATGGGAACCGCCACAGGAGTGCTCTGCGCTGGCTGCCTATTCCACTTCCCTCTCATGACAGTTACCCAGGTACCTGTCTCCTGCAATTTAGAGGTGACTACCTCACTGTAGTTCCTATCTATTACATCCTCATTCTCCAGTATGAGACAAATATTAATAAACATTGGGAAAAGTCCAGAAGACAATTTTCATGATAAATGTGCATATATACCCCAAATGTTCAGATTTTAAAAGTGTGTGTGTCTGAAGACAAATACTTAATCTAACCCAATCAATGTTTAATACAATAATACAGCAATCAGGATTATTTCTATCCTTTTCTAGATCTTAATGGAGATACTGGCACATGAATTCCTGTCATGAAGAATATATGTTCTTTGACAATAAACTTTGGGTGCAAAAACAGAAAGGACAGAGGGGATGGGAATTAAAGCTACAAGCTGTATAAAAGATTGAATGAAGGTGCAGTCACCCAATCTGCATTTAGTTTCCCCACATAGATGTGACATAATGATTACATAATGCAGTGTACTAATCTCAAAGCAGCACTAGTAAATCATAGCTTATTTTGAAAGCCCCTGGGTGGGTAAAAAAAAATCAAGTACAGGTTTCCCCTGCTATCCGAAAGTAGAGCGTTCCTATGAAACTTCTCGTAAGCCGAAATGGTGTATAAAGGCAATTACCATTAATTTATATGGGAAAAATTTTTGAGTATTCCCAGACCCAAAAACTAACCTACCAAATACCACATAAAACCTAAAACAACACTAACATATAGTAAAAGCAGGAATGATATGATAAATACACAGCCTATATAAAGTAGAAATAATGTATGTACAGTGTATGTAGTTTCACTTACCAGAATTGGGAAGATTTAGACAAAACCGATTTGTAGAAAAAAAAATCCGCACGTACACGCATGCGCACACACCTGCCCGTGCAAGGCTTCACGGTCATGGTAGTCTTTCTCAGGCTAAACACAAGTTTAAAGTGGGTGCCATTTTTCATAAAAGCGACTATCTTCTTCGGATTTCTTTCGCTTAGCGAAAACAGGTACTAATGTAGGTCTTTCGTAAAAGCGAAGTGGCGTAAACCGAACTTTCGTAAAGCAGGGGACACCTGTACTACTTCCAACTTGCTAGTACTTGACAGAATTGGTAACGTTCTAACACAATACATTATCACAAATACTAATGTTTAGCATATCTGTTACAGATTACTGATTAATCTTTTTACCAATATCTGTAAATTAATTATAATCAGTTGATCTTACCTGTTGAGCTTAATCTCTGTATATTGGCATCATTTGACTCATTCACCAGTAGGTCTGCTCTAGAAATAAGAGTGAATTACATCAGAAACTTTAAATAATTAAAAGCTTAAAGCAACACATACAAAATGCTGGAGGAATCCAAGAGGGCATCTATACCAGCATATATGGAGAGGAATAAACAGCTAACATTTCAGGATAAGACTCTTCATCAGGACTGGAAAGGAAGGGGGAAGAAGCCAGAATAAGGTGGGGGGAAGGAAAGGAGTACAAGCTGGTATTAAAGGTTTAAATACGTTTGAGATAAAAAAAAATCAGAAAAAAAAGTCCTGAAAAGTCCAAAATTTACTAGTCAACCAGAATCTTCAATTCACATAAATTATTTCAAAGTAAGGTTTACTTTGTTGCTTTATCTGTCACTTGAAGGTCCCTCAAGTCAAATACCTAGTATAGTACAAATGTTATTAATACAAAGCCAACTCAAATTAAACTATTTGCTAACAATAGCAGGGAAATATAACCAACACTGCAAACAAATCTATTTTTCTTAGCTTCTCAGGATGAACTTCGGGTTGGAGGACTGTGCAAGTCTGAAAGTCACAGCTCAAAGGTAAAACTCACAATTGGCATCCTAGGATGAATTCTTAAGTTGAAGACCTGTTGTCCGAGTCTGAGAATCTAGGGACAAGGACTAAAGGTCAGGAGGAAGCCTATTCTGGGGTTGGAGGCCTGTCTGGATGTGAGTGGGTGGGAGGGATGGTTGAGGGCTTTGTTTTGTTGTTGATACTTATGTTGTTCTATGGAACACAAAGGGCATGCTCTGATGGCTTTGGAACGTGGCAACACTCACAGGCTACCCCAGCACATGCTGGGGTGTGCTAGTTGTTAATACAAAATGACATACTTCACTGTCTATTTCAATGTATAAGCAATAATTAAATCTGAATCTGAAAATAGCCAGAGTCACAATTAACACTACATTCTAATGATCACAGAGTCATATTTCAATTGAAATTTGCACCATAAGTGACAGCCAGTTACCCAGAAATAGAATTAACTTATTTCTCTTTTAAATTCATCTCTCTGCATGTTACGGCTTTTCAAGTGTTTATAATAGTACTACTTAAATGTAACTTAATGTTACTATCTCCACTACCCTTTGGGTCAGAGTTCCAGATTACAATATCAAGAGAAATATATTTCTCAACTCTCACTTAATTCTTCTCCTAATTCATTCCAATATATGAACCCAAGTTACTGACCTTCCTGTTCATGAATCAGAATCTTGACCTATAATAATTTTATAAATCATAATTACATCTTCTCTCCATTCCACACCCATCTTGTTTGTTCCAAAGACAAAGCTGACCAAATTCTCTTATGATATCCTCTTAAACCTTCACTGCACACTCAAGTGTTATCACCTGTTTCTGAAATACAAGCAGAACTATATACAGTACACTGGATGTACCAAACTACTGTATATGCTTCATACAGTTCCAGTACAACCCATCTGCTTTTGTAATCTGTACTTCAGTCAACAAATGCTAACATCTCAAAACTTCTTAACATTATTTACCCATCCTGTGACCTTGAGAAAATGTTGACACATTCTCCAAGTTCCCTATATCCTGCAGCATGTCAAAGTATACCACAACTCCTTTATCTTTCTCAAATTACGTCCCTTCTTCAGAGTGGATCATATTTGCTAACTTTTAGAGACATTTCATTTTAGTAAACTTTTCCTGTAGGAATTATATTTCCGTCAGCCACATACCAACTTCACGTCAAACTTTATAAAATATGATTTTTGCACAGAGCACAGACTTAAACATAAAACTAAAGCAAAAAGGGGCCACATAATAATACCTCCTGAATCAAATTCCACAGCATCTTTCAAGTTATTATAACTCCAAACACACCCTACCTTGCCCTGCTGATGAAAAACATCAGTTCCTCTGACCAGTTTCCCCAAAGATGATGCCTGGCCTGTTGAGTTTCTTGAAATGATTGTTCATTGCTCTAGATTCCAGCATCTGTCATCCCCATCTCCATTACCCTACCGTAGTTGGAATTTTAAATTCTAACATGTTACTTTCCCTTACATTCTATATGCTTTTACTTTGTCAATCTGCCACGAGACTGTCAACTGCCATGCTAAAATGCAAATAGAACAAAAAATTTCACACCTTAGTACAACCAAAAATAATTCTTAGATTTAAACATATGTAAATTATTCTTGATTTACAAGTATTTCTCCCAATATTGATTAATGCCATCTCTCAATATTTATTATTGTTATATTGCTTAGACTGCTCCTTTCATCTTTTTTAATAGAACATTATTGTCATGGTTCCAGTTCTTTAGCAGTAATGCCAATAGCCAAATATCATCAAAACATTGTAGTCAGATCCAGTGTTTGTTGCTCTGTTGCTTTAAGATGCTTGGATGCATCATCTCCATCTCCATCATTATCATCATCATCTCCTTTTACTGTGAAAACATTAATTCCAACTTTTGCATGTATTTGGATTATTATTTTGGTCAAATAGGACTTGTTCTTCCCTTTCCTTTGGAGCTTTAGTATTTTCCATAAACCCTCTTTGCCTTACTAGTTTTATTTAATTTTACCCCTAGACCTTGGATATTCTACCATATTGAAGTCAGTACCCGCCAATTCTCTTTTTTAATATACACATTTCCCCTGCCCTGTATGTTCCTTGACACTATTAAATGGGTACTTCTTTTTAAAAAAAAACCTTGCACATCCTCCATGAAAATCTCCCACTTTGATACAGACTAATTTTTTTTAAACCAAATCATTTTTCAGCTTAGTAAAACTGACCTTCCCTCAATTTGCAACTTTTATTCATGGCATTTGTCCTTTGTGATCTCCTACTCCATTATATCCACTGCCCTAGATCATTCCTAGACAATGCAATATTGCAATTCTCTTGTTTGGTTTTTTTACACAGAGATTAAAAAGTCCTCAAATGTACCTCAAGAATTTCAAGTATTCTTTATTCAGATGCTTTCTTAGCAAAAATATTTGGGTAGTTAAAATCTCGAACAAACACCTTATTACTTTTGCTCTTCTCAAATAACGTGCCTGTGTATTTGCTCCTTTATCCCTGACTGAAAGGAGTGTAAACTAGACTCCCAATAATGTGACAGGCCTTTGTTTAATTCAATTCAAATAGACCCCTTTGTTATATTTAGGACAGTTACCCTAAATGATTTCTTCAGCATCTTCTCTTCTAACATTTGGAAAGTCCTGTAACAGGAAATTCCAGCCCATCATTAAGCTATGTTTTGCTAATGGCCACTGAATTATACTTTCATATCTGCAAACTCAGTTCATCAACTTTATGCCTCGGCTTCTTGCAATGAAAAACAAATCAGTTCTGCCAAAATTGTTTCCAACCTTTCACCTCCTCCCCAATTCCTCCTTTCTTGTTTAAATTTTCCTGCACAATTTTGTCTTTGTCCTACCTGAAATTGCCCACTTACCTTTTCCCTGTAAAGTTAAATTCTCCCCAAAGGCACTAGTAAACCTCCCTTTAAGGATACTGTTCCTGAACCAAATGAGATGCAGTACATCTGGCTTGCAAGTTCCTACTTTCCCCAGAACTGTTTCTAGTAAGTCAGGAACCTGTACCCCTCCCTCCCAAACCACTAACTCATTTCTGCATGTCTCTGAAGGTAATCCAGAAATTACTATCTTTTAAGTCTTGTTTATCACTGCATTATCTTCCCATGGGAGCTCATCCATACTTCTGTCTAGGCAATCATACCAATAAGGGTCTTGCCCCGGATCTATCTCAGTTTAGTCTGTAGCTAACAATGCCTTAACTATTAAATCTCCTTATCATTACAATGACCAATTTTAAGAACAGAAAATTAAATCAAGGTTAAAGATCAGCCACAATCTTAATAAATGACAGGGCAAACATGAAGGACCAAAACGACTAACAAAAAAAGACAGAAGGATGAAAATTGGCGATTATCCAGTATGATTTTAGTAGATCTCATCCCTACGCTTCACAACTTCTGTACCAATTCACCACAGCCTTCAATTCCTAGTCTTTCCAAAAACTTCCCTACCTCCTCATTAAATATCTCCTATAATATAGCCTCCACAAACCTCCAGGGTAAAAATTCCAGATTCACCCTTTGTCAGAAGAAATTCCAGCACACCTTAACTTTAAATAACTGACCTTTATCATGTAACAATGTACACATATGAGAATTCACCAGAGAATTTTAAGTTACTACTTCTTAAAACTTCTTTTCGAAGCTTCTACCCACACTGTACAAATGAATCAATCAACCTATGTATAATGAACCTGTTCTAGTCACACTTTGTTGTTGATCCACACTCTCCTCCAACATTCAGAAGCAACTCTTGATTGAGGAGCATAATGTCCTCAAGGAATTTCCATGCTATATGCCTGGCCCTTCTGGTTTGTCCAGCGGTCACCAATTTCCTCCATGTTGGCAAACACCAGCCTCCTGGAACATGCTACCTATGTATCATATTTTCCTGCTCTTTGGTCTGATCTAATCCCTGCTACTTTCCAGAATTTTAAAAGATGAACTTTTGTTTAAAACAAAACTAATTTTTAAACTGAAAAATTAACAATCAGAATCATCAATTGTTTTTCTTCAACATATGACGACTGTCTAGGAGTATTTCCAACCGTTCCTGTTTTTCCTTTGAATTTCCAGCATCATTAGCTTAGGTTTCTAATGGTAGTATGTAAAAAAAAAAGCACCAACCAAAAAAAAACACAAACCAACCTTTTAATAACAAACTTAATATGATTACTTGCTTGCAGGATCTTCTCTAGCCTTGGAATTCCATACCAAGAAGGACTTCTGAATGGAATGTTGTCAGGTAAACCTTCCACATAAAGGTCTTTAGGATGAGATTCAAATTTCCGATAGGGAACAATCATTGCTTGTGTCTGTCCCATGGCTTCACCTATAAATAATGACACCATTAACAACAGGTGCAAGCAAATCTAAAACTAAAAGGCTTAACAAAACAGCATGGGGGGGGGGGGTTGAATGTTCCTGGCAAAGAACACAGCTACCGTTGAAAGATGTACTCAGTAAACCATTCTACCCAAGTCCTGCATCCACATGAAAGCAGTGTGACAGTGACACTGGAAGCAAATCCAGCAGCAATCGCATGTTATAGGAAACATTTGATAAATTAGCACACTTTCAATATTCTGCCTGAACTAGCATCAATAAATAGACTAGATGTCTTGCAACAGAAATAGCAAATTATTCAAACATAGATTAAGATAATTCAACCACAGATACTTTTCATTATTCAAACTAAAATAATTAAGCTTCAACAGTCAATTAAGTCAGAATTTATTCATGGGAAAATATGCTCTCAATAACTTCAACATAAGAGCTAGATATGGCATTCTGCTCAAAACTCCTGCAAGTGCTAGAAAAGTATTTCAATTTGCTCTACACTTGGTTTGTACCAAAGAATCCAAAATTCTAAAACCCAAATTTGTAACCCAGGTTTGAATGAATGGTCAAGAGTGGGAATGAAACACGTAGATTTAAGGGAAAAAAATCAAGACACATCATTCTTCATTCACCATGCAACTTGAGAGACAGGTGTGTACATGAACCACTACAGAGAAAGAAGAGATTCTAGAGGTGCTGGAAATTTCCCTCCTGACACTTGTCCTTGCAACCATTAGTGGAACACCTGCCCCTACACATTCTCCCTAACCACTATTCCAGGCCCCAAACAGGCCTTCCAGGAGACATGACATTTCACCTACGACTCCTTCTGGGTCATTTATTGCATCCAGTGCTCTCACTGTGGCCTCCTCCTTATCTGTGAGACCTGATGCTGATTGGGCGATTGCTTCAACAAGTACCTTCACTCTGATTCTGTTTTCACAGCTGCAACCTTCCCAGTGGCTACCCATTTCAATTCCACTTCTCATTACCAAACCAATGTGTCTATCCATGGCCTCCTCTACTGACACAATGATATGAAGCCAAATGTCGGCTGGAGGAGCAATACCTCAAATGCCATCTTGGTAATCTCCAACTTCATGGCATGAACATTGACTTCCCTAACTTCCAGAACTATACTTTCCTCTCTTCCCAATCCCCCCAAGTTTTCTCTCATTCCATTGGCCTCTCACCCCTTCTCTTTCCTTCCCTTACCCTAATGCCCTGCCCATCATCTGTTTCCTCACCTACTTCCCTTTATTCCATGGCCTACTGTTATCTCCTATCAAATTCCTCCTTCAGCCTTTTACCACTTCCACCAATCATCTCCTGGCTTCCCACAACATTCTTTATCATCCCCCTCTCACCCAACATCCCCCTCATCTGGACTCACCTGTCATATGACAGATTGTACACCTCCTCCTCCCCTTTTTTATTCTAGCTGTTCACTTGTGACCTGATGGAAGTTTTCAGGAGGAACTCATACAGTGGCTAGAATCATTTTCACACAAAAGGCATATCAAAACTAGGAGTACACACATTTTAGACGAGAGAAACGAAATTTAAAGAGTATTTGAGGGAAGAGTTTTCTTTAAAAAATTAAGTGGCTAATATCTGCAGCTCACTGAATAAGATTCAAACGTCAATTAGACAGGTACTTGTATGGACCAGAGCCACAGGAACAGAATTAGGCCATTAACCCCATTGAAACTGTTCCACCATTCAATCATATCTGATTAATTTTCCCTCTGAACCCCATTCTACTACGTTCTCCCCATAACATATGACAATGAATCAACCTCCACTTTAAATATCCAATGGCATGGTCTCCATAGCTTCTTTGGCAATGAATTCCACACATTCACAACCTTCTGGTTAAAGATCTCTCCTTATCTCTGTTCTATAGGGACGTCTTTCTATTCAGACGCTGTGCCCTCTGGTCCTAGTCTCTCCCACAATTAGAGAGATTATTGCCATATCCATTGTATCTAGTTACGTGACCACTGTTTCGTTTACTGTGGGTGTCACTTTAAAAACGCTTAAATGAGGCGGGACTATGACGTCAGTATAACAAGCTGCGACAGACCCCTGGGATTTTCAGGAGGGAGAGGGGAGGGTGGAGGGTGGCGGGGGGGGGAAGAGAGGAAAAGCTTTGGATTGTGGGCAGGACAGCCTGCTATGGATGGTTAAAGTCTGATACTTTCCCGTGCCCAAGATTGGGTTGATTAATGGCACACCGTGCACATTGGATGTGTGACTGTCACTTCATATAATCCATACGGGGATTTTTGTTGGAGTATCCTGTGGGCACCACTTTCGTTAACCCTTACCTGGATTCGGGTGTGTTAAGTGGTAACCACTTGTGCAAAGGGATATTCCGTGACTGTCACCTTGTGATATTTCTATATGGATTTCGGAACGACTCGACGGATAAGATCTTCGGCGACTGTTACTTCGTTTACCCAGCGTGAAATCTGTGGAATTCTTCGTAATCGCCTTCTCTCTACATTTTAACGTGGATTTACAAATCTCTCCCTTCATTTATTCCATGGATTACTGGACCTTTTCTAGTTTGCCATCTTAAGACTTTAAGAACTGTTCCTAAGCTTGACAGTTTGGGAGCCACACACACACATAACACTGTTAACTTCTGTTTATTTCATTTAATTTTCTATATTTTGAGTAGATACTAATTTTGTGTTTTATCTTAGCTAATAGACCAATTACACAGAGCAAATATATTCTTGAAACATGCATTCTTCAATCAAATTAGAATCTTACTTAGGGCAAATGTATCACTACTTCTAGGCATTTAGCATTAATTTAGAAGTTAACTCAATTAGGAACATGGCCAATAGGAAATAAAATGTTTCACAGGGTCTGTTAAGAGGCTCTTAGATAGGCACATAGAGCTTAGAAAAATAAAGGGCTATGCGATAGGAAAATTCTACGTAGCTTCTTGAGTAGGTTACATGATCGGCACAACATTGTGGGCCAAAAGGCCTGTAATATGCTGTAGATTTCTGTGTTTCTATGATTTAAAAGAATTTCAGTTACCATTTATTAAGAGCTTGGCCCTATTGCAATGTACATAGAATGATACATTTAATAAATGGCTAAAGTAACAGAAAACCAGAGTCAATATTCTAGAACAAGAAACCTTCTTGAAAACTTGAATTCAGAGGGCAAGCAGGTTCTAAATTGCAGAGAAAATAGAATCTTTGAAATACGTAGCTAAAGTTCAAGACAAACTGAGACAAACTGAAACAAACATAATGGAAGGGTATAACTACATAAGCTTTATCTGAAGTTGTTAAATGCAACATTAAATCCTTAGGATTTTAATATGCTTAGCTGGAAAATGAGGTGCAGTTCTTCAAGGTTAAGCTCAGCACAAGTTCAGTTTACTATTTTCATGTAATTCCTTTACTCCCACTACAGATATGACTGTACCATTATTTCAATTTTCTCTAAATGCTGACTTTTAAAAGTAATTGTTACATTAACAACTATTATTTTATCCTACTGCAGATACTTGTTCATTTCTCTGAGTCTTCCCCCAAAATTCAACCTGGAAACTTAAAACACTATCGTCTTCTCACTTTTCCAAGATGAGCACTTCAAGTATTATGGGCTATTGTTATTCAAAGTGCTGGATTTGCTTTAAACTTTCTCAGAGCTTCAACAAACACAATAACAACCATAAGAGCATTATCTCTAGTTGCAATGAGGAACTGACATTCTAGCACTGAAGCAAAGAAATATTACAAATTGATTATATTCCATTTCCCAACCAGCCACAACATGAAATGGCTAGGATTGTTTTACATATGAGATCAGTAATATTTCGACTTTGTAAAATTCAGCAGTTTCAATTTCATGATAGTGGGTCTAAGCAAAGCAAATTCAAGACAAAGTTGAGACATTAAGTACCATATTTCTTGCTAAAGAGTTCTTCAACCATCCTCCTTAATTTAGTGATCCTGGTATTCCACTCTTCTTTAGCTATAAAATAAATTGTAATTGATTATTTCCTTTGATCAAAACATTCATCAGATAAAAATATCCTTTATACCACTTACTACATTGTTTGTGGGGAAGCTTACACCACATTCAATTAGAATAAAGTTTTCCATTAACATGAATATGTTGGCAATATAATAAAAACATACCTTGCAAATTCTACAGAAATTACTTACTAAACTGAGCTGACGTGACAGCCAGCACCTAACCTCCCATTTAGTCACCAATGAACCTGCAAGGTACAACATGCCAAGAAAAAATATGTGGTATGATAACGGCAACCCTATGTCACCGGGCCTGGGGGAGTAAAGGAACACTGCATATTCAGAAGTCCGCTGAACTAAGATTATTATGGTGAGATTATTATGAAAGAAGATTGTACAGGTCAACCTTCACTAATCCAACTACCTGTAATCCTGTTCCTTCAGTAATCCAGCACTGATTATGCTTAATGTGATCCTTCTGTAATTCTGCATTTTCACTAATCCGGCACTCCTCAGGTCCCAATGGTGCCGGATTAGTGAAGGTCAACCTGTACTAAGTTTTTGCTCACCTGGAGTATTGAAGAATCAGAAGGATAATTAGAATATTAAAGAACCTGAGGCCTTGAAAGGATAGATATTGAATGGATGATTCCTCTGATGCAATAATCTAGAACTAGGGACAACTGTTTAAAAATCAGTGGTCATCATTTAAGAACAATAAGGTGAAATTTTGAGGATAAATCTCTTGAACTCTTTCTCAAAAAACTATGGAAGATGTGTCTTCAATTTTTATTTAAGAAAGCACAGGAGCAGACAGATTCTTTATTAGGTGAAAGGTTGCTATTGGTTTTAATTTTATTAAATGGCATACGTAATTGGCTGACTTGGTCCACTGCAACACTACAAGTTCTTTATTTAGTTAACTATACTGGTATTCCAATCATAGTTTTTAGTTAATTTTACTCCCAGTTTACAGTGTAAGGTAATGTAATTGATGGAAACATACAGATTATTAACCCTATCAGTTTGGATTGTCAACCATTAACTTTTTCGGCCATCACATCTACACAGAAGGTGTGAAACCCCTTCCATCAAAAATAGCCACTATTATGGATATCCCACCACCCACACTAAAGAAACCCACAGCAAATTTTAGGCATGGTGAATTTCTATCACCGCTTCATTCCGCGAGCTTCAGAACTTAAGCTTCCTCTGTACAGTGCGCTCACAGGCAATATGCCTCATCACATGCTTGACCGGTCAGTAGACATCATCAGGGCATTTGGTGATACCAGACAAGCTCTTTCCAACACGACCTTACTGTTGTATCTGCTCCCCAAAGCGCCTACAGCCATTACTACTGACAATACAGACTGTGCTTTGGGTACTGAGCACGAACAGTTGGTTGGAGGCAACTGCTTGTTCCACACCCATACCCTCCTCCTCCCACAACCCCCCCCCCCCCCAAAGTTAAGTACAGTATGTTAGACATGAGCTTCTCAGTCTGGAGCAGGTTTCCCAACCGGAGTTCTGTGAGAGATCGTTAAAAACAAACATTGCTGTTATTTTATTTCAATTTTGTGCTCTCAGTGGTGGGCAGTGACCGAGCAGCCCTGTTAGCAATCTCGTTCGAGGTCTCTCAGCCCAGGACGGCAGTGGACAGTAGGACCGTGTTGATTTGGTTGAGACAATTCTCGATTTTTGACACGAGTTAGGGAAGGTCACTGATAATCGGTGAGCGCTGTATTGCATGGAGGGGAGGATGGTAGGCTGATGAGGAGCGTGAAGTGCGTTTTCAGAGTATTGAATGGACTCGCCCAAATTGGGCTGTGACATCAGCTCTCCCTCCCAAATTACACCATTTTTTTTTTACATTTTACAGGTCGACCTTCACTAATCTGGCACCACTGGGACCTGAGGAGTGCCCGATTAGTGAAAATGCCGAATTACAGAAGGATCACATGAAGCAATAGCTAACCGCCTCATCATACCTTTAAAATACCATGTATATCAGTACAAGTTAGATAATAATGAAACAGAAATATTAATTGAGTAGCAAGTGAAATTTTAATAAAGTAACATACTGTACAGGCACAGATAAAATAAAAGGTACAGGTAAATATACAGGAATTAACTTATACAGAAAAGTTGAGCACTTCCGCTTCTAAAGCAAGCGGTTTAATATACCTTCAGGCAAAGTTACATGTCTGCAAGTCTGGGGTTATCAGGACCTTCCTCATCTTCATCACTGCTTTCTCCTCCAATATCTTCGTTCTCTGGATGTACAACCACCTGCACAATTTCTGAGTCAGTATAATGATGAACAATAGGTAACTCATCAACAAATTCTGCTGCTGCTTCCTTGTCTACTGAACGTTTTTCACCACACACTGCACGAAACTGTAAGCCATGACGCTGCTTGAACCGATGAAGCCAGCCTTCACTATAGTCACACTCATAACCTAGTCCTAGTTCTTCATGAAACACTTTTGCTTGTTCCTTCACCATATCTCCAGATAATTCAACACCTTCACTTACACGAAGATTAAACCATGTTATCAGCATTTTATCTAGTTCCGAACTTCTTCCATCTTTCATTGTTTTTCTTACGCACATCTGTTTCTTTGAGCCACTATCAGCAAAAAAATGTAGCAGTTTTTCTTTCTGTTTCTTTATATCGTACACTGTGGAAGAGCCAATGTTGTAACACTCGCACAAGCTTTTCACCGATACACCACTGTCCAGTTTTTTCAAGAGTTCAACTTTATCTTTAATGGATAATGTGCGGTGTTTTCGCTTCACAGAATGAGGTGCATTTCCTTTACTCACTGGGACCATAATTGGGGCTAAAAAAGAGCAAATGATATTAATAAATGCAGGAAAACAAGCAGGAATCGCCTGTCTGTGCTTACAAGAGCGCGCCAAGACATGAACAGATCTAGCGCAACCAAAACCATGCGCAGCAGATTGGTACAGTGGTCCGGGAAATGTGAAATTACAGTTGCGCGGAAAATTTGAAATCAGTGCCGGATTATCGGAGGAACCGGATTACAGGTAGTTGGATTAGTGAAGGTCGACTGTATTAACCCTGTGTTTTACAGACATGTCTGACTGTCCAATGTTGCAATTTTTGAACAGATTTTTTGTAGGTTGGAAGAGAAGGATTCTAGGCCTTGGCCTATGAACAATTCTGATAAGGTTAATGATGAAGAATTACAATCTTGAATCATTTCACTACACTAGTGCAACAACAAACAATGAAAGCTACTTGTCAATGGGTTTTACATGGACTGGTGATCCAAATTGTGCTATTCCATTGTGCCTAGTTTGTGGCAAACAACTTACAAATGACACATAAAAGTGCTGATTATTTTAAACAGCTTCTGGAATCTCAGAACAGAGTAAACCTTTTGTTAGTAAAGTGACAGTCAGTAAAAGGGTTCAGGAAGCAAATTATTTAGTAGCAGAACTCATTACCCAAAAAAGGAAAAGTCACACAGTAGGTGAGAACCTAATAATGCCAGCATGCAAAATCATAGTGGGTAAAATGCTAGGCATTTTGACCCAGCTGGTGGCATAGTGACATCAGCACTGGACAGCGGGGCAGGAGGTCCCCAGTTCAAATCCAGCCGGCTCCCCTGCATGCTTTTCATCCGTGCTGGGTTAAGAGCTGGTGATCTCTTTGAAAAACTCACCCGACAGAAGGCAATGGCAAACCACTGCTGTAACTTGCCTCGTATGTGATTTCCCACTACGTCAGAACAGCGTGGGAGGAAGACGTCCGCTAACTGGAAAAATTCCCAATGCGACGCACCTTTCTTCCTTCTAAAATGCTAGGACAAGATTCAGTACAAGAAACTGAAAAGGTTTCACTCTCAAATACTACCATAAGTCAACATATTGATGACATGCACATGATGCTGAAGAGGTGTGTGATGAACTGAAACACTATAGCTTCTCTATCCAGGTTGATGAGTCAACAGATTTCACCAATAAATGTCATGTTGTAGCATTTGTAAGATTTGTAAATGATGGTGAAATTCAGGAGAACTTTTTCTGTTGCAAAGAGCTGCCTGAAACAAGCAAAGTCCAAGATATATTTAATGCTTTGTCTTCAAATCTGGAATCAAAAAAGTCTGTATTGGTGGAACTGTGTTGGCATCTGTACCGCTGACGTCTCATCAATGGTTGGCTCCATGAGAGGTTTTGTTTCTCTTACAAATAGAATCTTGACATTGTCACATATACTGCTTTCTTCACAGAGAGGTGCTAATGTCAATAATTCTTGGATATGAAATGAAAGAAGTTCTGGATGATACTACAAAAATGGTTAATTTTATTAAACAAAGAACCAGTTCACACGGAAGTTTTAAAAATCTGAAAACCTGGACAAAGAGCACACTAATCTCCTGTTACATACAGAAATCCAGTGACTTAGCAGAGGAAGAGATAGGCCTATATTTGAGCCTGGTCACGTCACATTTCCTTACTCGGTGACATGACCAGACTCAAATATAGACCTACCATGTGAAACCTGTGCTTGTTTTTTCGCTATATAAATACTTAATTCGGGGTCGAACCTGAGGTAAGGACACATGGAGTTCACCTTCAACTGAAATGAGTCAATTTCTACCCTTATTCTTGATGCTTGTTAAACAAGAAAAAACTTACTCACACATGAAAACTGCAGCAAAATGTTCATTGCTTTCCTATGAATAGCAGGATTCCTATAAATCACAGAAATCCAGAACTTTCCCGGGAGCAAGTCACTCAATCTCATTTTGAGTGTAGGATCAGACTGCAGCTCACAAAGTTCTTCCTCTTCTTTCAAAGTCAAGTCTCAGTTTGCATTTTTATTCATATACATTGGTTTTGTGTTTTTTAGTAACTTTACTATTCAACGTTCAGATTTTTATATTGTAGCTATCATGAAATAAAATCAATTTACAACCTTCATTTAAATTAAATCAAGTGGGCCCACCTTTTGAGCTCACAGTGACTCTGGCAGCCTGGACAAAAATTGTCAAGATTATGCTGATTTTTCCTAACTGGACTACATATCCAAAAGCCGAACTCTTGGTAAATAATTACGTTTATGGTATCTACCAACCACCTAACAGTAGGTCATTAATTCAACCCTTGGGCAATAACATTTTACACTCTTCGTATCCTAAATATCGCTCATTGATGAAGCGGCTACTGTGTGCAGTTAATACTAGCAGACAAGTACAGGAATTTGTTAAAAAGAATTCAATGTGAGATATATAATTTAAGGAATTGCTAAAGCTTGTAAGTTGGTAGATGCATCAACACTGAAGAATGGATGGCATAAATTGTGGTCAGGTTTAATGACTTTACAGAATTTAGGGTTCAAAGCAAAAACAGATTGTACCTGAGCTGCTTTCTTATGTTGAAGTTCTAAGTAATCCTGCTGAGAAGAATATTGTATCAAGGCTAGAAGCAGTTAACATTAACGAGTAAATGGATATTGATGATAATGAACCTACTGTTCATCATTATACTGACACTGAAATTGTGCAGGTGGTTGCAAGTCCAGAGACAAAAGACAGTGGGGGCAGAGTAGTGATGCAAACCAGGAAGAGGTAGCCAGAATATCTATTGATAAGTCAATTCAGCTGACAGGTGAAGATCACAAGTGAGCATCACTGTTTTATTACTGAACAAGAAATAATGAACATGTACATGTTGCAAGAAACTGATCAAAGAAAGACCAAAATACACGAAACAGGTTAGCTTGCAGGATATGTTCCAAAAAATTGCTTAGAAAAGTGCAAAACATGAGCCAGCACTTCGATCTTCAGTACCGTCAACTTCAGCTCACCCAGATGTGCTGCCACCACCAGTTCTTGAAGATGCTGTGCCAACTTCACCACCACATGATGGTACAATTGTTTTTCAAGATGAAACACAAGACAATCCTGATGACTCCCATTCGCAGACATGTGATCCTACTGAGTTGTACAATCAACTTTTCTCTTTGGAAGTGGCAATAACCAAACTTCTGATGCAAGCAAATACAGACACCTTGTAAGGTATTTTGCCTGTACTGTACCTCAATAAAATACACTTTTCACTTGTTTCTTTTTTCTTTATTATCCAACTTGCACTATTCACAAAGTACTTTAAAGGTAGGGGAAGATGATCATCAAGTGGGTTAAAGGTGTTTATGTTTAATCCTAACCTAACCAGCTGTGATTCAGCAAAATCACTAATGCAACATTGCACATAGATCCTAATCATTCTGGATTTGAGGTGGTCAACCTGTACCATCTATTACAAACTCACTGACTCCTACGATTTTCTCAACTACATCCTTTTCCCATCCTGTCACTTGCGAGGATGCTACCTTACATTCCAGGAAACCAGGGTCCTTTTTCAGAAAATGGAATTCTACTTCCACTACAACTGCAATTAAAGCAGTCCTTACCCACATCTCCCAGTTCTAGCATATCTGCCCTCACCCCATCCTCCACCACCCACACCCTCCCCCAACATAACTGGGATAGTTCCCCTTCTCCTCACCTAACATCCCATGAATCTGTATCCAATATTATCATTCTATTCTCCACAACTTCCATCTCCAACAGAATTCCACTACTGGACTTATTTTCCCACCCCTCTTGCTCTACTTTCTGCAGGAATTACACCATCTGCTACTCTTGTCTGCTTATCTCTCCCTACTAAACCCCCTCCAGGCTCTTAGCCCTGATATGAGTTACAGTCCCCCACCACCCCCCCAACCAAACTGACAGCATCAACATGGATTTCTTTAACTAGTAACCACTCTTTCATTTTCTGGCACCCACTTATTTTTCCTTTATTCCTCTACCCCTTCATTCTCTCTTCCTCTCCCCCACACTCAAGTCCCACTTTCAACTCTCTTAATGACTCTCCTACTTCCTTCCTGTTATTCTTGATTTACTGTCCTCTCTTATATCGTTTAGCATTTGCCTCTTCCACCCACCCCCCAGTTTCATGCATTATTCCCAATACCTATCTTCTCCCTCTCATCTTGATGCACATAACACCTGCCAAGTTGTGCTCTTTTCTCCCTTCTCCTTCCTTTACTCTTTCCTGAGAGCTTCTGCCCTCATTCTTTCCTGTCTCAGCCCAAAATGCCACCTGTTCAATTCTTTCCATAGCTGTTGATGGACTTGAGTTCCTCCAGCATTTTGTGTATGTTGCTGTTGTAGGTTTTCACAAAAAAACGGCAGAGGCGTTTTATGTTTAAGAAAAACCGTAGCAACTCATTTATTGAACACAAAAAATTGAACACAGTAGAAGTCCTATACGTAACTACCTCACCACATCAAACCAGCTTCTTCAAGTGAACCCCAAACCAATGTTGTGAATTCTGTACATTTCTACCAATTACATTCACTAAAACCAGCAATGTGAGACTGACTAGAGCTCGGATGAGCCACCCCCCTGCCACCCAATGTTCCATAGGTAGAGGAACAGCAGGTGCCTCTTGCTCGTCCAGAGGCGTGTTGACACGCTCATGGTCCATGTTGTGATGGCAGGTGCAAGGTAGCGGAATCCTCCAAATCTTGGTGGGTCGGTTTAAGGTGATCTACCAAAACACATTCAGGTTTACCCCCCTTATCTATGATAAAAGTTTTTTCTCTCTGTTCCAATGCCTGTAATGGGCCATGGTAAAGGGGCCTAAGGGGATGTTGATGTGCATTATGACAGATGAAAACAAATGAGGCAGAATGTAGGTCAACAGGAACCCAAGAGTGCTGTATCCCATGATGGGAGGTAGGAATAGGTGCAAAGGAATTGAATTTACCGAAGAGGGTGGAACTTTGTTGAGAGGCTGACCAGGGAGTCATGGTGTCAGGAATAAAATTACCTGGCGCTCGTAACAGCTGTCCATATACCAAATTAGCCACAGATGACTACAGGTCCTTTGTAGGAGCTGTTCTGAGCCCCAGCAGGACTACAGGATCTGATCATGCCAACACTCATCCATTAGGAAAGACCTCATAGCAGCCTTTAAGGAGCAGTGAAACCGCTCGCATAGGCCATTGGACTACAGGTGATAAACCATGGTGTCATGTAGCCTAATGCCAGTTCTGGGCCATCACAGCCCAGAGGTTTGGTATGAATTGTTAACCGTTGTCAAAGGAAATATCGGATGAGATGCCAAACCAAGCAACCCAAATGCCGATGAATGCCCAAGCCACGTCTACGGCTGTCATTGATGCTAGAGAGACGACCTCTGGCCACCTGGTGGTATATCCACTGTGGTAAGGAGGTGCATGGAACTTTAAGAGGAAGAAGAGGACCAACAAGGTCCAAATTGACATGGTCAAATCATTGTTCGGGGACCTCAAAGGTGCCAATGATACCTGGACATGATGGTTAATTTTTGCCCATTGTCACCCCACACACAGCAGCAATCCAATCACACATGTTCTTTCTAAGGTCGTGCCACAGAAATGCAACCAGCTTCTGGACCAGATGCAAAAGCGTACATATGGAGTCCTGCTTCATGTTTACAGCCAATATGGAGCAAGGACAACCAGCTGAAACATTGCACAGAAGAAAAACCCCAGATTCTCCTAACTTAATGTCACCAACCACAGGCCTGTGACTGCAGTTCAGTAAGCCTGGACCTCTGGGTCAGTAGCTTGGTCGGCTGCCATTCCAACATAGACAACCCCTATGTGTATGGCCCAGGCAGTCAGCACAGCATTATTTTTTTCCTTGATATGTTGTATATCAGTTGTGAACTATAATATGTAGGCCAGGTGGCGTTACTGATGAGAAGACCAAGGATCTGATATTTTGGCCATCGGGGGGGGGGGGGTTATGGTCCACGAATGCTGTGAAATGACAACACTATTGAACAGCCTTTCTCAGCCTTTTTGCCCTGGACAAACCCTTGAAATAATGTTCAGGTCTCAGGGAAACCCATGCATAAAAATTATATCTGCAGCTCAGAGCACATTAGCATTATCAGTAAATTGTAGCTATTATAATCCAAAAATAATTGTCAATCCTCTTAAGTAGAGAATGAATTTTTAAGCTAACCTTTCTTGAAAAAAAAAACAGGCAGATTGGCTTAGGTTACCTTTCTTGAAATTAATCTCTTTCCCTTACATAAGGCTAACATAATAAATTTCTGTTAAATAACTGGCTTAAGATAAAATGAGATTTAATTTTTCCAAAGGTAGGCTCGGTAGATTTAACTTAAATAAAAATTAAGTTGATTGAAAATTTATGCTAGTTACAACATGAAAATTTATTGACGATGTTGAATAGTAAAGTTACTAAAAGCCATAAACCCAAAGCAACATGAATAAAAACACAGCCTAAGACGCATTTTTACACAAGACTGTGAAAAAATATTTCCTTACTCAGTGACATGACCAGGCCCAAATATAGGTCTACCATGTGAAACCTGTGCTTGTTTTTTGCTGCACAAGTACTCAATTCTGGGTCGAACTTGAGGTAAGGACACACGGATTTCACCTTCAACTGAAATAAGACGATTTCTATCCTTGCTCTTGATGCTTGTTAAACAAGAAAGAGCTTGCTCACATAAGTAAGAAGTTGAAAACTGCAGCAAAATGGTCACTGCTTTCCTATGAATCGCAGGATACCCTTCTTTCATGGAAATCCAGAACTTGTCCAAGGGCAGGTTGGTAAATCTCATTTTGAGTGCACGATTAGACTGCAGCTCACAAAGTTCTTCCTCTTCTCTCAAAGTCAAGTTCTCAGGCTGAGCAGCAGATTCACAGAAAGGGTCCCTCACCCAGTCATACACTTCAGTTGAAAGGGAGGAAAAATAATGTGCAATTTTTTTCTGCAGTTCTTCCAGGTGGTGTTCAATAAGACTTGAGACTTTCTGATATCCTTCCTCACTCTCAAGTCCAAGCAGCAGTGGAAACATTTCAAGATTTCCTTTTGCAACATGATTTTTCCAAAGATTCAGTTTCTTTTTAAATCCAAGAACCTTGTCACTTGAAGTCAAAACATTTTCTCCAGGGCCTTGCAGAGACTTGTTCAACTCGTTCATATGACAAAATATGTCTGCCAAGTAGGCTAGTTTCTGCAGCCATTCTTCATCTTTAAAGCACTCAGCAAAATCTGGCCTGCCATTTTCTTGGAAGTACTCCTGCAATTCACCTTTCAGCTCAAACACCCTGTTGAGAATCCGTCCTCTACCAAGCCACCGGATTTCTGTATGTAATAGGAGATTGGTGTGCTCTTTGTCCAAGTGTTCACACAGTTTTTTAAACAATCTTGAGTGAACTGGTCTTTGTTTAATAAAGGTAACCATTTTTGTAGCATCATCCAAAATTTTTTTCATATCATCTCCAAGAGTTTTTGACATCAAAACCTCTCTGTGAAGAAAGCAATGTGTTGTGACAATGTCAGGGTTTTCTTTTTTTACAAGAGAAACAAAACTTTTCATGAAGCCAACCATTGATGAGACACCATCAGTACAGATGCCAACACAGTTCCTCCAAGACAGACCTTTCGTTTCCAGATATGAAGACAAAACATTAAATACATCTTGGCCTTTGCTTGGTTCCGGCAGCTCTTTGCAACAGAAAAAGTTTTCTTGAATTTCACCATCATTTACAAATCTTACAAATGCTACAATATGACATTTATTGGTGAAATCTGTTGACTCATCAACCTGGATAGAGAAGCTGTTGTTCTTCAGTTTATCACACAAAACTTCTTCAGCATCATGTGACATGTCACCAATACGTCGCCCTATCGTACTGTTTGAGAGCGAAACCTTTTCAATTTCTCGTACTGCATCTTGCCCTAGCATTTTACCCACTATAATTTTACATGCTGGCATTATTAGGTTCTCACCAACTGTGTGGCTTTTCCTTTTCTGGGTAATAAGCTCTGCTACTAAATAACTTGCTTCCTGAGCCCTTTTACTGACTGTGACTTTATTAATAAAAGGCTTACTCTGTTTGTTTTGAGCTTCCAATAGCTGTTTAAAGTAATCAGCACTTTTATCTGTCATATGGCTGTGTTTTGTAGTTAAGTGTCTTTTCAATTTTGCTGGAGCCATTGCTGCATTTGTAAGTTGTTTGCCACAGACTAGGCACAATGGAATAGGACAACTTGGATCACCAGTCCATGTAAAACCCATTGACAAGTAGCTTTCATTGTAAAAACGGACTTTTTTTGTGTCCGTTGTTGCACTAGTACAGTGAAATGACTCAGAAGATTGTAATTCTTCATCATTAACCTTATCAGAATTGTCCGTAGGCCTAGGCCTAGAAGCCTCCTCTTCCATCCCACACCTCCTCTTCAAAAATCGCCACCTTGGACCGTCAGACATGTCTGTAAAACACAGGGGTTAATAAAATATAAAAAAAAGAATGGCATAATTTGGGAGGGAGAGGCTGAGGTCACAACCCAAGTTTAGCGAGTCTGTTCAATGCTTGGAAGACATACTGCACGCTCATCAGCATACCATCCTACCCTCCATGCATAACAGTGCTTACCAATTATCAACAACCTCCTCTTTCTTGCATCAAAAACTGAGAATGGACTCGAAATACTGACAATGGACTCAACCAATTGGTCCTACTTGGCATTGTCACACTGGGCTGAGAGAACTCTTACAAGATTGCTAACAGGGCTGCTCAGTCACTGCCCACCACTTAAGAGTGCTAGCATCATGTGTTGCGCAAAGTTCAAAATGCAATGTTTTTGTTTTAATCACGATCTCTCGTGAAAACCCTAGCAACTTCTTACAGAACCCAGACAAATAAAGACCAAGAAGCTCAGTCAAGTGTGCTGCATTTCCTTTCTTGGGGAACTGAGCTGCCGGATGAAAGCAGCGAGTAGTTGCCTCTGGTTGAGAAACCCTGCTTTATAATCTATTGGTCATTTTGCATCCTCTGTAGTCAGTGTTCAACTTGGAGTATAACCCCTATACAACGCTGTTTCGTCCGAATTGTAGGCCTCCTTGGGACTTAAATTTCCAGAAACTAACTTTCAAACTCATCAACAAACTCAGCAGCTGTTTCCTTGTCTGCTGTCCATTTCTCACCACACTGCACGAAATTTTATGCCATGTCATGACTAGAAACACTGAAGTCACCCGACACTGTAATCACACTCATAATCCAGTCCTAATTCTTCATGAAGTAATTTCACTTGTTCATTCACCATCTCTTGACAGTACTACACCTTCACTGAGTTAAAATGACTTTGAAAACTTTATCAAGTTGAGAACATCTTTCAATATTTTCCTTATGTAGATCTATTTTGATTTGCTGTCAGCAAAGAACTAGAGCAACTTTTGTTTCTTTAGATCATAAACTGTGGAATATTACACAGGTCATGTATGCTCTTCACAGGCACACCACTGTCGATTTTTTTCAGAACTTCCACCTTATCTTGTATCGATAACATGGCGTTTGCACTTTACACGATGAGAAGCACTTCCTTTATTCAACGAAGTCATGACTGGGGCTAGATAAGCACAGGTTATAAAAATAAATGCAGAATAACAGAGGAACAAATTGCTTCTTTTAAAAGACCATGCAACAGCTAACTCTGCTAAAGACGCCACCAAAACAGTTGCAACACATTAGCGTGACATCACGGGAAAATTGAAATTAGGCTAGCAAAAATGATGTCTGAACCAGCAGTGGAAGTGGAGCAGAACAAAACAAAATGGGGATGGAAGCAAACAGAAGCCATGGGTTCAGCTTAAATCTTTATGACAAGTTTCCAATGAGGACAATTTAAAACTCAGAAGTTTGGAACAGTAATGAGATTGTGAAAGGCGGTCAGGGTTTTTCTTTTAAAAAGTGTAGAATCACCCAAAATCTATTAGCCACCCAATCTGCCCCACAGGTCACCTTCCACATCTGGAAAGGGCAAGTCCAGGTAAAAAGAAATTGCAAGCGAAAATCTGACCAGGAAGTTGAGACAGCAAAATCTGATCTCTTGTATTGGGAAGTGGTGTCTGAGCAACCAATTAGCTACACAGCTAAAGAACCATGGCCCTGCATAGAGAATCAACAAATGAAACTACTAAACTGCAATACAAAATACCAATTTTACAGAATAATCTAATTATTAGCCTCCTTTTTAAATTTTTTCCTCCCATTTCAGTGTTTGTAAGCTGTTAGAAAAATTGTACTTGATCTTTTATGGCAATGCACTTTGCTCAGCCAATGACTTAAACAATTTGAATTATAAATAAAGGAAAGGTACTTTGCATCCGTAATTTTTCCAGTTAGTGGACCACTTCCTCCCACACCACTCTGACATAGTGGGAAATGGCGTATGAGGCAAGTTACAGCAGTGGTTTGCCATTGCCTTCAGCCGGGTGAGTTTTTCCAAAGCGATCACCAGCTCTTAACCCAGCACGGATGAAAAGCATGCAGGGGAGCCGGCTGGATTTGAACTCGGGACCTCCCGCCCCACAGTCCAGCGCTGATGCCACTACGCCACCAGCCAGGTTCAATTATAAGTAAGGAAGTATAAAACCATAACATAAAACACTAATGAAATAAGAGATGTAGACAAGTACAAATGATAATTAAATATTGATCATTATATTTTTAAATACAAAAACACCTCAAAACATGCAAGACAAGTCTGGAAGATTCCATCAAAGCTCTGGGCAAAGGAAAAACATGACACAGACACACTCAATGATGGGAACCCGTTAACGAAAAAGGTAATTTTGGGAACTCTGGTATGCAAGGTGATGACAAACACATTGGACAAAGCAGAAATTGAGAGGGAAATGCATTCTTTAGATGGAGTAGAGTTACAGAGGCTGCAGTAACTAGACAAGTTATCCCCGCAATTCAGAAACCTAGTGAAAGGTAATGTACCACTGATGAGATTCAAATAGGACACTAAATATGAAAAAATCTTAAGATTATGTAAATTCTAGAACTACAGGAAGCTATTCAACATATCCAATAAAATTAGAGACATTTAAGAGATACTAAACTCAAATACAGCCAACCCTCAAGAGAATACCACAACAGATTTCAGGAAGACAAAAACACCAGACTACCAGCAGATGCATAATAAAATATCATTAATCCAATACAAATTAACAAGTGGAAATATTAAACCATGAAGCTGAAGATTCAAAGGCCACAAAAGCTGAAATGAGTATCTCTTCAAACCTACAAGCAGCATACTGTTCTCAACAGTTGCAGACAAATACAGGAAGAGGTTTGACTTTTCTACACTGAACTATTGCACTAAGGTGTTGAGCTAATGCAGGTACGAATTATGCATAATGTTCCACTGCACACGCACACAGTCTGAATGCTTACCTCCTGGAACCACTTTGTCTGGAGTTGTTTCTTCACGCTCATTAGTTAACAATTCTGGTCTACAAAACAAAGAAAATTGATTTCTAACACATCTAATTGCACCACTGCATGAAATAATGGCAGACTGAACATTTTGTATTACAGTGGAATAAAACTACCATGTTAAACTATAGTATTAAAAAAGCACATTACAAATTGCTTGACATGAGTTTCTTTGGAATCAGTTTTACCTTAAGTCTTTATTTTAGCGATATTAAAAAAACCATCTGCATGTATATAAAAATATTCTTAGTATAACAGGTGCAAGTTACCAAATACTGAAAGGCTTGGACTTCAAGATGATATTTCCATTAGTAATAGGATCTAGAATGTGAGGGCACAGACTCCAAATAAGGCGACACCCCTCAAAAACTGATATGAAGACTTTCTAAAGCTAGAGCAGTGAATCTGTGTTATTTGTTGCCACATAGGGTTGTGGAGTGCAAGTCACTGGGTGCACTAAAGGCAGAGAATGATAGGTTCTTGAATGGTATGCGAGTTAAGGGATACAGGAAGAAGAACAGCATTGAAAAACAATGAGCTGTGCTTCAATGCCACTCAATGGGCCAAATTTACAAATCCTGCTGCTATATCTTAGTGTTGTGGTGAATGAAAATAAACTGATTTGGGGACAAAATGAAAAGCAGAAACAGGTCAAGTCTCTAATGTCTCATGTCAAGGTTTTGATTTCAATTCTGCTACTGAATAAAGACCCATCCCCACCAAGCCATCATATAATTTACTGCCCTTCCCCACAGAGATTGTATTACTAATCCTTTTGCACAGAAAGCAAAAGGGTACATGTATTAAAATGCAAAATAATCAAAAGCCTGAATTATGTCAGTCCAATACTTTACATATTAAAGGGAGGGCAGGCAAGTAAATGAAGGACTGAGGGTTAAGCTGACAGATTGAGATGAGAAAAATATGAAATACTTGAGCCAAATGCTCTGTCTTGGCACCACATATCCTACATAATCCTATGTAACAGATAATCATTTGCTGCACAATACAGGAAAAGTAGCAAACCCAGAAATTAAAGATCACCTACAGCAAAGCAGCGCACTGACTAGGGAGTTTCAAAAAAGAAATCAACAAGGTTTGAGTACCAAAGGGTGTGATACAGTGGCACAGGAGACAGCCTCTTAGCTACACCGATCTGCACACAATCCTGACCTCCAGTGCAGCACAGATGACATTTGCACTATGGAGGTTCCTGTCAGGTGCTCGTTTCTTTCCATATTCAAAAGATGCACCAGTATTAATCAGCTCATGCAAATTTAGTCCCACTGATAGGTATTATGGCTAAAGAACTGAAGGGAAATTGATCACCTTATAAGAGAAAACATTTATTTGTTTACTGAGATACAGCACCAAAAGAGTCCCTTTTGGGGTTATAAACCACATCGCCCCAGAAAATCCTGATTTAACCCAAGCCTAACCACGGGACAATTTACAATGACCAACTAACCTAGCAACCGGTACATCTTTGGGCTGTGGGAAGAAACCAGAGCACCTGGAGCAGTCACAGGCATACACACTCCTTACAGACAGTGGCAGAAATTAAACCCGGGTCGCTCAAACTGCAAAATGTTGCGATAACCAGTATGCAACCATGCTGCCCCATACATTGCATGGTAAATTGGACTGATGGGTGATCTTCTGGGAGCCAACACTGACTTGATATGTTACAAGTGAGAACGTGATCGTTTCAACACAGAAACTAACATTAGCAATGTAAGACTGTGAATGACGTAAACGTAGGTAGCCTGAAGCTTAGATTTAATAGTTAATGGATTCTGCATACTGAAATATAATACAATGTAGCCACAAACAATGCAAATATTTCAGGAACATACTAACACAAAACTCAAAAATATTACTAGTTATTTCCACCCACACCAGTAAATAAATTTCAATCATAGCCAAGGTAGAAGACTGATTTTTATACATTAAGGAAAGGATTAAATGTAAAAGGACTTGTATTTATATACCACTCAAACTCCTCAGTTATTCCAAAGCCCTTTGCAGTAATAAATGTACTTTAGAAAACTAGGAAGTGATTTACAGTGGGCAATAAGAACCACTTATGTTGCCATTAAATCATATCCTTACTAAATCCATACCTTTTTATAACAAATTTTATCTTGTCTTTTGCTAGAAGAATTCTTTCTAATCTTGGAATTCCATAGGTGGACGGCCTCCTAAATGGAATCCCTTCAGGTAAGCCATCAACACAAAGATCTTCGGAATTGGACTGGAAGAGTGGATATGGGATCACAACTGGTCCAGTAGCTAGAGTTGCTTCAGCTAAAAGATTACACAATGTAAAACTTAGATCCCATCACAACAGCTTTTTGCAATACCTGCTCTAAATTCCTTACATTCTACTTTGCAATGAACATATTTTAACAGTGGTAAATGGGAGGATTACCAAATTGTAGAATGTTACTTCTTCTTAATAGAGAAGTGGGGAGATGAAACCTCTGATAATTTGTATATTAATGTTGTAAGATGAGGCCCCTCCATTGGTCTGGGTCCACCATAGATGCTGCATGTCAGCTGTCTATGTGACATGCAAGTCAGCACTCAAGCTAGGATAGAACGATATAGAGAGCAAGTTGTTGCCCATGCAGCAGGTTCCTCCTCTCCATGCAGCTGATGAATCCAAAGGAACGACAGAGACCGATACAGTTTACCATTAGCATTGCAAGATATCCTTTTCAGAACCTTCTAATTCTCCTAACAGAGAATGACAGTGCAGAATAAAGCATGCCAACTTGAAAATGGGCTTTAATATATTAAATTTTTGTGTTTCTATAATCTACATGGTCTAATGTGTGTGGGGTTAGAAAGCTATTGTTAATCTCATAAACAAGTGCCCTCCGGTACTAAAAGCAAAAATAAATTTGCAAGTTACTGACTAATGACAAAGAGAAATGCAAGTAAACTCTATCTGTGATCAAAACAAAAATCTGCAGGCTTTGCTCCGTGTGTTATTTATGCACAATACCCTCCCAAGTAAATCTCCAATAATCCAATATCCAAAAGTCCAAAAAAATCTGCTATTATTGCACTGCTCAAGTTCGAAAGATACTGCAATTGCTGGAGTTTTCACTGTGTTAGCAAACATAAAACAGGGAATAAATAATTTAATATGCAGAAAATAAAAAGCTATGTCCAAAGGATTGACAATTGAGTACTTCTGTCCACACAAACAGAAAAGCATTTACTAAAACAGGCCTCACTCAAATTGAAGCAAATAACTACATGGTACAAACAAACATACAGTAGAGCCAATAAGCTATTATTAGGGCCAACTCATCTTAACGTAAATTGATTTACATATCCTCATTTCTAAACAAATTAATTATCTGATCAGCACTTCATAGAATACTTAAAATAATTACCATATTTCTTTTCGAAGAGTTCTTCCACTTGCCTTCTTAAATCAGTAATTCTAGCATTCCACTGCTCTGCATTTTAAAAAAAGGCTTTTTAATTAACGACGAAAGCTTGAATACTGTATACAACTGGATGCAAATTGTAGTAACTAACATCCACATAGTCAATTTTATATTATAAAATATATATATATCAATGATAACAATAATCTGCTTTGAATGCAGGATTTTTTAAACCTCAAGTGTAAGTATTCCATACCATCTACAATGAACTTCAAGACACTGACAAAAGCAATCAAATACTTGGTTCCAACACAGCTGTTTGACAATTAGAATTCCAAATTATGATGTATTAGTAGCAGAGTTATTAAGTCAACATGGTAATGTCTATCTCACTGCTTTCCTTAAATCAGCGAAAATGAATGTCTGCACAGAAATCTTACTTAATGAATGTTCCTTCGAAACCTACTGGACTTAATAACCAAATCAATGTAAACTATACACAACACAGGCAGTTTGCCAGTGAACAATGTTTGGCAAAAATAACTCCATTTACAAAATTGGGTACTGTTTATATTTGGAAATGGAAAATCAAATTCATAATACAGTGGTTCCAGTTAACTGGGCCATCAGTTACTCGGTGCACTTATTTGGAACAATTTTGAATGAACAAAAAGTAATCAAGAGAATAGCAGGGATACCCTTTGTTTATTTGTGACACTATACTGCTTAATTGGGACAGGAGACTGTTGCCAAAAAGTTCCTGACCAGCGTCAGAAACATGCACTTGTGAAGCCATTAGACACGACACCATGCTTGGACCGAATAGTTTTACAAATAACTTCAGTTGCATGCGCTTGTGTTCAAAAAGCAGGGGTTTCTCTCACTGATAGTTGGCGAGAAATAAGCAGCAAGACAATTCAGAACTGATTGATCACTGTGGCTTCAAGCATTCAAACTTCAAGATGCTAGAAACAGCAGGAGTGAGAATGAAACATTTTCACTACTTCAATTTAGTAACTACAAATAATTTGAAGGTATCGACAATCATCTTGGATGACGCAATTATCAAAAGCATTATTTGAAGACAGTCCATTATCAACACTAGATAACTCTGCTAATTTTGTTCATTTACAGTCAAAAGAACCAGGCAACCTACAATTAGGAACTAATACAGTTTAATTTGGTGTATTTCATTTAAGTGCATCATTTGCTACTGAGTAAAATGGTAGTTTGTTTTTTAATATCTTTTTAATTATTTCCATGAAACTTAGGCTCACTGAGGCAGCAGCTTAAATTGGACCAACATGTACTGGTCCTAATATGTCCCAATTAACCAGAATCCATTGTACTTACAGTTAAATACTAAAATATACAATTTAACTTCTGCATAATCAGTTCTACTTCTCATGCAACGAAAGCAGGCCTTTTCGGGACACTGAAATGGTACTTTAACTCACCAAAATTGAATTCCCTACTTTTCCGCTTCACCGTAGCCCCAGCATCTGTTGCCTGTACAGTACTCTTTGGTCGCTTATTTGGTGGGAAATATTCATCATCTGAAAATATAAATTGAACTTTATAAATTTCTCCATGTTATTCTTATAAGTGCTAACAAAAAATGTACCCTTCAATCGTCCTAATAGTCCTGTGCAGAGTGCCTTTCAGTTTCAAGGATCCAGTAACACTAATTTTGCTGATGCATTCATGACAGGAGTAAAGCCTCTTCCTAGGTTGCAAAGTGGTTCCATTTATACAGATGTCCACAAATGGGAAAATAACCAAAAATCACTCAAAACAGTCTTATAATGCTGATGATGAGAGCCAACTAACAAACAATAATTAACCAAGTTCTCCTCACCAGTTAGAATGATACAGAACAAGGATGTCAAGTTTAATGGCTCATTCTGATGGCTCAGTGGGTGCTACATTGTTTAAGGGAGTTTTATTTTACAGTTATCAATGGAAGTGATTGCTTGGGAAGCTATCCCAAAGCATATCCTTCAAATGGTCTGCCTCAGTGAAACTGGTAACTTATGTTCCTGAGAGAAAAGTATCTGATTACAGAGTTCTTTTCCTGTGATCTCAATTAGCTGCCATATTGTTATAAAATATATCGTAATCCATTTTAAAGGCACTTATCCAGAAATATTACCCTTGCCCCAATAAAGAACTGTCTCAAGTGAAATAAAAGCTTAGAAGCAACAAAGATTCTTAGTTTTAAAATTCTGATTTGTTATTTTCAAAGATTGTGCATTCTGAAATTATTAACTTTATACTCTAAATGCAATTTGCCTAAATTTGAGAGTAAGGGGCCAGGGCAGTAAGGGGCCAAGAATATTGGGACGAAAAAAAATCTGAAGGAAATGCATAAGCAGCTCCAAAATTCAAGTTCACCAACTATCTGCTCATCCAGTCCCATAGAGACAGGCACAAATGTTTTAGATTATAAATAGGAGAAACTAGACAAAATACTAACTTAATTCAACATTCAAAAATAATAGTTATTGTGATTTCTAGAGATAACCAAATAAGTTAAAGACCAATACTTGCCTTCAATAGTAACTTCTACTTCTGGGTCCTCACTAGTTTCAGAATGCTCTTGCTGAGTCGAATCTAAAAAATACAAAACAAAATGTTTATCACTTGAAGAAAAATACTAAAATAAAATTGATTTGCTCATAAATCACTTCCTTACAAATTAGACATTGCACCTTACATTGCTGTTACACACCATTAAGTATTACACAATTGAGAAAAGCTTTTGCTTAAATAAGATCACCGTATCTGCCCTGATTTATTGTTTCAATAGCTCTACGGAGATTTTGAAAAAAACTGCGTTAACTGCAAATTTCATAATGTTACTTATCGGAATATCAATGTATTTGAATGGTCTCATAGAAAACACTGCTTTTTTAATTAAACCTTCAATACTTTTAATTTCTCAATGATCAGATCCTTCTGCAGCATTGGCCTCAGCTCTACAAAGCCAAAATTATTACAAAAATGAGTTTATCCCACACTATGAAAACACATCAAAGATATATGCAATGCAAATGTTAATTGATCTGCCACAATTTAAGAGTTTGCACTGCTTTTTCAAAATACTCAAATTGCAGAGCAATCCCTTACCCCAATATTGTCTTTTAAAAGGACCTTAGTTTCAATGAGTGGTTCATGTGTTTATTATGCCTATTGTAAAGTACATAATAATTACTTCAGTAGAGACCATGGCAGACTTTGCAACCATTTTACATTTGTAGAGGTCTCAAAGCAACAGGTCCAAACAAAATTTTTCCAATCAAAGTAATCCTAACATTTTATATACTTAAGCAATCGAAATAAAAACTGCAGATTCTGTAAATATAACAAAATGTTGTAAAGACTCATCAGGTCAAGCAGCACTGGTGGAAAGCAAATAGTTAACAATCAAGTTAGACTTGAGGAGAAATCTCTTCAATGAGATCTGCAATAGCCTGTTAGAAGATTTTGATAAATTACTTGTGGAAGGGTGAGTTAGAAAGTTTGCTGATGACACAAAGGTTGGTGGGGTTGTGAATAGTGTAGAAGGTTGTTGAAGGTTAAGACAGTAGATTGGCAGGATGCAGAGCTGGCGTAAGGAGTGGGAGATGGAGTTCAACCTAAAATTGGTGTGAAATAATTCACTCTTGAAGGTTGAATTTGGAGGCAGAATACAGGATTAATGGCAGGATTTTTAGCAGTGTGGAAAAACAAAGGGATCATGAGGTCTACGTCCATAGATCTCTCAAAGTTGCCATAGAAGTTAATAGGGTGGTTAAGGTTGTGTATGGTACGTTCACATTCATTATTCGTGGAATTGAGTTCAAGAGGCACTAGGTGATGTTGCAGCTCTTTAAAACTCTGGTAGACCACACTTGGAATATTTGTGTTCAATTCTGGTCACCTCATTATAAGGGCGTGGAAACTAGAGAAAGGGTGCAAAGGAGATTTACCAGCATGCTGCCCATTTCAGAAAGTATGTGTTATGAGGGTACTTAACAGAGCTAGGGCTTTCTTCTTTAGAGTGAAGGGGAATCAGAAATGACTTGATAGAAGTGTACAAGATAAGAGGCATATATGGAGTGGATCACTAGCACCTGTTCCCCAGGGCAGAACTGGCTAATACAAGGAGGCACAATTTGAGGTGACAGGAGGAAGGTATAGGAGGGTTGTCAGAGTTAAGATTTTTTTTTTAAAAAACAGAGTGGTAAGCACATGGAACACACTGCCAATGTCTGGTAGTGGCAGAACTATTAAGGGCATTTAAGAGACACTCAGATAGGCACATGAAAGAAAAATATAGAGGGCTATGCGGGAAAAGAAGATTAGATTGACCTTGGAGTAGGTTACAAGGTCGGCACAACATTGTGGGCCAAAGGATATGTAACTTGCTGTACTATTCTATGTAATTAAGTACAATTCTGCAGCTACTGCTGGCACCACCACCTCAAGGACATTCAGTGAGTTTGTGGATGTGTCTGCAGTCTGTCCCCATTTATCATTATGGCATTTCCACACAACATGGTGTATTTTCACTGTAAAAACTGGATTTCCGCTCCAAAAGGACTTTGCAATGGTCAATACCGTCAATGACAGATTCATCTGCAATACGTAGATTTGGTGAGAATGGCATCAAGTAGTTTTTCTGTCTTGATGGTTTCCTCAACACCCACCCCAGATCCAGATAACAATGTCTTCTAATACTTGGTTAGCTTGATAGGTACTATTGCTATCCTGTTGACATGTGTCCACACAGAGTACATTCAGCACCTAAATGGCATTCAACCTGGAATAGTAATGATTCACCAGCAGAAGGGGGATGTAGGCTGTAAGCTGAAGAATTCTTTGCCCAGGTTTAAGCTAATGCCATGATGTTTCATGAAATCAAGTGCCAGTGTTGAGGAGTTCAAGAGCAGTTCCCCTCTGACTGTACACTATTATAGCGCCACCTCTGCTGGAATGACAGTACATACCCAGGGATGGAGAGAGTGGATTCTGGATCTTCGATCATAAGATATGATTCAATGAGTACCACTAACATCAAGCTGTTACTTGAATAGTCGAGTAGGTTTGTGCCAAAATTGGAAAAGAAAACAACTTTTCCAACTATGGCACAAGCAGAGTATGTCAGTGCGGAGGGCTTCATGAATTTAGAGCTCTTCAAGCCTCATAATAACCAGTAATTCCAGATACACATATTTGAAGCACCAATCTCACCAAGACCTTATCAAGACATCAGAAAAATAACCTGAAGTTCACCTGAAAAAATGTCAATGAATCAAACTAAGAAGCCCACAAATTTTGTACCTTTCAGTAAACCAAACTACTATGAATATAGTAGTCTACCGATTATCCAAAGTTTTACAGCAATTTACAAATGTAAAAATTTGCACTTTTATTTCTATGCTTCAAAAGTTAACTACATTGCCAGTTCAAAAATTTCTGTATTAATGTTTTGTTACTCCTCTGGGACTGTGACACACTAATTTAAAGTTCTGAGGGGGCTTAAATCAAAAATCCACTTCGTACCATCTGCCGTAAACTCCTCTTCAGTCTCTTCACTTGATGCATTGGCTTCATTTGGCACCTCTCCTCCTGTTGGCAGATGATACCTTGAATTACTTTTGAATATATTTTTGTACTCCTTCATGTACAATGTCATTTTAAATGGATGCGTACTTCCAGTCTAAAGTTTTGTGCATCACGCCAAGTGAACAGAAAATACTAAATCATCTGTAAGTATATGCAATACAGTATGTTTATTGCATAGGACTGAAATGAGGTGGTTTTTTGAAAATTAAACTTCTAAAGAAATAAAAAGGATAACTCAAAATTGGAAAAATATGTTTTATGAACTACTGGTTGGAACAGACAGGAGTAAATTAAAATCTGCAATTTTATGGAGTGTTTTGGTGCTTCCTATTAATCTGCACCCTCAATCCAAAACACTGAATTGCAAAATTCCGAAGTATCCTACTGTTTATTCATTGTATCTTCTATAATTGTCTAATTTACTATTTTTACTTATGTCTATTAAATAAGTCATCAACAATTAAATGTTACACATAATAAAACCTATTATAGCCTCCAGCCATTCTTATTTGTTTTAACTTTGTGCTCCATTCCATCATTGTCATGTATTTAAATCACAACTAAGTGTGCAATCCAAATAAATCTGCAGGATGAGTGACAACTAGTACTAACTCCTGTTGCTGCTTTGCCTTCCTTCTATTCTCCATTTCTCTTGACCCTTGCAACCGTAGCAGGAAATGGCCAAGCAGCCCATCATATTATTCACCCAAAATACTATCCACCATGTGAAGTATTGGTCTTCCACAAGAATCTTCCACATAAACAAAAATTGCTGCAAATCATAATCTCCAATATATTGAGATTGCACAACAGAAGGACTACGGAATGGATGAAAGGTGAGCATATAATACAAAAAGGAACAAAACAGAGCAGCACTAAACTCGTGTTCCCAGACAGATCGCTCGGGTCAGTAGCCAGCACTCAGATAACTATTCTTTTTTTTAATAAATCAGCTTTTAAAATTTTGGCAATAGAAATAAATGAATCAGAACAAACTGCAAAGCACGATTTCCCATGAGCAAGGGAAACCTCAAATTTTCAAAACCAATGGCACAACACAACCAAGTAAAATCAATCAAGACACAAAAGGAGTAGGAGTTGGTCATTCTTTCCTCAATTCTGTGCTACCATTCAACAACACATTTACTGAGCATGTACCTCCAGTAGAAAAATAATGAGGCTTTGGATCAAGAGGCTTGAAGGAGAAGGCCTTTTTAAACTACTTAGATTAATTGCTTAAACTTATAGCTCAGACCTAAAGTTACCGGTAATATCTGCCAACATAGTAATTAAAAGACAGCAAATTAAACTAATTAAATAAATTAGATGCAGAATTAGATGATGTGTTGCTGTTGTATGATGTGGGACCTGATGGACCCCACTATGTTTCCTGGGGACCACAACTGCAACAAACGTTGGTTGCCTGAAGAACTTGGGCTCAAGATTAAATGACCTTCAATCTAAGTTTCAAACACTGCATGCAACATATCAGTGAGTGGATGCTGTATTTCAGGAGGCAGTCACACCCATTAGATTAACTGCTTCAAATTCAGTCTGTGGTTAAGAACAAGAGGATATAACTGCAAGTGAGATAGGTAGGGGGATTCAAGAGGTAGTGCTGGAGGAACCCCAGTTGAGGAACAATCAGCTTGTCTAATTATTGCTCCCTATGTAGGCAAGAGAGGGGGCTACAGGAAGACTAGGCAACTTAATGATAACACAATGATTCATGAGGGAAAAAAATGTAGTTCTAATTGAGGATGGGATAGTATAGTCAGGGAAATAGACAATTCTGTCACAAAGATCAGAGTCCTGACTGCCTATGGTGATGGCCTCGTGCTTGGATTCAGGACACTTCAATTGACCTGCAAAAGGTTTTAGAATGAGAGGCAAAAGATCGAGTTGCCATGGTCCACGTGGATAGCAACTATGCAGGAAGAATAAGGAAAGAGCTTGTGGAGAGCAGGGGACCAATTTAAAAAGCAGGACCAAAATTAAATAATTTCTGGACTGCTACCAAGTGAAAATTTGCACAGGGTCAATAAAATTAATGTTTAACTATATGGCTCAAAGATTGGTGTGGAAGAAATAGGTTTGAATTTGAGAGTCACTGGCACCAGTATTAGAAGCAAGGAACCGTTCTGATGAGACTGCACTAATTGTTCTAATATACAGCCAATATTTATGTCAGCAAACACAGACAGTGGATGACACAGTGTATGCAAAGAAAAAAAAATCAGGCACAGCATTTTTTTTTAAATGAGCAATGAGTCCTCTGTATCTTCCTACCTTCGAAGCAGTAACATCAGTTGCACAAGCCATTGTATTTTTCCAGTGGAATATTGTTTTCCAAGAAATAGCTTGACTTCTTCAAAAATAGTTTCACCTTTGAAATCTATCCTAAGCTTTTGGACAAAAAGCATTTCCTCTCTGACATGATCAAAAACCTAACATGTCATCAGAAGGGCTTCATTATCACATAATGTGCTTTCATCGATTTCAAGGGCAAACTTCTTAACTTGCAGCTGTTCTTCCATATCGCCTGACATTTCTTCAATACTCCCGGATACTGATGAGTTACTCAATAGGATGGCTTGAATAGTTTCATATGCACTCTGATTCATAAAAGGTAATAATTACAAAAGAAACTACAGGCAGAATCAATGATTCACCTATGTTATGTGGCCTGGTATCTTTTACAATTAAGTATGAAATTTCATAAGATGGGATTTAGTAACAACAATGCAACTGTGTGAGTAGGTTCTATAGAAAATAAATAAATGAAGAATTACAAGTATAATCTCAAGTGAAAAAGTGTCAATATTGAACATACACGTAAAATTAAAACCAACTCTTTAGGCAGTTTTTTTTTAAATAATATAATTTGGTAGGTAAAATTTTTTTTAATTCTATTTGTATGTGTAAATTTTAGGTGGCAATAAAGAGCATGTACACACCAAGAAAAGCCAATTGAACTTCCTTTCAAAATATGGTCAAGTATCAGAGGTTTAACGGAAGTTGTAGTGGTAGACAGTGATGCAGTGATAGACTTCACATATTCACGCCTCTCTGCAGTTTAGCCATTCCTGGTAGATAACTGAACTGCAGCCTTCAGGTCACGTTTTATTATCACACACACAGGTCAGTGGAAGAAAAGCAGAACCAGTCTGCTGCTACATACTTGGGACAGTCTTGCCAATCTGCAGTTTGTGATTTCGAATGGATGTGGAGCAGGACTCAATGGGCCATCATACAAGATGTGAATAATGATTTGTCTGTGGTCAACCAGGAACAGAGGTAACGACTGACAGACTAAGCTGTTTTGCTGCATCACTTGCACTGTCTTGCATATTTTCCCATTCACTTCACTCAGGGTTCAAAGTAAGTTACATATACATTTCTTTTTATTTATATATTAAAACAGTAAATTTATGGCTCATTCAGAAACTCCTGTTGCCCTCAATTTTTTTGTTTTTTTTTACTTGTAGGCCCTTACAAAATCCAGCATGGCATCCATGTTGAGAACCACCGAGCTAGCCAATAATATAAAGCTACCAAAATTTTTTACCAGATATATAAAAGATAAGAAGAGAAGCAAGAGCATTGTAAAATTATGCTGGACAAAACAAAAAATTGTGAACAAATTGAGTAAGTCATTTGCCTCAGTCTTCACTGTAAAAGGCTCAAGTAACATGCCAAAAATTCAAGAGTCAGGGAGCAGAAGTGAGTGAAGTCACTATTATTAAAGAGGTGACTGAGAAGTTGCAAGGTCTGAAGGTGAATACTTGGACCAGATGGACTATACAGCAGGGTTCTGAAAGTAGCTGAAGAAATTGTGGAGGCTTTAGTGCTGATCTTTCACAACTCAGTAGTGGCAAGAATGGCATCAAAGCACTGGAAATCACTGATGTCACTCCACTCTAAGCAGGGAAGGAGACAAACGACAAGAAATGTCAGGCTAACTGGCCTATATTCAATAGTTGGTAAAATTTTAAGAATCCATCATCAGGATTAAATTTCAGGGTATTGGGAAGCACATTGTTTCCTTATGACAAACAGATTAGAATTCTGTAAGTAGACTGTAAGATAGATAAAGGAGACTCAGTGGATGTTCACTACCTGGATATTCAGAAGTTGCACAAATAAAGATGATATAACCATGAATGAATTTAAACAAAATTGGTCATTTTAAATAAGAGGCATTGGGGACAGTTTGAAATGCCAAATTAAATACCAGCTACAAAAGCAAAATTTCTTCTAATGCTTTCAAAGAAAATGCAATGAATCTTTCATTTTTCCTTTGAAACAATCTAAAGCAGAAATAGCACTGACTTTGATCATATGAAATTTGTTGTTCTGCAGCCACAGTACAGTTCAAAGAAATAAAATTACTATAAATTGCAAATATTGTAAAAAAAAAAGAGGAATACGAAGGTCATCTTCATGGACTGTTCAGCATCTAATCGGCAGGGGAGGGGAAAGAAGCTGTTTTTTTGAATTATTGAATATGGGTCTTCAAGCTCCTGTACTTCCTTCACAATGGTAGTAACAAGAAGAGGGTATGTCCTGCATAGTGAGCTCCAAGTCTTTGGTAACATATCAAAACTCAAATTCTAACTGAATCACATTGGATCGTATAGTGAATTAACTGTGCCTCCCCTCACAGAAAGCCCTCTCTGTGTGGGCTTTCGAGGGTGCACCTTTGTCTCAATGGGGCCAGTTCATTGCTCCCGCATTGTAAGTAACCAAGCGTGTAACGTGGCCAGCGTGACTCAGTAAAAACTTTACTCCTACAACTCAGTTGTTGTCCTTGCTCCACGCATGCACTATATTAATGAATTGGAGCTGAAGACATGCCTTCTTCATAATTCCATCAATGTGTTGGGCCCAGGGTAAAAGTTGAGATGCTGACACCCAGGAATTTAAATCTGATGACTCTTTCCACTAATAAGCCCTCAGTGAGGACTAAGGTGCGCTCTTCCAATTTTCTCTTCCTGGGGTCCACATTGAATTCTCTCGTCTTGCAACTACAAGGTTGTTGATGCGACACCACTCAACCAACCAATCTATCTTCTGCACATCCTCACTGCTGTCTACTGAGTTTAGCAAAAACAGTGGTGTCATCTACAAATTTATAGATAGCATTTGAGCTGTTGAAGTCAAGGCTCCAGTTTCAGAGGGAGACACAGAAGCCCAGATTTAGAAGTTTGGTGATTAATATCGAGAGGACGATGGATTTGGACAATGAGCTATAAATAATAAACAGCATCCTGGCACATGCTTTGGGTTCTCCAAAGCAGAGTGGAGTGCCAGCAAGGTTGTGTCCACCATAGGTATATTGCAGAAGCAAGTGAATTGCAGCGGTTTGAAAAACGCAAACACGAGGAAATCTGCAGGTGCTGGAATTTCAAGCAACACACATAAAAGTTGCTGGTGAACACAGCAGTCCAGGCAGCATCTCTAGGAAGAGGTACAGTCGACGTTTTGGGCTGAGACCCTTCGTCAGGACTAACTGAAAGAAGAGCTAGTAAGAGATTTTAAAGTGGGAGGGGGAGATCCCAAATGATAGAAGACAGGAGGGGGAGGGATGAAGCCAGGAGCTGGACAGCTGATTGGCAAAAGGGATATGAGAGATCATGGGATAGGAGGCCTAGGGAGAAAGAAAAGGGGGGGGGAAGCCCAGAGGATGGGCAAGGGGTCCCTATTCTTGCTCAGGTAGGAATTAACTCTGGACATAACCAACCTCGTCAAGCAGTTCATAACAGTAGATCTGAACCAAGTGATTGTCATTTGAGGCAGTTTCCTCTGCTCTTCTTGAACTGGTATGAATGGTCTCTTAAAAGCAGTTCAGAACCTCAGACTACAAGAGTGAGAAGTTCTAGATGTCCTTGAACATTCAAGCCAGTTGATCAGCACAAGTCTGCAGTGCCCAGCCAAGTACACCATCAGGGCCAGGCACTTTATGAGCATTCAGTCCCTTGAAGAATGTTCAACATCAGCCTCCATGACAGATCATAGGTTCAACAGCTGGTGTGTGGATTCAAATAGGTGTAGAGTTGCTCTCCATTTCTAAGCATGCATGAAAACTGTTGAGCTCATTGAGGAATGAAGCATCACTGCTATTTACAAATAAAAGTGCTGTCTTCTAGTAAGTAATGACATGCAAATCCTGCCACACGTCATGCATCCAATTGTCTTCAATTTCATACAGTACTGCCTCTTTGTTATCCTGATGGCCTTCCATAAGTTGTACTTGAGCTTCTTGTAAGACATAGTTTAGCTGAAAGCAGAATACCATCATGCAAAATAATTTCATCTTGCCCCAAAAGATGGAAGAGAGCAGTACCAGATACTTCATTTTGACAATAAATCATTCTCCATCTTCCCACCCAAAATATCAGCAATCAAATTAGCCATGAAAACCGTACAATCAATGCAAAAATACTTGGTGGAAAAAATACCTTTAAAAGACTTTGAATGGGAAGGTCTTGCAGTATCAATGACATCTGAAGTCGTCACACCTGGCCCTGCCACGACAAGCATAATTTTAGCACCTCCATTGCCAACTACTACATACAATGTTTAAGCAATTTCTTTAAAGATGTAGTGTGCAACCTTAACACACACACACTAGGGGTGATTGATAAGTTCGTGGCCTAAAGTAGAAGGAGTCAATTTTAGAAAACCTAGCACCTTTATTTTTCATCAAAGTTGCTGGTGAACGCAGCAGGCCAGGTAGCATCTCTAGGAAGAGGCACAGTCGACGTTTCTGGCTGAGACCCTTCATGACGAAGGGTCTCGGCCCGAAACGTCGACTGTACCTCTTCCTAGAGATGCTGCCTGGCCTGCTGCGTTCACCAGCAACTTTGATGTGTGTTGCTTGAATTTCCAGCATCTGCAGAATTCCTCGTGTTTACCTTTATTTTTCCTACATTTACACACTTAGTCCAGTGGTCGTGGAGTATACAGCGGTCGTGCCCTTCTTAGTAGAAGTCGGCAGCATGGACCTCTAGAAAGTGGGCCACAGCAGGGGTGATTAATAAGTTTGTGGCCTAAGGTAGAAGGAGATGAGGAGAAACTTCAAACTTTCTGCATTTTCACTCAGAGTTGAACTGCACGTGCATTTAACGAGAGCTATATAACTCATCTCCTTCTACCTTAGGCTAGGTCACAAACTTATCAATCACCCCTGCTGATACAGGCCAAGTGAGCTTCAACTTGCAAATCCACTTATAGACTTCCAAGGTGCAACTAGATTTTATTTATCTTGCTTTTGTGGGGAAAGGCCAAGAAAGCCCAAGAAAGCCCAAAAATAGAAAACTTAATCACAAGAATATCAGTAACATTAACCTGAATGATTTAATTAGTGTGTTTCAGTAAAAATTAAATAACAATTTGAAATTGGAAGAGTTAAATTTATTTTAAAAACTGGAAGTATTATGGCGGACCCTTCCCGAAACTGTGATACTATTCCAAGTAACAATCCTCATCAGTTTCTATTTCTTGACAACTTCATCAAATGGACACACAAACCTCCCAGAGACATTAAGAACAATTGGAATGCACTTAATTACCAAAATAAAGTTAATGGGACTGGGAGTACTTCATGAATTTTAACAGAGATTGCTATGGAGATAGTAGAAACATTGAGTGCATGCTTTCAAAACACTATTCCTTCTAGATAAGTTCCCACTGACTGAAACAGAGCAAATCTAACCCCACTGAAGAACACAAGAGGAAAAAAATGATTAATTACAGATTAGCTGGCTTTACACAAGTGGCAGGGAAAATGCTGGAAGATATTAAGGAAATATTAACAGAGCAATCAAGAGAAATTTATATAATTGACCAGTCAACATTAATCTATGAAAGAACATCATTTGTAATGAATAGCAACACACACAAAATGCTGATGCTGATGAAGGGTCTCGGCTCAAGATGTCAACTGTTGACTCTTTTTCATAGACGTTGCCCTGCTGAGTTCCTCCAGCATTTTGTGTGTGTTGCTTGGATTTCTTGCAGATTTTCTCCTATTTGTAATGAATGTAAGTTATAGGTTAACAGGTCAGAAGTTTGTTTTGAAGTTGATTAAAAAAAAATAGGTAAAGGTGTGTTTGAAAAGTGCCACACAAAAGGTTGTTAAACAGAACGGGGCAATTATATACAACTGCATCCAATTGTTTAGAAACCCTTATAATTCTTAATTTGGCTCACTCAATCCAAAGCATAGTGAAAGTCATTTGGCCAGAAGCCAGGATGTGGACTGGGTTTGTACAGGGACTCCAAGAGTCAGGAACATGGATATGCAGCAAGAGCACACTCACCATTCAGTTAGGTTGGCAATTATCAAGGAGTAACATTCAATAGTCTAGAAATTTGGTAATGCAACATCACCCAAGTCCTGAGGGTACTGGTTAGTACCTTTGCTGTAGTTACAACAAAGGGAATGTAATAAAATTTCTCCAGACTGATCTTAGGAGAAAAGCGAAATTGTCTGATGAAAGAATAACCAGATTAGGAACAATGAAATGTTTTTTTTCAAATATAGTCACGGTGGGGTCGATGCAGGAATAATGCTTTCCTTCGATTATAGTCTCCAAATCAGGAATTACTTTTAGATCACATATAAGAAACTTCTTCAGCCAATGGGTAGTGAACTTTCGAGCTCTCTACCTAAGAGGACTGTGAAGACTTATTCACTCAATCTGTATTCTCACAGGCCAAACAGTATTTTGTAATGTGTATGTTCTAATCTCTTCCACTTGTCCAGAGCTTATTTGCATCTCTTCCCCACAATTCCTCCAACAATCTGCACAATTGCAAGCTAAACCTTTCTACTTTTGTAAATCCCTTTATCTACATACTCTTATACTCTTTAACTTTGTGTGAAATATGCTGTTGAAAATTTGGAGTTACTTGAATTTATGTAATGGACCATGCTTGCCAATAAATATCTGTGGTCAAGTTTTAGAAAGGTTTTAGAACATGTGTAAAGACCCATCAGTAGAAAACACAATGTTAAAAATGGCAAGCTTTTTATTTAATTGAAGTGACTGACATTCATCATGTTTTAATGAAATTGATTAAAAACATGCTGAACTTTCTTATAACATGCCAAGGCTTAAAACTACGTATCTTTTATGGACAAACAACAGGAATTCTGCAGATGCTGGAAATTCAAGCAACATACATCAAAGTTGCTGGTGAACGCAGCAGGCCAAGCAGCAGCTATAGGAAGAGGTGCAGTCGACGTTTCAGGCCGAGACCCTTCGTCAGGACTGACGAAGGGTCTCGGCCTGAAACGTCGACTGCACTATCTTTTATGGAGTAAGGTTTCTACATTACCTTGAACACTGTATCGATAATAATCTGGATCTTCTGCTTCAGCTTTGATTGGAACTGATTCAATTGAAGTACCTGAAAAACATTTTCAAAAATTCTATTGAGAAGCAGGAGAACTTTAGAGTAAAAGTGGAGAATGAAAATATTTTCTTTTTAGTTCAGATATCAGAAGCAAAGGATGAATGTATTAATTATTTTGATGTGATTCTAAAGAATGAGTGTAATAGATCAGAACTAATCCCATTGGTCTCCTTATCAGAAATCATACCGCAATACAGTCATGTAGATGAAAAAAGGTTAACGGTACAAGCTACACTTGAATCAGTTATAGTAGTTCTACAAGTTGTTTATCTAGTCTTCAATTTAAAATATCATGGGCACATTATCTTTCAATATATCAATCTTGACAAGAAAACAATTGCATTTAACACATGAAACTTTTGATTACAATATTAGTTCTTTCTCTCCCCAAATCAAAGCAATAAGAGTACACAAATCACCCAGCGATGCAGTCAATAATTAAAATTTGACCACAAGCAGTTTACAACTTTACGGTTAATTTTAAGAGCAGTGTGCAGTCTTAAATTTACATGATTGGTTTCATTATCTAATTTAATGCATATTTAAATATCACTCCTCTGGCAAATTGATGTAAGCAGTTGTAGACATGGTGGTACAAAAGCCATTTCAATATCACCTTTGCCAAGACAGCTTGTAGCCAGATACTCAGGTTTTCATCTTTTTGCATTCTTTTCCACTTTCCTTTTGAAAAATTATGCTAAAAAATGCTGCAAACATGAGTTTTAGAAGTGGATTTCAAATTCTGACAACACCATCTGTAAAAGACCATAAGCTTTTCCTTTATTCCCCTTTGATCCCCAACTCACTCACTGCCCCTCAAAACTTCAATACTCATCAGATCGCCTAATCTCTACTTGAAGAGTGTCATAACTACACTGCCTTTATTAAGGATGTAAGAAACTAATAACCTGATCATTTGAGGTTTGAAAGGTATACAAATCTATGAATTAGCAACACCCAGATCACTCAGCCCCAATCCTTTCCTATCATTCTAAAAGACTGTGACTGACGAGAATGTAACCTCAGCTCCACACTTCTGTCTATCCACCATATTCTTTTGCATCGAGAAATTATTTACCCATGAATAAAAGTGAGATGTTAATGGAATCATGGAATCATCTTGCGGAAGAGTTCCAAAGATGAACTCTCATGATCCATTGAGAGAAAAAATATGCATTTGCCTCATCCATTTTTAAATGAACAAATTCATTTTTAACCACTGACTCAATTCCAGATTTCCTTCAAGTGGAGCTATCTTTACATCATTTCCACTGGGATCATAAACATTCATTCAAATTGCTCTCTAAGCTCCAGTTGGTAAAACCATAGCCTGATTAACCCTTCCTCATAAGACAGCCCACCCACGCCAATAATCAGTCCAGTAATCACTTAATTTCTTCCAACACATTAACATCCTTATTAACTTAGAAGACCATAACTACCCCCTAGTAATAAATAAGGTTAATATGCAGATATTTAAAAAGTTAACTTGTGAATTAAATATAATCTATAGTACTGGTTGCTTCTTAAAAACTATAATAAATTGGTCAAAGATGGTTTTCGTCTCAGAAATCTTTGAGTTTGCTTAATTGCTTTGAATCGTTTAAGTGCCCCATAATGTCTTCAGTAATAGCTTCTGTTAAACTATCTGTCCTGTAGTTTCCTGCTTTGTCTTTTTAAATACCTGTTATTTCCCAACAACAGAAGTCTACAGGAGTTATAAATGCTGAATAATTATCTGAAATTACCAAAAAATTGTAGTGGGAATGCTGCAAATCTGAACTAAAAATACTGGAAACACGGATTATCTGAAATTGTTCAACTCTAATGTCAGGTCCACAAGAAATTTTAAAGATGTGCAACAGCCATTCAAGGTAGCAAATGTAACTCCACTATTCAGGAGAGGGAAATTGAAAACAAGGACCATTTATAGTTAGCATGATATGACTATAGTAGGGGATATGCTAGTAATAGGTATTGGAGACATAGCAACAAACAAGAGTTACAACATATATCAAATGAGTCAACAAACAGCAATGAAAGGGAAACCAAACAGGTAACCTAAAGCTTGAATAACCTTTTGCTTTTGTCATGTAAAATTTAGGTAGAATCTGAATGGATTAATGGGCAAATGAGTGATGAGGTTATGGGGAAATGGAAATAATTAAGAGTTGGTATAGATTAATCAATTGAGCAGCCTCCTGATTCATGAAGTTTTTCAGAAGGTGCTACACTACATAAATACTGAAGTTAATCTTTTTACCAAAAATCCTTAAAATCCATGGCAAAGGCAGTTGCTAAGTAAATTTGAGATACAGATTGATATTTTTCTTGGCTGTTGAATAGTATGAAGTTAGTATGGGATACTAAAGGGATCAGGGGGTATGAAGGGAAGGCTGGTACAGGGTTCTGAGTCGGATGATCAGCCATGATCATACTGAATGGCGGTGCAGGCTCGAAGGGCCGAATGGCCTACTCCTGCACCTATTTTCTATGTTTCTATACAGCGAACATTAGGTCATTTCCTGGCTGACATCCATAATTATAAGGGTATCTTCAGGAACAATGTTTAACTGATTACAAATTGCGTCAACAACTTGGATGGAGAGCAAGTAAAAGTTGAGGCTGCTCACTTTAAGGTTACCTCCTGACCCCAATATCAGCTGACCCATCAAGCGAAATTCTGCTCTTTTATTATCTCTCTCACAAATAATGCAAATCATAAAGAATATACATGCCTAAATGAATTAGGAAAGAAAATACGAACATGCAGAGACATCCTCCAACTTCATATGCCATTGCATCTGGAGTACCTGGTACTATCATGGTCACCTTCCTCTATCCAATGAAGGTTAACTTTACTGACAAAGCAAAATATGGCTAGAATGAATACTCAAAACCTCAAATATCTGAAGAAATGAACATTATTCGTGTTTCTTTTTGGTGACCTTCCTTGCTAAAAAGGGAAAAAACATCCACTGTCTCTTCAGAGATGCAGCCTGACTCTGAGCACTTCCCAACAAATATTTGTTAATTTTCAGATATCCAGCATCTCTAGACTTCCAAAAAAGTTTCAATAACATTGACCCTAGAATTGGGCAACGAGCAGATCAATTAAATTATGGTTATTCCTGCTCTGAAAGAATCATACAATATAGAGTAACTGAATCTATTCTCAATAACTTTACAGTATTTTTACCCCCAATGATAAAACCATCACTACGTCATTCATTTTATAATTAATCTAATGCAAGTAGAAAACACAAAACTTTACTAAAAACATAAATAAGGACTGTGGATAATACATCAACAGCCATATTTTTCCTTTAATTAATAGCAAATGTAATTTTAGAAAGTAACACTTACTCGGTTGGTTATCATCACATGGCTCAGTTTTCACCTTAACTGGAACAAAGCTACAAAATAGAACATTCAAATATATTCACTTTTGCCGTGGTTTGTTATTCCTTTTCGGCAAGTGCAGAAAAGTTATTTTCCAATAATCTCTTTTCCTTTACTAGAGGTCAACTCAGGTTTAACTTTAGATACTATACAATGTTACAATTCTAAATGGATTGCCTTTAGAATAGATGATCACAATATTAAAGTACGGAAGGCTAAATAGCCCAGCATCAATTTTTGTCAATCAGCCCAACTCTTCCCTCCAGAAGACATAATTCACTGTAACCCACTCTCCCATTGGCTTCTAGCCATATATTTGGAAGAATTCTAGTCCTATTATTCCTACATCATATTTTCTCTATTTATATCAAAGCACGAAAGAGTAGTGCATCAAATGCAAGCTGATGCAGAAAGTTTGCTCATTATAGGCAGCTTGATAAAGTCACACCACTTGAAATTCATAAACTAGTCAAAGCTGGTATTGGTGATTTTCGAGTTCGACAGCAAGCAACTCTCAGTAGTGGAGAGTCCCAGCTGAGACTATTCAAAGTGATCTCCTCCACAGAGGTAGTTTTCACTATCATTAATAGGGAATATCTGCAAACAATGCATCTCAGCTGTCAAGATTAGAAAATGACACCAACAATCTCTGTCATTACCATAATTACTTTTTTTAAAACAAAGTTATAAGGGCCAGAAATAACTTTTTATTCAGAGTGGCAGAGACAAGAGGTTATAAACAAGGAAAATAAATAACTAAAAAGTAATCATCTTCCTGTTTTCATAGCAGAAATCACAATGTGGCAGAAGCAATGCAAATGTAAAGGTCTAAAGGCAGTTAATGGAACTAATATCAACAAAGGAATAGTACTTTGGAGTAAGAGGAGCTGCAAAGCAACAAATTTCATGACAAATGTCAGTGATAATAAACCTGATTCTGATAAACCTTCTTACTAAGAAAAATAATAGAACTAAAAGCTGACAAAGCCCAGAAACTTCAGCATCTGAGGTTGCTGTAGATCAGGATATACCGCTACTAGTTTCCTAAAATTATCTAAGTTCTGCAATAGTCCCAAATTGCCTAAACAAAAGTTGCTATATAAAGTAAGGATTCAAGGGAAGACAAAAACATACCTTCATTGGTATTGGACAGGTTTAAAGGTAAAAATCAGTACAATCAAAAAGGGTACTTTCGAAGTGGATGCTTCAACTATTTAAAATCTACATTTTTGATTACTTAGATGTATTCAAAAATAGACAATAAAGTATACTATGATGAATGAGTGCACATACATGCAGAAGGTGGAAACTGGGATCTAATGTTGGACATTTAAGATGCCGCAGGACCATTTCCCTTGTTTGTTGGCACGACAGCTGGGGAAGCTGCATGGCCTTGGTTGTAGGAAGGACTAGGCCTCAAGCATGGGCTTGCCTGCTGCTACAGTTAAGAAAGAAGACAGCAGAGGCAATACAGCTCAGCATCCATACTTGGTTGTGGGTTGGCCTCTCATGCTGGTGCTGCCCTCCAGTGTTCGACCAGTGGAATGACAAACTGGATTGCATGCATGTGTTCATCTGGAGGCTGCCAGTAACTGCACCATCAATTTGTGGGACATGTCACTCAGGGACTTGGGTTATATGTCTTTTTTGCATAACTGTATACTTGCTTGCTATCTTGAATGTGCTGTGCGCGCCTTGTGCTGTGTACATTTTGCATCTGAGCCTCAGAGGAACACTGTTTCATTCAGCTGTTTTCATGCATGGTTGAATGATAATTAAACTTGAACTAATGTGAAAATGTGAGCTCATTCATTTTAATACGGACAATATGACAGGCAATAAAATAACCTGGGTATTTTTGAACATAAATAAATATAGACTCAGTAGGAAGACTAACATTGCACTGGCCTTTTGGCAACATGGATTCAAGAGACTGAAGGACAGCAAAAAAATTAAGGATAATAAGAAATGAGCACGATGGCCTTCAGCAATGCAAGCTGAATCTTACTCCACAGTGCAGTCAATGCAGAGCTTGCACATTCTTTCTGTGACTATGTAGGTTTCTACTCAGTGCTTCGGTTTCTCCAGTATACCAGATTTCCCACTGTAAATTACTCCCGGTGTAAATATTTAGTAAAAGAATCAAAGGGAAGTTGCTACAGGGAAATAAGGGCAGGGTAGAATAGAAGAATAGGATGGGATTGCTCTGTTTGAAGTCAGCATGTCTTAATGCACCAAATGGTATACCGTATTATAGTAAGTACATTAGCAAGGCAAATAAGTGGGGGAAAAAGAAACATAGGTGAGGGAATGGGGAAATCATAAAAGTACGCAATCAAAGAGACACCAAAACTAGTAAGGGGTTATGGCAGATGGAGGAGACAGGCAAACACAAAGCAAAGCTTCAGAATAACTGATCTAGATCACAGAGAGGGCTTTAGTAAATAAATACAAAAAAATTCTACTTTTTAAAAAAAACTTTCTGCAGATATGGAAGCATACCATCAAAAGGAAATACCCATACAAATAATTCCAAAAGGATGTACAAACTAACCTACAAGTGAAAATATCAATGCCATATCTTGTACACCCAATGAGACAACTACAGACTATGAATTTATGCAGATTATATTGAGTTTGAGATAAATCATTAAAGTTATAAGTACCGCAAGGACAGAAAGATCAACCTACCCCCCAGGTGGCATCTGTGCGTTCTCCTTCCCAGTTGGTCGCTTTGTTTCCACTAAGGAAATATAGAAATGTTAATCTGTAAATGAGTGGCTTGCTTGGAAAACAATCTTTAATTCAACATTCATATCAAAAGATCTGGAGGTCTTTAGCTCTTTTTCATATAGCTGAAAGACAATACCCAAGAACTTTATTCCTCTTATTTCACACTGGATTTGTATATTAAAGCCAATTACAACAGGATGAACAAAAGATTAGCCCTTTCATAAAGGAAATTAAAAAACTAGCAGTTCATTTCGTGTTCATTAGGATCTTCCATGAAACTGGTAATTCCAATTCATTCTCTTTGAATAAACAAAATTATTCAAACTGGAATAAATCTAAAGCTAGAAAAGCTGGTGATAGTTGCAAAGTGCAATTTTACCCAGCCACAAAGTATGGGAGATTGCAATTTATTCTTATATAACAAGCAGACTAGGTTAAATCTTCAGTATACAGTTTATAGACATAAACATTAAGTTTTTGTTCAAATCTTCAACATTTGATATCTAAAGGAATAAGGATTTAAACAGGATATTTAATGTTCAAATACTAGAGAACATCGATTCATAAACTGTACTTGCCAATGTTGGCAAGTCAGATATGTCCTTATGTAGGACAGCAAACAGCTGAACTGGAGGGGGGCAAATGATAAAACAGAACTAGAGGAAAAAAACCAAAATGACTTAAAACAACTGTTGAGCGTAGAGGATAGATAAACCTTATGCAGTCAGCGCAACTAATTTACAGCACTCTAGTCACCAGGCTTGATTTGCATGAGTTTTAAAACCTGGCCATAAACTGACAACATGACATGGCCAATATAAAGTACTCCACACAGGGGGTATTTAATTTGTCCATATGCACCTTTTTTTTAAAAAAACTTCTACTACATAATAATTTACTGTACTATGCCACTTCACAATTTATGTTTATTCACCTTGCTTGCTATTATACTCATCATGACATAGGAGACTGTTAAGTGCATCAGGTACAAATTGTATGTCTCTCTACTGGCCATTCCAAAAGTAGTTTGCTTTTCTCCATTAGCTGTTTATACCCAACATGCATACAAGGCAACTTTGAACCATTTGTGAGGTGATGACCTGTATTCTTTAGGGTAGATTTCGACATCCACCTGTTTATGTGTTAGTAGTTGTATCACTAGTGCATGAATAACAGCAATTGCCATTAGATTGTTTCAATAAATATGGTTCCATACTGCAGTGAGTATTCTAACCATCACAAAGATGTGTATTTTTTAATGACAGAAGTACCCTCCCTGTGAAGAGGTTGAGCATATATTATGCCCATGGAAAATTTTAGACTTATTACAACTCACTTATAAAATGAATCTAACAGCCAAGCTCACGAATACTAGATATTGAATCTTTCTATAGCTTATTGTGTGCATAAACGAACACTATATTTTAAGTTAAGGGAATATCAAATTCTCGCATTAATGCAACTTAGTTAAATTGTTTGCCAAGTCTCAAATCTGCCAAAATAGCTTCCATAGCTATGGAAATGTTTGGACGTAAAAACCTATGTTATCCTGTAATGTGATCTATTCTGCCTTCTGGGCTACTTTCAGAGAAGATAGATTTTTCTTTGCATGGTTATATATGCATGAATGTAGTGATGACAATATTTTAGAATAGAAATCACTTATTACAGGATGTTTTATCTCACAAATCAAAGCAAACTACAAAAATGCCTGGGAGCTTAGCATGTCAATGACAAATATATAAACTAGCTATTATATTTTTTTTTTAAAAAAGGTTTGAGCACATAAGATTTTTCAATTCTGACATTGATTGCTTTGAAATCCAAGCTAACCACTGAGTTCTTTTATCATGCTGCTCCACAGAAAGACAATTCCCAGCAGTCTTTGTGGAGACATAGTTAGGTGGAAAGAATGTTACAATTGCAACGATTAATAACTACCAAATTAGCCATCATAATTTGAATGACAAACTGATAAACTGCATAGAGACAAATGTGATTACCGGAATTGGGAGCAACAAACTGCTGGAAGAACTTAGTGGGTCAGGCAGCATTTCTGGAGAGAAGTGAGCAGTTTTTTCAGTTTGGACTCATTAACTGTCTTGATCCAAAATGATGACTATCCATTTCCCTCCACAGATGCGATTCGACCTAATTTCCTCCAGCAGTTTATTTGTTGAAAGAGTGCATACGTGATTTGTATGAATCTTAGGGTATACATTATATTTAAAATCTATGTCCACAATACTTAAAATAATTTATTTTTTAAGAAACCCCTTGGGGAAAATGGAGCAATATCATACAGCGTCACCCATCTCCATTCAATATATCCTTCAAAAAGTTGGATTGCTTCAGATATTTAAATGCAACCTGGCCTTTTCAGTTAATCTGCTATTAAGATAACTTACCTAGCCAGTTAGTACACTCAGCCTTGCATCCTGAGCAACAAGCCTTAAAAGCTAACATGAGGACCATGATTATACATTTCCCACATATTGTAAGCTCATCATTATTTCACTATTTGAACAGCTTATTTTCTTCAACCTCTTACACCATGAAAACAGTGAAAAATAGCAAATGTTGACTTTAATCTGTTGAGTAGATGATCATAAGGAACTTCATAGAAATATTTATAATCATTGCATATTTGAACTGCCGAATTATGTATTCGCTACAACAGCATCAGGTTTTATCTTTAAAAAATTGCAGGCTAGGTTATATGCATATGCAACTTACAATGATGAATGGCAGTGTCCAGAAAAGGCCTGGATTAAAAGAAAGTAATTACACATTAATGATAACCATGTAAATTTTTCAAATAATTCAACAGCTCACTTTCACATTTTAGTGAATAAAGATATTAAGGACAATTAGAATGTTTTCTAGAACATCTATTTCAACTATCAGGCAAAGTAGTAAAACATACAAAAAAAAGACACAAATCAAATAAATATAGGAAACATTTTTTCCCTCAAAAATGAAATGAATAACAAGTAAAATCATTCAGCTTTGGCTAATGATATAGTAGAGGCAACTTTCAACAGTATGGACTTCAAATGTTGAATTTGCTAAAAAAAAAATTCAAATTAGTCTTCTAACAACTGTACTTTCTGGAATTGCAGATATCTCAACACGGAATGTCATCATAAATTTGCTATGCACTTCAGGTTTTATCATTATTGCTCTCCCAGACAGCATGAACTATGTAGAATAATTCATGAAAAGGGACAGAATGGGTAACATGCACAGTGAAAAGAAATTCCGTAAGTAATCCTGTATAAAATTATTTCAGTTTTGCAATCCGCACGTCCTTATTACACCACTAGGCTCAAGTAGACCAAAAAACAAGTAACACAAGTTATTGTAATGATGAAATTTATTTAAAAATAGTTGCAAAGCATTCCCTACATATGCACAAATTTAAAAATCGTGAAATCACCAGAAGCACTAAAGCATCACAAATAAGGAAACCTCTTGATTTTAAATATTTACTGGCATTTGGAATAAACTTAAGGTGTAGAAGTCAAAACTTCAAATATTTAATTTGTGCATTTTCTTACTCTTGTCAGAATCTGGATTTAATCGAAGTACTACAATCAAATACTACAATCAGAGTACTACAACTACTCCGCGGTTTTCTAATTGCGTTTTGTTCAAGAGGTTATGAATAAACTGGAGTGTATGCACATGTAGGGAATGCTTTATATAACAACTTCAATTGGAAGACAAATTCCTTTTTAATGCGGCATGTACTACATTGCTGCTGAATTCAAATGGCTACATACTTAGTTTAGTATTTAATGCAAAACATTAAACTTTTGCTTAAAAATTAATCTCCATGAGAAAGTTTACCTTTTGATTGTAAATATAATTTTTGACTTTTGCTCCAAAATTTTTTTCAATGTTATAGGGTCATATTTTGATGGATGTTTAAAACATACACCATCAGGCAATCCATGTATTGCTAAAGCAGCAGGGTCCTTAAAGATCTTCTCATAAGGCACAGGAATTGGAGCAGGTTTCCCAAGCGCTTTTCCTAAAATTGAGGAATAAATAGATTGAAGTCAGAAATAGGGTAAGCATATTGTAACTCTGAAACATACAGGGCTGTGAACACAATGCCAGCTTGAAAGGTATCTAGGCTCAGTGTGTAAAACAATGAAGCAATCACTTCCAAATACTATTATCCAACAAACATTTTTCCCTAGTTTAACAGAACTTCTTTTGAAGTAATGCCACTTGTAATCCACATAATAGGCATTTATCAAATACCATGGATGGGTTAACCAAAATCAGACTAAGAGCCATACAGCACAGAAATTGGCCGTTCTGCCCAAATGGGCCATATCAAACAAGCAAGTCTCATTTCCCACTTAAACCTTCCCAGGCATTTTTTAAAATAAATGTTGTTAATCTAACAACTGGCTGACTTGCATTCTGTCTTTGTATATCAGCAGGATAACATGAACCATTAGAAGCTTGTGTTGAGTAAGAAGTTTCCAAAGATAATCACTCTCAATCTCTTCAATGACTACAAGCTCCCTGGTCCCGATTGCCTCATTTTCACTATGAATGTCCAGTCCATAGACATGTCTATTTGCCCATCAGAAAGTCCTAAAAGCTCTCCGCTTCTTTCTGGACAACACACCTAACCAGTTCCTCAAGAAACATAGAAAACCTACAACACAATACAGGCCCTTTGGCCCACAATGCTATGCCGAACATGTAGTTACTTTAGAAATTACCTAGGGTTACCCATAGCCCTCAATTTTTATAAGCTCCATGTACCTATCCAAGAGTCTCTTAAAATAGGGGTCCCCAACCTTTTTAATATTGACAATATTCTGGCAGACCGGCCAACCGGGGGGGGGGGGGGGGGGTGTTCCAAGTAGGGTTAAACTCACCTCAACATGTCTTTTACAGTTAGGGTTCCAAACTTTCTCACTCCCAAATAAGGGACAAAAGTAGCTGTCAAATACGGGACACTTGCCCGAGAAAGACTATCATGACCATGAAGCCTTCCGCGGGCACCTGTGTGCACATGCGCATACATGCCGATTTTTTTCCCACAATCCGGTTTTGCCCTAATCTTCCTGACTATACTGTACATACATTATTTCTACTTTATATAGGCTGTGTATCTATCATATCATTCCTGCTTTTACTACATGTTATTTTAGGTTTTATGTGTTATTTGGTATGATTTGGTAGGTTATCTTTTGGGTCTGGGAACACTCAGAAATTTTTCCCATATAAATTAATGGTAATTGCTTCTTTGCTTTACACCATTTCTGCACGAAAGGTTTCATAGGAACGCTCTACCTTAGCGGGGGAAATACGGGACAAGGACGGTCCCGCATGGGACAAACCAATTCAGCCCAATAGACGGGATGTCCTGGCAAATACAGGACAGTTGGCAACCCTATGTTCAAGTTCAACAGTGCATGACAGGGAATGAGGAAAAGGTGCAGCTGGTTCATATCGTTTCCTCGCGACCTGGCAGCACATGCTTTGCAGCCCAGTGGTTGGGGACCGCTGTCTTAAAAGACCCTATTATATCCACCTGCACCACAGTCGCCAGCAGCCCATTCCATGCATTCACCACTCTGCGTAAAAAACTTACCCCGATACCTACTTCCAAAAACCTTAAAACTGTACCCTCTCGTGTTAGCCATTACAGCCCTGGAAAAAAGCCTCTGACTATCCACACGATCAATGCCTCTCATCATCTTATACACTTCTATCAGGTCATCTCTCATCCTCCGTCGCTCCAAGGAGAAAAGGTCAAGTTCACTCAACCTATTCTCATAAGGCATGCCCCCCCCCCGCAATCCAAGCAACATCCTTGTAAATCTCCTCTGCACCTTTTCTATAGCTTCCACATCCTTCCTGTAGTGAGGTGATCAGAACTGAGCACAATACTCCTTTTCAAATCTTTATCATTATTATCCAAAATTAACAAGAGTACTCCAAGTAGGCTCTGATCAAGGTCCTATATAGCTGCAACATTAACTCTCAGCTCTTGAACTCGGTTGATGAAGGCCAATACACCATATGCCTTCTTAACCACACAGTCAGCCTGCACAGCAGCTTTGAGTGTCCTATCGACTAAGACCCCAAGATCCCTCCACACTGCCAACAGCCTTACCATTAATACTATATTCTGCAATCAGATTTGAGCTACTAAGATGAACCACCTCACACTTGTCTGGGTTGAACTCCATCTGCCACTTCTCAGCCCAGTTTTGCATCCTATCAATGTCCCGCTGTAACCTCTGACAGCCCTCCACAATATCCACAAAACCTCCAATCTTTGTGTCATCCTAACTTGTCTGCTCCTGTCTCTCTGCAATGCTATGGCAAAGGAGATAGAATTGTGATCACTAGCTCCAAAATGCTCTCCCACTGAGAGAACTGACACTTGATCAGGTTCATTTCCCAATACCAGTAGAGCCTCTTGTAGGCTTATCTACATATTGTGTCAGGAAACCTTCCTGAACACACCTAACAAACTCCACCCCATCTAAACCCCTTTCTCTGGGGAGATGTCAATCAATATCAGGGAAATTAAAATCTCCCACCACAACAATCCTGTTATTATTGCACCGTTCTGGAATCTGCCTTCCTATCTGCTCCTCGATGTCCCTGTTACAATTGGGTGGTCTATAAAAAAAAATTGACCCCATCCTGTTTCTACAAACCCCATTTCCAGAAAAGTTCAGCTATTTTCCAAAATGCAATAAAAACAAAAATCTGTGATATGTTAATTCACATGAACCTTTAACTGACAAAAGTACAAAGAAAAGATTTTCAATAGTTTTACTGACCAACTTAATTGTATTTTGTAAACATACACACATTTACAATTTGATGGCTGCAATACAGTCAACAAAAGTTGGGCCAGAGGCATGTTTACCATTGTGTTACATCACCTTTCCTTTTAATAACACTTCTTAATCGCTTTGGAACTGAGGATACTAATTGTAGTAGATTTGCAATTGGAAATTTTGGCCATTCTTGCTTGATATAAGACTTCAGCTGTTCAACAGTCCTTGGTCTCCGTTGTCTGATTCTCCTCTTCATGATGCGCCATACATTTTCAATAGGAGATGGATCTGGACTGGCAACAGGCCAGTCAAGCACATGCACTCTGTGTCTACAAAGCCACGCTGTCGTAGCCCGTGCAGAATGTGGTCTGGCATTGTCCTGCCGAAATAAGCATGGACGTCCCGGTAAGAGACGTCGCCTTGATGGCAACATATGTCTCTCTAAAATCCTAACATACGCCTCAGAGTCAATGGTACCTTCACATACATGCAACTCACCCATGCTGTGGGCACTGATGCACCCCCATACCATCACAGATGCTGGCTTTTACACCTTTTCGCTGATAACAATCTGGATGGTCGTTTTTATCTTTGGCACGGAGAACTCCACGCCCGTTTTTTCCGAAAACTAGCTGAAATGTGGACTCATCTGACCACAGCACACGGTTCCAGTCTTTCGGTCCATCTGAGATGAGATCGGGCCCAAAGAACTCGCCGGCGTTTCTGCATAGAGTTGATGTATGGCTTCCTCCTTGCGTAATACAGTTTCAAGTTGCATTTCTGGATGCAGCAACGGACTGTGTTGTGTGACAATGACTTTCCGAAGTACTCCGATCTTGCGTTGAGAGATGTTCCTTTTGAACTAACAATTCTCTCACAAATTTTAGCACAAGGGGGTGAGCCACGACCCATCCTTGCTTGCAAAGACTGAGCCTTTGATGGACGCTACTTTTATACCCAGTCATGATACCTCACCTGCTACCAATTAGCCTGCTTAATGTGAAGTCTTCCAAACCGGTGTTATTTGAATATTCTGTGCACTTTTCAATCTTACTTTAACTCTGTGCCAACTTTTGAGTGTGTTGCAGCCATCAAATTCTAAATTTGTGTATATTTACAAAATACAATTAAGTTGGTCAGTAAAACTATTGAAAATCTTTTCTTTGCACTTTTGTCAGTTAAATAAAGGTTCACATGAATTAACATATCACAGATTTTTGTTTTTATTGCATTTTGGAAAATATCCCAACTTTTCTGGAAATGGGGTTTGTAATTTCCACCCACAGAGACTCCGTAGACAACCCCTCCATGACTTCCTCCTTTTCTGCAGCCGTGACACTACCTCTGATCAGCAGTGCCAAGCCCCCTCCTCTTTTGCTCCCCTCCCTGTCCTTTCAGAAAGATCCAAAGCCTGCCACTCTAAGTAGCCATTTCTGCCCCTGAGCAATTCAAGTATCTGTAATGGCCACAACATCATAGCTTCAAGTACTGATCCACGCTCTAAGCTCATCTGCTTTGTTCATAATACTCCTTGCGTTAAAATAGACACATCCCAAACCATCAGTCTGAGCGCATCCCTTCTCTTATCACCTGCCTATCCTTCCTCTCACACTGCCCACAAGCTTCTCTATTTGTGAGCCAACCGCACTTTCCACTGTCTCTTGAGTTCTCTCCTCGATCTGGCGGAACTGGTCCTCACCCTCAACAATCTCTCCTTTGTCCATATTCCAAGCCCTTATCAACATTGCTCCCCAACTCTTCCTACACTATACTGACAACCACATTGGTGCTGCTTCCTGCACCCATGCTGAGCTCATCAATTTCATTAACTAATTTACATGGTCCATTTCTGACACCTCTCTATCCCCTTTCTCCATAATACTCTAAGTTACAGAACCAGAATTAGACCATTGGGCCCATCACGTCTGCTCCGCCATTTCATCATGGTTGATCCAATATTCTTCTCAGCCCCAATCTCCTGCCCTCTTCCCATATCCCTTCATGTTCTAACCAATCAAGAATTTATCAACCTCTGCCTGAAATATACATAAAAGACTTTTCCACAGGCAGCTGTAGAGGCCAAGAATCCCACAGATTTACCACTCTCTAGCTAAAGAAATTCCTCCTCATCCTTAATTATCGACTCCAGCATCTTCCCAACCACTAAGGTCAGACTAACCAGCCTATAGTTTCCTTTCTTCTGTCTCACTCTCCCTTCTTGAGGAGTGGAGTGACATTTGCAATTATCCTATCTTCCAGAACCATTCCAGAACCTACTGATTCTTTAAAAATCATTAATAATATCTCCACAGTCTCTTTAGCCACCTCTTTCAGGACACTACAGGTAGACCATCTGGTCCAGGTGACATATCTACCTTCAGACCTTTCACTTACCCCAAGAACCTTCTCCCTAGTAATAGTAACTTCACATGCTCCCTGACACCTGGGACTTCCCCATACTGCTAGTGTCTCCCACAGAAAAGACTGATGCAAAATACTTATTCAGTTCTTACGTTATTTCATTGTCCCCCATTACTACCTCTCCAGCAGCATTTTCCAGCAGTCCAATATCCATTCTTGCCTCTTTTACACTTTAGGTATCCGAAGAAACTTCTGGTTTTCTATCTTTAATATTATTGGCCAGCTTACTTTCGTATTCCATATTTACCTTCTTAATCACTTTTTTTAGTTGCCTTCTGTTGGTTTTTAAAAGCTTCCCAATCCTCTAACTTCCCATTAATTTTTGCTCTATTATATGCCATCTCTTTGGCTTTTATGTCAGTTTTGAGTTCTCTTGCTAGCCATAGTTGTGTCTTCCTCTTTGGGATGCATATATCCTGTGCCTTTCGAACTGCTTCTAGAAATTCCAGCCATTGCTGCTCTGCCATCACCCCTGCCAGTGTTCTTTTCCAATCAATTCTGGCCAACTCTCATGTTTGCAATGGATCGTACTATTACAGTGCAGGAAGCCACAGAATATAAAAGTCAAACTGGAAATGAAATAAAGTAGCAGGCAAGAACAGAATGCCCGGAGAGAACCGTGTACTGATTCTCGTTTACCACCTAATACTAGTTAAACAGGCAATCTATTTAAGGAAAACTTTGATTTTCTCATCTGTCAAAGACAGAAATCCATGGTTTCTAAGAGTACCAGTATCAGATTAAAAATGTCTCAACAGAAACAAGGCTAACTTCCTAGCATGAATGTCTTCAAAGGCAAGTTTGGAAAAGCACAAGTACATTCATTTTATGTTTGCACAGAGGTAAAGGCTTGTTATATTAGAGATCTTTCTTAACTGGACAGCTGAAATATTTGCAAATCCAAGAACTAACATAAAGCTGCCGATCAATCTAAATTAACTTTTATGGATCAGACGCACAATTTTGAACTAACTAGGAGCTCCAAAAGGCCATGAGTTTAGCTTGTGAGCTCAAAGCTTTCAGGAGGCTTACTGACTTGCTGCAGTATTTTCAATCTTCAATTGCACTGTTCAGATCTGTAACATCCTGTTCCTAACTCCTATGGACTATGAAGCAGTTTAGGACATGGGGTTATGATTCTTTGAAACATTACATTTTGACTAATAGTACATCCTTTTTTCCTACTAACCAGACTCTTTTAATTAAATTACAAATCTACTGGGATGCTTTCATAAATTGCCTAGTGACTTAATCCAACTGCAAATAATCACAGCACAGCACTGACTTTTGTTTGCACAAGAAAAATTAAAATAGAAAAGTACCATAAAGTAAGCAGAACAAATCTTCAACTGATTTTCTGAATTTTTCAATGTCAGCTTGGTTATCCATAGCAGCTGGAGTCACACAACGTACAGTTTTACCTCCTAGCCTTTGAGATACCTTTTGCTCTTCAGCCACACCTAAAACCAAACCAAGAGATTGATAAGATAATGCAAATTCACAAAGCAAACTGATGATATATGTACTGAATAATATAAATTTTTTACATTAAACAATTATTCCAATTACATATCTGGAACAAAAAAGCTTATAGCATACATGTTGGTAATATAATATAAACAATCTCAAGTTTTGTGTCTTACCAAAAATTACTCACTCCAGGAAAACACTGAAGACATTTGCACATGTACAGTTGAAGTCAGAAGTTCACATACACCTTAGCCAAATACACTTAAACTCAGTTTTTCACAATTCCTGACATTTAATCCTAGAAAACATTCCCTGTCTTGGGTCAGTTAGGATCACTACTTTATTTTAAGAATGTGAAATGTCAGAATAATAGTAGAGAGATTGACTTATTTCAGCTTTTATTTCTTTCATCACTTTCCCAGTGGGTCAGAAGCTTACATACATTTTGTTAGTATTTGGTAGCATTGCCTTTAAATTGTCTAACTTGGGTCAAACGTTTTGGGTAGCCTTCCACAAGCTTCTCACAGTAAGTTGCTGGAATTTTGTTCCACTCCTCCAGACAGAACTGGTGTAACTGAGTCAGGTTTGTAGGCCTCCTTGCTCACACACACTTTTTCAGTTCTGCCCACAAATTTTGAACAATGTTGGAGGCAACACTGGATGCACATCAACTCTGGCGGGGCTTGCAAGACATTGCTTCCTACAAAGTGAAACCCAAAAGTGTGAATAGCATCGATGCTTCACTACCAGGTGAACTCAACACATTCTATGCCCACTTTGAAAGGTTTTATAACTACAGCTGTGAAGAACCTGCTGCACCTGTTGACCCTGTGATCTCTATCTCAGAGGCCGATGTTAGGCTGTCTTTAACGAGAGTGAACCCTCGCGAGGCAGAAGGTCCCGATGGAGTATCTAGTAAGGCTCTGAAAACCTGTGCCAACCAACTGACGGGAGTATTTGAGGACATTTTCAACCTCTCACTGCTACGGGCGGAAGTTCCCACTTACTTCAAAAAGGCAACAATTATACCAGTGCCTAAGAAGAATAATGTGAGCTGCCTTAATGACTATCACCCGGTCGCACTCACATCTACAGCGATGAAATGCTTTGAGAGGTCAGTCATGACTAGACTGATCTTCTGCCTCGGCAGAGACCTGGATCCATTGCTATTTACCTATTGCCACAATAGGTCAATGGCAGATGCAATCTCAATGGCTCTTCACGCAGCTTTAGACCACACAAACACCTATGCCAGGATGCTATTCATCGACTATAGCTCAGCATTTAATACCATCATTCCCACAATCCTGATTGAGAAGTTATGGAACCCAGGCCTCTGTACCTCTCTCTGCAAGTGGATTCTCAACTTGCTAACCGGAAGACCACAATCTGTGCGGATTGGTAATAACATCTCCTCCTCGCTGACGATCAACACTAGTGCATCTCAGAGGTGTGTGCTTAGCCCACTGCTCTACTCTCTATGTACACATGACTGTGTGGCTAGGCATAGCTCAAATACCATCTATAAATCTGCTGACGATACAACCATTGGTAGAATCTCAGATGGAGATGAGAGGGCATACAGGAGCAAGATATGCCAACTAGTGGAGTAGTGTCACAGCAACAACCTAGCACTCAACGTCAGTAAGATGAAAAGAGCTGATTGTTGATCTCCGGAAGGGTAAGACGAAGGAACACATACCAATCCTCAGAAGATCAGAAGTGAGCAGTTTCAAGTTCCTGGGTGTCAAGATCTCTGAAGATCTAACCTGGTCCCAACATATCGATGCAGTTATAAAGATTATAAAGAAGGCAAGGCAGCAACTATACTTCATTAGGAGTTTGAAACGATTTGGTATGTCAGCAAATACACTCAAAAACTTCTCCTGATGTACCATGGAGAGCATTCTGACAGGCTGTTAGGGGGGGCGGTGTTACTGCACAGGACCGAAAGCTGCAGAGGGTTGTAAATTCAGTCGGTTCCATCTTGGGTCTTAGCCCTGGGTACTTTGTAGGCATCTTCGAGGAACGGTGTCTCAGAAAGGCAGTGTCAGTTATTAAGGACCTCCAGCACCCAGGGCATGCCCTTTCTCAGTGTTTAACCATCAGGTAGGAGGTATGGAAGCCTGAAGGCACACACTCAGCGATTCAGGAACACCTTCTTCCTCTCTGCCATCTGATTCCTAAATGGACATTGAACCCTTGAACACTACCTCACTTTTTTAATATATATTATTTGTTTTTGGCATGATTTTTAATCTATTCAATATATGTATACTGTAATTGATTTGCTTATTATTTTTTCTTCTTCTATCATCGTCGTGGCTATCCCTCAAGGTCGAGGATGATGGTCTTCGTTCTGTTGATCTACTTATGGGCTCTCAAATGAAGAAATGTAACATCGACATCAACAATTGGGAAATCAAGGCCAAGGACAGGAAACTCTGGCAAGCCATCATCCAAGAAGGAACAGCAATTTTCAAAGCCAACAGATGTGCAGAATTAGAAGAAAAGAAAATGGAAAGAGAGGCAGCAACAACCAAAGCCCAATCTGACATCTAGAACTACCTGTCCTGAATGAGGAAGAACTTTCAAAGCCAAGATTGGACTGTTCTTCTGTATCATGTATTGCACTAAACTGCTGCTGCTAAGTTAACACATGCCGGTGATAATAAACCCAATTCTGATTCTGAGGTACTTGATGATTAGCGAGGACGTTGTGAGCTAAAAGGCCATTTCAATACTGTACAATTCTCAACATATTAACCATAACAACAGATGGAATGCCAGAGCAGATCCTCAAATTCTGACTTCAACCACTCCCTCCAATAATATCCAAGCCAACAATCCAGTCAAAAATGGATGAATCTATTAACCAAAGTTCAACATCACACGACAACTAATTGAGATCTGTTCTGCCTACGATGATAAAATACACTGGAGTTCCAAGATATATTTAGTAAACTTTTCAAACTTTCTAAAACAATTCTTTAATCTCCACAAGCTTCACTATTAAAAACAAAAAAAGGAAAGTCACAAGGATAACAATTTTATGTCACAAACACTGGAATATTCTTTCATAATTTTGTACAAAAAAAAAGGACAAATGTTTAGAACATTTTAGAACATAGATAAGCTTAAGCTTTCTTCCACATGGCATCCTTTGTTATGTAAATGTTGCACAACAACATTCTATATGCATGAATCTTGCAAAGTCACGAAGCAGGCAAATAGTATGAACCTAGTTGAATTAAAAGGGAAGGTTGCATTGACCACTTTGGATTAAAAAAAAGAATGAAAGGAACAGGACAAACATCAGCAACTTGCAAGCCAGCTTTGTAGACTTGATAACCTGTACAGAATTAAAGCACGGGTGATATTTAAAATAGCTTATGGGGAACTACAAACAAGAATTGATCTTTTGCAGAGTCAGGAAGATGCAAGTGAATTCATACCTCAGATTAGAAGTAAGAGTTAAAGCTGGGAAATGCACAAAGTACTGAGGTCATATCAGAGTGTGATGAGCATTTTACATCACGAAACACGTAAACATTCCAGAAGATTATCAATATCCCAGAACTCTTGAGATCTTAGGAAAGGTCAAATACAAGACATTGCTAGAGTAACTGAGGCCCCTAACATTGCTACTAAATAATCTATAAAGTCAAAGGTTTTTCTGCAACTTAATATCATGCCTTGATTTAGTCAATTCAACTTACAGTATTTCACAAAGTCAGTTTGAAAATCCTTTCGGTTTCCAATGAAAGATCTTCCTCGTTCCGTTCCCACCACAAATATATCTTTCTCATATACAGCAATACATGCCACTTCAGCTTTTGACTTTGCAATTTCCTGGCACTGAAGAGGAAACAAGTTAAACCAACTTTAAACAGAAAATATACAAAAATAAACACTAAAGAAAATCATTAAACATACATTTGCTGCTCAGATATCACACTGGAAAACAATTGCATATCTATGATACTGCTGAAAAAATTAACCTAGTATCACTGAAACAATTTAAGAGGAGGCCATAGGTAGGACAGCATTAAAGTGATATGCCCAAAACATCAAACAAACCTAAGGGCTGAAAAAAATGTACAGCTATCCCCTAGTTAATTAAGTTAGGTTCCTAAATAACCTCTCATTATGTATAAACTTTTATACCAGGAGCTGCAATAAACTCAATGTTAAGTTCTCAGGGATGTTTCAGTTGCTAATGCCATGTTGTTTCTCCCTTTACCACATCACTATTCCCTGTTGTCTTAAGCCTCATCCTATTTATCATTTAATTACTCCTGTCTTATATTCTCTTACAAATCTTCCCCTCTGTTCCTTCTACTCCTGTTGCTTTGCCAGATCTATTACTTAAACCACGTCACAGGGTATCCCCAAGTTAAGAATATCTACCGTACATACAACTGAGCTTCCATAATACTATCAAATTCCGCAGTCTGATATATGTACATACATGTCCCTACAAATGGCAGCACTAGTTTCCTTTCTTTCTCTCTGTCATTGTTCTTCCTATCAGTCTCATCTACTTTTGATGTCATTCATTATACTGCGAAGGTATGGTTACCATAAAGTGTGATCTTCTTGTGCATTTTCAACTTGTGGAAGTCTGAGGAAAGCCTGTACATGTTCCTTTCCAGTTCTAACAAACATACAAATACAGTATTTCTCCAGATGTGTTACCCAGCATTTTCTGGTTTTAATTTCAATCTAATATTTTTTTCCACTTTTCCTAATACAGCATGATTTGCGATTACCATTTTCATTAGTAAAAAACAAGCCACTACAGATTTGTGCAGTGCAAGTATACCTACAATTCTTGACAATTGGGGAAAACTCATCGTCCACGTTAAATAAAAGATAAGAAAATAGGCGGTATGGGGAAGTTGATTTGGATATGTACAGATTACAACAAAAAAAACAGGTACAGACACGAGAAAATCTGCAGATGCTGGAAATTCAAGCAACACACACAAATTGCTGGTGGAACGCAGCAGGCCAGGCAGCATCTACAGGAAGACGTACAGTCGACATTTCCAGCCGAGACCCTTCGTTAGGACTTACAGTCGACGTTTCGGGCCGAGACCCTTCATGACGAAAGGTCTCGGGCCGAAACATCATCCATAAAACAGGTACAGAGATAGTATTTAGTTTCACAGGTTTTTCCAAAGTGTCTGGAATACAAAAGCTTGAGAAGCTCAAAACTTCGATCAGAACAAAATAGAAGCAATGTTTAGATCTGGGCAAAACACAAGATATACAGGTCTTGAAAGAGAGTATAGATAACTTAAGGCAAGTCCTGGTAAATCCATCAGAATAAATTAATTTACTGAACAATTTTGAAATTTATTAAGGAAACACTGAGAAGCGATTTCCTTTGACAGGAAAATCTAGATCAAAGCATCCACAGACAACGCATTAGTCATTCTACTAACGAACAAACAAAACTGAATCGTAATGTAATTGAAAATAGCTTCTAGAGAAAGAGTAACATTCAAAGATAACATTACGTGATCTATAAGGTTAGCATTTTTTAGGTCACAATTTAGTAAACAAATTCCAGCAGTGAGCTTAGCATCACTCCACTCCTAAATACAAGGTTCAACATCCAGCTCACTGTTAGAACTCAATCTCAAACACTCAGCACATGAGAGCACTGCATAAGCGTTTCTGCAACATTTCTTGCACATACAAACAGCAATGTAAAAATAACTATTAAATTTTTTTTCTTTCTTGAAATTGGCTTTACCTCAGGAGTGTTAAGGTGTTCCAAACGTGATGTGCAAGCACAAAATTTAAACTAGATGTCTATTTTACGCAGGTCTTCAACCTTCCTATTCTTTCACTTTCATGCTAGAACTTTCAGCTGGTAGACTGTTGTCATCTGTTCAACTTTCATAATTTCAAGCATCTCAAAGCACACTAATCTAACTGAAAATATGCAGATTTTAATTCATTTCTATAGATGCCCAATTAGTAATGAGTCTGTTGCTTGGATTTCCAGCATCTGCAGATTTTCCTCGTTAGTAACTTCTATTACTAGTTTACTGCAAGTTCAACAAAAATGCTTTGAAACAAAGGTTAATAAATGGTCATCCAAAAAGATCTATCCCTCCATAATCCTCCAGTTTTGAAACCCAAAACTCCACTCAGTATTCCAATTGTAATCTTCGCTTTAAACGAGTCAAAATGTGATGCTTAATTTATCAGCTATCTTCTATTAGCAAGGCGCTTCAAATATAAAGCAAAGCATTCAGTTAGACACTTCTATTCTCTCAACTTCAGCTCCGACGACTGCACAATCTAATAAACTTCCACGACTGCATGAGCGGCAGCACTTACCGGAATGTTATCTCCAGCATTCCAGAAGTTGGAGGAACCTCTATTTTGCCGAGCATCCAAATACACCCATGTTTAAAAAAGCAACAGCAATGAAAATCCTATCCTCAAGACTCCAACTCCATGGAGCCACCAACTTCCATACATAAAATTCCTCATTACATTATCAAGTAGTTCAAATGGTAATTTAGTAAATTAACAATTTACCATCGATTCCAGTGCTGACATAAGGAATTTTACTGCCAGAAGATTTTCGGCACTAGAAGGTTCTTCATGTATAACTGGTACGGTTCCAACTTGTGCCATGTTTCCTGAAGGGAAGATTGGAGAAAGTTTTAGATCAAATTCAAATGTCAAACAAAAATCCAAAGTAAATTAAATTATTCAATTATAAAATTAGTCAACTTTCTTCGGCTGCTTTCTTTACTAATTTTCAAAATCTGTTCCTAACCAATTAATTCTATTAATTATTTTTTAATGTCAATATTATATTGACTTCCACATAGAATTAAAAATGAACATTGAAAATGCTCAGGTCAAATAGCATCCATAGAGAGAAAAAGTATATTTTAATTTTGAATTTTGCTTGTGGCAAATTTATGCAGAAAAAAAGAAGTGGGTTATTTTCAATGTTAATCACATTTGTGCTGGGACCTCTAGCACAATCAATTATGTACTCTGCATTTTTGCAAAAGCAAAATGATTTCTTCAATGTTGCCCTTAAAATGCATCTTTGCAAATTCCATGGAGCCTTTACTGTAAAAGGGGGTAATGAGGTAGACCAGCTTTACTTATAAATGGGAATTAATAATCTGAGATCTTCCACTACTCAGAAATCACCAAACCACAATTTATTGCAGCATAGTTCTGTATGCAACCACCAGTAGGAGGCAAGCTCCCAGTACACAAATGTAGGATCTCTAGTAACTTGACTACATTCAATAGCTTTTAAAGGAAAGTGAACTACTGCTCCAAGAAATCTGTTAATGAAACTCAATGCTCATTTATCCTATACAGGTTTCCCCCACTATCCGAAAGAAGACCGTTCCTATGAAACCTCTCGTAAGCTGAAATGGCATAAAGCGAAGAAGCAATTACCATTAATTTATATGGGGAAAACTTTTGAGCATTCCCAGACCCAAAAAATAACCTACCAAATCATACCTTCTTCTATGTCTGCCCGCCTTGATGTCGAAGGTCGAGGTTCGTTGTCTGCTGTGGCTGATGTGGAAGGCTTGAAATACGACAGTACGCTTGACTGCTTAGCCTTATGCATTTTTTTATCATACAATTCTTTGTAAGCACTCAAAACATCCTGCAAACCTGCCCTAAATCTACGTGTCCTTTCAAAATTAAAGTCATACTTTTCTGCAATCATTGCAGCACTGTCAATCGTAGCGAAAATCTCATGCAAGCGCTTCACGTTCAGTTCCTGGATGACTTCACTTTTGGGTCGTTCGCTATTACGTTTGGTTTCGATTCGTATCCTTTCCTCTTGCAATTGCATCAGCTCTTCATCTGTCAGTTCTTGGTCATAGGATGCTAAAACCTCTTCAACATCATCTTCGTCAACTTCCACAAACCCAGCCTCCTTAGCCAAAGTCACTATTGCCGTATTTATTGTTACTGGTTCGAAGCCTTTAAAATCGTTCACTGCTTCAGGACACAGTTTCCTCCAAACGCTATTTCTCATCGAGACTGTTAGCCTATCGAGAGCATCTCCAAGGTTGGCAATTGCCAATTTTATATTGTAGTCTTTCCAGATCTCCCGCAAAGATGCTTCAGAGTTGCCCTTTCTGTCAATGGTACTTACAATAAAATGCATCACATTTTGCAAGTAGTAAGCCTTAATTGTGGCTATTAGGCCTTGGTCACACGGTTGCAGCAACGATGTCGTATTCGGCGGTAAGAACACAACACGAACGTTACCGCCATACTCGGTAATGCCAGGCGGATGAGCAACACAATTATCGACAATCACAAGACACCTATTATCGAGGTTATTTTCTCTACAGTATTTTTCAACAAAAGGACTAACGTATCCACTCATGTACTCAGAAAAAATCACTTGGGTATTTCGACCGCTTGGATGTGAACGAAACACAACAGGAAGTATATTTTTATCAACGCCTTTAAGTGCCCTCGGATTTTCTGAATGGTACACTAGTAGAGGCCTAAGGACAGCATCACCAGTGGCATTAATAATAGGCATTAGGGTAAACCTGTCCTTCGATGCCCTGTGTCCCTTAGCCTGCTTTTCTTCTATTGAAATAAATGTCTTGCTTGGCAATTTTTTCCAACAAATTGCAGTTTCGTCACAGGTAAACACTTGCTTATACGAATAACCACCTTCTGTAATTATTTCCTTCAGTTCTTCTGGGAACTTTTCGGCAGCTTCGGTATCAGCTGAAGCACTCTCTCCAGTAACCTTCAAGCTATGAAGCTGCCCTCGCCTCAAAAACCGATCAAACCACCCATGACTACCTTTAAATTCCACTTTCGCAACACTTTCATCACCATCGTCCAGTGCTTTCTGTTTCAGTTTATTAAAAAGACTGACTGATTTCTCCTTAAGTATAAGATAACTTAACGGAGCACCACGCTTTGTACACCCATCAATCCACTCGAGCAATAAACTTTCCATTTTCTCCATTACTGGATGCCGACTAAAAGAGACCACTTTGCTACTAGCAGAACCAATAGTAACATCGGCAGCTTTCAAGATTCTTTCTCTCTGCGTGTAAATAGTACGAATGGTGGACGCAGGCAAGTTCAACGCACGCACAATGTCTTTATTTCGTTCACCACGATCGAAACGCTTAATTACGTCCAGTTTTACACTAAGCGTAACACCCTTACGAGCTCTCTTAGGCTTTTCTGATATCTTAGGATTCATCTTGCTAATGGATGCACAAAATAAATCGAGATAAAGCACAGATGCTCACAGACACAGTTCAAAGCTATGGCGGCTTGATGCTGAGATGCTGAGTGTAGTTCCTGGGGAAGGAGCTTGGTGGTGCCACTCTCACCACTCGGGGTGCACGCTGCCTCTATAACAGCTCACTGCAAAGCAAACGCTGAACGCTATTTTCACTTTTCGCCTTTTTTCGTAAAAGCGAAAATCCTCTTCGGATTTCTTTCGGTTAGCGAAAATCCTCTTCGGATTTCTTTCGGTTAGCGAAAACAGGTACTAATGTAGGTCTTTCGTAAAAGCGAAGTGGCGTAAAGCGAACTTTCGAAAAGCAGGGGATACCTGTACACAAATATTCAAAAGTACCCAAGAGTCATTGAAAAATAATTAAGATATCCAAAAGTTAAATACACAAAGGTAACTAAATATTTTAATGAAAATAAAATCAAAACATAAAGCTCAATTTACAAGTCTAAAAGTTTTGCTTTCTCCCAGCTCCATCAAATTACATGGGATTCCTGTATATATGCCCACTTATACTTGGCACAGATTCAGCTGGTAAATTTCTTTGTCTAAGGCCTGTGAAACCTGCCCCATTAGACTGCACAGAGTCTGCAGCTACAGCAAGGGGAAGCTAGTAGGAACTGTGTTCTACAGAGAGAAGCCTCACATTAAGCAGAAGCACAAGATTGAAAGATCAACATGGTTCTTCCTTCCCAGTCAACCAGATCCCTAGCAATTCCAATGAAAAGCACTTTAGTGAGGAACCTTTAACATAAACTGCTGCTAGGAGAAAATATCAAACAATTGATTTTTGATGAACTCTTAATTTTTTTCTGCCTGGACAATAGAAACCCTGATTAGGAATATTGAAAATTGAATTATACTCCAGACAGTCAATCCTAACAGCACAATCGTGTCTAGTCTGCAATTAATAAAAAGCTTTGGAACTGTGACCACAATAAAAGAAAATTATAGTATAGATGCATTGATTAAAATAGTCACTACATCAAGGATACATAACAGTCAGGACATTGCAGTTCTAACATCAAAATTATACAATGAGAATGGGTCCACAGAAGAACATGACTAACAATCCAATGCTTCCTGACCTCACTCCATCATTTCATATGAAGTCTGAACCTGTGCTTGAAGTTCAGCTTTCTACCCAGTCCTTGCACTTTCTGATGTATTTGACCTTGAGTATTCCACCTCAGCTTTGAACATACCCAACTAGCGAATACCCAAAGTCCTTGTACTAGAGTTCTGAAGATTTACAGATCTCTGCATAAGGTACTTTCTACTCTCAATCCTACATAACCAAGTCCTAAACTAACTCCCCAGCCCTAGATTTAACAGTTCAGCCTCGTACATCTTAATTCACTCCTATTTATCCAAGCTGCACCAAGTGTAAGCTAATCTTACTCAACTTTCCACTCAAAGGACACACCTTCTTCCAAGGTGTCAATCAAACTTTTTTTTATTCAAGTACACCAAGCAGTTTCACTGGTGTTACCTTTGATACTCTGAAGTTAAACCCTTTGCAATAAGGGTCAAATTTACATTAATTTCTTCTACTACCTTCAATGTTTACCTTCCCTTCACCAACGCCAAGATTCCTCCAAACACTAACATTTAGTAGTTTCTCATGATTTAAAGATTTTTTTTAAACCATCTTTCCTACCAAATTTCCTTACTCCACAATTCCCAAGTTACAGTACCTATAAGTATTCACCCGCATACCCCCCCAGATATTTTCATGTTTTATTGTTTTACAACATTGAATCACAATGTATTTAATTTCACATTTTTGACACTGATCATCAGAGAAAGACTCTTTCATGTCAGTGAAAGTAAACCTCTACAAAGTGATCTAAATTAATTACAAATACAAAACAAACTAATTGATAGCACAAGTATTCACCCCTTTAATATGATACATCAAATCATCACTAGTGCAACCAATTAGTTTTAAAAGTCACTTAATTAGTTAAATGGAGATCTGTTTTTGGATACCTGTGTGCAGTCCAGGTGTTTCAATTCATTGTCGTTCAAATACACCTGTATCTGGAAAGTGCAACTGATGGTGAGTCAGTATCCTGGCAACAACTACACCATGAAGACAAAAGAATACTCCAAGCAACTCTGTGAAAAGGTCATTGTAAAGCACAAGTCAGGAGATGGATACAAGAAAATGTACAAGTCACTGAATGTCCCTTGGATTACAGTTACGTTAACCATCAAGAAATGGAAAGTATGAATCGTGTTTAAGTATGAATCGTTGGAATAATGAAATAGCTAGTTCTGTTCCACTCGAAAAAATTACTTATAATTTTAGAGATAAATATGTAACATTTCTGAATATTTGGCGCCCTTATTTACAAAAGATAGGATGGCATACTTAAGTGCTCCGATAAAGATCTTGGTCCCTTGGGGAAAGAAACGAATAAGTATACCAAATTTATTTTAAACTCCATGGAGCATGTGGAAACCTTCCAACACCCAGGCGGTTCTTCTTTTTCTTTTCTTCTTCTTTTTTAGGTAGAACTATATATGGAGGGGGGGAGGGTTAAGGGGAGGGGGGAGGGTAGACACTATCTTTTCATGTATTCATTTTGAAAATTCAATAAAAATTATATTAAAAAAAAGAAATGGAAAGAATATGGCACAGGTGTAAATCTACTTAGAGCAGACTGTCCTCAAAACTTGAGTGACTGCGCAAGAACAGGACTAGTAAGGGAAACCAACAAGAGATCTATGATATCACTGGAGGAACTACAAGCTTCAGTGGCTGAGATATGAGAGACTGCGCATACAACTGTTGCCTAGGTGCTTCACCAGTCGAAGCTTTATGGGAAAGTGGCAAAGAGAAAGCCACTGCTGAGAAAAACTCACATGAAATCTCAGCTAGAGTTTGACAGAAGGCATGTGGGAGACTCTGAAGCAAGCTGGAAGGTTCTATGGTCTGATGAAACCAAAATTGAGCAAAAACACACTATCCCTACCATGAAACATGGTGGTGGCTGCATCATGTTGTGGGAATGCTTCACTGTAGCAGGCCCTGGAAGGCTTGTGAAATTTGACAGTAAAATGCAGCAAAATAAAGGGAAATCCTGGAGGAGAACCTGATGCATTCTACAAGAGAAATGCGACTCTGGACAATGACCCACGGGGGCAAGGAAACAAAAAGGAAATTATAGACCTGTTAGCTTGACATCGGTGGTTGGGAAGTTGTTGGAATCTATTGTCAAGGATGAGATTACAGAGTACCTGGAGGCATATGACAAGATAGGCAGAACTCAGCATGGTTTCCTTAAAGGAAAATCCTACCTGACAAACCTGTTGCTATATTTTGAGGAAATTACAAGTAGGCTAGACAAGGGAGATGCAATGGATGTTGTATATTTGGATTTTCAGAAGGTCTTTCACAAGGTGCCGCACGAGGCTGCTAAACAAGATAAGAGCCCATGGAATTTCGGGAAAGTTACATACGTGGATAGAGCGTTGGCTGATTGGCAGGAAACAGAGAGTGGGAATAAAGGGATCCCATTCTGGTTGGCTGCCGGTTACCAGTGGTGTTCCACAGGGGTCCGTGTTGGGGCCGCTTCTTTTTACCTTGTACATCAACGATTTGGATTATGGAATAGAAGGCTTTGTGGCTAAGTTTGCTGATGATACAAAGATATATGATATGATTATGAGGACACGCAGTCCCCTTTTATTGTCATTTAGTAATGCATGCATTAAGAAATGATAAAAATGTTTTTTCCAGAATGATATCACAAAAACACATGACAAACCGACTTAAAAACTAACAAAAACCACATAATTATAACATATAGTTACAACAGTGCAAAGCAATACCGTAATTCGATAAGAACAGACCATGGCACAGTAAAAATCTCAAAGTCTCTCGAAAGTCCCATCACCTCACGCAGACGGTAAACCTCCAGCACCGCCAACTTGCCGATGCAGCATCCCGGAAGCATCCGACCACAGTCCAACTCCGAGTCCGTCCGAAAACTCCGAGGCTCCGACCACCTATTCGACACCAAGCACCATCTCTGCCGAGCGTTTCGACCCCGGCCCCGGCAACAAGGTGATATGCAAAGCCGAGGATTTGGGGCTTTCGTCTCCAGAGATTCTCAATCGCACAGTAGCAGCGGCAGCAAAGCAAGCACTTCAGAAGTTACTCCAGATGTTCCTCTGTGCCTCTCCTGGATCTCCGCATCAAATCCGGATTGTGCACGGCATCCCTAGTTAAACATATCGATATCATTCGGAACGGCCGCACGCGCTGCATCGCGCTGCCATCTTCTCCTCCCTCCCTATAGGTGGAGGGACTGGTAGTGCAGAGGAAACAGAGTCTGCAGAGAGACTTGGATAGATTGGGAAAATGGGCAAAGAAGTGGCAAATGAAACACAATGTTGGAAAGTGTATGGTTATGCATTTTGGTAGAAGAAATAAACAGGCAGACTATTATTTAAATGGGGAGAGAATTCAAAGTTCTGAGATGCAACGGGACTTGGGAGTCCTCATGCAGGATACCCTTAAGGTTAACCTCCAGGTTGAGTCGGTGGTGAAGGTGGCGAAAGCACTGTTGGCATTTATTTCTAGAGGAATAGAGTATAGGAGCAGGGATGTGATGTTGAGGCTCTATAAGGCACTGGTAAGACCTCACTTGGAGTACTGTGTGCAGTTTTGGTCTCCTTATTTAAGAAAGGATGTGCTGACGTTGGAGAGGGTTCAGAGAAGATTCACTAGAATGATTCAGTGATTGAGAGGGTTAACATATGAGGAACGTTTGACCGCTCTTGGACTGTACACCTTGGCGTTTAGAAGAATGAGGGGGGACCTCAGAAACATTTCGAATGTTGAAAGGCATGGACGTTGTGGATATGGCAAAGTTGTTTCCTATGGTTGGTTGGGGGGGTGGGGGGGGGGGGAGTCTTGAACGAGAGAGCATGACTTAAGGATTGAAGGGCGCCCATTCAGAACAGAGATGCGAAGAAATTTTTTCAGCCAGACGGTGGTGAATCTGTGGAATCTGTTGCCACGGACGGCAGTGGAGGTCAAGTCATTTGGTGTATTTAAGGCAGAGATTGATAGGTATCCAAGTAGCCAGGGCATCAAAGGTTATGGTGAGAAGGTGGGGGACTGGGACTAAATGGGAGATTAGATCAGCTCATGGTAGACGGCGGAGCAGATTCGATGGGCCGAATGGCCGACTTCTGCTCCTTAGTCTCATGGTCTTATGACCCCTAAAGCTTAAATCCAAAGCTACATAGGAATGGCTTAAAAAAATAACATAGTTAATATCCTGGAGTGGCCAAATCAGAGCCAGACATCAATCCAATTGAGAATTTGTGGCTGGACTTGAAAGGTCTGTTCACTCACAATCCCTATGCAATCTGACAGAGCTTGAGCAGTTTTGTAAAGAAGAATGGGAAAAAACTGCAGTGTCCAGATGTACAATGCTGATAGAGACCTAGCCACACAAGCTCGAGGCTGTAATCGCTGCTAAAGGTGCATCTACTAAATACAGACCTGAAGAGGTTGAGTAATTATGCAAACAATTATTTTGTGTTCAATAATTGTAACAAATTTAGACCAATTTGTTTTCACTTTGAAATGAAAGTCTTTTGATCAATGTCAAAAAAGCCAGATTAAATCCATTGTAATTCAATGTTGTAAAACAGTAAAACATGAAAACTTCCGGGGGGAGGGGTGGTGAATACTTTTTATAGGCACTGTATGTTTACTTCACTACCCTATTTCACCTTTACAATTGCTTAAATGTGTTTTCATCCCATCTTTGCCCTTTCTGTGTGAGTTTACATGAAGGCAAACATGGATGAAAAGGCAGAATATACTATATCAAAGTTATAATATAAATGAGTTTAGTACTTTCCACTTTATTACCCGATTAAAAGTCTGCCTACCTGAAAAATTACACATTCATTTCTATTCTATCCTATAAACAATCTTCTCCACGTTAACATAATATTCCATCATGAATCTTTAATTTATGTAACAAGTTTTGCATAGCACTAATAAAATGTCTTTGCAAAAATCAGGTTACATTCCATTTTTGGTTTCCCATTATCCATCCTCCAAATTGCACCAAGAACGTAAAAGTTTGTCAAATATGATTTCCCTCTTAAAAGCCAATTTTAGGTCACATTAAGAGCCCTGATATAACTCAATGCTGAATTCAGCATTTTGCTATCAAGGTATTAGACCAATTGATCTACATTCTCTACTCCTGCCACCACCAATGCAATCCCCAATTTCCCCTCTTAAGAGGTGTTACATTTTCTACTTTTTAAATCCTATGCAACTGCTTCAGATTTGATAGAATTTAGATTTTTACTATTACAGCCTACAATCCTTGCTTCAGAAATGGCAGTAATTGAGCCAAGAGGATATTTTAGTTTCTCTGGAACGTTAATTACTGAGTTAATCTGTCACTAACTCCTCAGTTTGCCTCCATATCCATCACATTTGGATATTCTGCAAAGAAAATATTTATTATTTATTAATACAACGAGGAACAGGCCCGTTGAGCTGCGTTGCCAAAACCAGTGACAACCCCAATTTAACGCCAACCTAATCATGGAACAATTTACAATAACCAATTAACATACCCAATACATCTCTGGACTGTGGGAGCAAACTGAAGCACCAAGGGGAAACCCACACATTCCACAGGGAGGACATACATAGGCTCCTCATACAGGATGCTGAAATAGTGTGGCAGCAGTTACATTACAGTGATAAAAATGACCTGGCCTTCTCCCTCCACAACCAACCCCCCCCCCCAACCATTATAATTTTTCCCATAGTCTCTACGGTGATCACATTTAATTGACATTTAACTGCTCTAAGTATCTCTTGCTAATGTATTCCATGTTCTCCCTATGTTGATATTTAGTAATGCATAGGAACCCTTAAGAACTTTTACTACTTTTATCAACATTAAATCTACTGACTTTGTGATCCTTTAAAACTTGAATTAGCCAGCAAAGGATATTTGTGCATAAGAGTTTATGAACAGAATACAACCAGGATGTCTTCACACCATGCATGCAGGGTACAAGTCGCTAGATTGCACCTATGCCTGTGCCCATTTACGTCTGAGCATACCCATTCAGGATCCTTCTTACAAAATTGATGAAGTGGTCTTGTCATAGCAAATGTTTTGCCAGAGGGATAAGCATAAGATTCCATGTCAACAATATTAGTCCAAACCCTGGCATCCATTTGTTTGTATCATTGGACGACTGAGACCACTAAACTGTCTGCAACACCTGTGCCATGACAAGTAATGACTACTGAAATGAATTGCTCCATTATTTCCATCAACTTTTCAGAACCTAAGTTAGCCAAAGTTCAGTAGAATGCTGTTTTCATAGACAATCATCCTCCTGGCATTCAACCAAAAAAAAAATGCACTGAAGCATACATATCGCACTCAACATCTGCTGAACAAATGCTCCTCTACCAACCAGCCTCTACAGCAAACACTCCAATAATAAAAGTTCACAGCAAGACCATGGACCACTCCCTACATCCCAGAAGTCACATCAATAATAAAACCATACTTTTAATGTACTAGTACAATATTTAGCCAATTGTGGAAAAGCATATTTTAAGATGACAACCTCAACTCTGGCACAAAATTTGTGATCAATAGGTATTGGATTGCACTATATAACTGTTACTTTCTTTGTACAGGTTGAGTACCCTTTACCCAAAATGCTTGGAGCCAGAAGTGATTCCGTTTTTGTACTATATAATGAGCTACCTTAGGACCGCCATGCTTTCCGACTTTGAATTTATGCGCAAATGGTAAACAGTCTTTCTCTTACACTTGTTTGTCACACATATGCATTGATGAAGCTCTTCAGCGTGTTAAAAGATTTTCCATCAGGGCCAATCTCAGCAAACTCAATGAACTTCTCTGCTGCTTCATGATCAGCAAGCACTTTATCATCACAAATCTTTAAAAGTTTAATGCCGTGACTTTTATTAAATTTCCGCAACCAGCTTGCTGAATATTCAATTACCTTCAACTTTCAGTTTGCCCCAATAAACTTTTACCAGTGTCATGTTCAGCATACCGTTGAGCAGCATATGTTCACTCCAACGGTGACAAATCCATGCATTCTTTCAATACACGATCGACATCTTCATTTGCTTTATGTAGCTAAGACAATTGGCAGTGATAAGTTCCTCCTCGTTGTTAGGTTTCCTGGTTTTTCCATCAGCCCTTTTAAGGGCCCAATTGATTTCCTTCACCTTGTAGGCATTCTTTAGGAAAGTCACGCGTACCCATATTTCCTCGAGGAGACTCACCGGGTCCAAAATAGTTTTTGTGTGGTTAATCAAAGTAGAAAGAATTGTTCTACTCTGGGAGGCATGATGATGGCTGCTATCATTGAGGTATAATAAGTCCATGTGAGTGGGTTTCCAATAAACACCGTGTCTGAGGCTACCATCTGGTTTCCATCATATTAGAATGTCCAGGAACGAGAGGCAACCATTCTTCTCCATCACCAACATAAATTGTATGTTTGGATCTATATTGTTCAACTGGTCATGGTACTAATGACCTTTTTAAACATACCCTTTCATCAACGTACTTCCTCTATAAGGGAAACTACTATGAACAAACAAATGGAGTGACCGTGGGATCGCCCTTGTCACCGACTACTGCTAATTTCTACCTGGGGTACTTTGAGGAGAGGGCTTGGAGATCATTGCACTTATGCCCTGAATGCTTCTTCAGATATGTCGATGAATACCTTCATAGAGTGGCTTCATGGACTTCAGTTACTTCAACAGTTCCACAACCATCTGAGCAGTATACACCCAAACATTCAAATGGGAAATAGCACAAAATACTGTCAATAGTCAACATATCAGGTAGCATCTCATCTATTAGATATCCCTTTATTCCACCCACAACTAAAATAACCACCTCTGCACAATGTTTTCTTTCCTTCTCAGACTAAAGATATTGACTATTTTTCATTCCATAGATGTTGCTTGATATGCTGAGCATTTCCAGTGTTTTTTGATTTTATTTCAGATTTCCAACATTTTCAGAGCTTTGATTTTAAATATACAAGACAGTTATCAAGAACCTGGAAACAAAATATATTTATTCAGAGATGCATACAGTGTGGAACAGCCTGGACTAAGAGTCAGCCAAAGACTAAGACCATGATCCTCAACGTAGTCTCCTCCTCCTGTCAAGGCACCAGCAGATTCACATACCTAGTCAGCATTATTCCAAAAGATGGTGGAACCAAAGACAACATCCAATGCAGACTCAGCAAAGCTAGAAACCTCTTCAAACACATGAGCAACACAAGGATCAACCAAGTACAGCATCAACACCAAGATGAAGCTGTACCAGAGCTGTGTTCTGTCCACACTCTTGTATAGGTCAGAAAGCTGGCGCATGGCTGAGAGTGACCTTGCCAAGTTATCATTCCACACTATGAGCCTCTGGAAGATCCACCATAATTTCCAACCATGCCCTACTCCTTCAGTGTCATCAAGAGGACATGGTCACAATCATCATGAGGAAACGTTGGAGATGGATTGGGCACACAATGAGAAGAGAGGCCAACTCCTTCATTAAGACAGCACTTCACTGGAGCCCTGAAGGGCGGAGTAAACGCAGGAGACCAAAGACAACGTGGCACTGTACCAACAAGGCAGAAATGAGGACCCTGAACCATACTGGGTGCACAATAGAAAAGATGGCCAAAGGGGGAGAGGGAGAGATGGAGGATCTTCATTGCTGCCCGAAATACCAGCAGCATAACAGGCAGTGAGTTTGTACAGCGTGGAACAGGCCCTTCTGGCCACACCACCCAGCAAGCCACCTGTTTAACACCAGCCTAATCACAGGACAACTTACAATGACCAATTAACCAACCAAACGGTACTCTGTCAGACTATGGGACGAAACTAGAGCACCCAGAAAACACCCACGCATTCACAGGGAGAACTCCTAACAGAATAGTGCTGGAACTGAACTCCGGAATACTTGATCCGTAATAGCATTACAGGTAGCTGATAGGCAATATGCAGTTTTATTTTATTGCAAGTGGTTAAGATTGAAATGAAATGAATTTGATGACTGTGTTTAATAGAGACCAGGAAAGCTGTTAGGATTTTAGGGAAAGACTAGAGTGGGATTAAACAGAATTGATCTTCCACACAATGGATACATAATCAATGGACTGAGTGGCCTCCTTCTACAAGGTACTAATTCTGCCATTCTAGAATGTGCTAACTCAATGTGAACACTAACTTGGACAGTTTTCTGCAAATTTCCAATGACACAGTGCAAAGTTCATTATTCTAGTTAATCTTAGTACAACTGAAAACCTATTTAAAATAATACTACTTAGATATGTGAAAAATTCAATTTGCCAAACAAAAGCAAAAAAAATTCAAAACAGCTTGCAGTCTGAAACTCTGAAATATTACCTTGAAGATATTTGATGAGAATTTTCATCAGGTTCTCAACCTGCTCTATTAACTCCATAGATGCTGCCTGATAATATTAATTTTTCTCATCTCAACTAAGCAGTTATTCACTAATTATAGAAGTTAAATATTTGTTTAAATTTGTTTATTCCCACTCTCACTGGAGAGAAAAATATAATTTTCATTCTATGTATCTGAAAAAAGCAAATTCTAAGAATTAGCATTTAGTATTATTCAGCTACTCAACCTGGTTCATTAGCGTTTATCCATTTAGTAACTGTAGAGTGGGCCTTGGTTTCAAGATCACATTTTAGTGTGAAGCTGTTAGCAGTATCTGGGGATTTGGGGGGGGGGAGGAGGGGGAGAGGAGATGATAAACACTAAGTTGGTAGACGACCTTTGCTTTGTAGATGCTGTGGCAAGGTCCACCCTCTATGCTTCGGAGATGATTCATGATGGATCAGGATTAGCACCCAAATATCTCATACTTTTTGGTGAACTTCACTTTGGAGAGCAGGCATATACATTGAGAAAAGGTTTATGGCTAACTAAAATACTAAAAATGCACAGAATCTATTTTCTTTAAATCACGAAATGCTGGAAATACTGAGGTCAGGAATCTTCTGCCAAAAGCAGGGTTAATATTTCAAGTTGATGACCCCTTATTGACCCAAAAGTATCTCCAGTACATTTTGTTTGTATTCACAAATAGGACTATAAAAAGCTAGGCAACTACAGCAAATACTTGAATTAAAAATGATTGATAAAAGTAACAGGCTCATGTCTCAGCACCAAAGGCAGCAAAATACAGCAACAGCCAACCAAAAGAGCAAAAAAAGATCAAAAGCAACAGTCAAGAAAATCCTGGCTGCAGTGCCAAGACCTGTACTCGAAAACTTGCCTCATCTTCAGCAGAAGTGGTCAGTACAGCCACCTACCAAGCAAGTAGAACATTTGTGTGCCATATAGAGAAAAATTCAGCCTGGCCAACTGCCACCTTAACAGCCCATCCACAAAACAACAGAATAAACAATTCAGGACCAGGTGAAGATTACCAATATATAACCCGTACAATAGGATGTTTTACCAAACTCAAGCCACATTCCACCCCACCCACTACTGTTCATCACTCATTTCCCCCAAATTGACTTTTCTCACATTTTGCTGTGACAATGTTCTACAGATACCTTCTCAGCAACTCCAACCTCCTTTGTGCTAAGTATCAATTATCAACAGCAACTTATCAATGCTTGAAAATTCTTTATATTGGCAAAATCCGAGGCTCTTGACACATGTCCTAGGAATTAACATATTCTCACATTGAAATATTAAGAGGAAGTTGATCAGCAAGAGCAAATGCCCTCCACCATTGAAGTTGAGAAGAAATCCAAACTCAAAATCTACATCTCAGAGTATCTAACCTATGATCCTGATGTAGTAACAAGTAATCCTGTCCAAAGTTAAAGTTTGGAAAGGAATTGTTGTCTCACTGACAATATCTGTTAATATTATTTTAAAAAACAAACAATGTTAATTTGAACAACCCTCTTCACCACCGAGGACATCTTCAAGAGGTGGTGCTCGAAGAAGGAAGCATTACCATTAAGGATCCTCACCATCCAGGACATGCCCTCTTATCATTACTACCATTGAAGAGGCACAGGAACTTGAAGACCCACACTCATCATTTTACGAACAGCTTCTTCCCATCTGTTATTAAAATTTATAGAAGGGCCCATGACCCCATGAACATTACCTGATTATTCTTCTAAACTACTATAGATTATATAGTGGAATTTTGCTTTGCACTGTATTGTTGCCGACAAAGAACAAACTTCACAACACGCAGGTGAAAAACCTGGTTTTGATTATCTAACTTTAAAGAAAATACTTAACTGCATGAAGCAGAGTCAGAGCACTGGAGAAAGTGCAAAAAATGCCCAATAGATTAAAAGAAAATGAGAAATACTGGATAAAGCGAGATAAAGTTTTTTTTAAAAAGTTAAATATTTTAAAAGAATCAAAAGCTAACAAAATAAGGATTGATCCCATAGATAGCAAGACTGGAAAATTAATAATGGAAAACAAGGTAACGACAGGTAAATTAAGCAGATGTCTTCCATCAGTCTTCACTATAAATTACACAAGTAACATTCTGGAAATGATCATGAGTCTGCAGCCGACAGTGTTAGAAACTTAGGAAGATTACCTATCACCAGGGAATTAATACTCAGCAAATAGTTAAAGCTGCAGACTGACAAGTTCACATCCTGATTAACTTCATTCAGGTAAGAGCCTTAGTGACTACTGATTTAGTTTATGCATTCATTTTTCCACAAGAAAATTAACAGTAGTTTCAACATCCCTTCAAGGCAGCTCCTTCACGCAATAGGATTATACCTGATAGGACATTTTTTATCCCTTTTCCCCATAAATATTTCTCCCTTGCTGATTAGAAATCTTAACCTTAAATATACTCAAGCACTTTGCCTCTACATGTTCAAAGGTTCATCCCTTAAAAGCAACTCCACTTAAAATGGAGATCCCCTTATTCTAAGATGATGCCCTCTGGTTCTGGACTCAAACATCCTCTCGGTATTGACCCAGTTCAGCCTTTAAAAATCGTGTTTCATTAGACCTTCTCTCAGTCTTCAAAATGAGAATGAATCCATTTAAGCCTTCATCATGCAACACCTCTTTATCCTTAGGGTCACTGTAAATGAAAAGTTTTTGCACTATTTTTTATTTAACATGCATATACACTTATAAATACACAGTATACACATACATACTGTAATTGATTTACTCATTTTTTCCTATATTGTCATGTATTACATTGTACTGCCACCACTAAATTAACAAATTTAACATATGCTGGTGATATTAATTAAACTTTATTCTTATTCTCCTTAAATAGAGAAACCTAAATTGTTCACAGCACTCGGGATGTGCTCTCACTGGCCCCTTCAACAATTAATGCAAGACTTCCCTGCCCCAATATGCCTTTGATCAAAGTTTTGATCAAATATTCTTTTAGCCTTGAGTACTTGCTGCATTAGCAGGCTAAATCATATTCATACACAAATACCCTCAAACCCCTCTCTGCATGTTTTCTCTACTCAACGTTCCGTTGTTTCTTCTTTCTAAAAGAAAAACTATTATAATCCACTTACCAACTTTTTTTAAAACCATACTTGCCCAACCAATCAATGCCTCTACGTAAATCTCTTTACACCTTCCAATCTTTTTTTTAATCATTTGCAAACTGGCTGCCATGTATCTTTTTCCATCCTCTAAATTAACCCAAGTTGAAACCCTCGAGCCAGCATTTTGTGATAGATCATGTTTTAAATCTGTAGTACAGACCTAACTAGAATCTAAAATTAACTAACATCTGCAGTATTCTGTAGCTGTGATTTCAGCCAGGAGTGATTCCAACTTAACAGAAATTTTCATTTACAAATAGCCCTCAGAACCCTTCCAGGACCAGGAGCATTTATACTTAAAAAGAACACTCTAATACTATACTTTGCAACTTGAATTTTCTGTGGTTTACCAGAAGTCAGGTGCCAGCTTAGGGAGTTTCAACCTTTCGATACTTTCTGGGGCCCAACTATTCACAGGATGCCAATCTGAAAATAACCTATTTACCTCTGTTCACTGCTTCCCACCAACTGTCAATCCATGCCAGTATTTTACCTTATCAAATATCCTCTGGAAGTTCAAACACAATTTGTTTCCTCTATCCATTCCAGACTTCCTCAAAAACTCCAAAACTGAAGCGCAAGTTCACTTTCTGGAAGCCACAGTGAAAGTGCTAATTCGCTTATATAAACATTTTACCTCCCTTCCTTTTTGAAAAGGGTATCGCAATGCTAAATATTTCTCCAGCACATCACTAAAGTGAGGGCTTTTAGAGGATAAAACTAATGTTGCCACTTTTTATTAAGATGATAGGATGCAAGAGATCTGAACCATCAGGCTTTAGCCCAACTAGTTTGTCCAATATGAAATGTATAATTTAGTACCATCCAGGCATCATTCATTTGTAATAAGAAGTTTGCAGAATATTCAACTTTACACTCAGCTGTAAATTCTGTTCAATTTTTCAGCCATTTCCTTTTCCCCATTATTCTTCCCCATTCTATAGTGCAATTCTCACATGCATGGTAGTTTCCTTTCATATACTTAAGAGAAACTCTTATGTCTGTTTTTATATCATTTACTAGTTTGCCCACATTTTATTTGCTTTCCTTTATTAATTTCTTCTGCTCTGAATTCTGAATTTACCTATCTTGATATATACGACTAACTTCTGCTGCCTTGAAAATATTTCTTTCAGCACAATACCAACCACCAGCCTACCTACCCCTTTTCATCTTCAACATCTTTGGTTGATCCATTCCTCCTTACAGAGATACACTTATTTTATGCCATGCTGTGATTTACAGTTGCAAGAAAAAGCTTGTGAACTCTTTGCAATTACCTGGTTTTCGGCATTAATTACCCACAAAATGTGGTCTCGTCTTCATCTCAATCACAATAATAAACAAACACAATCTGCCTAAACTAATAACACACAAATAATTGTACTACTTCTCATCAATACTGATTACACCTTTTAAACGCTCACAGTCCAGGTTCAAAGAAGTATATGAACCTCTAGGGTAATGCCTTCTACAAAAGCTATTTGGAGAGTCAGGTGTTCCAATCAATGAGATGAGATTGGAGGTATGAGTTGTAGAGATGCCCTACCATATTTTATTAAAAAAACACACAAAGTCAGGTTACTGACAGTCTGCTCTCAAGGAAGATCTGTTTATGTGCACCATACCTTGAACAAAACAACTTTCAGAAGACTTTAGAAGAATTGAAAAGATGCATGAAGCTGGAAAAGCCTACAGAAGCATTTCTAAAGACCAGTGTTCATCAGTTAACAGTAATAGGAACTGTCTCCAAATGGAGGAAATTCAGTACTGTTGCTACTCTCCCTGGGAGTGGGTGTACTGCAAAGATAACACCATGAGCACAATACGTATACAATGCTGAAGGAGGTGAAAAAGAACCCAAGGGGAACAGCAAAAGACCTGCAGAAATCTCTAAAACTTGCTAAAGTCTCTGTCCATGTGCCCACTATAAGAAAAACACTGAACAAAAAATGGTACAGGTTTCGCCCACTATCCGAAAGTAGAGCGTTCCTATGAAACCTTTTGTAAGCCGAAATGGCGCAGAAGCAATTACCATTAATTTATATGGAAAAAATTTTTGAGCGTTCCCAGACCCAAAAAATAACCTACCAAATCATGCCAAATAACACATAAAACCTAAAATAACACTAACATATAGTAAAAGCAGGAATAATATGATAAATACACAGCCTATATAAAGTAGAAATAATGTATGTACAGTGTAGTTTCACTTACCAGAATCGGGAAGACAGCGAGCACACTGTAAGGTTGAGAGGTGGTGCTGGCGGTGCTCTTCTGGGAACTTTTCAGCAGCTTCAGTAACAGCCGAAGCACTCTCTCCAGTAACCTTCAAGCTATGAAGCTGCCCTCGCCTCAAAAACCGAACAAACCACCCATGACTACCTTTAAATTCCACTTTCACAACACTTTCATCACCATCGTCCAGTGCTTTCTGTTTCAGCTTATTAAAAAGACTGACTGATTTCTCCTTAAGTATAAGATAACTTAACGGAGCACCACGCTTTGTACACCCATCAATCCATTCAAGCAACAGACTTTCCATTTTCTCCATTACCGGATGCCGACTAAGAGAGACCACTTTGCTATTAGCAGAACCAATAGTACCATCGGCAGCTTTCAAGATTCTTTCTCTCTGCGTGTAAATAGTACGAATGGTGGACGCAGGCAAGTTCAACGCACGCACAATGTCTTTATTTCGTTCACCACGATCGAAACGCTTAATTACGTCCAGTTTTACGCTAAGCGTAACAGCCTTACGAGCTCTCTTAGGCTTTTCTGATACCTTAGGACACATCTTGCTAATGGATGCACAAAATAAATCGAGATAAAGCACAGATGCTCACAGACACAGTTCAAAACTATGGCGGCTTGATGCTGAGTGTAGTTCCTGGGGAAGGAGCTTGGTGACGCCACTCTCGCTGCAAAACAAACGATGAACGCTATTTTCGCTTTTCACCTTTTCTCATAAAAGGGAAAATCCTCTTCGGATTTCTTTCGGTTAGCGAAAGCAGGTACTAATGTAGGTCCTTCGTAAAAGCAAAGTGGCGTAAAGCGAACTTCCGAAAAGTGGGGGATACCTGTATCTCAGAGTATCCCAGCACCTGAAGCTCAATAGAAGTTGGAAGATGCAGCAAGACAATGATCTGAAACACAAGAGTAAATCAACAACAGAAAAGTTTTTTTTTAAATTATGTTTTGGAGTCTAGAGCTTAACCAAACTGAGATGCTGTGGCAAGTCCAGAAAAGGGTTGATTATATAAGGCATCCCAAAAATATTGATGAACTGAATCAGTCTTGTATGGATAAATTATCTAAACTTCCTCCTCAACATTGTGCAAATCTGATCAACAGCTACAGAACGCGTTTGGTGGTTAAAGGACATTCTACCAATTATTAAATACAAGGGTTTACATACTTCTTCCAGCCTGGACTGAATGATTGAACAATGTGTTCAATAAACACATGAAAAGTACAATTGTTTGTGTGTTATTAGTTTAGGTAGATTGTGTTTGTCTACTGTGACTTAAGTGAAGATCAGACCACATTTTATAATACAGAAAACCAGGTAATTGCCAAGAGTTCACAAACCTTTTCTTGCAACTGTACCTCTGTAAATGTCTCCTTGCAATCCAGCTTTCCTACTTGACTATCAATCCAGTCCACTTTAGTACTTCTATCCCTACTCCATTGTAATTCTACTTATTTTAAAAAAATAAAACTGTTTAAAAAAAACTTCACTCTCAAACTGAATACAAAAGGCTATCATACAAAATTGAAATTTCTTCAGGAATCTTTTATTCAGATGTTATTTCGTAAACCTCTTCTTTAACCACGAGCAGAGCAGTTTCACATCTGTCTTGGAAATTATTCAAAATGCATTTTATGAATTTGTTCTTGCAATTACCCTTTCCAACTTGATTAAGCCAATCTATATTCTTAAAATAATTCATTCCTGCCAAATGGCTATTGGTCATTTAATGCAGTGATTTTCAACCGTTTTTTGGCCACGGTCCCCTTAGGAGCTCTTCTCAGGTTCCAGGACCCCCCTTTCAAACAGGGATACAACACCAACAGATAGAAAGAAAATCATTTATTATTGAACACCAAGAAAACTTGGACATTCCGACATACTGGACAAAACTTCAAAAAAGACTGTACGAAATTAAACATCTCAGGCCTAATGCAATCCTTGAGCTTGGTGCTTTTCTGCAAGTTTCATGGTATCGGGCTCCAAATTAGACAATGACTGTAATAAACACTTTTCACAACCTACCTTAACGTATAATATATCCAAACACATACATGTTAAAGTTACTAGGCTAAAAAAGGCCTAGCAAGACATGCTATCTTTGGAGAATGAAGTACGGTGATAATGGATGCAAGAACCCTTGATTGAATACATTGACCTGGTGCAGTCTGATTCACGACTGACTCTGAAGTGAGGCTATGTGGGAGGAGCTTAAGCAATGAATTTACCAAGTGCGCCGAATTCAAACGGTGTGTTGGAAAGATATTATAAATAGGAGGGAAACTATTGACTCCAATGAAGGTTGCTGCTTGGGTATTTCATCGGTTCAGTTACCAGGGCCCCCATAAACCCTTGGGGCTCCCCTACTCACAGTTTTCAGTCGGTGGCCCCCTTCAAATGTGCTATGGCCCCTGTTGAAAATGGCTAATTTAATGCACTACTCATGCATATTTTCTCTTCCTTTGTTTTTTTTAAACCTCCACCCCAAACTCAATCCCTCTGAACTTAATTTTTTTTTTCAATTCCCTACAACTTCAGAAGGCTTCATTGGATTAGGAAAATAACAAACCTAACTATCATTCAAAAGCCAGGGAGACAGAAGAATCTGTAGATCATTTAGCTTAGTTATACAGCTTGGAAAAAAAGCCCTTGAGTCTAATTCATCCACTCTAAGTTATCTACCTGAGCTGGTCTCATTTGTTTGTCTTTGGGTCTTATCCCTCTAAAACTTTCCTATCCATATACCCGTCTAAACATCCTGTACCTGCCTCTACAGCTTCTACTGACAACCCATTCTATATATATCACCTCTGCATGGAAGTAGTTATACCTCAGATCCTTTTTAAATTTTTCCTTCTTTACCTTAAACCCATGCACTCTAGTTTTAGACTCCCTTACTCTGGGAAAACATGTGTGCCCATTAACTTTATATATTCCCTTCCATAATTTTATATACCTCTGCAAGTCATCCCTCAGCATTCTACAATTCAGGAAACAATACACCTGTACCTCTAGGATTTCCTGATCTACAATATTCTACCATTACTATCATTTAGTGTGTAAATGCTGTCCTTGTTTGACTTGCTAAAGTGCAATTCCTTTCACTTGTCCAAGTTAAATTCCAAATGCCATTCTTTAGCTCACTTTACCAGTTGATCTAGCTCCCATTGTAATCTTAGATAATCCTCCACTGTCTACTACATCATCAAATACACACACCATCAAATTCAGTGTAATCCACAACACCTATTACAGGTTGAGCACTCCTTATCCAAAATTTTTGAGGCTGGAAGCATTTCAGATTTCTTCGGATTTTGGGATATTTGCATCTAAATAATGAGACAGCTTGGGCACAGGACCCAAGCCCAACACAAAATCCATTTACATTACTTGTACAGCTTATTCATATACCCTGAATGTAGTTTTATAGAAACTTTTAATAATTTTGTGCATGAAACAATAATGTGTACATTGAACCATCAGAAAGGTAAGCACTACCTCGGCTGCCCAGGCGAACAGTCAGTAGCTGTTTGGCATCGTCATCATTCCCGGACAATGATGTCTCATCAGCAGTGTAGGCTTGTTCAGGTGTTAAATTGTCTTCAGTATCGATCTTGCCAAACTCATCAATTAATTTCTCTGCTGCTTCTTGATCAGCTGATGCTTTATCACCACAATACTTTAAAAATTTAATGCCATGCCTTTTCTTAAATTTCTGCAACCAGCCTGCTGAATATTCACAATTACCTTCAATTTTCAGTTTGTTGTGATAGATCTTTGCTTGTTTCATGATCAGCATACTGTTAAGTGGCATATGTTCACTTTGACGCTGAAGAATCCACTCTTTCAATACACGATCCAGATCTTCATTTTTTGCTTTATGCAGTGTTTTCCTATTTTCCATTAACTTCAGTTCATTACTTTCAGTATAGAACTTTAACAATTTGTCTTTCTGTTTCTTCAGGTCATAGATGGTGGTCGTTCCAACACCATACTCCTCTGTCAGATGTTTCACACTTACACCGCTGTCAAGTTTTTCCAACAACTTGACTTTCTGCGTAATAGATAAACATAAATGCTTCCTCTTTTTCTTTTCACTGTTACCCATAGGGGCAACTGTAGACCGTTTTGACATTTTCAACAATATCTTCACAGCACAGAGCAGAGAATAAGCGCAAAACACATGGTAATCACTGTGAGTAATGCACGAAGGTCTGGCTATGATGACTGCTGAAAACAAACTGGTGCCAACAGGGGCCCACACAGGGTATTTGAGGTCACTTCTCAGAACCGTCTGTGGTGCGCAGAAACCACAAAAAAATTCGGATTTCAGAAGTTTTCGGATAAGGGGTGCTCAACCTGTATTGGGAAAATGCTGGAAGCTATTATTGAAATTATAGCAGTGTACTTACAAAATACAAGGAGATAACATTGTTTTGTAAATGTGAAGTCATGTCTGACCAAATTATTGAATTGCTCTGAAGTAACACGAGGCATAGCGTTTACTAGGGTCTCCACTTCTCAAAATGTACATTCATGAATGACTGCACCAAAAGATTTGGATATGTAAGACTGCACATCTGGAATCTGAAGCAACAATTACCTAAAGGAACTCAGCAGTCAAAGCAGCATAGAAGGAAAGGATCTGTCAATATTTCAGATCAAAAACATGCTAAATTAAATGATGACCCAAAGACAAAAGGTTGGAAAGCAACTAATGTCAAGAACAAAGTAGTATAAATGGATTACAAAGATCTATCAAATGGAGTATGGGTTGGGGGGAAATATCAAAACGTCCATTCTGGCAGGGGAAATAGAAGCTGCATAGTATCTATTACATGGCAAGGGATTGCAGTGTGACCTGGGCATTTAGCTGTATGTTGCAAAATTCTAATTTGCAGGCACAGTAAATAGTTAGAAAAGCTATATTTTTTTGTGCAGGGAAAAGACTATAAAAATAGAAGATTGTTACCCTCATTCAAATTGAGGAAATAATTGGGGCCCAAGCCACCAATCCATCAGTATCCCAACTAGATATAGCTTGCCAACGCGAGAAGGACCCATTTCTATTAACTAACCAATAAATACCAAGATAGCAGTCCCAAATCCACGCACACTAAATCTGTCTGCTCTATCCTAGACAAGAAATCAAGCCCCACGAGGGGAAAACCATGCATTTGGAATCAAATCTTGTACAAAGAAAATGAATCACACTTGTTGAAAGTCAATCATCTCAACATATCATCAGTGTAGGGGTCAACAGTTTCCTTAGCCCATATTGATCTTCTGCCATCATAAAGGTCAAAAGTAAGGAGGAATTTTGCTGATGATTGCAATATGTTCAAGTCCATTCATAACTTCTTAACAAATGGTTGGTTAATTGTCCACCACCACAACTTCTTATGCCAAGACTGCAGAGATGCAATCGAGTTAATTGCTTGTGACAACATTAGCTTATTTATTAAATTCTTTTCATTTTGCTCCATTTGTTCAGCTATATTCCACCCAGAAAACAAAACTGCTTAAACTAAGCAATGATCATATGCTCAAAAAAGATACAAACCATTTCCCTTGCCATGCAATGGCATTATTATTCACAAATTTCCATCAATATCCTGGGATGTTACCACTAAAGAGAAATCCAATTGAACTAACTACAAAATAACGTTAGCTACAAGGAGAAGGTGAAAAGTTGGTAATGTGTAATTCATTCTTTAAACCTCTAAACTTCTATAAAGCACAAATCAGCAGAACATCAGAATGTCTGCACTTGTTTGTACAACACTCAAACAACTCTATACCATTCATGATAAACCAGCCCTTCCACCAACACACCAAGGCCACACAGCAGATCATCTACAAATGATTGCGGTTGCTCACTTAAGCTATTTCAGGACTATCCTCAATCCATATCCTTTTCTACTGAAGGACAAGAACAGCAAGCACACTACAACATCGCCACCTGCAGATTTCCCTCCAAGGCAAACACCATTCAGACTTTTTTTTTAAAAATGGACACTGTTACAAATTATGAAACCCCTTTCCTAATGTCATTCTGGACTACCTTGACTCAAAGTATCCTAACAGTATTAAGAGCATCCCAAAATTGAATTAAGATGTAAACTATCAAAATTGATAAACATTCAAGTTACATGCAAACATAATATTATTAGCTAAAATATGTTTAATATGGTATTTGAAAACTACTGCAATTTTTATCTAATTTTAGTGAGATTACAGTTTTAATAGGACAAAAATTAGCACAAAAGCTTATATAACTGGTTTATTGACATTTTTAAATTAATGCTCCATATCAAATGTTTCAAACTAATGATGTACGTAAGAAGCTGTTTTAGGTTACAAGCCAATGCTAAATAAAAATAAAACTCAAGCAGGGAAAAACTCCCTGCACGCTACCAGTTTTGTTACTTACAAAAAAATAGATCATTCATATTTTGCTGCTATAGAAATATGCAGGCAATAGGCTTAAATATTAATGCAAAGTAATTTACAGCTATCAGACATTCAAGCTAAAGCTCGTAAATAAAAGACAAGGGGCAGGTTAAGTGTTTAGACCCAAATTTGGAACATTGCATTTTTAGACAGTATATTTTTTTAAATATCACAACAGCATACAAGGTCAAAGGTATTAGCAACATCCAACACAAACACCACTGCAGAATTAAAGAAAAGTAAACAATCATAATGGCCAATATAGTCTACAGGTGTTTTTGCTTGTTCTGCACAATCAAAAATTGATAAGTAAAGCTTATTAGCAATGCTCATGTTTTTAAAAGTTATTTTAAAAACTTACTTTTTCCTTCCTGTTTTGTGTCCTTGATAATTGGAGTTCCTCTCCTTTAGAGATCTATGAACAAAGTCAAACAGGCATAACCATAGCCTCCAAGCTTTATAGTGGAAAAACCAAGCTAACAAATATCATAATACAACTAATCACAAGTAAAACTGATCATAAATGCAACTGAAATTAAAAATAAATTTTCAATTGTAAATATTTAATTAAGATGTGGGTGCCTCTGACAGGATCAGAATGTATTGCCAATGTCCACTGCTCTTGAATTAAGTGACTAGGTTGGCCCTTTCTGAAGCAGTTTAAATACAAAGCCCTTCTGAAGTCACACCTGGGCCAGAATGGATAAGTACGCTCAAACTCCTTAAGAAAAAGTAGCAATTGACATTACTATTACAAACCACAGTGAACTCGCTTCCAAACCTTGAATCAAGATCTGGATTGATATCTTGGTTATAAGTATTTATGCAGGAATTTTGCTATAAACCACTTTCTTCCCTCAATACAAGACAAGCGATTTTTTTTTTGTCTATTCTATAATACAGAGATTCATTGAAGTTAATGAAACGCAACTTGCTGAAATCCATGTTTCACATTTACCAATGATATTTCTGTGTTCCGTTAACTTTCATATTTGGTAAGCATTTCACTATCTGTCACCATTCCCAAAGTTACTATACTTCTGCCAATAAAGATTTCAAATAATTACAACCTTGTGTTCTTCTCATTTATAAAGTTTATTTGCTAAGACAGATGAAATTGCAACTATTAAAAAGTGCTAAAAAAAAAGTGCAGTACACGCATGTAAAAATCTTGAGCACAGAAGTACTGTACTGAACATTTGAATCTGTTGATACCAAAGAACGTTTTCAATACTACACTTGCAAAACGACTGAATTGTACTGCAGTCTGCATTGCAATTTCCAAATGATGTGTGCTGCTAAAGTGGAACTGACATGTTTCCTGGTTGAAATAGCATCATTTTCAAAAGCATATACAATATTCCTACCCAAAACATCAGCTATTCCTTTGCTTCTACAGGTGCTGCTCGACTAATGAGACTTCTCCAGCAATTTGTTATTTTTACCTCCAGATTACAACATCTGCAGTCGCAGTCTCTTGTGGCTTCATTTTTAATCACATTGCTACACAATTATCATAATAAACACACATTAATATATTGCAATCAATTCTTAAAACAATAGTTATCTACTATTTATCGGTTAGATATTATCAACCGAATCAAAAATATAATTTTTGCAATTTTCTGAATTAGTGCAGTACCTGTCAGGTACTGGTAGCAAAATTAATAATTATAATCAGCCAAAAAGAAAAAAAACTTAATGTGCACAAAATAAGAAAATTTGAACACATTACCACGATTCATTCTTCCATCTTTCTTTACCCAGCGACTTTACACTCCCTTTTGCAACCGTTTTTCCCTCAGCCTAACTTACTATTTGAGGTCCCGCCTCCCACGTACTGACTGGCTACTTCGGAATTCCGACCCAGCCATTGGATTATCCGTTGGGCAAATCAACTGTCCGTCAATCACAGATCATTTGGCAAGTTAGGTTTACACGAAAACCACCACCTTGAGCTCGCTGCAATGCAGGTTTTACCAACCTCTCGAAGCCGTTAAAGTCACAAACAACTTGCTATCACGTAATTAAAACGCTGCATTTATTCCAAAACTAAATTTACTGTAGTTAATAGCAGAAACCCTATTGATTCTTGTATCCTGCCGCCAAACGATCGAAGGTACACCGGTCTAAAATCAGCACTGGGAGAAAATATTTAAAATTCATCCTATCCACCTCTAAAAAAATTTGCCCGAGCCTCATTTGCGCCGGGGAAGCCCGTCGAGCCAAGTTATTTTCGGTGGCAGGGATGTAATGACGGGACGGAGAGGGAGGGGAGCCGTGTATCCCTCCGCCTGCTGCAGTACAGCCGCGAGTCGCACAGCCACACGGTGCGGAGACGCGCGTCCGTCCATCTGCTCCATGCAAACAGGCGCCCGCTCAAACCTTCCGTGTGACCTACTACATTCTGTACCGTACGCACATGCAACGGAGCGAGAGAAAGAGAGAAGAAACGAGCGTAGATGACGCTGGTTCTTTGACCCCCCCCCCTCCCCATCCCCAAGCTGGCAGGTTGGTGAAGAAAAGCTCACAGAACCGGTCACAGGAAAAGTGGCGACGCGCACACACACACACCGAAATTTTCCCAGCAGCCGCCGATGGAAAATTCTAGAAAGGAAAAAAATAATAGACTGGGGGAATCCAGATCAAATTATCAGTCGCAATGTCACTCCACGACTATTAGTTACCTCAACTCTAGATAGAATTCGTGCTTTAAAATAAACACCAAAAAAAAGCCAAAATCCCGCACACAAGTCGAACTACAGCTCAGCTGACGGAGCCTTGTCCCTATTGTTCCCTTCAGCCTATGCGAAGACGGAACGCATGCGTGCAACTACCGGTGCATGCCGGGCAATGTAGTCCGAATATACTTGAAACCGTTCAGCGCTCACGACAGAAGAGTGCTTGAAAACCCCAATGACCAGAATGCCGTGCGGTTAACATTTTGGGCAGTTCATACCTAGTTCTTGATTGGGAAAAAGATAAGAAGGTTTCTGTTTAGTTTGTGCAGCATGGTGCTCAGGATTAAAAATGGCAGTCTTGTTGCAAATTGCAGAGTGAAAGTATTATTGCTAAATTGTTATTTAAATATGCTAATTTATTTGCATTACAGCTTTACTATCTGTAATGATGATACATTGTCCTTTTTAAGACATCCTCAAAATAAAGTTCCTAATATACATAACACTTTATCTTCCTAACACTTTAAATGTTATTTTTCTACTATTTAACTAAGAACATACCATTTTTTACTACAAACAATATTATCAAACCAGTACAACATTGTTACGGATGTTTGCAGTCCTGGGTCAGGGGGCCTTGTTTTTATGCCAAGCTCAGCTTTCTAATGTGATGGATATTCACTTCTTGCATGTGTACTAATCTAGCTATCTAATCAGAGCAACTGCCACTTGTAAAATCAAACAGCTGTAAGTAAACTTCCAACTAATATTACTCTGTTTAACTTCTGGTAGTGAACAATCTTCAGTTGCTAAAATATAAATGAAAAGCAGTAATCAGCTTCAAGTTGAAAAAACACTCACTATATAATAGTTTTGCAAACAGATCTGTGTTTATGGCACATATACTGTATCTGTGAGAAGTAAAATATAGTTAACAACAACTGGTTTGTTACTGCTCAAGGATGCAGTATAAGCCATGTTTTTTTTAATTTGATCTTTAATTAAAATTTGATTTTAATTTAATGTAATTTTAAATTGAGCAATGTTTAATTTGGCTTGTTTCAAAACAGACAAGCTGACTCTAAGTTACTTAGTTCTAGGAAAATTGCAGACAAGATGGGTAATATATTTAGCATATCAAATAATTGATGTGTTTATAGTTGGAAGTTTTACGTACTCAAGGAAGTTAGTTTCATAATATTAGTGTAAGATAGCTGAGATCTATGTCTCCAAGATGCTTTTAGACCTTTTGTGTTAAAGGGTACCTGATATGTAAAGTCACCCAAGCAGAAAATAAATGGTATAAGTGTAGAGAGCAGTTCAGGCTTATTAGGAATGGAATAAGAAACATCAAGAAATATGGAAGAAACCCAGGGGAAATGAGAATCCATTTCTCTGGGTTCAGTTTCTACACCTGACAACTTATTTGTCTTGTGTTTTGGAAATCCTTTGTCCTGTGTGTGTTAGAAATGCTTTGTGTTTTAGTAATAGTTTGTAATTTGGAAATGTTAAAGATAGAAATCCTCTCAGTTTTTAGAATGTTATTTGGCTTTAAAAGTGTATTACAGAAAATCTTCTTGGTAAGGAGGGGGATCCACCACTTGAATAGTGCGTATTGGCAGCTAAAATCACCATGGAAAATAAATTCGGAAGTAAACTAGTATTTGAACATTGGGTTGTTACAGTATAATCTGCCTTGACTGAGAGTACTTGTGGCTATTTCCATCTTTCGTTAAATTCTTTGTTTGGATTCATAACTTTGCGGTCAACAAGCCTAATACCATCATAGCTGGTGCTGGTGCCCAATATATAATACCAAAAGTAGTATTTTAGAAAGAATTATTACTTAGCAGTAGTCCAACTCAGAGTTCTTGACAGAACCCCACCCGGTATTATAAATTGACCAACATCCTGGTTTCCAACAGATGTATTGGCAAATACTGATCAATATTACGATTGAGTTAATAATATAAGGCAGGAATATGGGATAATACCCCAATTCCTCCTCCAATTGAGCATGATGAATATTTTATTCAAGTCAGAGACTGGACTGATGAAGAGATAGAACACAGAGCAGGATGCTCGTTAGACAGACCAAACCCCGCTGTACGACCTGCTGAGCTCAGACTGTCACAATTTGTTCCAGATTGAATTGAATTGACTTTATTTCTTACATCCCTCACATAAATGAAGAGTAATAATCTTTACACTATGTCTCCATCTAAATGTGCAATCATAGTAATTTATAATAAATAAAACAGTCAATGTAATATAGAATACACTCAAATCAGCATGAGTTAATCAGTCTGATGGCCTGGTGGAAGAAGCTGTTCCAGAACCTGTTAGTCCTGCGGTACTGTTTCCCGGATGGTAGCAGCTGGAATAGATTTTGGTTGGGGTGACTCGGGTCCCCAATGATCCTTTTTTTAAAATCTTTTTATTAATTTTCCAAAATTATAAACAAAATAACAATATTGATACAGAGAGATTGGAATAATCTTATTGTTGATAAACATGTACAAAAAAGACTTCACGTTATACAGGTCTAATAGACTTCCAAACTCTTAATATAGTTAATCATAGAGAAAAAAGAAATAAAAAGCAAAAAACAAATAATGCAAAGAAAAACCCCCAAAAAAACCAAAAAAATAAAACTAAATACGAAACCCAAAAAGAAAGCAAATGGAACAAAACAAGGCTAGACCAATATTTTAACTTGAATACATTCAATAATGTCGTCAATTCTGCTCCTCTATTCATATATTTTCAGTTAATAAAAAGGATTCAGAAAAGCTCAAATTACAACATGAAAAAGTTGAATAAATGGTTTCCATGTCTCTTCAAATTTAACCGAAGGATCAAAAATGTCACTTATAATTTTTTCTAAATTTAAACATGATATAGTTTGGGAAAACCATTGAAATGAGGGAGGAGGATTGGTCTCCTTCCAGTTCAATAAAATGGATCTTCTGACCATTATAGTAACAAATGCGATCATCCGACAGGCTGAAGAGGATAAAAATCTATGTCTAAAAACCAAAAATTGCCATAATAGGATGGGGTTGTAAGTCAAAACGCAAAACTGTTGAAACAACATCAAAAATATCTTTCCAGAATTTTTCCAAAAGAGGGCAGGACCAAAACATATGAGTCAAGGAAGCCACCTCAGAGTGACATCTGTCACAGATAGGGTTTATATGGGAATATAAACGAGCTAGTTTATCTTTAGACAAATGGGCCCTATGCACTACTTTAAATTGTATTAGCGTATATTTGGCACATATAGAGGAAGAACTAATTAATTGAAAAATTTTAGGGTCCCCAATGATCCTATGGTCCCTTTTTACACAACTATCCTTGTAAATGTCCAGAATCATGGAAAGTTCACATCTACAGAAGCACCTGGTTTGTCCACACCACACTCTGCAGAGTCCTGCGGATAAGGAAAGTACAGTTCCCATACTAGGCAGTGATGCAGCCAGTCAGGATACCCTCAATTGTGCCCCTAGTAGAAGGTTATTAGGATTTCGGGGCCCATATCAAACTTCCTCAACCATCTGAGGTGAAAGAGGTGCTGTTGTGCCTTTATCACCCCACAGATGGTGTGTACAGACCACGTGAGGTCCTCCGTGATGTGGATGCTGAGGAACTTAAAACTGTTTACCCTCTCAACCCCAGATCCGTTGATGTCAATAGGGGTTAGCCCTTCTCTATTCCTCCCATAATCCACAACCAGCTCCTTTGTTTTTGCGATGTTGAGGGAGAGGTTGTTTTCTTGACACCACTGTGTCAGAGAGATGACTTCTTCCCTATAGGCCATCTTGTTATTGTTTTGAGATAAAGCCAATCAATGCGGTGTGATCGGCAAATTTAATTAGCAGATTAGAGCTGTTGGTGGCGACACAGTCATGGGTATACAGGGAGTAAAGGAGGGGACTTAGTACGCAGCCCTGAGGGGCTCCTGTGTTGAGAGTCAGAGGGGTGGAGGTGAGGGAGCCCACTCTTACCACTTGCCGGCAATCTGACAGGAAGCCCAGGATCCAGCTGCACAAGGCAGGGTCAAGGCCGAGGTCTCTGAGCTTCTTGTCAAGCCTGGATGGAACGATGGTGTTGAATGTTGAACCATAGTCCAAGAACAGCATTCTCACACAAGCATCCTTCTTCTCTAGATGTATAAGGACAATATGTAGAGCAGTGGCTATTGCATCATCAGTCGATCAGTTGTGTCGGCAGGCGAATTGTAGGGCTCCAGTTTGGGTGGTAGCAAGCTGCAGATGTAATCGTTGACCAGCCTCTCAAAGCATTTGCTTATTATTGAGGTGAGTGCAACAGGATGCCAGTCGTTCAGGCATGTTACCTTGGTCTTTTTTGGTACAGGGTCAATGGTGGATAATTTGAAGCAGGAGGGCACTCTACACTGGGAGAGGGAGAGATTAAAAATGTCAGTAAGTACACCTGCCCGTTGTGCTGTGCACTTCCTGAGTACTCGCCCTGGGATGCCATCCGGTCCCGCAGCCTTGCGACTGTCCACTCTTTGGAAACATCTGCACACCTCAGCCTCAGAGACGACCAGGTTGCAGGTTGTAACAGTGGCTTTCCTCAGAGTTAGCAACATTGAACTGAGCATAAAAGCAATTGAGTTCATCTGGGAGAGAGGCCGAGTTGTTGGATGCGCTATAACGTTTGGCTTTGAAGTCTGCGATAGTATGCAGCCCTCACCACAAGTCACGTGTGCTATTCGTTGTGAATCTTGACTCAATCTTGTCCCTGTATTGTTGTTTCGCAGCCTTGATAGCTTTGCGCAGATCATAGCTGCTTTTTCGTGAGCTCTAGCTGATTGCCAGCGATGTGAGCTCTATGTCGCGCTGTAAGTGCTGCTCGCATGGAACTATTGATCCCAATAATGTAGCCATAAATCATGCTTGATGACAACAAATTGGCCCCTTCTTAGATGGAAACCAAGCACCTGCATGGAGACCTCATGCTTATATGATAGAACCTAGCAACCCATATCTTAAATGTGATGCATGAGGATATAGTATATTCTTTCTAGGCACATATGGGGTAGCGCTCACATCAGTAAACCGTATTTGAAGGCTGGAGAACAGATGCTTGGGAATGTATACTAGAATTACTAAAAAAATTGACTCCACCCAGTAAAAGAAGAATATAGGGATAAATTCCTATAAAGGGAGCTGCTGCATCTTCCCCAGTACAAACTTCCCAATTTAGATCTTTGACTATTCAGAGTTTGCAGGAAGCATGGCCATGCCTTCAGCTGATGCTGAAGGAATTCTCTAGTGGCTACTTCATAGTGTTCGGAGGTTACAGGCCTTCTGGGCCAGTCATACTCCCCAACATATTCAGCAATTATTATTAATGTTATTTCCCATACCCTTGGTATCACCTCCACATGAGTGTGGAAATCCATATCAGATAAATGTGTTTACCTAAATTTATATATCTTTTTCAGGCATTACCTGTTTTTATTCTTAAATCTCCTTTTGACTCTCTTGATTCTATAATATCATCCTTTATATGGAAAAATAAGCATTCTAAACTAAACAAAATTCATCTTCAGAAAGCTAAAAAGAATGGAGGGCTAGCTTTACCAAACTTTATGTTTTATTATTGGGCAGTTAACATACGTAATCTTACATTTTGGTTATATTACATTAATCATGAAGATTGTCTGATGTGGGTTTCTTTAGAAGCTAACTCTGTTAATAAATTTTCTATTATTTCTCTTCTTGGATCATCACTTCCTTTATCCCTGAGGAAGTTAACTGACAATTTGGTAGTTAAACATACTATGAGAGTTTGGGTATAATTCCAAAAATACTTTGGCTTATTGAGATTTTCTCTTTCAAATTCCATTTTTTCTAACTATTTTTAAAAATCTTCAATGATAGATGTGGCTTTTAAAGAATGGGATAGATTAGGTATTAAATGCTTCCAGGATTTGTTTGTGGAGGGACGTCTCCTCTCGTTTGAGCAATTGTCAGCTAAATAAAGCTTACCCAAAACTCACTTTATTTGAGACCTACAAATAAGAGACTTTTTATGGTCTCAAATATGTACACTTCCTAAAAGTCCTGATAAAAATCTAATAGATGTAATTTTTAATTTGAAACCTTTTTATAATGGATCTATATCTAATATTTATAATATGTTGCTGGGAATGAGAAGTGTTCCTTTAGATAAAATTAAAAATCTTTGGGAACAAGACTTACAGACTTCAATTTCTGGGGAAACTTGGAATAAAATTTTTTAATTGGTTAACACTTCATCGTTATGTGCCCACCACTCTCTCCTACAATTGAAAGTGGTCCATAGGGCCCACATGACCAAGGATAAGTTGTCTCGCTTTTATTTGGATATATCTCCTTATTGTGATAAATGTAGTAATGGAGAAGCTTCACTCATTCATATGTTTTGGACATGTCCGAGTCTTGGAAAATATTGGAAAGAAATATTTCAAACTTTCTCGGTACTTTTTAAAGTAAATTTTAAGCCTAATCCTTTGACCGCTTTATTTGGTATTGTTGGAGGAAAGGATATCATTTTGGAGAAATCTGATTTGCACATTTTGGCTTTTATTTCTCTTACGGCTAGGAGGGCTCTTGCTTAAATGGAAAGATGTGGTCCCGCCCACTCACGTTCAATGGCTGCGGGATGTGATGTCGTGTTTAAATTTAGAGACGATTCGGTGTTCAATTTCTGAATCTAATCAAGACTTTCAAACATTGTGGGGACCTTTTTTGAACTATCTTCAAAACCTTTGATTTGCCATTAAAGCACAGATGGTGGCTAATAATATATTTTTTTCCCTTTTTCTTCTTTACTAATCAGCTTCAGTCTTGGTAGTGGGTTAGATTTTTTTTCCATATAATAAATTTACTATATTTCAATAGTATGAATTAATCAATTTGTATGGATATAGAGTAAGGAATTTGTATGTGCGATTCAGTATAATGTATTTGATATGTTTCTTTTTTCTTGAACTCTGTATTCTCCTATGTAGAAAATTAATAAAAATATTGAATAAGAAAAAAGATAAATGTGTAGATTTATAAACAGATAAATGAGGGAGATGTACATGGAAGACAGTATTGTATTGAGTAAAATAGACAAATGCCGAGGCTTAATAACAGCTTATAAGATCAGAAAACAAATAGTGAGGGTAGACTGGGACGTAGTTCATTCTGTAATGTTACCCCTGTATCCTAGTGATAATCTCCACTTCGTGTGGAATAGCCCTCAATCAACACCTGATAACATGAACGACTTAAGATTGAAAAGATCCTGCAGACCCACAAGATGGTGGCAGGATTACTGCTCATTCCCTCACAGAGACCATGAAGGGCCAGGAAAGGATTCTCCCTTTTTACCTCCAGAGGGAATGTAGAGTCACTAACAAAGTCATCAAACCAACCTCATTCCCAGGGTCGATTGCATTCACAGTGTTCTCCTACACCAGCCCCTCGGCAGGGAAAATGTAGACAATAAACTAAACAAGTTCCATGGAGACCACTTGCCTTAGGAAGAAAAATCCACCCACAACCCCAATAGCCAGACGCTACGTATAGGCCATGACCTTTAGCTCCATCCCCTTTATGTGCAGAAGAAGGTCGTAGATCAAGATAACCTTTCTGGGCCAGAGGAACACTCAGATACCTCATCGATACTGTAGAGAAGAGTATGAAAGTGAGTACCTACCATAGGGACCACCCCATTCTTCATCCTCTAAATATACAAAGGGTCAAGGCCCATCCCAAATGTCCACTCTCTCCACTGTAGCTCAGGGAAAGCAACATGTAAAGAAAGGGAATGCCAACATTAACGTAATAAATAACTGCATGCAGAATTTCAGCAACAGCTCCAATCAAAATGCTCCATCTGACGAATAGGATATAGGCATACCTAGTCTCACCTTTCCATATGTCAAAGCTCACATTTTTGGCAAAATTCAACCATGCCATTGTTAGGGCGTATTCTGGAGTTATATAGGAATATTAACTTCAGCGATCAATCTTTAGACCTGAATATGGATTGTGGATTTAATTCAAAATGCCGCTTGGAACAGTAAATTGCTGACCAGAAAACACCCACTTAACTGATATATGTCTACATATGCATGAATAGGACTAGAAAATGGCATTTAGAGTAAATTGTAGACCAGGAGACATCCAACTGACTGAGATGTCTGCATAGGCATGAATGCAATCAACATCCCATTGCATGACCACAGTAATTAACACTCATTTTGGGTGTGGTTGTGGAAAGATCCAGCCATTTGAAAACTGCATGTAACTCAAAAGAAGCAATGTGAGGACATTGTAACTAGAAATTGTCTTATTACCTTTGTTCCTTAACATATAAAAATGTGCTGTGATGGTGGATCGGGGAGCCCTTCTCTCAAGTAACTCCAAAGGCTGTCAGCTTGTGTGCGTGTTCTGAATAAAAGACTACTTTATATCTACCAGCTGTATCTCTCCAGTGACTTTGTTCGCGTTACAACACCATTTTGATACAGCAACAGTATTACAACGATTGCTGCCAGGATTGAGTCGTAATGTTTATAGATCTTGCATAGATCCGGCTATTGGCTTCTGGTCACACACACTTCTTGAAAGTTACGGATAGGGGCAATGTATTTAACATTTTAAAATCTCAGCTTTGTCATACAGAAGTACATTTCCTACGTATGACAAATACCAATCAGGGACCTGATTTAACCACAAACCTGAGATTTGTGGTTGTGGAAACAATGATATAACCATTGAATTTAAACCAAAAAATCACTCAAGTAAGATATACAAAGACCCTAAAAGCCTTACAATCAACCCTAGACCTTTTGAATTATGGTAGAGAGTTCATACTTGACTATGCTTAATTGTTAAAACCATTACACAACAGATGTAAACTAGAAAAATGAAAAAACTTTTGTTTTTACCCCAGAAGATTACGAGGTACTAGAGAAAGTTCAGCAAGGTTCTCTTTGGGCAAGAGACCTAACAAAATCTCTTAGAACCATAGAACCATAAAACACTACAGCACAGAAAACAGGCCATTAGGCCCTTCTAGTCTGTGCTGAAACTTTATTCCGCTAGTCCCATTGACCTGCACCCAGTCCATAACCCTCCTGACCCCTCCCATCCATGTATCTATCCAATTTATTCTTAAAACTTAAGAGTGAGCCCGCATTTTTCATGTCAGATGGCAGATTGTTCCACACTCCCACCACTCTCTGAGTGAAGAAGTTCCCCCTAATGTTCCCCCTAAACCTTTCCCCTTTCACCCTAAAGCCACATCCTCTCGTATTTATCTCTCCTAATCTAAGTGGAAAGAGCCTACTCGCATTTACTCTGCCTATACCCCTCATAATTTTGTAAACCTTATTCTGCAAATTCATATTTCTCTAAAAACCACTATAGCCATCTGCTATAATAAGGCTGAAGAAAGACAAGCCCCCATACACTATGCGTCATATAATTTCAGTCCAACAGAACAGAAATCTATTGCCTTAGACCAAGGTCTTACTCTGGTATTCCATACACTTATTGCATTAAGACCACTGCAAGGGACAAACCAATTATCACTCAAACAGAGTTTATGGCTTTGGAAAAAAATGATAGCAAATTGCCAAAAAAATGAACAGAGAGCTACCATAACTAGATATGGGAAATGGCAAATACTTTTACAAAACAACACTTTAAAGAGGGAATATGTTCCTGAAATATATGACCCTAACAATTCTTACCTGTCGTGGAAGATACAGAACCATATTTCTTACAACTTAATACATAAGACCATAAGATATTGGAGCAGAGGTAGGCTATTCAGCCCATCGAGTCTGCTCCGCCATTCAATCATGGGCTGATCCAATTCTTCCAGTCATCCCCACTCCCCTTCCTTCTCCCCATACCCTTTGATGCCCTGGCTAATCAAGATCCTATCGATTGCTGCCTTAAATGCACCCAACGACTTGGCCTCCATAGCCGCTCATGGCAACAAATTCCACCCATTTACCACCCTCTGACTAAAGTAATCTCTCCGCATCTCTGAATGGACACCCATCAATCCTGAAGTCATGCCCTCTTGTCCTAGACTACCCTACCATGGGAAATGACTTTTCCATTGTAATTTCCTTTATTCCACTGAAGTACCAACACATGGAATTTAGTTTCTCCTTCATAAATTTCAGAGTAAACTCGATAATATTGTGATCACTGTTCCCTAAGGGTTCCTTAACCTTATGCTTTCTTATCACCTCGAGATCATTGCATGACATTCTTTGCAGCATGATTCTCAACTGTGGTACTGTGATGGATCAGCAATGAAAATCCAGAAAGATGGATCCACTCAATTATAATCCTTGCTCCTGAAGGAATTTTTTTTTTTCTCAGAAACTGAATTTCAGCCACATCCCTTATGGGATCATACAACTCAATTTGCAGAGGCTAAAGCCCTAGAATTAAGTCTAAAACAAGCAATTACAACAGAACCAGTCTTGATATGTACTGATTCTGATCATGTTAGCAATGCGGTTGAAAGAGGTCTTCCCATCTGGTCGGCTACTGGACGGAGAAGCACAGAGGTAAACTGCTCCCACATTTGTTCTCATGGAAGAATATGAATTATTATTAACTAGACCATTAGTACAGGTGTTACACATCTCGGGACATACTGCAGGCCATTTGCACAGCTATGGTAATAAACTAGATAATAAACAAGTAAAACAAGTTGTTCGGAAGGACCTTACTATGGTAAGGGAGGGCAGCATATTGGTAGTAGCTAAGCAACAAATAAAAAATAACCAGGTTGATGTTTTAAGAATTCTCCAATTCCAAAGGATTTCCAAATATAAAGGTACTGGTGAAGGTAAGGTCTGAGTAGGCTGCTCTAAAAACGATAAGAAGCAAACACCTCCAGCCCACAAGCGGGAAGCACAGATCCAAGAAGCCCACCAAGGATTCGGATCCAATCACGCTGAAGCCACTCATGCAAAGCTAGCCATTATATACTGGTGGTCTTACATACTGAGTGATTGTAAGCAATTTGTTACATATAGTGAAGAATGTCCATCCCATAATAAAGGAGAAGTAACAAGACCACCTCCTATAAGATAAACAAAGCCAACTGCAACAATGCAGGTGCGGCAAGTTGATTATATAGACCTATTTCTGACACCCCAAGGCAACCTGCCTTATTGGAAACCTAATGTATATTCTCGTGATAATTGATCTTTGTATAGGATATACATGGTTAGTCTCACTTCTTGTAATGAGCCCGCAAGTGTTGCAACACTCCAAAATTCCATATTCCCACATGCTGCCAACCCCACCTGCATATATGCTGGTCGAAGTTCATCCTTCATTGGTAAAGGCTTTCAAGCCATCTGTGAATAAACAGGCAAACAAGTCCAAAATAAGTTTATTATCAAAGTACATATATGTCACCATATACAACCACAAGATTCGTTTTCTTGCGGGCATATTCAATACATCCAATAATCTTAATAGAATCAATGAAAGACCACACCCAAAAGGGCGGACAACTAGTGTGCAAAAGTCAACAAATTGTGCAAATATATAAGAAAAAAATGACGATGGATGCTGCTTCCTGCGACAGAGCTCAATGGTGGGGAGGGATTTATCCATGATGGATTGGGCTGTATCCTCTACCTTTTGTCAGATTTTCCATTCAAGGGCATTGATGTTTTCACACTAGTCTGTGATGCACCCAGACAATATACTCTCTAACGCACATTTATAGAAATCATTCAAAGTTTTTGCAAATTTCTAAGGAAGTAGGGACATTGTCATGCTTTCTTTATCAAGTCAAGTCCAGTCAAGTCAAGTCACTTTTTATTGTCATTTCAACCATAACTGCTGGTACAGAACATAGTAAAAATGAGACAACGTTTTCCAGGACCATGGTGCTACATGAAACAATACAAAAACTACGCTGAACTACGATAAGAAAAAAAAACACAAAAGCTACACTAGGCTACAGACCTATCCAGGACTGCATAAAGTGCACTAAACAGTGCAGGCACCACAATAAATAATAATAAATAATAAACAAGACAGTAGGCACAGTAGAGGGCAGTAGGTTGGTGTCAGTCCAGGCTCTGGGTATTGAGGAGTCTGATGGCTTGGGGGAAGAAACTGTTACATACTCTGGTCGTGAGAGCCTGAATGATTTGGTGCCTTTTTCCAGATGGCAGGAGGGAGAAGAGTTTATGTGAGGGGTGCGTTGGTCCTTCACAATGCTGTTTGCTTTGCGGATGCAGTGTGTGGTGTAAATGTCTGTGATGGCGGGAAGAGAGACACCGATGATCTTCCATGCTGACCTCACCATCCGCTGCAGGGTTTTGCGATCCGAGATGGTACAATTTCTGCACCAAACCGTGATGCAGCTGCTCAGGATGCTCTCAATACAACCTCTGTAGTATGTGGTGAGGATGGGGGGTGGGAGATGGACTTTTCTTAGCCTTCGCAGAAAGTAGAGACGCTGCTGGGCTTTCTTTGCTATGGAACTGGTGTTGAAGGACCAGGTGAGATTCTCCGCCGGGTGAACACCAAGAAATTTGGTCCTCTTAACGATCTCTACAGAGGAGTCGTCAATGTTCAGCAGAGAGTGGTCGCTCCGTGTCCTCCTGAAGTCAACAATTATCTCTTTTGTTTTGTTCACATTCAGAGACAGGTTGTTGGCTCTGCACCAGTCCGTTAGCCGCTGCACCTCCTCTCTGTATGCTGACTCATCATTCTTGCTGATGAGACCCACCACGGTCGAGTCATCGGCGAACTTGATGATGTGGTTCGAGCTGTGTGTTGCAGCACAGTCGTGGGTCAGCAGAGTGGACAGCAGTGAATAGCATATATGTGCTGGGCCCAAGACAGGTCTTCCGAAATGATAACACCAAGGAATTTAAAGTTGCTGACCACTCCACCTCTGATCCCCCCATGAGGGCAGACTCGTGGACCTTCAGCTTCCCTCTCCTGAAGTCAACATCAGCTCCTTGATCTTGCTGACATTAAGTAAGAGGTTGTTGTTGTGGCAACACTCAGCCAGATTTTCAATCTCCCTGCTGTGTGCTGATTTGTCACCACCTTCAATTCAGCCAACAGCAGTGGTGTCATCATCAAACTCAAATATGGTATTGGAGCCGTGCTTAGCTGCACAGTTGTAAATGTAAAGTGAGTAGGTCAGCACTTCTTTTCAGCTGCAATTGAGAAGCATGGTGGAGTGAAGGAATCAAGAGATTAAGGAGGCATGGCAAAACTGGTCTACTCTAGAGGCAAAGTAGGCTCCACTTGTCCCTGAAGTGCAAATGTCTATATACAAAGTACCAATTGTGAAAACAGGAATACAAAAGAATGCTACACCTTATTTCTTACTGTACAATATCTACCTAAATACACCGCTGATCGCTAACTCAGCCAACCATCGTCTACACCCAACACCACTCTTCTCAAGGAATTGAGAGAGTTTATGGCAACACAAGAGAAAGTAAAAGAACATTACAAGTAAGTTTGGAGACAATAAAAAGGGGACTAGGTCTAAGAAAAGAAATTTCCTAAAAATAATTCTGACCCTAGTTTCCATTCTAGGTGGAAAGCTCCTTGTCTATCTACCCCAGTTATCAACAATAGTACTGTGAAAATTGAGACCAGGAGGAGAAACAAGACTGTAAATAAAATTGTCTCCATTGATAACATCAAACTTGTCCTAGCAGGGTTTATTCCCGCCCCCCCCCCAGAATGAGTGCAGCCCTTGTATTAGACTGGGACACGAGTCCACTGCAGAACCCCTACATTCTGATGGGTGAAAGTGGGTGGAGATGTATTGAAAAAATAAAACACAAGTTAAGATTTGAAAAGCAATGAAATATTCCTATTCACTTGAGGAAAATCTCATAGGTACATTGTCCACCGATAACACTGAACATCCAGAATGTGTTGTTTTCAGAGCAAGACATACTCAAGCTCCAGGAATAATTGTTGCTTTTGCCGTATTTTACATAGAACATAGAACAGTACAGCACAGTACAGGCTCTTCGTCCCACAATGTTGTGCCAACCCTTAAACCTTGCCTCCCATATAACCCCCCACCTTAAATTCCTCCATATACCTGTCTAGTAGTCTCTTAAACTTCACTAGTGTATCTGCCTCCACCACTGACTCACGCAGTGCATTCCACACACCAACCACTCTCTGAGTAAAAAGCCTTCCTCTAATATCCCCCTTGAACTTCCCACCCCTTACCTTAAAGCCATGTCGTCTTGTATTGAGCAATGGTGCCCTGGGGAAGAAGTGCTGGCTACACTCTATCTATTTCTCTTAATATCTTGTATAGCTCTATCACGTCGCCTCTCATCCTCCTTTCTCTCCAGAGAGTAAAGCCCTAGCTCCCTTAATCGCTGATCATAATGCATACTCTCTAAACCAGGCAGCATCCTGGTAAATCTCCTCTGTACCCTTTCCAATGCTTCCACATCCTTCCTATAGTGAGGCGATCAGAAATGGACACTGTACTCCAAGTACTTTTAATATTAATGCTTACAATAATGTTGTTCAGTGCTGCCTTATTTACCATTTGCTTTTTCACTAATAAAGGTGCATTTACATCAGAAATTGTCTCATCTGCTCTGACAGCCCTAAACCTAAAGGACTCAGTAGATATTAGATTAAAGGGATCTGCAAGCAATGAAGATTCTAATTTGAATATAACCACATAGTCTTTACCACTTGGTCATACGTGAACTATTACACTGGAACCCTTAATCCTTGGTTCTGACAATGTGATTGCTCTCATCCACTTAAACATTCACATTGAGATGGCAAAGAATAACTCGCAGGACTGATTAATGACACCCTGACAAAACTGAAAGATTCCAGCCCAGATATTGAAGGTAAACTAATGGAAGAATCTCTTGATATGGATCCCTCTACACTTGAAGAAAAGTTGTCATTGAATGATTCCACTCATGGAAACATGAGCAATGTGAAAAAACATTTATTTAATGGAGACTTCTACACTGGACAGATACTGCACATTCCTTTTATGGCCATACTTACTACAAAGATTTTAGAAGTTTCCATTTCTCCAATTATAGCTACTTTTTCTCTCCATTGTTAAATATCAAGGTAACATGACAATTTTTTTGATGGAAAGATGCACTGAAGCAGCAACTCAGATAAAACTAAAATGACTTCCACCCTGGTCACCTGAAACTGATAAGTCCAATAAGCTTTTGAGAAACTTTAGCCCCATAGATTACTGTTCCTATCCAGATTTTCTAATTGCCCTTAATCAACAGTCATGAATAGTTTGTGCTGTGATACAAATAAAACCTTACAACCTTACAATGAAAACTACTTCAGAATAATTGGTGTCCTTACAACAAGTTGAAATTGCGGAAACAAGTTTATATCAAATTTTACTGTTGATAATGCAAAATTTTGGGTTTACACTGATAACATTATTTCCCAAATAGACAATGTTACATACATAGACAAGCCTTTAATTATTGCTGTGAACTCAGTTGCAAGGGGTTATCATCAAAGTCAAATAAAATGTGATTATCGAAGTACAGATATGTCATCATATCAAACCATGAGATTCATTTTCCTGTGGGCATACTCAGCAAATCTATAGAATAGTAACTGTAACAGATCAATTAAAGAACAACCAGAGTGCAGAAGACAGCAAATTGTGCAATTGCAAATATAAATAAATAGCAATAAATAACGAGAGCAATACACACAATTTGCTGGAGGAGCTCAGCAGGACAGGCAGCATCTATAAATGGGAATATGGATAGAAAAGATGTGTTTGGTAGTGGGACCCCATTGGAGATGGCGGAAGTTACGGAGAATTATGTGCTGGATGTGGAGGCTTGTGGGGTGGTAGGTGAGAACAAGAAGAACCCGATCCCTGGTGTGGTGGCTGGAGGATGGGGTGAGGAGAGATGTGTACGAAATGGAAGAGATGCGGATGAGGGGAGTGTTGATGGTACAGGAAGAGAAACCTCTTTCTTTGAAGAAGGATGAAATTTCAGTTACAGTATTCTGGAATGAAAAGCCTCATCCTGAGAACAGATGTGGCGGAGACAGTGGAACTGAGAAAAGGGAATGGCATTTTTACAAGTGACATTGTGGGAAGAAAGCTATGAGAGTTACTTGGTTTATAAAGGATATAAGTAGATGGACTGTCTACAGAGATTGAGACAGAGAGATCAAGAAAGAGGAGAGAGGTATCAGAAATGGACTAAGTAAATTTGAGCAACACACATCAAAGTTGCTGGTGAACCCAGCAGGCCAGGCAGCATCTCTAGGGAGAGGTACAGTCGACGATCCGCCACATCTGCTCTCAGGATGAGGCTTTTCTCCACCACATCTGCTCTCAGGATGAGGTTTTTCATTCTAGGACAAGGGAGATGTCCTCCTTTTTTAAAGAGAGGGGCTTCCCTTCCTCCACTATCAACTCTGCTCTTAAACGCATCTCCCCCATTTCACGTACATCTGCTCTCACTCCATCCTCCCACCACCCCACTAGGAATAGGGTTCCCCTGGTCCTCACCTACCACCCCACCAGCCTCCGGGTCCAACATATTATTCTCCGTAACTTCCGCCACCTCCAACGGGATCCCACCACTAAGCACATCTTTCCCTCCCCCCTCTCTTTGCTTTCCGCAGGGATCGCTCCCTACGCGACTCCCTTGTCCATTCGTCCCCCCCATCCCTCCCCACTGATCTCCCTCCTGGCACTTATCCGTGTAAGCGGAACAAGTGCTACACATGCCCTTACACTTCCTCCCTTACCACCATTCAGGGCCCCAAACAGTCCTCCCAGGTGAGGCAACACTTCACCTGTGAGTCGGCTGGGGTGATATACTGCGTCCGGTGCTCCCGATGTGGCCTTTTATATATTGGCGAGACCTGACGCAGACTGGGAGACTGCTTTGCTGAACACCTACGCTCTGTCCGCCAGAGAAAGCAGGATCTTCCAGTGGCCACACAATTTAATTCCACATCCCATTCCCATTCTGACATGTCTATCCACGGCCTCCTCTACTGTAAAGATGAAGCCACACTCAGGTTGGAGGAACAACACCTTATATTCCGTCTGGGTAGCCTCCAACCTGATGGCATGAACATCAGCTTCTCTAACTTCCGCTAATGCCCCACCTCCCCCTCATACTCCATCTGTTATTTATTTTTATACACACATTCTTTCTCTCACTCTCCTTTTTCTCCCTCTGTCCCTCTGAATATACCCCTTGCCCATCCTCTGGGTTCCCCCTCACTTGTCTTTCTCCCTGGGCATCCCGTCCCATGATCCTCTCATATCCCTTTTGCCAATCACCTGTCCAGCTCTTGGCTCCATCCCTCCCCCTCCTGTCTTCTCCTATCATTTTGGATCTCCCCCAAAGACAATGGGCAATTATATTATCCTTGCCTTTAATGTGAGTTACCATGAGATCATACTCCTGCAAAATCAGACTCCAATTCAACAACCTTCTATTCTTGTTTTTCAACTCTCTCAAGAACAGCAAAGGATTATGATCTTTATAAACCACAAGTGGTTTCTGAGCTGGGCAAACATGAACATCAAAATGTTGCAAAGCCAAAAAAGTGATAATAATTCCTTCTCGATGGTGGGATAATTTCTTTGATGCTCATTGAATTTCTTTGAAAAGTAAGCCATAGGATGGTCAACATCATCATAATCATCCCTTTGTAGTAACACTGCTCCTGCAGCTTCATTACTGGCATCTACGGCTATGGAAGATGGCGTTGCAAAGTCAGGTGACCTGAGCACAGGTTGGTGACATAAGATGGCTTTCAATTTATCAAATGCCTCCTGACCAGGCTCTGTCCAATCAAACTTTTCACCCTTCTTCAGGAGGTTAGTCAATGGGAGAGCTTACAGAACTTGTGATAATATCCGACCATTCCCAGGAACCTTCTAAGAGCTTTTTTACCGATTGGAATGGGAACCTCAGAAATTGCCCAAACTTTTGCCTGAACAGGTGTCAACCTGCCTTGACCTACAACATAACCAAGATAGGTCACAGTGGCATGGCCAAACTCACTCTTAGCTAAGTTAACTGTAAGATTGGCCTTTGAGAGCCTTTCAAACAGCTTTTCCACTGCTGAGACATGGGTTTCCCATGTGTCATTCCCCGTGACCAAATCATCAACATAGGCATCTGTGTGTTCTAACCCTTGAATTACAGAATTAATCATTCTCTGGAATGTTCCTGGAGCATTTTTCATTCCAAATGGCAGAACATTGTATTCATACAATCCTGAAGGTGTTACAAATGCAAAAATTTCTCTACCTCTATCCATTAATGGAACACACCAATACCCTTTTAACATATCGATCTTTGTAAGAAACTTAGCCTTTCCAACCTCGTCTACACGATCATCCACTCTAGGTATAGGATAAGCATCTGTTTTTGTTATAGCATTCACCTTTCTGTAATCAGTGCAAAACCTGATTCTACCATCTGGTTTATGTACCATAACACAAGTGGTATCCAATCTGAAATAGAATGCCTAATAATACCATTTTACAACATATACTCAATCTCTTGTTCAGCAAGTCTACATTTTTCAACATTCATGCGATACGGATGCTGTTTTATAGGTTTGGCATCACCGACATCTGCATCATGTGAGGCTACTATTGTTCTTTTTGGAACATCGGGGAACAAATCCCTAAATTTCATGATCAACTGCTTCACCTGTTGCCACTACTGTGGCTGTAAATGAGCCAATTTCTCATCAAGATTTTCCAAAATAGTTGAGTTTGTCAATCTGGCTGAAATAATGTTTGATTTAAAATAGAACTCAGATGCATCAGCTAGTAAATTCCCAGAGAGTTCAGATTCATTGTTATTGACAACAACCATCACAGCTGCTGTTTGTTTCTCATGATACAGCTTAAGCATGTTTACGTGACAAAGCTGCGTTGGCCTTCGTCTATCTGGTGTTTTGACTAATAATCCACATCATTGGCTTTAGACGCAATTTCGTAGGGACCATGAAACTCAGCTTGCAAAGGGTTTGTTTGCACAGGGAACAAAACAAGTACCTTATTTCCCGGCTTGAATGACCACATTCTGGCTTCCTTATCATACCAAGTTTTCACTCTTTCCTGGGCTGATTTTAAATTTTCCCTTGCTAATTTGCAAGCCCTTTTCAATCTAACCTTGAATTTTAAAATATAGTCCAACAAATTAATATGCAGATAACTGTTAATCCACTGCTCTTTTAATAATGCCAAAGGACCTCGGACCTGGTGTCCAAACATAAGTTCAAAGGGGCTAAAGCCTTGGGACTCCTGCACTGACTCCCTTACTGCAAATAAAAGCAAGTGAACTCCCTCATCCCAATCTTTCTCGTTTTCAATACAGATGTCCTAATCACGGTTTTGAGGGTAGAATGAAATGTTTCTAAGGCCCCTTGGGATTCTGGATGGTATGCAGATGATGTAATTTGTTTGGTTCCCAGTTTGTAAACTACCTGCTGGAATTATCCTGACATAAAATTACTTCCTTGATCGGATTGGATTTCTTTAGGCAAACCAAATAGGGTGAAAAACTTTATGAGAACCTTCCACACAGTTTTAGGTTTTATATTCCAGAGAGGTATGGCTTCTAGGAATCTAGATGCTGTACACATGATGGTTAGCAAATACTGATGGCCAGCTTTAGTCTTGGGGCAATGGGCCAACATAATCCACAATGACTTTAGAAAAGGGTTCACCAAATGCAGGAATAGGCTGCAGTGGGGCCACTGGGGTGACCTGATTAAGTTTTCCCACAACCTGACAAGTGTGACAAGTCCAGCAAAATGTCGCAACATCTTTCCTCAAACCAGGCCAAAAGAATTGTTTAAAAATCTTATCTACAGTTTTATTCACACCTAAATGGCCACCCAAGGGCGTATTATGGGTCAGGGTTAAAATCTCATTCCTATAGACCTTAGGAAATACAACCTGGTGAACAATTGCCTATTCCTCACTTGCAGGAATATCAAGTGGTCTCCACTTCCTCATTAACACTCCATCCCTGAAATAATACCCAACTGGTACTTTCTCAATCTCATCACTTGGGAGAGCTTTTTCTCTCAAGGCTGCAATCTCAGGGTCTCTGGTCTGTTCTGCTATAAACTCCTTCCTAGACTGAGACAAATCCTTATAGTCAGACCTACATCAAGGATCCTGTTTCAATAATGACAGAAGGAAAGTCGCTGACAAGTCATCAAGACCTGAGTCCCGATTTGGGCCGTCATAGGTAGCAGAATCATGCTGCACAGAACCATCCAAATTGGCAAGCTTTGTAGCCATAGCTCGAGTTACTGCGCAGGATGGATAAACATTAGAACCCATTTTTGGGTCATCAGTGATTGGCTTAGTCATCAGCTGCACTGCAGGGACAACTTTACCACCTGCTAGTTCATTCTCTAACAACAAAGAAACACCTGTTTCCGGTAAACTGGGCCGTAGTCCTATCTTAACCAGTCCTGAAACTAACTCTGACTTCAAAATTACCTTGTGCAGAGGTACAGAAACAATGTTGTCCCCAATGCCTTGAATAAGATTTAGCTCACCAATGGCAATCTCATCACTAAACTCTGGAACATTGTCTAACAAGAGTGACTGAGAAGCCCCAGTATCTCGAAGAATTTTCACTGGTACCGGGGATGACTCCTCATTCACTGAAACAGACCCCTCTGACACAAAAGGAGTGAATTCTTTCCTGACCATGTCAGACATCTCAGCCTTTGACAGAGCTTGATCAGAAGGTCTGGAACCCTGTGGGTCTATAGGTGTTTCAAAGTGTTGAATACAGGCATCTGGAACCGTCGCCTTTTCCTCCTTCTTGTTCTTTAGGAGGAAACAGTAAGCCATAACATGACCAGGTTTCTTGCAACAGTGACAAGTAGGACCAGAATGCTTCTCCTTTAGTTGCTTCCCTTCATCCTTACCTTTGTCACTATACCCAGATTTGATTTCTGGTTTACCCTGACTATCCATGCTACTCTTTTGGAAGGTCTTACTCAGGGTAAACTTAAACTTGTGGGTTAAAGCGAAATCATCTGCTAATTTAGCAGATTCTTGCAAAGTGGCAGCATCCTTCTCATCTAAATATGTCTTTATATCATTATGGACGCACCTTTTAAACTCTTCAATTAAAATCAACTCTTTCAATTTGTTGAAACCACCATCCACATTTTTAGATGTGCACCATTGTTCAAAACACATAGACTTCTCATAAGCAAATTCCACATGAGTCTGGCTCACAGATTTCTTCAAATTCCTAAACCTTTGTCTATAGGCTTCTGGAACCAGTTCATAGGCTTTAAGCACAGCCTGTTTTACTGTCTCATAATTAGCTGCATCTTCAACTGATAGGGCAGAATAAGCCTGCTGAGTTTTACCTTTAATTACACTTTGCAATTACTCTCTTGGCCACCGTACGCTCTGAGCAACTTTCTCAAAATGCTGAAAGTATTTATCCACCTCAGCCTCATCAAATGGAGGGACCAATTTAACTTCCCGACTGACAACAAACTTATCATCAGAGTCAAACCTTGGACCCCCTTGCTGTAGCTTCTCTAACCTCTCTAGCTCAAACTTCCTTTGTTTTTCTCTTTCCTCAGCCTCTAGCTGTCTTTTTTGTTCCTTTTCCTCAGCTTCAAATTGCCTTTGTCTTTCTATGTCCTCTAATTTAAGTTTCTCTAACTGTAATTGCTCCATTCTGTACTGATGGTCCTCCGGTTTACCTTCAGGAAACCTTTCTAACGCCCTCTCTTCAAACATATTCATAGATACATAATGCTCAGCTTATAGATACATAATGCTCAGTTATTCTCCTCTGAATCTCTACCTTCCTCATAGCTGGTTTCACCAAAACAAAACCCAGCTTTTTGGCAATGATCAACAACTCATTCTTTCTGGCCTTCTCTAATGCCTCAGAGGTTGGTGATGCCAGAAATTTATCAATATCCATTGCTGCTGATTTCCACAAACAAGTCAATCGAAAGGGAAGTAACCAATCAGATCGATAATCAATCAATCAATAAGCCCCAATTTTCTTCAAATCCCAGACAAGCCCCCAATTTATGTTACATACCAGTAGTAATAGGTCACAAATTGAGTCAGGTTTTAATGTTAAAACCACTATATTTATTAGTATCTACTCAAAATATAGAAAATTAAATAAAATAAACAGAAGTTAACAGTGTTATGTGTGTGTGGCTCCCAAATTGTCAAGCTTAGAAACAGTTTTTAAAGTCTTAAGATAGCAAAGTAGAAAGGTCCAGTAATCCATGGAACAGGTGAGGGGAGAAACTTGTAAATCCACATTAAAATGTAGAGAGAAGGCGATTACAAAGAATTCTACAGGTTCCACGCTGGGAAAACGAAGTAACAGTCACTAAAGATCTTATCCATCGAGTCGTCCCCAAATCCACGTAGAAATATCACAAGGTGACTGTCACAGAATATTCCTTGGCATAGGTGGTTACCACATAACATACCCGAAACTATGTAAGAGTTAACAAAGGTGGTCGCCACCGGGTACTCCAACAGAATCCACATATGGATCATATGAGGTGACAGTCACACATCCAATGCACATTGGGTGCTATTGATCAACCCAACTCTCAGGGCATGGGAAAGTATCAGACTTTACCCACTGCTGCAGCAAGCTACTGCCAGCAGCTTGTGGTCCAAGACTTCCACTCTCTCTCTCTCTCCCCCCCCCCCCACCTCCTCTGAAAGTCCCAGCGGTCTGTCGCAGCTTGTTATACTGACGTCATAGTCCTGCCTCATCCAGGCATTTTAAAGTGACACTCACAGTAAACGGAACTGCGGTCACGTAACAATATATTAGAGTAAAGCTGCCTGTGCAGACATGCCTGGATAGTACTCTCATAATAGCAGTGGTGTGATCCTTTGGTTCATTCAAAAGGTAGAAATTTCTGATGACAAAAGTTGTTCAGATATACTGCAATAAGAGGGTCACCCACTTTTTAAGCTTGTGTCCTGGAATAATTTGATGATTTAATCTATGCTGCATATCTCAAGATGGAAACGCAAGTCCAGTTCTGAGGAATGATTTATGGTAGATGTAACAAAGAAGGACTTCATATTCATCAACAGTGGCTAGAAGAAACTCAGTCAAATTAAAAGAATATTTCTCAATACATTACGAGAGTAACTGAACTGACACAATCAGATAAGGAGACTTGTTTCACAAGTTTCCTTTGCAGACTCATATTAAATCCTTAACTGGCTTAACACTCTAGCTGAAGCAATAGTTAAAACACCTTTCGGCTTTTGCAGCAGCAAATACAGATTCCAGGAGGATTGGTACTACTTTAAGTAGAGTTAAAGATTTTTTTTTGCTTTTTTCATTGGACAATTCCCATAGCTGTTGGAATTAGTGTTTTTTTTGCAGCGTTTTTTTTGTTGAGACATTGAAGCCTACGAAGGATAAAAGTTTGACTTCTGCTTTTTGTATACTGGCTCCATCCCAAGATTCCGTTAACTTCAATACCTAAACTGTACTACAATGGGTTATCTCTCATTAACTATGTTTTCTTTGCTATCGCTTGCCTTGTACTCGCCTCTTTACCTAGTCCTCTGATTAGTCATAGTCATACTTTATTAATCCCGGGGGAAATTGTTTTTTGTTACAGTTGCTCCATAAATAATAAATAGTAATAGAACCATAAATAGTTAAATAGTAATATGTAAATTATGCCAGTAAATTATGAATTAAGTCCAGGACCAGCCTATTGGCTCAGGGTGTCTGACCTTCCAAGGGAGGAGTTGTAAAGTTTGATGGCCACAGGCAGGAATGACTTCCTATGACGCTCAGTGCCGCACCTTGGTAGAATGAGTCTCCGGCTGAATGTACTCCTGTGCCCACCCAATACATAATGTAGTAGATGGGAGACATTGACCAAGATGGCATGTAACTTAGACAGCATCCTCTTTTCAGACACCACCGTCAGAGAGTCCAGTTCCATCCCCACTACATCACTGGCCTTACAAATGAGTTTGTTGATTCTGTTAGTGTCTGCCACCCTCAGCCTGCTGCCCCAGCACACAACAGCAAACATGATAGCACTGGCCACCACAGACTCGTAGAACATCCTCAGCATCGTCCGGCAGATGTTAAAGGACCTCAGTCTCCTCAGGAAGTAGAGACGGCTCTGACCCTTCTTGTAGACAGCCTCAGTGTTCTTTGACCAGTCCAGTTTATTGTCAATTCATATCCCCAGGTATTTGTAATCCTCCACCATGTCCACACTGACCCCCTGGATGGAAATAGGGGTCACCGGTACCTTAGCTCTCCTCAGGTCCACCACCAGCTCCTTAGTCTTTTTCACATTAAGCTGCAGATAATTCTGCTCACACCATGTGACAAAGTTTCCTACCGTAGCCCTGTACTCAGCCTCATCTCCCTTGCTGATGCATCCAACTATGGCAGAGTCATCTGAAAACTTCTGAAGATGACAAGACGCTGTGCAGTAGTTGAAGTCGGAAGTGTAAATGGTGAAGAGAAAGGGAGACAAGACAGTCCTCTGTGGAGCCCCAATGCTGCTGATCACTCTGTCGGACACACAGTGTTGCAAGCACACGTACTGTGGTCTGCCAGTCAGGTAATCAAGAATCCATGACACCAGGAAAGCATCCATCTGCATCGCTGTCAGCTTCTTCCCCAGCAGAGCAGGGTGAACGGTGTTGAACACACTGGAGGAGTCAAAAAACATGACCCTCACAGTGCTCGCTGGCTTGTCCAGGTGAGCATAGACACGGTTCAGCAGGTAGACGATGGCATCCTCAACTCCTAGTCAGGGCTGGTAGGCGAACTGGAGGGGATCTAAGTGTGGCCTGACCATAGGCCGGAGCAGCTCCAGAACAAGTCTCTCCAGGGTCTTCATGATGTGGGAGGTCAATGCCACCGGTCTGTAGTCATTGAGGCCGCTGGGGCGCGGCGTCTTCGGCACAGGGATGAGGCAGGACGTCTTCCACAGCACAGGAACCTTCTGGAGCCTCAGGCTCAGGTTGAATACATGGTGAAGTACTCCACATAGCTGAGGGGCACAGGCTTTGAGCACCCTGGTACTGACACCATCCAGTCCTGCAGCCTTGCTTGGGTTGAGACGTTTCAGCTGTCTTCTCACCCGTTCAGCTGTGAAGCCCACCATGGTGGTTTCGTGTGGGGAAGGGGTATAGTCATGAGAGCAGGGTGGGGGAGGGCAGGCCCTTAACCCTGGAAGAGTGAGAGCAGGTTCTGCCCTGATCATGTTATCCTTGCTCCTCTCCTTTCTGAATCCTGATCACTAACACTGCATATGGGTATGCCTGTTTCTCGCCTCATCTTGAGGAGGAGGTTGAGATGTGTCTGTCATGAACAATTGGTCTAATAACAGAATCCCATACATGGCTATACACTTCTCAACACTGTATACCATCTGTCACTTCTTTTCCCATTCTCCTAACCTGTCTAAGACCTTCTGTAGCCTCTCTACTTCCTCAAAACTACCCGCCCCTCCTTTGCGTCGTCTGCAAACTTTGTAACAAAGCCATCAATTCCTTCATCCAAATCATTTACATATAATGTAAAAAGAATCAGTCCCAACACAGACCACTGTGGAACACCACTAGTCATTGGCAGCCAACGAGAAAAGGTCCTTTGATTCCCATACTTTGCCTCCTGCCAATCAGCCACTGCATTTTTCATGCTTGTGTGTTCTGTATACAATGGAAAAGACTTACCAGGAGGAGAAAGATAGCTACTCCTGAGGAATGCTACATTCCTGATAATCTTTTAACCTATTCTGTTGTGATGTCTTCAGAAATGAAGGTGTAATCCTAAGGCCTCAGAGGTCTACAAAGTATTATATTGTCAAAAGGTAGTGTAGGACTATTTGAATGCACTTGCGATATGCTTACTATTCGGGTGTAAACATACATAGTATTGCATATGTGGTACTCCTACAATGCAACAAGTAGGACCACAAAACTACCTATACCGACATTTGTGTTGTATTTGTTACTAGAACAATTAGTATAAAACAAGATGGCGGGAGGAGAAGATGGCGGCGCAAAGCAGCGCGCGCAGCCTCTCCGGTGAAATGATATCGTATTTATTAAATAAGGTACCGTGCACAATTCTGATTTGATGGAGACAGCCGTGAGAAGCACGGAGGAACATCTGGAGAAACTTCTGAAATGCCCGGTTCGCTGCCTCTGCTACTGTGTGATCGAGAATCTCCAGAGGGAAGGCCCCAGATCCTTGGCTTTGCCTGCTGCTGGTGGCCGGAGCTGGGGTCGAAGAGATAGTGCTCAGTGCTCAGTGCTCGGTGTCGGAGGGCTGGTCGGAGGCTTGAAATTTTCGGACGATTCAGAGTCGGACTGTGGTCAGGCATGGCAGGGAGAGTTTTTCTTCCTTCTCCCGTCTGTGTGAGATGTGGGACTTTCGAGAGACTTGGAACGTTTTCACCGTGCCCATGGCTTGTTCTTCATCAAGTTACGGTATTATTTGCACTGTTGTAACTATATGTTATAATTATGTGGTTTTTGTCAGTTTTTCAGTCTTCTTCTGTCCTGTGTTTCTGTGATATCACACCGGAGGAATATTGTATCATTTCTTAATGCATGCATTACTAAATGACAATAAAAGAGGACTACGTGTCCTCATAATCTGATATTTGGTTGATAAATACCATGGTTTGACAGAACCGACTGAGCAGCCTTGTTCAGTTAAAGTTTTCTGGGAAAACACTCAAGTCAAGAAGACATGTCAATTCTTCTCAGTCGGGTCCAGTCCTTAAGTAAAGTAAAGGGGGAAAACCTGAACAATTATACACAGAGTCCAGAGTAAAACAAAATGGAAGAAACTTATGCAGATTGTATGTTTGGTATCAGAATGTTAAGTTACAGTATACCATTGGCTGTTCACTCCCATGGGAGGGATATAAACAATTCTATGTTTAGACATCTTTTTCTGGGAGCCTAAAGTTAAAGGTATAGACAGAATCCTCAACAGGAGAACTGTACTCTTCCTTACATTTAGTAAGTGTTTCACCTTTTATGTATATTATTATAATTATGAAATCATGCTCAATAGATTCAATAGGTACATTTAATGTCAGAGAAATGTATTCAATATACATCCTGAAATTCTTTTTCTTCACAAACGTCCACAAAAACAGAGGAGTGCCCCAAAGAATGATCTGAATGTATCTGACAGATCTAATTTTCTACATCTAAAATTAGAGTTTACTGATCTTTAAGCAAAAGAAGACAGCAGTACACTATCAGTAACATGCTTACAAGACTAATTTTCAGGAAATATGAGAGAAGTCGTACACCACTTGGAAAGCAATGTGAACACCCCTGTGAAAGAGATGAACTATCTTCAGCTTAGTCACAGACATTGCCAGCTGACCTGATGAACTAACAATGAGAGTGATTCAAATTTGCATCAAGGCGATAGCAAGAACAGTTTTTCGGGAAGAACATTTTAAAGATGGACTAATATGGACTTTGATTGTCATGGGCTTATGAAAAATTAGAATGGTGACGTTCCTCTGAGGTTTAGGCAAAGTGTGCATGATAAAATAGACCGAAGTCAGCCTGGTTTCCTTAAGGGAAATTTTTGCCTGACAAATCAGTTGGAATTCTTTGAAGAAATATCAAGCAGGTTAGACAAAAGAAAATCAGTGATAGTGTGTACTTGGATTTCAGAAGGCCTTTGACAAGGTACCACACATGAGGCTGCTTAACAGTTAAGAGCCCATAATATTACAGGAAGGATACAGATACGGCATTGGCTGATTGGCGGGAGACAAAGAGTAGGAATAAAGGGAGTCTTTTCTGATTGGCTGCCAGTGACTAGTGGTGTTGGGACCGTTTCTTTTTATGTTCTATGTCAGCCATGTTCTGTAGAAGTGGCAGATGGAGTTCAACCCAGATAAGTCTGAGGTTGGTTCATTCTGGTAGGTCAAATGTGATGGCAGAATATAGTATTAATGGTAAGACTCTTGGCAGTGTGGAGGATCAGAGGGCTCTTGGGGTCCGAGTCCATAGGACACTCAAAGCTGCTGTGCAGGTTGACTCTATGGTTAAGAAGGCTTGTGGTGCATTGGCCTTCATCAACCATGGGATTGAGTTTAAGAGCCGAGAGGTAATGTTACAGCCATATAGGATCCTGGGCAGACCCCACTTGGAGTACTATGCTCAATTCTGGTCACCTCACTACAGGAAGGATGTAGAAACTATAGAAAGCGTGCAGAGGAGATTTACAGGGATGTTGCCTGGATTGGGGAGCATGCCTTATGAGAATAGGTTGAGTGAACTTGGCCTTTTCTCCTTGGAGCAGTGGAGGCTGAGAGGTGACCTGATAAAGGTGTACAAGATGATGGGAGGCATTGGTCGTGTTGATAGTCAGAGGCTTTTTCCCAGGGCTGAAATGGCTAACACGAGAGGGCACAGTTTTAAGGTGCTTGAAAGTAGGTACAGAGGAAATGTCAGGGGCAAGTTTCTTTATGCAGAGATTGGTGAGTGTGTGGAATGGGCTGCCGGCAACGGTGATGGATGCGGATACGACAGGGTCTTTGAAGAGACTCCTGGATAGGTACATGGAGCTCAGAAAATTAAGGGCTGTGGGTAACCCTAGGTAATTTCTAAAGTAAGAACATGTTCAGCACAACATTGTGGGCTGAAGGGCCTGTATTGTTCTGTAGGTTTTCATGTGATTTGGATGACAGAATTGATGCTTTTGTGGCCAAGTTTGTGGACGATACAAAGATAGATGGAGGGGGAAGCGGTGCTAAGGAAGCAGAGAGACAAAAGAAGGACTTAGACAGATTAGGAGAATGGGTAAAGGGGTGGCAGATGGCATACAGATCAGGATGTGTATGGTCATGCCCTTTAGTAGAAGAAATAAAAGTGTAGACTATTTTCTAAATGGAGAGAAACTGCAAGGTGACTAAAGATTCCCTAAAGATTAATTTGCAGGTTGAGTCAGCAGTGAGGAAGGCAAGTGCAATGTTAGCATTCGTTTCAAGAGGACAAGAATATAAAAGCAAGGATGCAGTGTTGAAGCTTTGCAAGGCTCTGATGAGGCCTCACTTGGAGTATCCTGAGCAGCTTTGGACCCCTTACCTGTGGAATGATGTGCTGACATTGGAGGGGGTTCAAAGGATGTTCACAAAAAATATTCCAGGATCGAAAGGTGTATTATTTGAGGAGAATTTGATGGTTCTGGGACTCTACTCACTGGAATTCAGAAGAATGGGATGGGGGTGGGGGGAATCTCATTGGAACCTATCCAATGTTGAAAGGCCTCAATAGAGTGGATGGAGACAGGATGTTTCCTGTCGTTGAGGAGTTTGAGATCAGAGGACACAGCAACTGAATAGAGGGGTATTCATACAGAACAGAGATGAGGAGGAATTTCTTTAGCCAGAAAGTGGTGAATCTCTGGTATTCATTGCCTCAGGCAGCTGTGGAGGCCAAGTCATAGGGTGTATTTAAAACAGAGGTTGAAGGATTCTTGATTAGTCAGGGCATGAAGAGGTATGGGGAGAAGGCAGGAGATTGGGGCTAAAAGGGAAATGGATCAGCCATGATGAAATGGCAGAGCAGACTCGATGGGCCAAATGGCCTAATTCTGTGGCTATGTCTTATAGTCATATAAGATTAGAAATGAGAATGGTCATTATCACTGTAAAATGTTCAATTCTATATTCAACTTCTCAACAAATCTAAATTTGTATGCATTATTCATACTTGGGCTAAGTAGCAAGTAACATTTGTGCTATAATGTGCCAGATAATGATGACCTTAAAAACTTTGTATTGGATCAAATAACATTCATCTATTTATGTACCAATTCTACAAAAATCTGTCTTACCCAGAGTAATTTTTACTAGCAATGATATCCATGTGATTTGTGGCCATTTGTAAATTGGACTAGCCACTGATCCACCCTGATATTTTTCTGGCACCAGACACATACCTAATGGTAGCACCATGCATTGATCAGCAGTTTCCAGTCCTCCAGGAATAAATTGAATTTCAAAGCTACACTTTATAATCTTTGTGGAAGAGTGGAGTAATCTCAGTTCACACAGAAGCTCATCAATCTGTTGCTTTTGTCACTTCATAAAGGATTGCAGGCGAGGTTCAGAATTGACTGCTGGTTGCTCAAACAAACACCTCTCAAAATTCACAGTGTGTGCTGAAACAAGCAGGGGATGTTTTCCTTAGCCATTAGCCGTTGAAATATATGTATTTTACTAACAGCATCCACTAACAATTCTATGCTACCAGAGGCAAAATAATGGTCATGACCGGTTCTCCGGCTGGATCAGGAACCTCAGGGCTAGAGGGAATTCCATACAGCTTATTCTAAGGGAGGTTTCAGAGATACTACCTTCTGCCTAAATATCATTGGCTCTGGTTTTCCCAAGCATCCATTACTGAGATATGTGCAATGTTTCGTACATAGATTGCCTTCTCCTTAGAGGTCAAGATCATGTTTATTCTCGGCCTCAAGTTAATTTCTTGCAGTCCAGCAGATCTTCAATACACCTCCCAAACTGTTGCTCTTTAGAATGGTCATGCTAGCATGGTTTATTTGGAGAAGTTATTCCCTTTACTTTGACTGTAATGAGGATCAGCAGGTATTGTGGACATTGGTATTTGCCAATATTGTTGGTTTCCCAAAAGTGCAGGTATCAATAAGTTGCATCCATGCCCAAAAAAGAACTCCAATGATAAGTTCATCTATTCTTCAAGAAGAGGTTTTCACTTCTTCAATTTTCCTGTGGATTATCAGAAGGATCTCACAATGGTCAATGCTTTATTTCCACAAAGCATGCATGAAGCTTTCCTTTGGTGAACTAAACTGACGGGTATTTTCATTGCACAAAGTAATCTGGAGGGATGGCTCCTTGGGAACAACATTTTCCCTCTCACCCCATGTTCTTCACACCAATTCACATAACCATCATGGCGCTGTATGCCAATACAATGAGAACCAGGAATGACCGTAGTCAGTATGGAAAAGAAGGCGGCATCTATTGTTAAGGATCCTCACCATCTAGAACATGTCCTCTTCTCATTACCACCATCAGGGAGGAGTTACAGGAGCTGGAAGGTGCACACTCAAAATGTTAGGAACAATTTCTTGTCATTTTTGAAAGCCAATCTACCCATTAACACAACTTCCCTATTCCTCATCTGCACATTGTATTTATTTTATTTTGTATTGAAATTTAGAATAACCTCTTACGTCTTGCTGTGTACTGCTGCCACAAAAACAACAAACTTCATGACGTACTTGAAAATAAACCTGACTCTGGTTCTGATTCTGAATTGCTGAGTGTGGGTCTTCAGGTTTCTGTTTCTCCTCCCCGACGGTAGACACAAGAAGAGAGGTGTCCCAGATGGAGAAGGTCCTTGGGCGATGGATGCCAATTTTATTCAGGACCTACTTCTTGAAGATGTCCTTGATGTTGGTGAGGGTGAATGGGTGGGAAAGGAGCTTGTTATGCTGTTGATGTTTTGTTTTAGTGTTGTTGTTGTGGCTTGTGTTATTCTGCTAAACACGGTGGGAATGATATGTTGGTACCAAGACGTGTATCAATACTTGCAGGCTCTGCCCAGCACATCTTTAGGTTGTGTTGGTTATTAATGGAAATGACACATTTCACTATATGCTTTGAGGTACATATGATAAATAACTGAATCTGAATCTGACAAAGCTGGTTGAGTGTACAGCCCTCTGCAACCTTTTGCAATCTGGTATATTGGAGCCTCTGAACCAGACAGTGTTGTAATGGCTCCTAGTCTACTCCCCATCTTTCCCTTTAAATTAATTTTATGTTTTGCAGTTACAAAACGTAACAGAGGTAACAAGCATATGAACGACAGCACTGCAGCTTAAAGACTGGCTGACATTGAGAGAACAACATATTTAAAAAGAGGATGTGATCAAATTTAAACACGAGGAATTCTGCAAATGCTGGAAATTCAAGCAACACATATCAAAGTTGCTGGTGAACGCAGCAGGCCAGGCAGCATCTCTAGGAAGAGGTAGTCCTGATGAAGGGTCTCGGCCCAAAACGTCGCCTGTACCTCTTCCTAGAGACGCTGCCTGGCCTGCTGCGTTCACCAGTAACTTTGATGTGTGTGATCAAATTTCTAGGGTGTTTTATTACCATCTCTGCTCAGTCTTTAGATAGCCAGTTAGGGATTATAGACAGTGTAGATGCAGGTACACGTGGGGACATAATAGGTTAGTAAACAGGGAAGGGATTCAAAGTGAAGTGCATCTTTGCTGCCCAACTCAATTAGATCCTCCTTAAAGTCTGACCTTCCTGAGGCAGATTTCTGACAAGGGGTCAAGAGGAGTGTAGGTTAGGGAGTATTCTGGAGATATGTGAATATGGCAGATATTAATTCAAGCAAGAACCAGTCTTCAGTTCTTAATATTGCAAATTAGAAAGTGTGAGCAGTAAACTGAAGATAAAAGCACACCTTTGCAAATAAACAACACTGTCTAAGAGATATGGTTAGCAAAATGATGACTGTGAGATGTTTGCATATGCATCAGCCAAACTTAAAACAATGGTTTTAAATTTGTCTTAATTTTCTGCATCGAGTATGGGTTTAAGGAGTTTGCACCATTGTAACATTGTGGACATTGTGTAAATTCAGGGAAGTGTCTCAGCAAAAGTATTTCAAAATTCAGAGGTGTCTCCCACAGTAGATATGCAATTCATTGTTAACACAAGGTACTGAACTAAACATTGTCATTGTTACTATTGAAACTGTATTGAATCACCTATTGATCTAAAGGGTATAAAATTGTGATGTTCTTTTGAGTGTTTGAGACTCTACTAAGGATGTCGGTCCAGAAGAATGCCGGCTTCTTGTGATGAATAGACGCTTCTATATCACCATCTTCAGTGTCTCTCCGGTCACAACATCATGGGATACGTTCGTGACTCACTGTGTGGCCAGCAACTTAAGCAGTCTAAGTGGGCGAATATTTGTAAGAGTAGCACCCATGTTTAAATCTGTTTGGAATGGTTAATCACCATTCAGGATGCCAGGGAGGTGTGTCTATACTTGTTCGGCAAACTGTATAATAATATGCTTGTGTGTGGGTGTGTTTGTGTGTTTTGAGAATAAGTTTGAAACTTTGGGGTAACCGTGTTTCATATGAAAGGGAATACAGCAGACATCGTGAGTTCAATGTCAGAGAAGTGGATGATTGCAGAGTACTTACTCTGTGGTTTTAAGTGGGCACTGCTCAGTTTTTATCTATCCTTATATTTTGCTTAATATGGGAATTACTGTGGAGACATTTGAGGGACCCAGATATATCTCTTGGGATGGCGCTGATTGAGGTCAGACAACAGCAGGTCAAGAATCCTGACTACAGTCAGCCCCTTACACTGATCACCACCATTTGCACGCCCTTCACCCCTGGGGAGAAGCAGAGCATTTTGTCAGAGCTGTCCTCACATAAAGTTGCCTCTGGGAATTCAGAGTTCTGTCGCAAGCTCGAAGAAAGGATTGGCATTCACGGGATGTGCCCCAAAGGTACACACGCGTTAGTGAAAGTGAAACGCCTGAGGAATATGTGGGACAATAGGGCCCAGGGGCTGAGGGATGCTACATTTGCAACTACTGCCAACACCAATAATGAAGCAAGATATCGTTGCTTTAAGAGGGAAGTGAGGCAGCAACCGGGGAGGAGATGAAAGTAACTGGGGAACAGTAACGCCAGTAGTTCAGAGAGATGATGAGCCTGCCATGAATTATGTAGAGCGTTTGAGGAATACTCAGGGCTGGACAACCCAGGGAGGGATAACCCAGTCTTCCTGAAAATACTGAAGGAAGGCCAGAACTTAGCCTACCAGGAAGCTTTAAATTTGGGATAGCAGCGGGATCATCCTACCCAGCAATAGTGTCATGGGCTGGGGAAATAGACTGGAGGAGGGAGAAGAGAAGTCGTAAAGTGGCTGTAGGTGCTGTGAAGACACAGAGGACTTGCTTTGTGTGCCAGCAGCTGAGGCACACGGCAAGGAAGTGCCAGAATAGATGTAGGAGGATAAAGGAGAAGATTTGTTACGGCTGTGGCCCCTCAGGCCATGGTTAGATGCAGTGCCCTAAAAAGAGAGGATGGTTTGAGAGTCACACAGAAAAACAGGCAGAAACCACAGCAGTGCCCTCTCTGTTTAATTTGACTGCCGGCCAGATTATGGAGTTAACCAGCACAGTATCTAGGTCAGACAAATGGCTGACAGCAGCCTCTGTTGGCAGTACTAGTCACCCACGGATATATGCAAGAGGTTTATTAGGGGGCCGTCAATGTGAAATGTTGGTGGATATAGGGTCACCGGTACTGATAACTGATCTACTCTTGCCCACAACTGGAGAGGCAATTTATATTATCAGAGCAGGAGGTGACAGCACAGGGAAGTGAGCCTCAGGTGCTCGAGATTGAGGAAGTGCAGCTTCCTGCAGATTTTTGGGTCTGCCCATGCTGAGGGTACAATCCTGGGGATAGACAAACTAAGTAGGGAAAGTGCTATCATACATTCAGGAATGGGAGAAATAACTTGGACAAGACTGGGAGAGCAAACATGTTTGATACACGAAGCAGGAAACATGACTCACAGAGAGACAGCAGCCCCCAGCAAGGAGGGGGAGACAAGACAATGTATGTGAGTCATATCTGGAAGGCCCAAGGGCGCAGGCCAAACACAGTCAAGAAGTGGTTAAAGTAATGCAGCTGCCTGAAAAGGTAACATCAATTAAAGCAAAGACGTACCAGAGAGGGGACAGTAGGGTGCAGAAAGCGAACGGGTGTGCAGATCAAAGGGCAAAGACAGCTGCAGAATAACGTTAGATGACAGAAATCGAATGTGTGGAGAAATATATGCCAATTTAGAAAGATTATATAGAGATCTGAAGGATCATTGTAACTGGGTGGACGCATTGAGGGATCAGGCAACATACTGCTGGTCAGGGAGAGCCTGAGGGAGAGGAGATAGTCCTCCCACAGCAAGGAGGCCAAGTGTGCTGTGGTGTATTAAATAATGAAAAAATATTAGACGAAAGTCTTCACAATTCCAAGTGACACTTTAGCTCTTTGTGAGCTTTCAGCATGTAAGGTGTTTGTACAGGTTAAACACTGTAGAATTGTAAAATGTTTGTTAATAGCAGTTGTGTTCTTACTCTGTGTGCATTGGTTGTCCATTGTTTCTGATGGTGATGTTTGAATGTGCAGCTCATCAATTAATTGGGTAAGGATCTGCAGGGAGAAAATCTGTATGGGAGGAGTTTTATTGTGAAAACTCTGTTGCACTGTGGAAGTCCCACTTTCTCTGCCTCAAAAATCGTGGTCCAACGGTACGAAGAATCGTCAGGACTGGAGACTTCCTCGGCTGCATGATTAGCCATGATGCCTTCTGTGCCTTGTCATACCCTTCGCTCTCCACGAAGCGTTGCGGCACTGCCTTCTTGGCCATTGAATCTCGTACTTGATTTTCTCTGCCCAGACCGCTGGAACAGGCTTCACGAGCTGGAGTAGACATATCCCTATCTCACCGGGGCTGGAGGTTCCCGGCTCCCCTCACCTGGTTTAGCCCGCCTTGGAGCAGTACCCAAACATTTACTTGGAGCCACAGGTGAGAGCTGGGTGGCAGGTGGGGACCAAAGGTGGATGAGCTGCCCCAGGACTGTGCATGACAAGCCCGTTAGCAGAGGTGCTACCTCTCTGGCCAGCCCACACACCTCATTCTTACACCATAGGTTTGTTAATAGCCTCTGGATTCTTTCTTCGCCTCAGGCATTTATCTCTGTGCGTCGCTTGATGTTTGTGGATTGAACCCCTATTTATTGAGGCACCTTTTGCTTGGTTCTTGGGACTTCACCTAGACTAAGGATTGAGACTGATAGATGCCTAGGACGGACCCAGGGTAATTTCATGAGTCGGAATTTGAAGGTCCCTGGCAACAGCGACAATCGAGTGGTGGCCGAGAATCGTGAGCCCTGAAGTCTATGTGGAAACGTTTGTAACTTACTACATAGTACTTAGTGTGGCTTATTTGTGCTTTCTGCCTTATGATAATAATCAGGCTGAAGTTACTTTGTTGGGCTTCTATGCTTATTACCACATCTCTGGGACAATCGAATTGATTTGGGTCTGATCAACCTAGCCCATTTCACCAAGTCATGAAGAAAGCTGCCTGAAAAGTCAGGGTCCATTCTCAGGTGGATAAGACCACTTCGATGGCAAGGTAGACAGAAAAAGAAGAAATTGCTCACAGCTACCCAGCCTGAATAGGGAGTGGTCACAAATGAACAGCCCTTTCAGTGGTTGGGCATGCAATAAAAGGGACCATCTAGGAGGAGCTAAAGAATTCATCCGATCATACATGAGAAAGATAACAGTGGGATAGAGGACAATCTTGAGCCAGATCATGAATGCTTTCAGACTTTAGTATCTTCTGTCCAATGGAAGAGGGGAGAAGAGTGAACGCCCAGGGAAGATGTGCTCTTTGATTATGCTGACTGTTTTACTGTGGCAGTGTAAATTATAGACAAAGTACACAGAGGAGAGGCTCTCTCTCCAATTTTCTGCAGTCGCATACAGAACAGTTCCCAGACTAAGCCTTGATGTCTTAGGGAGGATGTCTTCTATGGTGCCTTGATAAAAATTGGCACAGGTTGACGGGGACAGACAAAATTTCTTTAGCCTCCTGTGGAAGAAGAGGTGTTGGTGAGCTTTTTCGGCTGTACCATCAACTTGGTTGGAACGGGTCAGGCTATTGGTAATGTTCACACCTTAGAACTTAAAGCTCTCAACATTCTGAACCTCAGCACCATTGATGTAGGCAGGAGCATGTGAACACCCCCCACCCCACCACCTCCTGATGTCAATGACCATCTTTTTCAATTATTGACATTGAGGGAAAAGTTGTTATTATGATACCATTTTACTAAGCTCTCTATCTTCTTCCAGTTCTTTGACTCATCGTTATTTGAGAGCAGTCCACTATGGATGGAGAAGAACTACTCAGATAGATTCAGGATGACCTCATTTTAACACCTGTTGTTGACTGTAAACTATCGTGAAACTGCTCAACATGTTGCTTTAAACAATTTTGCAATTTTTCACGAGGGATTCAGTTGAACATTAGGTCTAAGTACATCAATAGTAACACCACAAAAATATGCAAGATCTATTTTCAAGACTATCATTGTTTATTTAAATAAAAGCAAATTAATGGCAAATTATCATTGTTTCCTGTATTGTGCTATTAAAAATCCAGAGAGTTATAGTCAGAAATATTTTTTCAAATAAAAAGAAAATGCAAGGTAGTATATCCTTTAGTAGCATAATGCTGTCATAGCTTGACACGTTCCGGAGTTCAGAATTCCATTCCGGTGCCGTTCCAAAAGGAGTCTCTGTACATCCTCCCTGTGGGATATGTGGGATTTCTCCGGGTCCTCCAGTTTCCTCCCTCAGTCCAAAGACACACCGGGTATGTTAATTGGTCATTGTAAATTATTGCCACATTTCTCGTCGTCAGGTCGCATCTGGAATTTCCAGCTGGGGGACAATTTCCCTCCACGCCGCTCTGACATATTGGGAAATCATGTTCGTGGCAAGTTACAGCAGTTGTTTGCCTTTGCCTTCTGCCGGGTAAGTTTAAAGGGATCACCACCTCTTGCAGTGGATAACCAGGACGTATAAGTGCCTTGTCGTGCTCTTAGCGCTCCACAAACGCCTGCTGGCCTGCCTTCTTGACTGTTGGACTATTAATCGGTCTCTTCCGCTCAATCCGCTGTGGCCAGACTTCACACACTGGGACAGGCAAATCCCCTACCTCACCGAGGGTCGAAGACCCGTCGGCTACCCTCACCTGGTTTGGCCCGCCTGCCGAGACGGTTTACCGGGGTGTGGCCGCTACGCGTGCTACAGCTAATTGGAGCCACAGGTGAGAGCTGAGAGCCAGGTGGGAACCAAAGGTGGACGAGCTGCCCTGAAAAGGGCACAGCAGGCCCCCCACCAGAGATGCTACCCCTCCCTAGACACCCCTTACACCCCTATTGCCTCATTAGGTTAGGGTCAATCAGGTTTGTTGCCGGGGCAGTGTACTCAGAGGGATGGAAGGGTCTACTCGGTGTTGTATCAGTAAGTAAAAAATCCACACGCCTGGCCCTATTATACTCTCCAAACACGAGGAAACCTGCAGATGCTGGAAATTCAAGCAACACACACAAAATGCTGGTGAACGCAGCAGGCCAGGCAGCATCTGTAGGAAGAAGTACAGTCGACGTTTCGGGCTGAGACCCTTCGTCAGGACTAACTGAAAGAAGAGATAGTAAGAGATTTGAAAGTGGGAGGGGGAGGGGGAGATCCGAAATGATAGGAGAAGACAAGAGGGGGATGGAGCTAAGAGCTGGACAGGTGATTGGCAAAAGGGATACAAGGCTGGAGAAGGGAGAGGATCATGAGACAGGAAGCCTAGGGAGAAAGAAAGGGGGAGGGGAGCACCAGAGGAAGATGGAGAGCAGGCAAGGAGTTATTGTGAGAGGGACAGAGAGAGAAGGGAAAAAAGGGAAATAATAAATAAATACATAGATAGATAGATGGATAGATAGATAAATAAATAAATACATAGGGGATGGGGTAAGAAGGGGAGGAGGGGCATTAGTGGAAGTTAGAGAAGTCAATGTTCATGCCATCAGGTTAGAGGCTACTCAGACGAAATATAAGGTGTTGTTCCTCCAACCTGAGTGTGGCTTCATCTTGACAGTAGAGGAGGCCATGGATAGACATATCAGAATGGGAATGGGATGTGGAATTAAAATGTGTGGCCACTGGGAGATCCTGCTTTCTCTGGCGGACAGAGCGTAGGTGTTCAGCGAAATGGTCTCCCAGTCTGGGTCGGGTCTCGCCAATATATAGAAGGCCACACCGGGAGCACCGGACGCAGTATATCACCCCAGCCGACTCACAGGTGAAGTGTCGCCTCACCTGGAAGGACTGTCTGGGGCCCTGAATGGTGGTGAGGGAGGAAGTGTAAGGGCAGGTGTAGCACTTTTCTGCTTACAAGGATAAGTACCGGGAGGAAGATCGGTGGGATGGGATGGGGGTGACGAATGGACAAAGGAGTCGCGCAGGGACTTATATTCTGTCTTGGGTAGCCTCCAACCTGATGGCCTGAACATTGATTTCTCTAACTTCTGTTAATGCCTCTCCTCCCCTTCTTACCCCATGGCTTATTAATTAATTCATTAATTAATTTCCCCTTTTTTTTCTTCTCTCTTTTTTCTCTCTCTGTCCTCACAATAACTCCTTGCCTGCTCTCCATCCATCTTCCTCTGGTGCTCCCTTCCCCCTTTCTTTCTCCCTGGGCCTCCCGACCCATCATCCTCTCCCTTCTCCAGCCTTGTATCCCTTTTGCCAATCAACTTCCCAGCTCTTAGTTTCATCCCTCCCCCTCCTCCTATCATTTCAGATCTCCCCCTCCCCATCCCACTTACTATCTTACTCTCTTACTGTCTCTTCTTTCTGTTAGCCCTGATGAAGGGTCTCAGCCCGAAATATCAACTGTACTTCTTCCTATAGGTGCTGCCTGGCCTGCTGCGTTCACCAGCATTTTATGTCCTATTATACTCTGTCTTTCTGTGTAACTATGTGTATGGGCACGTAGTGATCCAAAACAAAAACACAAGAATGCCGGAAGCTCTGCAGCATCTATAGACGTAGAAACAGAGCTAATATTTCATGTCAGCCAACTCTCTGCTGAACTGGAAATGGGAGAAAACAAGTTTCAGGTTGCAGTGGAGTGGGGAGCGGGGGAGGGTGAAGGGAACCAACTGAGTGCTGGATAGGATGCAGATGAAAGTTATTGAGGTAAGCATGATTTTAAATGCCAGCAGTTAGAGAGCAGTTTAAGAAACAAATTGAAACCGAAATGCTGGCAACGCCTATACTTAATAAAACTAACTATAAGGCTGATATCCTGAAAAGGTTGGATTCATTATAGAGCCCTGAGTACTGTATTGTGCCCAGGCAGAAGATGAGGTGCGTTTGATGATTTTATTTATTTTTGGAGATCCGGCACAAAACAGGCCCTTCTGTCCCTTCAAGCGGCGCCTCTCTGCAATCCCCCGATTGAAAGCTAGTCTGATCACAGCACAGCTTACAATGACCAATTAGCCTACCAACTGGTATGCTTTTGGACTGTGGGGGGAAACCAGAGCACCAGGAAGAAACCCACACGGTCACGGGGAGAACGTACAAACTCCTTATAGGCAGTGGCGGGAATTGAACCTGGGTCGCCTGTACTGTTTGAACAGTGAAGACGTAGAGGACAATCTAGTGATAGGATAGAGAATTAAAGTATTTTTCAATTTCAAAAATACATACAAAATATACACAATACAATCAGTACGTCTTTTACTTTAATTGTGTTGTCAAGTTAATACATTAAATCAATGCATACGATTTACAAAGCCGCAATTTCGCTCTTGTGGCACCTTTGAGGAATCCACTCATCAAGTGTTTGAGGGACCGTTGCACGAGACCTTGGCCCTCAGTGCCTAGTTGCGACAGGAACTTACGTTTGTAGATTGCAGTGCTTCCCACAGAGCCTTTGCATTGGCTGCAGTGGGGGTCAATGTGGTCTTTAGCAGGTGCTCCTGGAAGCTAGAGTTTCTCTTGCAAAATGAATGGAAGTGTTCTGCAGAGTGGCCACCAGTCTGGTTCTTCACAGTACAGGAGACCAAAGCATGAGTTTTGGATGCATTAGCTTGGAAGAAATGGGAATGAATGCCAACAAAAACTATCTGGTTCTCTGAATAATGAGCAGGAAAGAGGTAGAGGAGCAGGTGTTATAACTTTCACAGTTGCAAGGGAAAACACTATGAGATTGAGAGATATGCTGGAGATAGTCTAGCCAACCAGGTAGTTGGAAAGGAAAGAAGGGGATGTGGTTGGGATCCCGGTTCACTATGCTAGAATGGAATCTATGGATCATGATAAAGGATGCCTCAGTGGTAATACTGTGGAAGTCTCATCATCAGAGTGGAAAGAGAGGAAGTAGGAAAATAGAAGGGAGTAGGAGGTCAGTCGAGATAACTGCAGGCTTTTAACGGATTGAGAGTCCTAGAGTTATGTTCCTCTTACACCATCTTTCCTGTATGTCTCCATTCTATTCTCCCAGTTTCTCTATCAATTAAAATTTGTTCTAGCGATGAGACATTCCACACCAGTTCTTTAAGAGGTCTTCATTGTACTTTACCATAGTACTTTCAGTATTTCTGCTCTCAACATTCTCCTCCTAGTGAGAACATGGATAGGTGTTCTTCTGCTCTCATCTTCCACCCCCACCCCCCAGACTCCACATTGAACAGATATTGTCCGTAGCTTCAATAGGATTACTGCACCTCTCCCCCTTTAGCATTCCAAAGGGACTGTTTCCTCCTCCACCCACAGGCTAATTATTCAAGATTTAAGATTGTTTGTCATTCCCAGTACTCAAGTGTAAAGGAGAATGAAATAATTGTTACTCCATATCAGATGCAGCATACAAAAACACACTAAGATAAAGAACACAATAATAGAAAAAACCCAATAAATACCAATGCATAACAACACACACAAAATGCTGGAGGAACTCTGACAGCCAGGCGGCATCTATGGAAAAGAGTAAACAGTCGAAGTTTTGGGCTGAGACACTTCATCAATCCTGGCAGCATTTTGCGTGTGCTGCGGTTGGGTTGTGTTACTTGGCCTGTATCAATCCAGGCAACAGTGGATTTAAGTATTTTGCACCATTGTGATTTGAAGGAAGCTTCCAGACCAGGCTGATATCTGGCTCCCTCTTTGGTTTTCAAAAACTTATCAGTAAGAACAAAGCTCCAGAGTGATTTCTTATCAGGAATTTCTGATGATCACTACATTTTATGGTCTACAGCCATTGAAGTGTTTGGCTTGTTATTAACAGGCTTCACTATCAGTATCACCATTGCACACCATTCATAGCGCCCTCTTTTCAAGCACCTTCTCTGATGGAAGCTTCTATAATCAGGAAATTGTCGGTAAAGTCAGTCAGTAATCCAGATCCAAGCAACATTCGTTATTAATCTCTCTACATACTGATGAATTACAGTGCAATGATAACGTTTTTCTGTCTTCCTGAAGCACTGACTCTCTAGGTGACAAGTTTAACAGCATGTAGAGTATAGTTCCATTTGCTCTCTCTCTCTGCTCGGTAATGAGCACTCATGGGACAGAATAACTAAAACAGAGGTACTTGAGAACATTGAGGAAAAGCTGCTGAAAGTGCATCTTGCCAGGGTCAGACACTTCATCAGAATGGAAATGATTGCTTACTAAGGTAAATTCCGTAACGTAAGCTGAGACCAGAAAGACAAAGAAAGGATCAAAGAGTTCCCAAAGTTGTCTTCAGTTGGATGACACCCCTTCTAAGGAATTCCTGCAAGTAGCTCAGGATGGTGCCTGTAGGTTCAACATGCCACAACTTGAGCAGGAGACATAACTGTCTGCAAGCTGCCTTGAAACATGCAATAGAGGCATAGAGTAATCCCATTATCCTGACAATCTCTGACGAGGTTACAACAAAAAGTGCCATTTTTAGCAGCGGCCTTTCATCAGGACCTGAAGGAGGGACGCGGCTCGAAACGTTGACTGTTCATTCATGTCCGTGGGCGCTGCCTGACCTGCTGAGGTCCTCCAGCATTTGTGTGTGTGGCTTCGAGCATTGTCCCACTTTCTACTTTAATGCTGTCTTGTATAGCTTATTTCAAAATGTAGCTGCAAAAGTAGGGCAAAAGGCATAAATGGTATACACAGCACTCACAGTAAAAATTACAAAGCTATTCATTTAAATTGTAGCACGTGATATCTATCTTCAGGATGCCTTGAGATATCAAGTGCGACAATCCAGCTGAATGTTCAGTTCTAGCCACTTGATTATTTTCAGCTATAATACAAATTCATAATCTATCCATGAATGAAAATCTGAAAATGTAATTATATAAAATTTAGGACAATCCTTAATACTTATTTAGCATAAAATAAATGAAAATGTTTATAGTTATGATTAGTGCCTATGTTTCATAAGCATTGTATGTTAGGGTTGCTTTTTACGTATTTTATCATTGGTAATATAAGTATCAGATGCTATAGTGTTTCCTGCATTTTAAGATTATTTTTGAAGGCATGTGAATAAAGCCTATAATGCTTCTGTGAAAGGGCAATAGAAATATATACCTAAATTTGAAGGCTCGGTAGAAAGAACACTTCTCCACTTCTGGAAAGTACAACTCTAAAAGTTAGTCATTATTAAATTCAATGAAAATTTTAAAATAAATTCTTTGCTGAGAGAAGGATTAAAATTTGGAAAATCAAAAAACTGCAGAAGGTAGCAACCTGAAATAGAAACAGGAAGTGCAGAAAATGCTCAACAAATTGGGCAGCAGTTGTGAGAAGAGAAACATTGGACTAAAATCTGCAACTTGCTACCTTGTTGTTCAACAAAAAGCATAGATGGGAAGCTGAATGAATGGAATGATACACAGATAGGACCTGGTGAGATTTGAATCATGTTGGTGGTGGGGGTGGGAGGATGGCGGGTGGAGTTGAAATAATCTTAACCCTAAATAATCTTAATCTTATAAACCTTAAACACCAGGTTGACTATTGACTTGTTTCTGAGCTCAGGACCAGGCACAAAACAATAATATTTTCTATTCACAGTGAGAACAATTGTTTTCACTATGTTCCTCAGATATGCAAAATACTACACACACAATTTACCAGCTCTCTAGGTCCTGATGTCACATCTTGAACACAGCTGCAAAAAGATGCAGACTGCATGAGAGACATACAGCTTGCTTGAGAACTATTCCTCTTTAGTCCGTCTGAGAAGTATGGTGGGGATTAACTGAATAGTGATGGGTATCTCGTCCTAAGAAGCTGTCGGTCTGTGACTGTGCTGAAGAGAATCTAGTTAATATTCTACTTTTCAAGTGGACACCCAGAGGCATCCATTCCATCAGCCTTGAATTCTTGGGATTGTATAAAATCATCTTTGCTTCTGTTAAACAGCACTTCAAACCATTGTTATAATCACTTTAGTTCGAAGTACCTGCTTGCATTTGAGATAAAGATAATGATTTTAACGTTATAAATGAGCTCAGGAAACCCAAGCAAAATCTAGTTTGCTGCAATCATGCCTCCATAACAGCCACTTCTGTGGGAAAATGAAAATCAAAGCATGACAAATTTTCCTTAACAACAGAAAACCTGCAGATGCTGGAAATCCGAGCAGCACACCAAAAAATGCTGGAGGAACCCAGAAGGACAGGCAGCATCAGTGGAAAGAAGTACTTTTCCTACAGATGCTGCCTGGCCTACTGGGTTCCTCCAGCATTTTGTGTGTTTTGCCCAAATTTTACTTTATCCTTAATAATGGATCAAAGATAGTCGCATAGATTTCTATCAGTCCTTGTATCAGTTTTCTTCCTCCAATATGTGAAAATGCATCATTCATTGCTTGAGACTGGACAATTAAAATCATGGGTTTATGATCCACTGACCTGATCCTGCAAACAGTACAGAGTAGAACAGTCCAAACTTCAGTGTCTCCTGAACGATCAAATGACTAGCCTCAAGGAGTGAAATCAGAATCAGATTTAATACCATTGGCATATGTTGTGAACATGGTTCAATATTCACTCAGAAATCAGATGGCAGAGGGGAAGAAGCTGTTCCTGAAATGTTGAGTGTGTGAGACCTCCCTCCTCGTGTACCTCCTCCCTGATGGTGGCAATGAGAAGAGGGCATGTGATGGGGGTCCTTCATGAGGTATCCATCATTTTCTTTTCTGTGTTGATATTGTTCAGTTGTTAAGTCGAGCCTATGACCTCATGGACCATAGGGTCCGTAGGGTTTTCATGGCAAGATACGGAAGTAGATTGCCAGGCCCTTCTGCTGCTGCCCAGGTTGGGACCCGGCTGGGATTGAACTCAGGACCATTCACCTCGAAGTCCAGTGCTGATACCACTACACCACCAGCCGGCCCTATGGATATCCAGTGACACAGTTGCAAAGTGCACAGAAGGTAGCTGAGAATGTAACCACTTTCTGATAGCCTGAGTGAGTTACCAAAATTTGCTGTGGAGGGTACCTGAAGATGAACAGCTATTGGAATCATTAGGTTTGAGTAAACGAGGAAAGATGAAGGAGAATAATCTTTCCAAGCGTCACGCCAATTTTTTTTTTGCAAATGATGCACAAGTGAGGAAAGTGATGAACGGTGAGAAAGTTTTCGAAGAAAGATATGGTTTGGAAATGGTAGATGCAAGCAGATGCAATTTAATGCATTGGAATCTGATGATTTTGTATGAGAATGTGAATTAGTTACATAATTGAATTGAAGAGGTTTATTATTGTCACATGAACTGTGATACAGTGAAAAGCTTCTGTTTGCATGCCATTCAGACAGATCATTCCATACACAAGTGCTGCAGAAAAACAGAACACATAATATTGTGTTACAGTTACAGAGAAATTGCAGTGCAGGGTAACAAGTAGAGTGCAAGGGCCACAACAAGATAGACTGGGAGATCAAGAGTTTGTCTTTTAACCTGTTAGAAGTCCATTCAAGACTCTGAAAACAGTGCAATAGAACCTGCCCATGAGCCCGATGGTATGTACTGTACATCCTTTTGTATCTTCTGCCTGTTCTGCCTGACGGAGGTGGTGGGTGGGAAGAGAGACGACAAATGTGGGAGGGGGTCCTTGGATACATTGGCTGCTATCCTGAAGTAATGGGAAGTTTAGACAGTCACTGGAAGTGAGGCTGGTTTGTGTGATGGAATGGGCTGTGTTCACAACTCTCTGTAATTTCTTGTGGACTTGGACAGAGCACCTGCTTTACAGAGCTGGTGTAATAGTTAAAAGGAATGGAGAGGCATTGGATTACATATACGTAGCTTTTTTAATAATTATAGGATTAGAGAGATAATAAATGTATTAATTATCTTCTTTCAAAATTCTATTGTTAACAGAATGGGAAAATCTGGGTATCTGAGCTATAGCCTTGGCTGTTCTCAATCAGCATTAATGACTTAGATGCCAGAGTCAAGTGTAATGTATCCAAGCCTGTTGATCATACTAAGCTGTGTGGCAAGGACTGAGAAGGACTCAGTCTACAAAAGGGTATTGTTTAAAAGTTTCAACATAAAGATGATAGATGGAGTATAACATGGGGAACCCGTGAGAGCAACCACGTTGATAGGAAAGGCAGAGGGTAATTTAAATGGAGAGATGTTGAAAAGCGCCGGTATTTGGGTGCAATAGCTGAAAGTTAATATCCAGGTTAAGTAAACAATTAAGAAGTCAAAATATATGTTGATCTTTATAGAAGCATAGAAACATAGAAAATCCACGGCACAATACAGGTCCTTCAGCCCACAATGCCATGCCGAACATGTACCTGCTTTAGAAATTACCTAGGGTTACCCATAGCCCTTTATTTTTCTAAGCTCCATGTACCTATCCAGGAGTCTCTTAAAAGACCCTATCATATCCGCCTCCATCACCATTGGAGAGAGCCCATTCCACGAACTCACCACTCTCTGCATAAAAAACTTACCCCTGACATCTCCTCCGTACCTACTTCCAAGCACCTTAAAACTGTGCCCTTTTGTGCCAGCCATTTCAGCCCTGGGAAAAAGCCTCTGACTATCCACATGATCAATGCCTCTCATCATCTTGTACACCTCTGTCAGGTCACCTCTCATCCTCCACCACTCCAAGAAGAAAAGGCCGAGTTCACTCAACCTATTCTCATAAGGTATGCTCCCCGATCCAGGCACAACATCTTTGTAAGTTCCCTCTGCATCCTTTCTATGGTTTCCACATCCTTCCTGTAGTGAGGTGACCAGAACAGAGCACAGTACTCCAAGTGGGGTCTGACCAGGGTCCTATATAGTTGTAACATTACCTCTCAGCTCCTAAACTCAATCCCACGATTGATGAAGGCCAATGCACCGTATGCCTTCTTAACTACATTATAGCAGGAGTGGAAGAATAGAGCCCTTTATATAGATCCCTAGTGGGACCAGATCTGTAATATTGTATATAAATCTGCCCCCCCCACCCCCACAGGGATGGTAGACTTACAGCTGATAGGGAGCAGTGAAAGTTTACGCAGGTAGATAACTGGGATGGTGCGTTTGTTGTGAGTGGAGAGATCATACCGCACAATATTTAGTAGATTTGAAGATGACCTCATTTAAAATTACAACGTAGATGCAAAATTGTTGTTTTCCCCGGTTGTGCTGTCATTCTTTGATTCTAATTCACATTCATTCATTTACAAATATGCTATCTTGAGGTCAGACAGAAGTATGGCCAGAAACGGGACAATTTTAGATGGCCCCGCAGAAAAGTGGCCTTCCTGATATTGAACATATGCATCAAATATTGTGGGAGTCCAACAAAAATATGTATTTCTGAATTAATTTGAAAATTTTACCATTTCCTTCAAAATTGTTATTATTAATTTATTAATTTACAGGTACAGCATGGAACAGACCTTTCTGGCCCTTTGAGCCACGCCACCCAGCGATCCTAGCCTAATCACAGGACAATTTACAATGACAAGTTAACCTACTAACTGGTACGTCATTGGACTGTGGGAGGAAACTGGAGCACACGGAGGAAACCCATACACACAGGGGAAGGAATGTACAAACTTGCTTATGGATTTTGCTGGAATTGAACCCTGAACTCTAACGCCCCAAACTGTAATAGTGTCACACTATCTGCTGCACGACTGCGGCGTCCAAAGTTACATAGAGCAGCTCCTTGTAAAATTGTAACCAATTGTTACTATTGCCAGAACCCATTCTTATCAGTAATCTTGGGATTTGTTTAAAGCTAATGTTGCATTAATGTTTTTAAAAACAGCAAGATTTAAATTAATCATAAGAAGGTCAGAAGTGTAACGGCTTTTGTTTTAAAATGGGACTATATTCTGACAAGATACTGTGAGTGGTCAGAAAAACATGCCCACTTCAAACAAAAAATGATGTATGAAGAATGTTTATTAAATGTACTGCTTATAACTTTAAATGCCACATTTAAAACATCTTAACTCAGAACATCCACAGGGGTACTTTAAGAATGGGCTAACTGTGGCATTTTAAAACTCTGAAAAAGTTACTGCCCTGCATTTACTCAAAATAGTTTATTTTGTGCAGAACATAGTTGACATTAAGTTTCAAAGTTATTGAGTACATTGTGAAACAGCAATGTAAATTTGGAGGCCAGTGCTGGGAACCGACCAAAAGGAGATAAAAGTCATGTTGTTTCAAAAGGAATTTTATTTCTTCCTCAGCCCTGACTTTGTGGAGTTTGCAAATTACCCCTGTGACTGCTTAGGTTTTGCCTGGGTGCTCTGGTTTCCTGCCACATCACAAAGATGTGTGAGTAGGCACACTAAAAATTACCCAAGGTTGCAGGAAAATAATTGGGGACTTTATGTGACGTTTGTGTTCAGAGCAACTTGACATTCCCTGATCATTTGTGCTATTTTGAAAATGCTATGCTGGAGCCAAACCAGACTAACAAAACTGGCCAAGCACCAAGGGTGAATTAATTACCAATAAATGTTTACACTGTGTCATTTTGTTTCTTTGCAACCTTCAAGGAGGTTTGAAAAATTTATTAGAACATATAGGTGTAATGATACAAACAAATATATTTTAAGGTGTGTGGATCACAGTTTTTTTTTAATGTTATTTCAGATCTGGCAACTGTGTCCTAATTTAGTTAGAAGGTAGTTTATGTATGTTGTGTTCTTTATATTCATACGTACCGTGGGTTACTAATAAAGAACCATCTTCTGGAAGAAATAGAACTTTTATTTAACAACCAGAATGTTTTTACAATGCCATGTTTCCGGATCTTTCTATCATTCCTGCGCATGCCCAGAACTCTTTCCAATCACGTGCTTACACGTCAGATCTTCCTTCCCTTAAAAAGAAAAAGACTTAGCAACATTGACCAGAGCAAATGCATAATTTAACATGTCTCTATCAGTCTCTCTGGGGGTTTACGAACACGAGTAGACCTTCTAAGTGGTTCACACAGTTCTTGTGTTTCGTTGTTATTTCCATGTTTTGTCTGGTCTGCATCAGTTAACTGAAACTCTGAAGTTGGCTCTTTCTTAATGTCTTTGCGATTTCTTCTTAACGCTGCTCCTTATTCTGTCTGGACCATGTATGATCTGGGTTGTACTTCTTCAAGTACTGTGGCTTTCTGTGTCCATGTGTTCATTTTGTCTTGTATCCTTACTTCATCTCCTTGGTGCAGTTCAGGTAATGGACAAGAACCTCTGTCAAAGTATATTTTCTGCTTTGCTTTGTGTTCATCTTTCCATCTTTCCACTTGTTCACCTTCCTCTGTTCTCAGGAGGCTCTCATCTATTGGCAGATTGGATCTCAAACATCGTCCCATCAAGAGCTGAGCAGGTGAAAATCCACACTCAAGTGGAGTACTGCGAAAGGCTAACAAAGCTTTATAAAAATCACTTCACTATCTTTTGCTTTGTGCATCAGTTTCTTGAAAATTCCTACTGACTTCTCAACTAATCCATTGGACTGAGGGAAAAATGGACTGGATGTTGTATGAACAAAGCCCCATTCATGAGCAAAATGTCTCATGCATTCACCATTGTCTGTGAAAACTTCATCAGGTACACCGTGTCTGGAAAAAGCTGATTTCATGCATGTAATTACATTCTCTGCTGTTGTTCTGCTCAGACCACACACTTCAGGATACAATGAGTAGTAATCTGTTATCAATAGATAATCTTTGTTGTCAGTTACAAAAAGATCAACACCTACTTTCTGATAAGGCCTCAGAGGACTAGGATGTGGATGCAGTTGCTCCTTAGGGTTGCTAGGTTGGTATTTAAGGCATATTTGACAAGAAGACACCAATTCTTCAATTTCTTGATTCATCCTGGGCCAAAACATCACTTCCCGTGCCCTTCTCTTACGTTTTTCAATACCTAGGTGGCCTTCATGAATTTTCCCAAGCATTTTTTTTCAGAGACTTTTAGGAATCACAATTCTACTACCTTTGTACAATATCCCATCCACAACAGAAAGTTCTGAACTGTGCTTCCAATATTCTTGTACTTCTGATGTACAATCATGCTTATTATCTGGCCATCCATCCATCACCACTTGTATTACCTGACTGAGAATTTTGTCCTCCTCTGTCTCAAGATGCAGCAGTTCCAATTTTTCGGGAGCAACAGGTACAGTTTCTATGACTATATCAACAAATGCCTGGACACCAACAGCGTCCCTGTGACTGTCTTTTGTTGTTGGATCCACAGCTCTGGGAAGTGTGTCAGCCGTGTACATGAATTTTCCAGGTGTGCATGACACATTCAGTACATATCTTTGCAATTTGATCATCATTCGCTGAATTCGCGAAGGACAGTTACTTAAAGGTTTGTGAAACAATGCAGTCAGAGGCTTATGATCGGTTTCAACATCAATAGGTTGCCCTGACACAAACTGATGAAATCTTTTGCAAGCAAACATAATGCTGAGCAATTCTTTCTCAATTTGGGCATCCCTTGTTTCTGGATCAGAGAATGAACGAGATGCCATTTCTGATCATGTTTCTGGAGTAATACTGCCCCTAAGCCTGCTTGAGATGCATCACATGAGATTTTAATGGCTCTCTCAGCATCATAGAATTTCAACACAGGTTCTTTGGTGAGCACTTTCTTGAGATTTTGCCATGCCTTCTCCTGCTCATGATTCCAGCTCCATTCGTTTTTCTTTTCCGTTAGCTGCCTCAGTGGAGCAAGCTGTTCTGAAAGATCGGGTATGAATTTTCCCATGTAGTTGACCATTCCCATGAACCTTTGAACATCCTTTTTACACTGCGGTCTTGGCATGTTCTCAATAGCAGAAACCTTCAATGGATCAGGACGCACACCCTCTTCGCTAATGATATCACCCACAAATGTAAGTGCAGTCACTCCTAGCTGACATTTGTCTTTATTCAACTTCAGATTTGTGTTGCGTGTTGCCTCAAAGACTTGTCTGAGTCTGGCATCATGCTCTTGTTTAGATGATCCCCAAACAATAATATCATCCATGGATGTATCCACGCCCTCAATGTGCTCATATAGCATGTGAATGGCTTCATGGTACACTTCAGGAGCTGATGCTATTCCAAACGGAAGCCAAAGAAAACAGTATCTGGCAAAAGGAGTGTTACAGGTACACAACTTGGAGCTCGGTTCATCTAGTTTAAGTTGCCAGAATCCAGAGGATGCACCTAACTTACGAAAGTACTTTGCATTAGCAAACTGTGACATAATTTCTTCACGAGTAGGCAATTTGAAATGCTCTCTTTTAATGGCTCGATTCAAGTCTCTTGGATCTAAGCAAATCCTCAGTTTTCCACTTTTTTTATCAACAATGACAAGCGAATTGACCCATTCAGTTGGTTCATCAATTTTTTGTATGACTCCTAGCAGTTCCATTCTGTCAAGCTCTGTTTTCAGTTGATGACGTAATGCAAAAGGCACTTTTCTACATAGGTGTACTAAGGGTGGCACTGTGTTGTCAATTTTAATCGTGTGCTCTCCTTGAAGACAACCAAGCCCTCTGAACATGTCCTCATACTCTTTCATCAAGTCACTCTATTCTGACTCTGTGTCACATTCAGGACTAATACTCTTTTCACCAAATTCAGTCTCTCACAGGCAGATAAACCCAGTATTGAGTGTACATTCCTTGGCACGAGCACAAATGAAAGTGTGTGCACAATATTTTTGTATGGTACTTTTGCCACTTATGTTCCTTTAACTGGGATGTCTGCACCTGAATACCCAGTCACTTTTATATTTGTCTTATGTAACTTTGGTCTTGGCTTTAATGCATTAAACTCAGATTCTGCAAGAACATTTACTTGTGCTGCAGTATCAAGTTCAAACAGAATATTGTTTTGGTTCACTTGCAATGGAATAGTCCAGTCATTTTTACTTTACTTGTTTTCACAAAGCACATATACATAAAACTCCTCAAGTTCATTTTCAAGCACTGCATTTACTTGTTATATTTTCTTTCTACTTCTGCAACAGCATGAAGAATGATTACTCTTACTGCAGTCATTGCACATTTTCCCATACGCTGGACACTGTTTTGGCTGATATTGCTGCCCACAGTGATCACATAGTTTTTTTCTCTCAGATAACATCTTGTTCTCTGTCAGTTTTGTTGTCATTTTATTATTTTTTCTAATAAGTTCGTGCTTCCTCACAGCGCCTACGTTGCAGCTCTCAATAAAAAGTTCTTTAGTTTGTAACGTCACGGTTTCCGAAGCTTTGCAGAGCATGGAGGCTTTTTCCAAGTCTAACTCTTGTTCCCTTAACAGTCTTTCTCTCAGACCATTATCCAGAATGCCATAAACAATTTTGTCCTTAATGAGAGAGTCTGTCAGTTCTCCAAACTCTCATGTTTTACTCCGGTGTCTCAACTCAGTAATATATTGATCAATAGTTTCACCAGCTCTCTGCGTACATGTAAAAAATCTATGCTGCTCATATGTCACATTACGCTTTGGTATACAAAATGCTCTAAGTTTGTCCGTTACCGATTTTAACTTTAAATTATCTCCATTTTCAAAAATAAGATGATTATATACCTCAATTGTGTCGTCACCTATTATGTGGAGTAGAAACGCAGCTTTCATTTTTTCTGGTTTTTGATCCGCATCAATCGCCAATAAATACAATTCAAGACGTGGCTTAAATTTTCTCCAGTTCTCAGCTACATCCCCAGACAATTGAAGTGTTGATGGAGGCTGCAAACCTTCCGTTTGTAAAACTGTTAGCAAACGCCAAAACAGTTCGAACTCTTTTTTTCAGAAAATTATCTTCAATTCTCCCGTGTTAGAAAATGTATTATTCTTCAAGACCGACTTCTGACACAATGTTGTGTTCTTTATATTCATACATACCGTGGGTTACTACGTTTGTAATAAAGAACCATCTTCTGGAAGAAGTAGAACTTTTATTTAACAACAACCACAATGTTTTTACAATACTATGTTTCTGGATCTTTCTATCATTCCTGCGCATGCTCAGAACTCTTTCCACTCATGTGCTTACATGTCATATCACCACAATGTACATACTTAAAAAGTAAATTTCAAATGTAAAACTCCTCATAGCCACCTTGGGATGTATGTGACTGCAAAACCATGAATGGAGTTGAATACTTATGACGGAATTTGTATGATCTCCCTGTGACAGTGTGGGTTTCCTCCCACAGTCAAAAGACATACTGGTTGGTAGGTTTATTGGTCATTGTAAATTGTCCCGTGATTAGGCTAGGATTAAATCGGTGGATTGCTGGGTGGTGCGGCTCGTGGGGCTGGAAGAACCTATTCTGCATTGTATCTTAATAAATAAATAAATAAATGACCGAGCAAGCCATCTCAGAGTTCAAGGGGCAATTAGCAATGGCCAACAAATATTGGTCCTACTGGGGAGGTAAAACCACATTCCATTAATGCATATGGCAAAAATAATTTAAACTGGGTTACTAACGGATCGTTAATTGACAAAAGGATACAGAATGTGTATTTTTATACTATTTCAACCATTCAAATTAAGTTTACCCAAATTAAGTTAAACAATATACATATATATTAAAAGCAGTTTGAAAACACATTTTGAAATTATAGGTGACTACATTGGTTGATGGTAGATTTGATTTACTACTTTATGCAAATAATCTAGCTTGTACACACAAAATAAAAGCATTATTCAAAGCAGCTAAATTTTTACCACAATTGGCACTGGCGTTCCCATTCGAGCCATAGAGAGGAATCATGGTCATTCATGTCATTGAAGATTTATCAAAGAACAGTGAGGTTACAGATTTAGTCAGGGCAGCATCACTGGTCTCTCTTTAGACTGGTTAATGTAACATATGAACAATGAACTCAGTTTGTTCATGACTGATGTGCACGTCAACTTATCCATGGTTGTAAATCTCTTAGTGCTCATGGCTAAATTGACATGTTCTGTCCTGACAGGTTCAATAGCCCTAGAATTCAGAGTTTTGTGTGGGATCTCCGGGCGTCTATCTTCCTTTATCTTAAAAACCATTTCCTGTCATCTCTCGTGTAGAGCATAGTTCTGCTTTTAAAATTGTGTTTGCTCATTCCTTGAGATACTTATTTGAGAATATAATTTTATAATATAATCATAACATTAGAGCATGGAATTCACTGTCTCAACTGCAGTTGTGGTTGCTTTTGAATATGTACTTAGCAGCTCTAGGTTAAGAACTACAGTTAAGGTCAAGGTTTTCAGCTACATTTCATTTAATTGGAGAGTCATGCTCAAAAATGGCACACTGGCATGCTGAAAGACATTAAAGATTTGCTTGCCTAGTGTTCTTTCAACAGATATTGTGGTCAGCACAACGCTTTACAGTACCAGCAACCTGGGTTCAATTCCTGCCGCTACCTGCAAGGAGTTTGTACGCTCTCCCTGTGTAGTGTTCTCGTGCAGTGTGTTGAAACTGTGACTAAACACCAAGTTAAACCGGAGCCAATGAAGACAGAGTCGTAGTAAGGTTAACCATTTACTGTTCACTCTTCCACATTAACATCGTATGGTGAAAACTGTTGATAAAAAAATACAAACATATACAGCGTCTGTTTCATTCTGGAGACCATACGCTCTCTTCTTTTAGCGAGTGTCTCCAGCCGCCCCGAGTATCGGGCGAGGTGGTTGCGTCAAACCGCCATCGGGCTCGAGCCCACCCCGCGTTTGAAATTGAAAAGCTGGCACGCGCACCGCCCCAACCATCGCTTCCTAAACAGAAACCGTGTTAATATTTTTACTTCAAATACTTTCTTATGAACTTACGGCGTTGCTTCTATAATGTTTCTTTGTGGGTACAAACGGAGCTCTTCACAATCATGCTGTACACATGGCACCCATCTTCACACCTTCCCGAACCAAGACGCGGCGAAACCGGAGGTGACATCATCACATGCCGCGATATACCATAGACAATGAATTTGCCTTTGTTATACTGTAACTTAAGTATAAACCTTTAACTTTAACTAGAAAATAGTTACAAACAAATCATTTAAAGCATAGACCCGACAAAGTCAAATAAATGTCTTAAGGGCAACACACCCCGTGACTGCATGGGTTTCTCCAGGTACGCTGGTTTCATCCCACAGTCCATAGATATGCCAGTTGGTTGGTTAATTGGTCATTGTAAATTGTTCTATGATTAGGCTAGGATTGTCAGTACCTCCAGTTGAACTTTGTCTTTTTGTGTGTTTTCCCCCTAGATGTCAGTCTGTGGTTTTGTATTGTCATGTGCTCCTGTCCCTGCTCCTGCTCTACTCCGTCTCTCACCTGTTTCTCATTATTACCTGTATTGTTACCACCTCTGTCTCATTGTGCCCCACCTATCATTTGCCTCTCTGTCTATTGCTCAGTGTATTTCAGTCCTGTGTTTTCACCTGTTTGTTATGAGATTGTGCCAGTGAATTTGCCTGAGCCTTTCCAGTATTCGTATCTGTACTCTGTCTGTCTGAATATCAACTTTGCCTGTTCCTGATTCTGGTTTTTGGATTTCTCTGGATGTTTTGATCTCTGCCTGAACTTTGACACCGACTTTGTCTGCACCTTGGGATTTGTCACTCAATTAATATCACTGTGTGCACAGCACTGGGTCTGCGATTGGATCCCTGCTCCAGTGCCTTGACAAGAATTAAATCAGGGGTTCGCTGGACGCGACTCAAAGGGCCAGAAGGGCCTATTCAGAGCTGCATCTCAATAAATAAATGAGCAGCCCCTCACCACCTGCTTCTAAGTGGGAATACTGGGTCATTCTCCCTTGGATCAGCATGCTAGCGTAGCCCAATGCTTTACAGTACCAGTGATGTAGGTTCAATCCTCACTGCTGTATGTAATGAGTTTGTATGTCCTCTGCATGACCATTTGGGTTTCCTCCCACATTCCAAAGGCGCACTGGTTGATAGTTTAATTGGTCATTGTAAATTATCCTTTAATTAGGCCAGGATTCAATCAGGGGTTGCTGGGCGGTGCAGCTTGAAGGACCGGAAAGGCCTTTTCTGTGCAGTATCTCAATAAATTATGTATATATTCAAAAGCAAAGCAACCACAACTGCAATTGAGACAGTGAATCCCATGTCCTGACAATGCTCCAAGGGGTTTTGTGGGAAGATTATCAAATTAAAGTTGAACTAGGAAGGAACGATAGGAAAGTTTTGGTCAAAGATGGAGACTTTAAGGAACACATTGGAGGAGAAAAAGACACTGGAGAGACAGAGATTCAGACAGTGACCCAAAGCATAGCCATTAGTACAGAGGGATGATCGTGAGACCAGAACTAGAGGAGTGCAGAAATCACAAATGGTTACAGGAGTGTAGGGCGATCCTTTTCTTATTCTTCTTGAGCAGTCACTTTGGGGTTTAGGATGACCTACTTCTACATTTGTTTTGAAACAGGGAGTGAAAAGTGAGGCTACAGAAGGATTTGGAAGCAATGGTTAGAATTTTAAAAGGAAGGAAAGGCTTGTCTAGGACCCAGTGTAGATCAACAAGCAGACATGATTTGTGATCAGGTCCTGATGCATGTTAGTATATGGTCAGCAGAATTCTGAATGATTTCCAGCTGAGAAAGCAGAGGCAATGAGCTCAGAACAGTCAAGTCCTGAAGTGACAAAGGCTTGGATGAGAGGATCAATGGCAGATTTGTATCCTGATGAAGGGTCTCGGCCCGAAACGTCGACCGTATACTCTTTTCCATGGATGCTGCCTGGCACGTTGAGTTCCTCCAGCATTTTCTGTGTGTTGCTTCGGATGAGGACAAAGAGATGTGGATTACTTTTACCAAAATCACTTAGGATACCATTAGTAGCTTGATCCAAAAAACTGTGGTACAATGACGAGGAGTGGAAACATCATTAATAGCAACACACATCAAAGTTGCTGGTGAACGCAGCAGGCCAGGCATCATCTCTAGAAAGAGGTACAGTCGATGTTTCAGGCCAAGACCCTTCGTCAGGACTAACTGAAGGAAGAGTTAGTAAGAGATTTGAAAGTGGGAGGGGGAGGGGAGATCCAAAATGTTAGGAGAAGACAGGAGGGGGAGGGATGGAGCCAGGAGCTAGACAGGTGATTGGCAAAGGGGACATGAGAGGATCATGGGACAGGAGGCCCAGGGAGAAAGACAAGGGAGGGGGAACCCAGAAGATGGGAAAGGGGTATAGTGAGAGGGACAGAGGGAGAAAAAGGAGAGTGAGAGAAAGAATGTGTGTATAAAAATAAATAACGGATGGGACACGAGGGGGAGGTGGGGCATTAGTGGAAGTTAGAGAAGCCAATGTTCATGCCATCAGGTTGGAGGCTACCCAGATGGAATATAAGGTGTTGTTCCTCCAACCTGAGTGTGGCTTCATCTTTACAGTAGAGGAGGCCATGGATAGACATGTCAGAATGGGAATGGGATGTGGAATTAAAATGTGTGGCTACTGGGAGATCCTGCTTTCTCTGGCGGACAGAGCGTAGGTGTTCAGCAAAGCGGTCTCCCAGTCTGTGTCGGGTCTCGCCAATATATAGAAGGCCACATCGGGAGCACCGGACGCAGTATATCACCCCAGCCGACTCACAGGTGAAGTGTCGCCTCACCTGAATGGTGGTAAGGGAGGAAGTGTAAGGGCATGTGTAGCACGTGTTCCGCTTACACGGGTAAGTGCCAGGAGGGAGATCAGTGGGGAGGGATGGGGGGGACGAATGGACAAGGGAGTTGCGTAGGGAGCGATCCCTGCGGAAAGCAGAGAGAGGGGGGAGGGAAAGATGTGCTTAGTGGTGGGATCCCGTTGGAGGTGGCGTCCAGCATCTGCAGAATTCCTGATTAATAGCATTTTAGCAAGGAGTTTTGGTTAAGAGAGGCAAGAACTTTGGATTCCATAAGACTTTTTAAGAACTTTGTTGATGAAAGGAAGGTTGGATGTTTTGCTTAAAGATGGAAGTGATTAAAGTAGAATTGAATAAGAAACGGACTACTTGGGAAAAGGGAACTTGATAGTTGTCAGAAATGTTTGATGGGTACTCATTAGTTTAATGGGAATAACATCAAGGGAATAGGAGGTAAATCTCATGAACAAGATAACCGGTGATCAAATACAGACAGAGATGAGAAACTAGAGAAGGATGCAGCTTGGAATTTTCAGCTGAGGGAACAATACATGTCTGATTGGGTGTGGTAGGGGAAGGAACCAAAGGGACAGAGCCACCTGTCCAGCCTTTGTGAAAAAGAAATTCGTGAGCTCCTTGTGCTTCTGATTGGAAACAAGGGTGGAGGAAGAAAGGAAGAAGAGTTTAACAACACACATCAAAGTTGCTGGTGAACGCAGCAAGCCAGGCAGCATCTGTAGGAAGAAGTGCAGTCGACGTTCTGTTCCTGTTGAAGAGTTTAACAAGATGATTTGCTTTAGAGGAAGAAAGCTAAATGTTATTGTTGAAATCCAGTGCCTTCCTGAAACAGTGAACAATTTTTGCAGATGCGGGGCCTATTTGTGCTTTAAGTGATCTTAAAAGATCCGACACTAATGGATGTTCACGGTATTTGTTCAAGTCCCTGCTTCCTTGGATTTAAGGAGTGGGGAAGAGAGCTCTATTGGGGTTATCCTAATGATCAGGATGCAGAAGATGAAGGCATAAATGTTATCATGTGTAATACACAAAAAGTTAGATAGGTCTGATTGTGAAATTTTCTTATAATTGAACTTGGAGAGAGTTTTTTCCCTAGTGTTGGTGCATGGCCAAGTGGTTAAGGCGTCGGTCTAGTGATCTGAAGGCCGCTAGTTCGAGCCTCAGCTGAGGCAGCGTGTTGTGTCCTTGAGCAGGGCACTTAACCACACATTGCTCTGCGACGACACCAGTGCCAAGCTGTATCAGCCCTAGTGCCCTTCCCTTGGACAACCTCGGTGGCGTGGAGAGGGGAGACTTGCAGCATGGGCAACTGCCAGTCTTCCATACAACCTTGCCCAGGCTTGTGCCCTGGAAACCTTCCAAGGCACAAATCCATGGTCTCACGAGACTAACGGATGCCCATTTTTCTCCCCCAGGAAGGTGTGAAGAGGAGGGAGTAGAGTTGGGAGGGGAAGGTGTAAGTAGGTGGGAATCTAAACAATATAATGATCAGAGATAATCTCTACTATAAGCCTACTGACTCTCACAACTATCTGGACGATTCCTCTTCTCACCCTGTCTCTTGCAAAAACGCCATCCCCTTCTCGCAATTCCTCCGTCTCCGCCGCATCTGCTCTCAGGATGAGGCTTTTCATTCTAGGACGAGGGATATGTCTTCATTTTTTAAAGAAAGGGGCTTCCCTTCCTCCACTATCAACTCTGCTCTTAAACGCATCTCCCCCATTTCACGTACATCTGCTCTCACTCCATCCTCCCACCACCCCACTAGGAATAGGGTTCCCCTGGTCCTCACCTACCACCCCACCAGCCTCCGGGTCCAACATATTATTCTCCGTAACTTCCGCCACCTCCAACGGGATCCCACCACCAAGCATATCTTTCCCTCCCCCCCTCTCTCTGCATTCTGCAGGGATCGCTCCCTACACAACTCCCTTGTCCATTCGTCCCCCCCATCCCTCCCCACTGATCTCCCTCCTGGCACTTATCCGTGTAAGCGGAACAAGTGCTACACATGCCCTTACACTTCCTCCCTTACCACCATTCAGGGCCCCAAACAGTCCTTCCAGGTGAGGCATCACTTCACCTGTGAGTCGACTGGGGTGATATACTGCGTCCGGTGCTCCAGATGTGGCCTTTTATATATTGGTGAGACCCGACGCAGACTGGGAGACCGCTTTGCTGAACATCTACGCTCTGTCCGCCAGAGAAAGCAGGATCTCCCAGTGGCCACACATTTTAATTCCACATCCCATTCCCATTCTGACATGTCTATCCACGGCCTCCTCTACTGTAAAGATGAAGCCACACTCAGGTTGGAGGAACAACACCTTATATTCCGTATGGGTAGCCTCCAACCTGATGGCATGAACATTGACTTCTCTAACTTCCGCTAGGCCCCACCTCCCCCTCGTACCCCATCTGTTACTCTTTTTAATGCACACATTCTTTCTCTCACTCTCCTTTTTCTCCCTCTGTCCCTCTGAATATACCTCTTGCCCATCCTCTGGGTCACCCCCCCCCCCGTCTTTCTTCCCGGACCTCCTGTCCCATGATCCTCTCGTATCCCCTTCTGCCTATCACCTGTCCAGCTCTCGGCTCCATCCCTCCCCCTCCTGTCTTCTCCTATCATTTTGCATCTCCCCCTCCCCCTCCAGCTTTCAAATCCCTTACTCACTCTTCCTTCAGTTAGTCCTGACGAAGGGTCTCGGCCTGAAACGTCGACTGCGCCTCTTCCTATAGATGCTGCCTGGCCTGCTGCGTTCACCAGCAACTTTGATGTATGTTGCTTGAATTTCCAGCATCTGCAGAATTCCTGTTGTTTGAGAGATAATCTTATCCATGGTTGAGATGAAGGAAATGGCCAATTAGATGGGAGTTAAGGATTTTCAATGGATCACCAAATTAAAGATAGATAAGAGAACAATGAACTCAGAAAGCAGAGAACAAGGTGCAGAGAATTGTGATGGGAATTGAAATAACTGAGCAAAGAGCTGCCAGATACAGAGACATGTTGGGACTCACATTATTTCAATGTAGGAGGAGCTAATATGATCCACTCAGACTATGCTAACTCTTCGTGGAGCAGTGCAGTCAATCCCATCCTTCAATTCATTCACAGTGGTCCTACGAATCACATTTCTTCACAACCCCTGAGTGACTATTTTCACAATCCTGACAGACTGTGAGTTCCAGGTCATAACCACTCTCTGCATAACATATGCCTTTGCCAGCCTCTTCAAATGTATGTCTCCTGATTTCTGAGGAATCTATCTGTATTTTTCTCTGTGCACATAATTTGAATCTGGTATCATTTTGTACCTCTTTGTTAAATTTCCTTTCAACCTTTATTCTTCCAAGAAGAACAATCCATTTTCTCCAATATAACCAGCTGAAAACCCTTCTCCCTGCAACCAGTCCTCGCACTTTTTTACTACTATATTCCTAGCACCTTCACATTTTTCCTAAACTACGAAAACCAGAATTGGATATAATACTCCTAGCCCGAGTTTTATGAAAGTTCAATGCAACCTTCTTGCCTTTTATAATCTATGCCTCTATTCATGAATCTTAGATTTCCTTATGCTCCAATGGTTGCTCTGTCAGAATCCTGCTGTCTTCAACAATTCATGCATGTTACATACCCAGGTCTCCTGGTTCCTGAACATACCGTCTAGTCTACCGTGCTTCCTGTTCTGTGTGCTGAAATGTAACACTTGACACTTTTCATTTCATTTTTAAAATCTTTTTATTGATATATAATCTTCTACAGCTATAAAATACAGAAGTTCAGCACATTAGTGTATATATAATTAATATAATTAATATTATATAATTAATAAAGCTGAAGAAAAGAAAACTTGTATATGCTAATGAAAAAAAAATTATATGAGAAAAAGAAGGAAAAAAGAGAACCCCAACTAACTGAAAAAAACCCCCACTAACTACAAAACAACAAAAAAAGAAAAAAACCCATTAGGAACCAACTCCTGGAGCAATACGTCTTACAATCATTTATATATATATAAAAGAAGAAAAAGAGAACAACAACCGCCAAATCACATTTATATAACATAAAACTGGAAGGAAACCATATAAATTAATTCAAATTAAATGATAATATTTGGCAGAAGAGCCCCACCTTCTCTCAAAATCGAACACTTCACACTTTCAACATGAAATTGTGTCTGCCACTTGTCTCCTCATTTTGTCCACCGATCTGCTCTATTCACTATACGCACATGACTGGGTACACACCCAATGCCACGTTCAAGTCCACAGATGACACTACTGTTGTTGGACAAATTATGGGTGGTGATGGGTCAGCTAACGGGAGCGAGGCAGGGCGTCTAGTTGAGTGGTTGCAGCAGCAACAACCTCTTACTCAGTGTCAGCAAAACTAAAGAGTTGATTGTTGATTTCAGGAAGGGGGAGGAGGGAGAACATGTACCAGTCTATGCTGGAGGATCAGCAGTGGAAAGATTCAGCAGCTTTAAATTCACGGGTATTAGCATATCGCATGACCTGTCTTGGCCCAGCACAAAGGCGCACTCATAAGGAAGGTCCTCCGGTGCCTTTACTCTCTCAGGAAGCTAAGGAGGTTTGTATTGTTACCGAACACGCCAATAAATGTCTTCAGATGTAGTGTTGAAAGTATCCTGACTGGTTGCATCATGGTCGGGTATGATAATTCGAATGGCAGGAACGTAAGAAGCTGCAGAGAGTAGTGGTCTCAGTCCAATACAACAGAGACATATCCTTCCCCACCACTGGTAGTATCTACAGTAGATGCTACCTTGAGAAGGCAACATCTATCATCGACCACCCAGACCATCCCAGCTTTTTGCAGCTACTCTTAGGCAGGAGATGCAGAAGCCTGAAATCCCACACCACCAGGTTCAAGATCATCTAATTCCCTGCAACCATTTGGGTCATGAACACACAAGCAAAATGCTATTCACTAGAGTTTAATAACATTGTTGATCAATTTGCACAAAAACAGACCTTGCTTTTTTTGTTCTAATTGTTCTTTTTGTTTTTCTGGGGTGCATCACAACCTGGTATGGAAGTTGTCCTGTCCAAGACCGGAAGAAGCTGCAGAAGATCGTGAGCACAGCCCAGCACATCACGCAAACCAGTCTTCCATCCTTGGGCTCACTTTACACTGCACGCTGTCAGAGCAGTGCTGCCAGGTTAATCAAGGACACGACCCACCCAGCCAACACACTTTTCATCCTTCTTCCCGCCGGGGGAAGGCTCAGGAGCTTGAAGACTCGTATGGCCAGATTTGGGAACAGCTTTTTTCCAACTGTAATAAGACTGCTGAATGGATCCTGACCCGGATCTGGGCCGTACCCTCCAAATATCCGGACCTACCTCTCAGTTTTTTTGCACTATCTTACTTTCCCTTTTCTATTTTCTATTTATGATTTATAATTTAAACTTTTATTATTTACTATCGATTTGTACTCCAGGGAGCACGAAGGGCAAAATCAAATATTGCTATGATGATTTACGCTCTAGTATCAATTGTTTGGTGACAATAAAGTATGAAGTATAAAAGTATAAAGTATAATTGTGTTCTCTCTCTTGTAACAAAATATGTATAATTTATGTTTAAGTTTTTCTTGTGAAACTATTTATCTGCTGCAAGTAAGTTGTTCATTGCCTCTATGTACGTATGAACTTCTGCGTATGACAATAAACTCAGCTTTTTCTTTAAAATGTATTAATTAATATCTTCCTTATTCTTTACCACAACTCTAAGTTTTATATCATTACATTATTTTGTGGTACTGGTGGGATGTAGAGATCAATAGAGTTGGAATGAGGCAAGGTACCCAAAGAAATCAAAGGTGCTAGAGAGTCAGGGTACAGATCAAAGAGTGATCTAGAATAAGAGCTGCAACATCACCATAGCAACACGTGCAAGGCAAGTTGTTAAATGCAGAACCACTTACAGAGCCAGCCAAGGTGCTCATTACAGCCAGTCCCATCTGTCAGCAACCGGCCCACCTCCTTTTTAATCTTTCTGATTCATGTATCTGCCCACAGAGGTTCTGCAGATACTGGAAATCCTGAGCTACACAGGACCAATGACCGATCTTAGCACAAAACATTGACTGTTCATTTCCCTCTATAGATGCTGCTTGATCAGCTGATCTGTGTGTTGCCCGTGTATCTGTCCCAATTTCTTTTAAACGTTGTTACTGAACCTGGATTGACCTCTTCTTGTGGCAGTTAATTCTAAGTACTTATCACCTTCTGTGTAAAAAAGTTGCTCCTCAAATTCCTGTTCCTGAGCGCATTCATGCTCTCAAAGCCCCTCATGCCTGATACCCCTCTATAAGATCACGTCCCAGTCTTCAGTGTTACTAATATTTGAAAGGGCCATGGTAGTGTAGCGGTTAGTGCGACATTATTACAGTTGGAGTTCGGAGTTGTGGTAATGAATAAGGAAGATATTAACTAATACATTGTAAAGCAATGTTTCTCTGTAAGAAACCGGTGGGTTTTCCCTGGGTGCACAGGCTTCCTCCCACAGTCCAAAAACGTACCTGGAAGGTTAAATGGTCATTGTAAATTGTCCTGTGATTAGGTTAGGGTTAAATGGGGGTTGTCAGGGGTTGTTGGGCACTGCAGCTCAAAGGGCCGGAGGGACTACATCTAAATAAATAAATGTCTAAGAAGGGTGAAACGTGGGCATCATGACAACAGGGAGCTTCTGGAAAATGTAAGGAAAATAAAGAAAGGGGGGAAACTGACAATGAATTGGCTTGTGTCTGGAACTGTGTGCAAAATGAAAATGGTCACAAAGTAAAATAAAATCAAGTCGGCCCGTCACCAGGACTTCCTAAAGAAGTCATCTGGTAATTGTGGCGAGTTAATGTTTGATCTTTCTGGCTATTTCTCTTTGTCTTCATGTGTTTAATGCTTTCTATAGATGTTTTAAGTTGCAAAGTTCTTCAGAGAGTATTGTGACAGGTGGTGAAACGATTTTTGTTGACTTCAAGGCTTGTGCACAAATTGTTCCATTGCTTCCAGATGTGAATGCATTAGAAGGAATTCTCCCTGGAATTCATGGGTGAATGAGCAAACTATTCACAGAGCTGTCAGAAGGGGAGATGGAATCTCATAGGAGGCCCTGGATGTTCAGGAGATTTTTCTCAAACCGGAATCTCACTAAGGAAAAACATACGAGGTCTCTCTGTTTCAATAACTACACTGGCAGGGTGACACACTGAGAAAAGGCAGTGTGTATGCAGTCAAAAGCACCACACACCATGACAAAGCCCACGTACCTCACACGAATGCTCCACTTGCTAGGTAATTGGGAAATAGGTACGATCGTCTCAGTGTAGTGAGCCTTAGAGATAATGGATTGAGCAACAGTGGATACTAACAACTGAAATTTTGCAAATAACATCTAGAAAAAGTCAGAAGAATGGCAGGTCTTTGTAATATTTACCTGGACAGCCACTGCGTGTCCTGGGTTGAAGATATGGCAGCACCAGGAGGCAGATTTCTATAGGGACGTCTTTAGTTCATTTTTTCTCTTTGGCAGTCTGAGGTACCACCCGTTTCGAGCAGGCTTCAATTATACCGGTGCCCAAGAAGAATGAGGTAATCTGCTTCAATGATTATCGTCCAGTAGCACTGATATCCACTGTGACGAAGTGCTTTGAGAGGTTGGTGATGAAATATATCAACTCCTGCCTGAGAAACAACATGGGTCTGCTCCAATTTGCCGACTGCAGCAACAGGTCCACAGCAGATGTTCACTCAACATCAGGATGGTCTTTATTGACTGTGGTTTAGCCCTAGCACCCAGAACCGGCCCTATTCTCTTTGCTACTGTCAAGGAGGAGGTAGAGGAGCCTGAAACACAACGTTTTAGGAACAGCCTCAGCTATCAGATGTCTGAATGGACAACGAGTCCATATACACTACTTCACTACTTCTCCTTCTTTTTGCACTACTGATTTAATTAGATGTATATCTCTTGGTTCCTTAAGGTTGTTATAGCCAGGCTGGAGGTATGAATAAGCTCCCACCACCGAATAAATGCTCTCAATGTCGTACATCTCTGACAACCAAGTCCAGCTCCTGGTCTTTATGTGGCTTAGCCACTGAGCCCAGCTGATCCGTTTCTACTGACAGGCAGGTTACTGGCACCTTAAAACCAGTCCATTTGGGCCGATGGGCTTGTCGCGCGTGGTTGGCAGCTCATTGAGGAGAGGGAAACTCTGATCTCAAACATCCACTGTCTTGGGGCTACACCCACTCATGCGGCGGGCTTCGGGAGTAAACCCCAAGGAAAAATCTGGAGATGGAGCCCCTAAGGCAGACCTGTGTTGAGTTCAACGGACATTGGTAACTCCTGCGATGCTGCTAGTGCCAAGCTATATTGATCTCTGCAGTGCCTTTGAATTCATCAGCTGCGTAGAGAGGGGAGCATGTCACATGGGAAACAACTTGCTCTCCATATTATACTGCCCTGGCTTGCTTATCATGTAGACAGCTGGGCTGACCCCAATGGAGGGTTTGATATATGCCTCATTGTAATTTATATTTTCTTATTATTTTGTATTGCATTGTACTGTTGTTGCAGAACAACAGATTTCAAGATATACTGGTGATGCAAAACCTGATTCTGATATACACTCTGGCCACTTTATTAGGTACATCTTACACCTACTCATTAATACAAATATTGAATCAGCCAATGATACCGCAGCAACTCAATGCATAAAAGCATGCAGACATGGTCAAGAGGTTCATTTGTTGTTCAGACCAACATCAGAATGGAGAAAATATGTGATCTAAGTGACTTTGATTGTGGAATGATTGTTGGTGCCAGACAGGGTGATTTGAGTATCTCAGAAACTGCTGATCCCCTGTGATTTTCATGCACAACAGTCTCTAGGCTTTACAGAGAGTGAAGCAAAAAGCAAAGAAAAAAAATCCAGTGAGCAGCTTTCTGTGGACAAAATTGTCTTGATAATGACCGCACTTGGAGTACTGTGCTCAGTCCTGGTCGCCTCACTACAGGAAGGATGTGGAAGCTATAGAAAGGGTGCAGAGGAGATTTACAAGGATGTTGCCTGGATTGGGGAGCATGCCTTATGAAAACAAGTTGAGTGAACTCGGCCTTTTCTCCTTGGAACGACGGAGGATGAGAGGTGACCTGATAGAAGTGTATAAGAAGATGAGAGGCATTGACCGTGTGGATAGTCAGAGGCTTTTTCCCAGGGCAGAAATGGCTGCCACAGGAAGACACAGGTTTAAGGTGCTGGGGAGTAGGTACAGAGGAGATGTCAGGGGTAAGTTTTTCACTCAGAGAGTGGTGAGTGCATGGAATGGGCTGCCGGTAACGGGTGGTGGAGGCCGATATGATAGGATCTTTTAAGAGACTTTTGGATAGGTACATGGAGCTTCGAAAAATAGAGGTAACCCTAGTAACTTCTAAGGTAGGGACATGTTTGGCGCAACTCTGTGGGTCGAAAGGCCTGTGTTGTGCTGTAGGTTTTCTATGTTTCTATGAGAGAAGTCAGAGGAGAATGGCCAGACTGGTTCAAGCTGACAGACAGGCTGCAGTAACACCAATAACCACACATTACAACAAGGGTGTGCAGAGTAGCACAACACATTGAACCTTGAAGTGGATGGGTTACAGCAGCAAAAGGCCATGAAGGTACTTGAGGTACAGGAGACACCTAATAAAGTGACCACACAGTGTATAAGACCATAAGACATAGGAGCAGAATTAGGCCATTTGGCCAACCTTCATATTTTTGCCACCCTTCCTATAAATATTCTTTGCACTCCTAGTGCCTCATTATCCTTCCTACAATACAATGACCAGAACTGTAGTAGTACCCAGCTGTGTCGCAAGTTCAGAATATTTTCCCTACTTTTCAAGTTTATTTCTTAAGAAATACACCCTGTTTTTTGGGTTACTTTCTTTATGACCTTGTTAACACGCTGTGTAACACGATAGGGACTGGTCTGTTTGTACTGCAAGATCTACTTGGTCTTCTGTCTCAGCCAAGCTCATACTTTTGAAAATAATGTGACATCTCTGTCCTTCCTTCTTTTCCTGCATTTACCTGTGTCAAAGTTCACTGGAAATTATTTTTGCCTATTTTGCAGTATTATTGATGTCTCTCTGTCATTTGTTGCAGGTCTCACTGTTACTTATCCCAATAGCTCAACTTCTTCCACTGACTTGTTATCATTTATCAACCGCACTGACTGACCCTTGTGACGCGTCACCACTCATTGTAAATAGCCACCATGGAGTCCACTCTCTGCTTTGAGTCTCGGAGCCCAATAATAATCCCACATGCTGTTTAGTCTAAATGGAATGTCTTACTGAAGGCTTTTTAAAAATATAGCCACGTTATGGCTACTGCATTCCTGTTCCGCACTCTCTGCTCTCCCATCGTAGAGTAGGCTGAAGTATCGGATATACAGGCGTAACTTTGTCATTGACTGACCAACAGACAATAGTTATTAAGGTAGATCTTCTGTCAGTTTTCTGGTTTATTTTAAAGCTAATGTTAATGTTCTGGTTTTATTCATCAGCTGTGCCACTGGGGTGGCGGGTAGAGATACATCTCTACCAAAGGAGGTGTAAGGACCTCCATCCCTCCGCTAGCCTGTAGGTCACCCTTGGGTAAGGTGTAGCACCTGTTTAGCCTCCTCCCACCCCCCCCAGCTCAATCAGGGTCACGTGAAGCCATGGGGGCAGGTGGTGGATGGTCGTATCAGCAGCCGGTGCATATCACAAGTCCTTGTTATGCGACTGATGACATCAGGCAAACAATCTCTGAAGAGTATTGATAATAGCTGGGGTCACCCATCTGATTAAGACACTGTCCAAGAGAAGGCAATGGCAAACCACTTCTGTAGGAAAATTTGCCAAGAGCAATCATCGTCAAAAATCATGATTGCCCATGTCCTGACACAGCACATAATGACAATGATGATGCCACTATATCTGAAAATCTAAATTAGAAACGATACTGGAAAGCACATTGCGCACAAAAACAGGCTTTCAGTTTAGTGAGTTCATGTCAACCATCAGTGGTTCCATTTAATATCAGAGAACGTGGACAGTATACAACCTGAAATTCATACTCTCGTCAGACATCCGCGAAACAGAAGAAAAAGCCTAAAGAATGAATGAGAGAAAAACGTTAGCAACCAAAAGCCCCCCCAGCACACAAGCAGCAGCAAAAAAATCAACCATCCCCCTCCTCCTACCTACCTCAGCAAAAGCATCAACCAATCACTTACACTAATATATTTCTCATTTCCATCTCCCTCCACATTCTACCACTCACCTACGCAAGAGGGAAAATTTGCAGTGGCCAATTCGCCCGCCAAGTTGTTTTTCTTTTGGGATGTGAGAGAAAACCAGAATGCACAGGGGAAATTGATGCAGTAAACTGGGCCAGCAGCCAAGCTTCACACATACAAGACCGGAGGTCAGATTTGAACCCAGTTTACTGCAGCTGAGTGCCAGCAGCTCTGCTGGCTGCGCCACAGTCAGTAGAACTGTTTTTCATTCTTAAGTCACGTACAAAATGTTGACTTTTTCTTATATCAATGTTTATGGCATGTGGCATGTTTGCACTCTTTTGTTTTTTTATAGAGAGAAACTCTTATTACAGGGAACACAAATTCCATTTAAATATCAGCTTTTTAAAAGCTGGTGAAATACAAAAATAACACTTGGATCTATGTTACTGGTCCTCAGTAGTAGTGGGAGTAACAGCAGCTGCCATTATCTAACAGACGTCAGTAGTTTACACAGAACTGTGCTGTCGAGCTGCATGAGGCCTACAGGGTAGGAAGGTCTGATTTATCGAAGGACAAAGGCAGGGCACAAACAAAACAGGAGATTAGAAGACCAGCAAAACGTCAATGGCAGCAGGAGATTACACAGCTATGAAACAGCAGCGGCAGAGGGAGAAAACAGAACTGAGGAATCTGAGAAGAAAGACAATTTTTTCCTGGTGGAGAATAAATAGAAAATTAGATTAAAAGTGTTTCTAATCAGAAAGAGAAAGGCTCTGAACAGCTGTGATTAAAAACAGCACCACCAATAGCAGTGAAAGATTACACAGCAATGAGACAGCAGCGGTAGGGGGAGAAAACAGTGCTGAGAAATCTGGAAAGGAAGACAGTTCTTTCAGTGATAACAAATAGCACATAGATTAGCAGTATTTCTAAACAGGGAGAAAACATCTGAACAGCTGTGATTAAAAATTATATTAATTAGTAAGTTCAAAGTAAATTTATTATCAAAATACATATATGTCACCATATACAACCCTGAGATCCACTGTCTGGCAGGCATACTCAATAAATCCATAGAATAATAACCATAACAGAATCAGTAAAAGCCAAAAAGTTAAGATTTTCGTTACAATATGATTGTTTTGTTCACAAATACCGAATAAAAATAAGATTTGTTTAGATAGAGTGCAGGACTGAATCCTTTCGGGCAGCTCCCTGCAAAACTGATAAGTTCACCCACACTTCCATTTCAAATCCACAAAGTGAACAGTCAAAGTAATAACCTGGCCATTTTTAGCTTGCCGGTTGGTATTCCTATGGTATTTTTGAGTGAGCTAAGCGATTGTTAAAGTGTGTCATGAAACCACATTTCCGACCGCTTCTTGGGAGCCCCTGGCCCATATGGAGAAAGGGTATTTGAAGTGACACTAAAACACTCAAATCCATTTATCAGGAGCACACAGAAACTCAGATAAAATGGTGGAAGTGGCACACATGACCTCCCAAAGTATCTATCCGGCTGTTCCACTAATCACCAATTACTCCAAGAGGAAGTCCCTCTCCTTCAAGCTGGTGAGGCTTTTTGTCTAGGAACCCTCTCTCCTATTCCTGCAAAATAATTAGCCAGAGTAGTCACTTAGCCTCTCAGATCTGTTCTGCCATCTAAAATGATCGTGAATCATCTGATCAAAGTACAAAATACAAAGAACAAGATACAAAGAACATTTATTATCAAAGTATATATAGGTTATACAACCTTGCGTTTCGTCTCCTTACAGGCAGCTACAAACAAAGAAACCCAAAAGGACTGATTTAAAAAAAACAAGAAGACATAGAAACATAGAATAGTACAGCACAGTACAGGCCCTTCGGCCCACAACGTTGTGCCGACCCTCAAACCCTGCCTCCCATATAAGCCCCCACCTTAGATTCCTCCATATACCTGTCTAGTAGTCTCTTAAATTTCACTAGTGTATCTGCCTCCACCACTGACTCAGGCAGTGCATTCCACGCACCAACCACTCTCTGAGTAAAAAACCTTCCTCTAATATCCCCTTTGAACTTCCCACCCCTTACCTTAAAGCCATGTCCTCCTGTATTGAGCAGTGGTGCCCTGGGGAAGAGGCACTGGCTATCCACTCTATCTATTCCTCTTATTATCTTGTACACCTCTATCATGTCTCCTCTCATCCTCCTTCTCTCCAAAGAGTAAAGCCCTAACTCCCTTAATTTCTGTCAAACACCCAACCTGCAGAGAGAGAAAATAAAACAAATTATGCAAACAATAAAAGTAAGCAAATAGGGTTCGGAGCTGAGGTCCACAAAAGAGGCTCCGTCCACAGACACAAAGACTAGGCCTCAGCTCGGGCAGAGCTGAGTAATTGGCATGGAGCAGCAGCTGAACCAGCCCGTCTCACGCCTTGGATCCCGACACCCTGACTGTTTTAGTCTAGCCTGGCGCTTAAGTTGTCATCCCAACATCGGGTTCTGTTGCTTTGACACACCCTGGAGCCTGGACCCCACTGCCTTGATTCGGTCTGTACCCAGACGTTCTAATTCAACTTCACATTCCTGTCCACCCTCAGTAATATTTCAGCCCATTGCTTAGCAGGTACATACTCAATTCTGCCTTTAAATTCCTTTGTATTAAACAGGCGACCCCTCAATTTTATACACTAATCTTGCTCCAGATTCCCCTCAAGAGGTATCATCTCTTCTACAGCACTAACCTTCAAGGTCTTACATAGTTCAGACAAATCCGTTCACTCCTTTCTAAGGTTCAATGGACAACCTTCGTCTGTTCAATCTTTCCTTGTGAGATAATTCATCCTTTAAAAGTAACCGTTTGAACTGCTCCCAATACACTAACATCACTTCCAGAAAATGGAGCCCAGATTTACATCCATATGTGGTCTCACCATTCTCCTATACAAATAAGGTATGATCTCCCAACTTTTGCATCCAACCACCCCCTCCCTGCCAGCAGTCAACTGTAACATTCCTATAGCTAAGTGCTTGCCAAATAGTAGCGTTCTGTGAAAGAGACTCTGAACACCCAGATGTTTCTGTGTTTCAGAGCTCTGCAACCTCACGATTTTGAAAGTACCCAAAGCTTTACTTTTTCACGTCAAGGCGAACAATTTTACATTTTTCAACATTATCCACCATTTGGCAGATCTATGTCCAAACATTTAACCTACTCTTGTCCCTGTGGAACCCACTTTATGCCCTCTTCCCAGTGAGCTTTCCCACATATCCTTGCAGCATCAAATGTACCTTGAGTGCTTTCTTCTGAATAATTGATATCAATTGTGAAAAGTCATGTGCCCAGCACCAATCCCTGAAACACATCACTCCTTTCACGTTGCCAGGAGAAGACCCAATCTGCTGGTTCTTTATTTCATCTAAGCCAGTTAAGTGTCACTCCAAGTCAATATGTTAAAGTCAAACTAAATTTATTATCAAAGTACAAATATGTTACCATATACAGGCCTGAGATTATTTTTTGTGGGCAGACTTAACAAGTCTATGGAATAATAACTGTATCAGAATCAATGAAATACTGCCCGAGGGTGTTCGGATAGTGTGCAGAGGACAACAAACTGTGCAGACGCAAAAAAGAAGAAACAAAAATAATAAATAAATAGACAATAAATACTAAGAACAGCTCCCTGACTTGAAAACCAACAGAATCTCACTCACCATCGAGATGGAGAAGGAAAGAGAGAGAGAGAGAGAGTGTGTTTTTGTGTGTGTGTGCAGGGGCCTCTGACAGCAATGAACACCACCCACTGTCTCGATGTTTCAACCTCCTGCAACGTTTCAGTTAGTAACTTTGGCGAGGGATCCATGGGGTTTCACCCCGAAAGCATGTGTCCTCCAGGTCACATCTGGAGGTATCGAAACTTCAGGCCACTCAGGGAGTTCCAAGAGTGAGAACCCATTGCCCGTGAAGAACCACAGTTTGAGCTGCAGCAGTAGATCAAGGACTCTGACAGGACCCCGACCACATTGAAAATGAAAAAAAGAAACAAGAGAGGAGGAGAGTTAAACTGTTTCGCAGACAAACTGGAAGATGTTTCCCAGGCCCACAAAGACCTCTGCCGTCATCTTTAGCTCCTTTCACCCAAGGGTATGAAACAACGCCAATGTTACAAAAATCACAGGGAATTTCAACGTGCAGGTAAATTGGGAAAATCCAATTGGTGTTAGATCCCAAGAGAGGGAAATTGTAGAATGTCTACAGGATGGCTTTTTAGAGCAGCTTGTGGTTGAGTCCACTAGGGGAAAGGCTATTCTGGATTGGGTGTTATGTAATGATCCAGATTTGATTAGGGAGCTTAAGATAAAGGAACCCTTAGGATCATAATATTGCAGAATTCACTCTGCAGTTTGAGAAGGAGAAGCTAAAGTCCTATGTGTAAGTATTACAGTGAAGTATAGTGAATTACAGAGGCATGAGAGAGAAATGGCCAAAGCTGATTGGAAGGGGATACTAGCAGGGATGATGGAAGAACAGCAATGGCTGATATTTCTGCAGGAAAATTTGGAAGACGCAGGAAAGATATACCCCAAAGATGAAGAAGTATTTTAATAGAAGGATGAGGTAACCGTCACAGACAAGGGAAATCAAAGACAGCAAAAAAGCAAAACAGAGGGCATATAATATAGCAAAAATTAATGGGAAGTTAGATGATTGGGAAGCTTTTAAAAACCAGCAGAAGGCAACTAAAAAAGACCATAGAGAATAGATGTAATATGAAGGTAAGCTAGACAATATATAAAAGAAGATACAAAAAAGATTTTCTTACATATATATAAGGAGTAAAAAAGAGATGAGATTGGATATTGAACCGTTGGAAAATGATGGTGGAGAAGTAGTAATGGAGGAACATAAGAAATGACAGATGAACTTAATAAATAGTTTGGATCGGTTTTCACTGTGGAAGACACTAGCAGCCTGCCAGAAATGTGAGAGTGTCAGGGAACAGAAGTGAGTGTAGTTACTATTACGAAGGAGAAGATGCCTGGGAAGCTAATAAGCCTGAAACTAGATAAGTCATCTGGGCTAGATGGACTACACCCAGGGTTCTGAAAGAGGTAACTGAAGAGAATTAGCAATGATCTTTCAAGAATCACTAGATTCTGGAATGGTTGCTGAGGACAAGAAATTTGCAAATGTCATTCTACTCTTTAAGAAGGGAGGAAGACGGAAGAAAAGAAATTAGAGACAAGTTAGCCTGACTTCGGTAGTTGGGAAGATGTTGGAATCTATTATTAAGGATGAGGTTTTGGGGTACTTGGAGGCACATGATAAAATACTGCAAAGTCAGCATGGTTTTCTGAAGGGGAAATCTTTCCTGACAAATCTGTTGGAATCCTTTGAGGAAACAGCAGGCAGGATAGACAAAGGAGAGTCAGTAAATGTTGTTTACTTGGATTTTCAGAAGGCCTTTGACAAGGTGCTGCACATGAGGCTGCTTACAAAATAAGATCGCATGGTATTACAGGAAAGATACTGGAATGATAGACGATTGGCAGACTGACAGGAGGCAAAGGGTGGGAACAAAGGGGGCCATTTCTGGTTGGCTGCCTGTACCTAGTGGTGTGCTGCAGGGGTTGGAGTTGGACCATTTCTTTTCATGTTGCATGTCAATGATTTGGATGAAAGAATTGATGGCTTTATGGCCAAGTTTGCAGACTATATGAAGGTAAGTGGAAGGGCATGTAGTGTTGAGGAAGCAGGCTGTCTGGAAGAAGGACTTAGATAGATGGGGGGAAGTGGCAGATGGAGTATAATGCAGGGAAGTGTATGGTCATGCACTTTGGCAGAAGGACAAAGGCATGGACTGTTTTGTAAATAGGGGGAAAATTCAGAGATTAGGGGTGCAGAGGTTAATTTGCAAGTGGAGTCAGTGGTGAGGAAGGCAAATGCAATGTTAGCATTCATTTTGAGAGGATTAGAATATAAAAGCAAGGATGTAATGCTGAGGCTTTATAAGGCATTGGTCAGACAGCACTTGGAGTATTGTGAGCATTTTTGGGCCTCTTTCCTGAGAAAGTATGTGCAGGAATTGGAGAGAGGCCAGAGGAGGTTCAGGAGAATAATCTCAGCCCTGAAAGAATTAGCATACGAGGAGCATTTGATGGCTCCAGGCCCGTACTCACTGGAGTTTAGAAGAATGTGGGGGGAGATTTCATTGAAACCTATCAAATATTGAAAGTTCATGATGGAGTGGATGTGGAGAAGATGTTTCCTATCATGGGGTAGTCTAGGACCAGGGGGCACAACCTCAGAATTGAGGGATGTCCATTTAGAACAGAAATGAGGAAAAATTTCTTTAGCCAGCAGGTGGTGAATCTGTGGAATTCTTTGTCAAAGACGGCTGTGCAGGGCAAGTCATTAGGTATATTTAAGGTGGAGGTTGGTAGGTTTTTAATTAATCATGGCATCAAAGGTTATGGGGAGAAGGTAGGAGAGCAGAGTTATGAGGGATAATAAATCATCCATGATGAAGTGGTGGAGGAGACTCGATGGGCTGAATGGCCTAATTCTGCTCCTCGGTCATATGGCCAGAATGCAACCAGTCACTATGCACCTACACTAAGCACATCCCACCACTAAGCACATCTTTCCCTCCCCGCCTCTCTCTGCATTCCGCAGGGATCGCTCCCTACGCAACTCCCTTGTCCATTCGTCCCCCCCCATCCCTCCCCACTGATCTCCCTCCTGGCACTTATCCGTGTAAGCGGAACAAGTGCTACACATGCCCTTACACTTCCTCCCTTACCACCATTCAGGGCCCCAGACAGTCCTTCCAGGTGAGGCAACACTCTACCTGTGAGTCGACTGGGGTGATATACTGCATCCGGTGCACCCAACGTGGCCTTTTATATATTGGCGAGACCCGACGCAAACTGGGAGACCGCTTTGCTGAACACCTACGCTCTGTCCGCCAGAGAAAGCAGGATCTCCCGGTGGCCACACATTTTAAGTTCACATCCCATTCCCATTCTGACATGTCTATCCACGGCCTCCTCTACTGTAAAGATGAAGCCACACTCAGGTTGGAGGAACAACACCTTATATTCCGTCTGGGTAGCCTCCAACCTGATGGCATGAGCATCGACTTCTCTAACTTCCGCTAATGCCCCACCTCCCCCTCGTACTCCATCTGTTACTCATTTTTATGCACACATTCTTTCTCTCACTCTCCTTTTTCTCCCTCTGTCCCTCTGAATATACCCCTTGCCCATCCTCTGGGTCACCCCCCCTTGTCTTTCTTCCCGGACCTCCTGTCCCATGATCCTCTCATATCCCTTTTGCCAATCACCTGTCCAGCTCTTGGCTCCATCCCTCCCCTTCCTGTCTCCTCCTATCATTTTGGATCTCCCCCTCCCCCTCCCACTTTCAAATCCCTTACTCACTCTTCCTTCAGTTAGTCCTGAGGAAGGGTCTCGGCCTGAAACGTCGACTGCACCTCTTCCTAGAGATGCTGCCTGGCCTGCTGCATTCACCAGCAACTTTTATGTGTGTTGCTTGAATTTCCAGCATCTGCAGAATTCCTGTTGTTTGACTATGCACCTACAGAAGTTTTTCAAAATTTTAGATGACATACCAAATCTGTGCAAACTTCTAGGAAGGTAGAGGTATTGCTGTGCCTTCTTCGTAATTGCATTTATGTGCCAATCCCAGGACAGATCCTGTGAAATTATAGCTGCAAGGAATTTAAAGTTACCAACCCATTCCAGCTCTAATGAGGACGGGCCCGTGGACCCCTGCTTGCTAGTAGATGGAATAGAATCTGACCGTGCAGTCATGGGTGTATAGGGAGATTTGTGTAAAAATAATCATCCCTCAAGTTCCTATTAAATCTTATCCCTTGCATGCTAAATCTTTACCTTCTAGTCTTTGATTTCCCCAGCTCTGGGAAGAAGTTCAATCACCGTATCAGATGGCCAATAGGGAAATAGAGTAGGCATACTGTCTGTGGCAACAATGAGTCGCTGCTGGCTGACTGCCATGGAGAGTGTGCCTTTAAATTGTGTTGTCTTTCGTTGTCTGCTAATCAGTAAAGTGCCAGCACCTGTGATAAAGTAACTGTTCTTCCACTGGGACCCGGGAAGGTCACGATTTAAGGTAGCTCTTTGAGTGATGATGTTGCTAGCACTGTGACCTATTTGAGGCCAATTGTTCAATCATTTTTTTGGGTGGGGGGGTTCAATTTGCTGCTGGAAGTGCATGCCTTAGGTGTGAGAATGCATTATCCCATTTCAGTGCTGCATGGTCGACACTGGGCCTCTGTAGTGTTGAATAAGGTTGAGCCAAAGCAGCACGATTCTCACGCCTGATCCCCACTCAATTAAACCTCGGTGCAGAAAGGGGTGAGATATGATTGAACCCTGAGCGTGGCTCAGTGTGGGGCTGCCTCACAGTTTTAGGGTCAATCCTGACTTCGGGTGCCTGACTCTGCAGAGACTGTGCGTGTAGGCGCACCTCAAATGCCATCTACAGATTTGCTGGTGACAGCACCTTTCTTGGCAGAATCCCAGACGGTGACGAGGATGTGTACAGGAATGAATAGACCGTCTGGGCGAGTGGTGTTGGAACAACAGCCGTGCACTCAGTGTCAGTAAGACCAGGGAATTGATTGTGGACTTCTGGAAGAAGAAGTTGGGAGAGCACCTGGCAATCCTCATTGAGGGGGTCAACAGCGGAAGGGGTGAGTAGCTTCAAGTCCATGGGGGTCAACATCTCAAAGGGTCTATCCTTGACCCAACATATTGACGCAATCACGGAAAAGGCTTGCCAGCCGCTGTACTCCATTAGGAATCTGAGAAGATTTGATCCGTCACCAAAGACTCCAGAAAATTTCCGCAGATGCACTGCTGAGAGAATTCTGACTTGTTACATCACTGCCTGATATGGAGACTCCAATTCTCAGAATCAAAAAAGACAGCTGAGGGTAGGAGACTCGGACTGTTTGCCACCATCGAGGCCATTTCAAATGCTGGTGGTTCAGGAAAAGGCCTCACTGTCACTACAGGCCCTCACTATCTGGGACATGCCCTCTTCTGATTACTACCACCAGGGAGGAGGTACAGGAGCCTGGAGACCCAAACGTGACACTTTAGGAACAGTTTCCTCCCCTCTACCATCAGACTTCTGAATGGTCCACACATCCAAGAACACTCCTCTTTTGTTCAAGTTAAATTACATTTCAATTATACACAAATACCCATGAAATCAGCCAGATCAGACTGTGTTCCTCCAGAGTCAAGGTGCTAAGCACAGTAGTTAAAGTTAAAGTCTGTCCAGAGCCTTTGTGGCCCATCAGGCCGGTGCTTACGCTGGTTTCTGAGGTGTGAAGCAACTGAGAGTATGAGACCCCCCCTCCCCCCGGATAGGATGCCAGTCTATCGCGAGGTTAACCCCCAGCGTTTGCCGGTACCCATTTTCAGCTGGGTGGACAGAGCAGTGTGTGGTTAAGTGCCTTGCTCAAAGACACAACACGTTGCCTTGGCCGAGACTCGAACCCACGACCTTCAGATCGTGAGCCCAATGCCCTAACCACTTGGCCACGTGCCACACGCTAAGCACAGTAACAGCAGTCATATACAGCACAAGGCACTTATAAGATAGCAGCAAAACATACAATCACACTTAAAAATACATATTTTACAAGTTCTCCATGTGACCACGTGGGTTTCCTCCCACAGTCCAAAGACATACTGGTTGGTAGGTTAATTGGTCTTTGTAAACTGCCCCTTGATTAGGCTCAGATTAAATTGAGAGTATTCCTGGGCAGTGTGGCTCAAAGGGCCAGAAGGGCCTATTCCACGCTGTATTACAAAAAATAAATAAATAAAGTCTCTGTGGGTGACACGTCCTGTAAGTTGATGGTGCACGTGTGTTATTGGCGAGAACAAGCAGCTCTCAGCAATCCGCACATGCAATCCAGCTTGTTGTTCCATTGATCAACCACTGGAGGGCAGCACTGGTGGGGGTGAGGGTGCTTTGATACACTGCCTCTATCGTCTCTTCTCCTGGAGTGCTGCAACAGGCAAGCCTGCAGCTTGAGGCCTAGTCCTGGCTACAACCATGGCCCACGCTCCTCAGCGATCTGTATTGCCCATAAACAAGGGAAAAGGACCTGCAGCATTCTACATTATCAATGTCCAAAAAGTGTCTTGCGATCGCAAGAGGAACATCACTTGCATTTAGACTGCACACCGCCTTTGTGAACCGACACCGATGCCTTCCTTTAGCAGGCAACAATACGGCCTGCACAAAGACCAGCTCCTCCACCAACGAGAGGCTCACCGATGGGGCAGACCTGCAGTACCTCAAGTTCTTAATGTCCAGCATTGTCATAGAAACATAGAAAACCTACAGCACAATACAGGCCCTTCAGCCCACAAAGCTGTGCTGAACATGTCCCTACCTTAGAACTACCTCGGCTTACCCATAGCCCTCTATTTTTCTAAGCTCCATGTAGCCATCCAGGAGTCTCTTAAAAGACCCTATCGTTTCCGCCTCCACCACCGTCGCTGGCAGCCCATTCCAAGCACTCACCACTCTCTGCAAAAAAAATTTACCCCTGACATCTCCTCTGTACCTACTTCCAAGCACCTTAAAACTATGCTAGCAATTTCAGCCCTGGGGAAAAGCTTCTGACTATCTACACGATCAATGCCTCTCATTATCTTGTACACTTCTATCAGGTCACCTCTCATCTTCCGTTGCTCCAAGGAGAAAAGGCCAAGTTCACTCAACCTATTCTCATAAGGCATGCTTCCCAATCCAGGAAACATTCTTGTAAATATCCTCTGCACTCTTTCTATGGTTTCCACATCCTTCCTGTAGTGTGGCGACCAGAACTGAGCACAGTACTCCACGTGGGGTCTGACCAGGGTCCTATAAAGCTGCAACATTGCCTCTCAGCTCTTAAATTCAATCCCACGATTGATGAAGGCCAATGCACCGTATGCCTTCTTAACCACACTGTCAACCTGCATTGCATCTTTGAGTGTCCTATGGACTCGGACCCCAAGATCCCTCTGATCCTCCACACTGCCAAGAGTCTTACCATTAATGCTATATTCTGCCATCATATTTGACCTACCAAAATGAACCACCTAACACTTATCTGAGTTGAACTTCATCTGCCACTTCTCAGCCCAGTTTTGCATCCTAAAAAATGTCCCGTTGTAATTTCTGACAGCCCTCCACGCTGTCCACCACACCCCCAACCTTTGTGTCATCAGCAAACGTACTAACCCATCCCTCCACTTCCTCTTGTCCTGTGATAGCAAAAAAAATGTTTAAAGACAAAACCACGTTTGTCTAGCCCGTAAGAGGCCGCTGTGCCAAAACATGCTGCCATTTTGCCAGATACTTTTGCACTACCTATATATTTTTCATTGTAACTCTGTGATTTGTTACGTCTGCACTGTACTGCTGCCCAAAACAACAAATTTTGTGATTTATGTCAGTGACAATAAACCTGATTCCTGATTCTATAACACTCTCCTCCCAAATTTCAAAGACTTGCAGGTTGGCAGTTTAAATGACTGCTGTAAATTGCCATTGATGTGGAGGGGAGAGCAAACCGGAGAGAGTTAATGGCATTGTAAGGAGATGCAAATGGCAGGAATAAACTTGATAGGCCGAAGGGCTTGTTTCTATGCCTGAAGAATCAATAACAAGGAGCTGATGCACCTCTGAAGATAAATATGTGCATTGGGATTAGGCACTAGGGAGGTGTCAGAAGATGGTTGATGCCTTTGAAATTGCTGCCAAAATGAAACTGATGCCTTCAGGAAACAAAGAAAGCAACGAGACTCACAGAAACACAAAGGCAGGAAAAGAAATTAGACAGGTAAGTATATCATTGAAAGATAGTGCAGATAGCTTTGTGTCTGCTGGTGATAGTTTTCGGTCTTTGCTCGGGAGGATCAGCAGACAGATGCAGTAGGAAAATTCCACTGATGTAGGTTTCTGTACTGGCAGCCGCACCAGACTCCAGAAATATATTCACAAACCAGAGAAAATCTGCAGATGCTGGAAATCCTAGCAACACACACACCGGAGGAACTCAGCGGGCCAGGCAGCACCTATGAGAAAGGGTACAGTCGATGTTTCGGGCTGAAATCCTACCACAGGACTGGGTGTGTTGTGCATAGAAAGAGGCTGTTCAACCCAATGGCATCTTTAAATAGGTCAGCATCGTAGTTTAGTGGTTTGGCGTAACACTTTTAGAGTACCAGCAACGTGGGTTCAATTCCCACTGCTGTCTGTAAGGAGTTCGTACATTCTCCCCGTGACCGCGTGGATTTCCTCCGGGTGCTCCTGTTTCCTCCCACATTCTACAGAGCGCAAGTTAGTAGATGAATTTGTCACACATGTGTAACTGGGCAGCGCGGACTTGTTGGGCCAGAAGGCCCTGATATTGTGCTGTCTCTCTAAATAAGATAAAATAAAAGAGCTTTTAAGTTAGTCCCATTCCCTACTGTCCCTGTAGTTATCTTATTAAATACATATCCTGTTTCCTTTTGAAAGTTAGAATTGAAACTACTTCCAGCAGACATTTAGACTGTGCATTCCCATCGCCAGAGTATCATCTTCATTTCTGTCTCTGCTTTTTTTGTTCCTGTTACCTTAAATCTGTGTTTTTATTTTACTTACTGACCTACCCTCCAGTGGAAATGATTTCTCCTTTTGGATCCCCTATAAGAAAAGGTCTTTATTTCCACAGAGCAGGCACTTCATAGAGGTTTGATTGAATGCAGAGTTGTCCCCCACTAACTGTTTAGTCAGGCCATCAACATAACAAACAGATTCAACGCATCGGCAATCTCTGGGAAGGATGGTCAGGAATGCCAAACGTGATTGCTCCTTTTACACCCACCGCTTGTGAAAGCTTAATTCCTCCACCCACAGGTCAGATGCATTACACCGTGCTTGTGGTCACCCCAGAACTCTTCCTCTTTCCCCAGTCCACCTTGGCAAAGGGTGACATTTGCAATCCATGTTGAGCACTCATAATAGAAATTATAATTGTCTCTGTACAGTGCAATTTACCTTTAACACATCTATTAAGATTGAACAGCAGGGTTTCTCATTAGAATGGTTAAAAAGTCAGGAAGCACACAGCAGGGTCGGAAAGCATCTACGGAAAGAGAAATGGGTTATTGTTTCAAGTCAGAGACCTTTCATCAGAACTGAAAAAGTGAGAAAACAAGTTAGCTGTAAATTGCCGAGAGGGTGGGGGAGGGTTAGGTAGGACAAAGAGAATCTCTCTGATAGGGTGAGGCGAGGGTTGCCATGGCGATGCTCTGTTTGCAAAGCTGTGTGGTTGATAGATTACCGAGAGCAGGGAGAAAAGAAACAAAGGCAACTGTTAAACCTGTTAATTGTATGTCTGCACGTCAGTCACTGAGTTCAAAGGAAGAATGTCAGAAATGCCCCACTAGATCAGGCAGTGTCTGTGGAGAGAGTAAAACCGAGTTAATATTACAGATGGAATACCTGTAGAGTCATCGAGAGGCACAACACAAAAACAGGCCCATCAGCTCACCGAGTCTGTGCCAATCCTTAACCATCCATTTATCCAAACCACATCTAGTACTGAACAAGAGAAGATCTGCAGATGCTGGAGCTCCAAACAACACACATACAAAAGATCAGGCACCACCTAAGGAAAACATAAGCAGTCGACGTTTCGGGCTGTGACCCTTCATCAGTACCCATTAGGTGAAATAATACCCGAGTTTACGGTATACAAGACTGCAGGGAGCAGGGAGACAAGTTTCCAGACACTGCTCTTGCCGAGGATATTGAAACTGAAAGAAAGAACCGAGGAGGACATAAATCATTGAGGCAAGTGAGGAGGCGAACAAGCATTCTGCGCCATCTACCAGCCTCTCTCTTTCCTGTGGACGACATACAATACTTCTAAATATGCGTCTTTTGAATTACCCTCACTGCAATCTACAACATATCATTTCCCGCTAAGCGACAAACTTTTAAATTGACTTAATAGAACATAGAATAGAACAGTACAGCACAGTACAGGCCCTTCAGCCCACAATGTTGTGCTAACCCTTAAACCCTACAGAACTACAATGAACTACAGAATTCACAATCTTCTGAAGGACTCCATGGACTTAACTTTCATGCAGGTACAGCACCTTTAAGCAGATGAAGGTTCATTGCCGTGGCTGGAAGTGAGGCAGGAGAGAGATCTCCAAGCCAGGCTGAAACACAGAAAAATGAAGTCCTTTCTACCCTGCATCTTGTTGGCAAATTTACAGTTGTCGGAGAACAAAATTGAGAACCTGAGGGCAAGATTGCTGTATTGAAGGGAAACGAGAAGTTGTTGTGTTCTGTGTTTGACCGAGACATGGCTTACTCAGAATACATCAGATATGGCAATCAGACCCGAAGGTCTCTTGATAGCGAGGTCGGACCAAACTGCTGATGCGAAAAAGGCAAAAGGTGGAGCTGTTTGTTTTGTGATAAGCTCTCTGTAGTGCTCTGATATGGCAGTTTTATTGAACTCTTGTTCCCCCAACCTTGAACACCTAGCAATCAAATTCCAATCTGCAGAGGGCTAGATCAGAAGCATTGAAATATGGACACCTAGAAAGTTACAAGAGGTCCAGGTAAGATCTCCAGAAAGCCATCTTACGAGTGAAGTGGCAACTCCAGGCTAAACTTAAGCCAATGAAGGATGCTTGGTGTGGCAGGTCTCTTACAAAGTGAAATCAAGTGACATGGGTGACAACAGGCCTTCGTTTTCAGATGAGATCAAAGCCTTCTATGATCAGTTTGACCACCAAAACATGGAGGAACCATCACAAACTCCCACAGTCACTGATGATCCTGTGATTTCAGTCTCTGTGGCTGACATGAGAGCTTCCTTCAGTAGGTGAACCCATGGAAAATATTTGGCCCAGATGGGGTACCTGACTGAATAAAAGACCTGTGCTGATCAACTGGCTGAATTGTTCACTGAGATCTTTAACACCTCACTTTGGCACTCTGAGGTACCTACTTGCTTTAAGTAGGCTTCAATTATACCAGTGCCTCAGAAGATGTTGGGTAATCTGCCTCAATGACTATTGTCCTTACATCCACTGTGATGAAGTGTTTAGAAAGGTTGGTGGTGAAACATATCAACTCCTGCCTGAGAAGTGACTTGGTTCCACTCCATTTACTAATTGGAGCAACAGGTCCTCAGTAGATGCCATTTCATTGGCTCTTCATCAACTACAGCTCAGCATTCAACACTACCATCCCCTCAAAACAAATCAATAATCTTCAAGTCCGAGGCCGCAATACCTCCTCGTGCAACTGGATCCTCCATTTCCTCTCTTGCATATCCCAGTCAATTCAGATTGGCAACAACATCTCCTCCGCAATCACCATCCGCACTAGTACACCACATGGCTGTGTACTTATCCACCCCACCTTCCCCTGTGCTACTCGCTTTACACTTATAACTGTGAGGCTCCAATGCCATACTTCCATTTGCGAACAATGGGATTGTTGTAGGCCGAAACAAAGATGATTATGAATTAGCATATAGGAGGGAGATTGGAAATCTTGCTAATTGGTGCCACAACAACAACCTCTCAGTCAACATCAGCAAGACCAAGGAGCTAATTACTGAGTTCAGGACGAGTAAACTGGAGGTCTATGAGCCACTCCACATCTGAGGTTTCGAAGTGGAGAGAGTCAGCAATGTTAAGTTCCTCAGTGTTACTATTTCAGAGGATCTGTCTTGGGCCCAGCACATAAGTGCAATTGCAAAGAAGGCACAGCAGCACCTCTACTTTCTTAGGAGTTTACGAAGGTTCAGTGTAACATCTAAAACTTTGCCAAACTTCTACAGCTGTGTAGTGGAGAGAATATTGACAGGTTGCACCACAGCCGAGTCTGGAAACACCAATGGTTTAACAGAAAATCCTACAAAATGTACTGGGTATGGCCCAGTCCATCGCAGTTAAAGCCCTCCTATGGGTCCTAATGCCCTTCCCTTGGAGACCATTGGTGTTGTGGAGAGGGGAGACTTGCAGCATGGGCAACTGCTGGTCTTCCATACAACCTTGCTCAGGCCTGCGCCCTAGAGAGTGAAGACCTTCCAGGCGCAGATCCATGGTCTCGCAAGACTAACGGATGCCTTTACTCATACGACCATCCAACACCCGCTCCCATGGCATTACTGAATTAATTTTGTTTAAAAATTAGCCTTTTGCCTTTTTAGTTTTAAATATTTGTCAGAATACACTTGATTGCTTGATAAGAGCGTTAACAAACAACTTGGCATAAACCCACAAAGAAATACTACTGTAAGTTGCAGTCTTTAATTCGTTACCCACTTTTGATGACTTCACTCTTCAGAAAACATCTATCTTGAGTTTAAAATATTTTTGAACTTTCTACTGAGTTTTAGTTTCATAATAAAAAGAAAACATGTTTATATTTTGAGATTGTTTTTAATTGCATTAGTAATATTTTCATTTTGTTTTATATTTCCGCTACTACAAGTAAGCTTTAGTAATATATAGACATCAATGAATAGTGGTTTGAAAACCAAATGCTGAACTCCAACAGGTCTGAGTTTATTAGCTGAAAATGCCTGTGCTATCTGCCAGCCATTATAGACATGTTAAACAAAGTCAGAAAATAATAGCCCAGAACTTAGACTAAAAAGACAAATAATAAGAAACTTGGCCAGAAATAAGTATTAAAGAGTGTCATGAAAGAGAAGAGATGGAGAGGGCTATTTGAGCAATTCCAGAAATATAAAAACTTGGCAGCGAAACACATAACTGTCAATTATGGAGCAATCAACAACTTTGAACTCAACTTCATTGAGACCAAAGAACTGATTGTGGACTTCAGAAAGGGTAAGATGAGGGAACACACACCAGTCCTCATAGAGGGATCAGAAGTGGAAAAGGTGAGTAGTTTCAAGTTCCTGGGACCTAACATCTCCGAAAATCTAACATGGACCCAACATATCAATTATAGATAGATAGATAGATAGATAGATAGATAGACATACTTTACTGATCCCGAGGGAAATTGGGTTTCGTTACAGTTGCACCAATGAAGAATAGAGTATAAATATAGCAATATAAAACCATAAATAATTAAATAATAGTATGTAAATTATGCCAGATGGAAATAAATCCAGAACCAGCCTATTGACTCAGGGTGTCTGACCCTCCAAGGGAGGAGTTGTAAAGTTTGATGGCCACAGGCAGGAATGACTTCCTATGACGCTCTGTGTTGCATCTCTGTGGAATGAGTCTCTGGCTGAAAGTACTCCTGTGCCCAACCAGTACATTATGTAGTGGATGGGAGACATTGTCCAAGATGGCATGCAACTTGGACAGCATCCTCTTTTCAGACACCACCGTCAGAGAGTCCAGTTCCATCCGCACAACATCACTGGCATCACAAGCAGCTACAGAGAAGGCATGACAGCGGCTATATTTCATTAGGAGTTTGAGGAGATTTGGTACGTCACCAAAGACAGTTGTGGATTTCTATGGATGTCCCGTGCAGGGCATTCTAACCTGCTGCTTCACACCTGCTATGTTGGGGGGGCGTGGCTCTGCACAGAATCGAAATAAGCTGTAGAGAGTTGTAAACTCAGTAGCATTCAGGACATCTTCAAGGAGCAATTCCTTAAAAAGGCGGCATCCATCATTAAGGACCCCCATCACCCAAATCATGCCCTTTTCTCATTGTTACTATCAGGAAGGAGGTACAGGAGTCCGAAGACACACATTCAACGATACAGGAACAGCTTCTTCCCCTCTGCCATCTGATATCTGAATGGAGATTGAACCCATGAACACTACCTCACTACTTTTTCTATTTTTATTTTTGTTCTGCTTGTTTAGTTTAACTCTTTAATAGATGGACCCGGGTCCGAGAGCAAGGAATGACTGGAGGTTTGGACGATTTAAGTGCCAGGCCAGGATGAAAAGGTCAGGGAGTCAGGACTGCAGGCGAGGCGAGGGCCAGTTCAGCTCACTGCTCGGTGAGGTTTACTTGCTCTGCGCTGAACTGAGGCTGTGGTCTGCTCCTGAGTCAGCTGCGGTGATGCCTGGCTTCGTGTCTGTGGATTCACTTTTGTGAATCTCAGTTCTGAATGCTATTTGCTTACTTTTATTGTTTGCACAATTTGTTTTTTTTCTTGCACATTGAGTGTTTAATGGTCTTTTTTTAATGGGTTCTACTAGGTTTCTTTGTTTCGTGGCAGTCTGTAAGGAGATGAATCTCAGAGTTGTATAAAGTATACCGTACATACTTTGATAATAAGTGTACTCTGAACTTTGAGATGTCCTAGAGACAGCACAGAGACAGGCAATCACAGGCTACGCCCACACTATGCCAGATAATTTTGAAAACACCGCTTTTGAGTGAAAACGACAGGCGTCCACACTAAGCGTTTTTCAAAATATCTCCGTCCACATTAGATGGATATTTGGGCGAATCTCTTCCTACTGGGCATGCGCAGGACACAGAAAACAAGCGAAGAGGAAACGATATACTTGGTGTGCGTTTGTCCAGTTACAGAGTAGAAAAACTTAAAAGGAATTGCTCTTGGCTCTCGCGCAGGAGGACTTAAAACTAAAAAAAAAATACTGTACTGGAGCGTATGGAGGCAACCAACAGGGAGTTCATGGGCAGTATGACCCAGCTGATGACGAACATTGAAAAACTGACTAACTCTGTTGCATTAATAAAGCACCTTGTTAAATGTATAAAACGTCTGCATCAGTGTTATCTTGTATTTCCATACAATGTTACATTAGGCTGTTACACATCTATTGTCAGAGAAGTACTTGCATAAATAGGTAAACCACCTTCATACAAGCAAGGACAGAAAACAGGGCGAAGTGAGTATACTTATTTATTCAGTAAGCAATGGGTCAAAGTATTTGGTGAGTACATTTCTAACCCTTCTGGCTTCAGTCTCGTTGCTGTCTGTTCTGAAGTTGTTAGGTGGTGGCGTTCAAGAAAACAACGAACATCTGTTCCGGCACGTCATGACAGCAATTTTAAATAGTCAGAAAAGCTCACTTTACAATTTAACTCTCACGCCGTTCACACCGACTGCGCATTCTAACAGCTTGCACAGTGCCAAGCAGAAGCAGAAAAAGCATTGTTGTTCTGGTGTTGTCATGACAGCGTTTTTAAATCTCTCCGTTTACCCCGTATACACTACAACGGATATTAGGCGTTTTCAGATTTATTCACTCTGGAGATCGTTACTGAAAATCTCCGTTTTCGGGGGATGAAAACGTTGTTTCAGTGTGGACAGAAGGTCAAAACAAAGAGAAAAGGCTTTGTTTTCAAAACTATCCAGCGTAGTGTGGACATACCCACAGAGACAAACTTTACATGCTTGAATGAAGTGAGAATCCTAAAGAATGTAATTTAAGTAGCATGTATATTACAGAGAAAGGCATTCAGTGTTTTCCCTGGAGAAGACATGAGTTGTCTACCTACCAGCGAAATGTCAAGCGGAGACACTACAAATAATTCCCTCATTACCTTAGAGACAAATTCTTGGGGAGCTTCTTGCACACACATCAGTGTGGTGCACAGGATGATGATGGCCCATGACATTGTCTACTGACCTGAACTGGAACAAGTCGTTGAAAAACTCAATATGAGTTCCGCTGGACAGAATTGCAAGGAGCAGCTACTGCTACGACTGGTGTGATGTATCAGACTGTTTCAACGGGTTCATACTGACTATTATGAAAAGGGAACAAACCATTTCCTTTTACCAGGCATCACCACTGAGAGAATCATTGATGAATTTTATTTAGAGATGCAGCACGGAAATAGGACCTCCCAGCCCAATGTGACCAATTAACCTCACCAATCTGTCATTATTATGTAGGAGGAAACCAGAGCCCGTGGAGGAAACCCTTGCAGTCATGGGGGGAACGTACAAACTCCTTACAGACAGCAATGGATTTGAACCCAGGTCACTGTCATTGTAACAGCATTACGCTAACCACTGACACGATCGTGCTGCCGAACTGTAGACAAATTCTGCAAGTCATGAGTTACTAGAAAAATGTGTGTCTGACAGTTGGTTCTGCCTGATTTCATAGAGTCATCATAAGTTGCATTGTGGATGGAGTCCATCTGGCTCATTGTGTCTGTGCCAATCGATAAAGAGCATCACAGCCGAACCCCACTTTTCAGCGCTGGGTTCACATTCAAACTGTTCAAATGAGGTAAATGTTTCTGCTTTCCGCACCATACCAGGCAATGGACTTCAGACCTCGAACATTACAGGGTGAAAACATTGTTCTTCATCTGAATCCTTCCATTAAAGACTCTGAATATACAATAACCACCCCCCCCCACTCTCCCACATTGCCAAGGGAAATATTCTAGCTATACCCTTCATAATTCTATACATTTCCATGAAGTCTCCCCTCGGCTTGACTATTCCAAAGAGTACAACTTTTCCACACAGCCACAATTTTCTAGTCCTGGCGACATATTCAGAAATCTCCTCTACCCCCTCTCCTGTACAATCACATCTTTCCTGTAATGTGGTAACTAAAATTGTACTCAAACTTTGGCTGAATTGTACTCAAACTTTGGCTGAATTAGTGTTAAATTCAGTTTCAGCATAACCTCACTGTGCCTACATTCTACACTACAGAGCCATACAGCCTGGAGACAGGGTCTTCCACAAAGACGTCTGTCCACAAAGGAGTTAGCTGATATTGGCTCAGATCTCTTATGACTTTTTAACCACCCATTAATCCGACATTCTACTGTTGAACACATAGTGTAAGATTTCGCGATCTCTCTTTCCCTTTGCACCACTGAATGTCCTCCCTTGTTTATATGTCGCCCGGACTTTTTACTCCTTCCTATCACTTAACACTTTTCTGAAATAAGTTCCTTTTCCTATTTTAATTCCATCAAATCAGTCCTTCCATAACCTTCTGCAGCCTGAAGTTTGCTCCTTTTAGTCAATCACACAATTAATTTTTGTTCCTTCTAAAAATTACTTGGCCCTATATTAAGTATAAATAGTCAACATATTTCAAATATCAGAGAACTGAGAACAGATCCCTTTGGAATCTGACCTTCTGGTCAAGAGAGAAAGAAACCCAGTTATTGCAGGTCATACAAGGACTGATGGCATTGCGGCTAGCGAAGAAAATTGTCAAAAGATACAAAGGGATAAAGATAAATTGCAGATAATGACAGATGGAATTTAATCTGGGCAAGTATGAAGTGTTGCACTTCGGGAGATCCGATGTAAAGGGGAAGCTAATGACAGGACCCTTTGCAGTGTTGATGTACAGAGGGATCTTGGAGTCCATGTCTTGTTGTTCGTCCATCGTCGTCGTCGATGAAGACCTCGACACCATTGATGGTGCCGAGACTAGCACATGATTTGGGTTTAAGTGAGGGAGAGTTGCGCAGCGTCAACCTCACTCTCTCTTCCCAATTCCCATCTGAATCCAGTGGCAAGACAGAGTCGAGATGGCTGGAGATGGGACTAGGTGCAGTGGATGACCAGGATTCCTTCTGTGTCTTGTTGTGCTCTAAACGTTCCACGACGCTTGCAGAGACCGCCTTCTTGACCGTTGGACCTTCCACTGGTCTCGTCCGCTCAATCCGCCGGAGTCTGTCTTCACATGCTGGGATAGACATCTCCCTATCTCACCGAGGGTTTGAGATCCGTTGGCTACCCTCACCTGGTTTAGCCGGCTTGTCGAAGCCGTTGCCCGGGGGGTGGCCGCTGTCGCATGCAAACAGCTACGGGGAGCCACAGGTGAGAGCTGAGTGCCAGGTGGGGACCAAAGGTGGACTAACTGCCTTGAAAAGGACACGACATGTTCCCCCACCAGAGGCGCTACCCCTCCCTGACACCCTATACACCACAGCGTCCATGTCTATAGCTCCCTGAAAGTGGTTACAGAGATTGATAGGGTGCTAAAGAAGGCACTTGGCCTGGTTGCCTTTATTCATCGAGGCATTCGTTCTGCAATCAGGAAGTTACATTGAAGCTTTATAAAACTCTGATCAGGCTGTAACTGGAGTATTGGATTCACTTCTGGCTGCCCCATTAACAAAGGATGCAGAAGCTCTAGAGAGGGTGCAGAAGAGGTTTACCAGGATGCTGCCTTGATTAAAGGGTGTGTGCTATAAGCAGAGGTTAGATAAACTTGGGCTGTTTTCTCCGGAGCAGTGGAGGCTGAGGGGAGACCTGATACAACTTGGTAAGATTATGAGAGCCATAGATAGAGAACTGGTATCTTTGCCCCAGGGTTGAAATCTCTACTACCAGAGAGCATATATTCAAGATAAGAGGGGAGAAGTTCATCATGGTCTGAAAGGTTGCTCCTGTCCTGTTCTAAATTCTGTGTTCTGTACACATTTGCTTCTTACTGCTCAAAGTTCAAAATTGAAAGTAAATTAATTATCAAAATATGCATACATTATACAACCCTGAGATTCGTCTCCTTACAGCAGCCTCAAAACAAAGAAACACAAAAGAACCCCCATTAAACAAAAGATCATCAAGCATTCAATGTGCAGAGAGAAGAAAAATATCCTGCAAACAAAAAAAAATAACCAAATGGCATTCAGGGTAAAGTGAGTCCTTAGACACGAGGCCTGGAGCAGCCCACCGCCTCAGTTCAGCTCAGTGCAGAGCGGAACAAACGTCGCAGACCCTGCAGACGTGAAGCTCAGAGCAAGCTACAAACACGGCCTCACCCTTAGTGCAGCACAGAGCAGTGTAGACATCTGCTGACCCAATATTGCCTTTCGAGGATTGAAATGTCGAGGTGAATGCAGAAGGTGAGCACTGGCTGCCTGCCTTTTGATCACTAGTGGGATCGCTCTGCTGCTGGAGAGGGGAGTCTACCTTTTGATCGCTGGCGGGATCGCTCTGCTGCCAGAGAGGGGAGTCTGCCTTTTGATCGCTGGTGGGATCGCTCTGCTACCAGAGAGGGGAGTCTGCCTTTTGATCGCTGGTGGGATTGCTCTGCTACCAGAGAGGGGAGACTGCCTTTTGATCGCTGGTGGGATCGCTCTGCTACCAGAGAGGGGAGACTGCCTTTTGATCGCTGGTGGGATCGCTCTGCTACCAGAGAGGGGAGACTGCCTTTTGATCGCTGGTGGGATCGCTCTGCTACCAGAGAGGGGAGACTGTGTGGCCTACCGCTCTGCCTGGAGTTTGTTACTGAGGTTTTCTGTGTTTCGGATATAGATATCGATATGGACTTGGACTATAGACTTTTTTCCAGTCTTAGATTTTTTTATATTCTGTGTTTTTCACCTGATCTTTCTCATTCTTTTTTTGTGCGAAGGAGAGGGATTTCGGGTTTGACGTTTCTCCTCTGTTTTTGTTCTTTTTTTTTGCGGGGGAGTAGGATTTGGAGGTTGATGGCCATGTTGCCGTTCTTTTCTTTCTTGCTTTTCGTGGCTATTTGGAGAAGAAGAATTTCAGAGTTGTATACTCTGATAATAAATGAACCTTTGAACCTTTGAATTTGCCATTCCTCCAGACCCTATGGACATTTACGTTTTTATCAGTCTATTACGTCTGACCTTGTTAAAAACCTTGAGAAAATCTATAGAGCTGACATCATGTGCTCTTTCCTATTTACAATCTGAAAAATGTCAATCAAATTAATCAGAAATGACCTTTACCTTAAAACATCTGTTCTGATTATTCCTTCCGAATCTGTGTCTTTCTAGACAAAGATTTATATTGTCCTTTAGAAAGGATTCCAATAATTTGGCCACCTTCAAAAGTGAAACAATTGGTTTGTAATTTGTTTCAGCCTATCTCCTTTTTTAAATTACCATACAGCAAATGCAATTCTCTAATCCTCTGGCACCACTCCTGTAGCCAGAGGGTACTGAAAAAAATAGTCAGAGCTTCTGCGATTTTTTCATTGCTTCTTTTAATGGCCTGAGACATATTTCAAACCCATTAATATTTCTTATTTTATTGCCTGTACAGTATTTCATTGTTGACAACATGGATAGTGTTTTCGTGGCATAGGGGTTTCATGGCAAGATACAGAAGTAGATTGCCAGGCCTTTCTTCTGCTGCTGCCCGGGTTGGGACCCGGCCAGATTTGAACTCTGGACCATTTGCCTCAAAGTCCAGTGCTGATGTCGCTACACCATCAGCCAGACCCACACTTATTCAACTCAAATACAACATCTGCTTTGTTCATTTTTTTTGTGAGCACAGTTGCACAATGCCCTTTGAGAACTTATCCAAATCCTCTGCTTCAATGCATAATTGACCTCGTGGTTCCCTAACGGACTGAACTGTTTCCTTAGTAATCCATATGTTCTTTATGTGCTTATCAAGCATTTTTAGATTGTCTTTGATTGGTTATGTTTTCCACATCATCCCTTTGTTTTCCTAGCTTATGTATTCATTTCACTCTTACATTTTCTATACAATTCTGCTGTTCAAAGTTTTGGTGTCTCATGTCAACTTTGCTTTCTCTGCTTTTTCATACCCTTTAGGCACATTGTCATCTGGGAGCTCCAGATCTCAGGTTCCATCCTTTACCTTTGAAGCAGCAGGCTTACCCCGAGGTGCTGGAACCTTTGGATCTTAGTTGCTGCATTATTTAAACCTATCAGAGAAATTCCCTTTGTTCCAGACATTACCCTCCCTCTCCCCACAACTCTTCCCACCGGCTACTAACTTGGAAAAAAAAGGGTTAGAGGATCAAGAATTCACCATATTTATGACCCCAACGATCTTTATAAAATCATCCCTCACTCTTCTACACTATTTGTAAAGTAAGTCCCATCCTGCTGAAGCATTCTTTATAACTCATTCCCTTGCGTCCTTGGCAACATTCTTGTAAATATTTTCTATACTCCTTCTTGCTTATTGATCTAAAAAAAAAAGGCCCTCATCTGAAAATTAACTGTTTCACTTTCCACAGATGCTGCCTGCCCTGTCCAGGATTTTCTGTTTTTACTGTATATCATCGGACTTCATGCTCAAGTTGTGTTTTAAATGGCTGTGTTGGAAGTTGAGTTGTGTACCCTGTTATTACACCCACAAGACTAACTAGTCAGGAACAGGATATAGCAGCACAGTACAGGCCCTTTGGCCCAGAATGTTGTGCCAACTTTTAAACTTACTCTATGGAAGCAGGATGCTAATTCAGTTTCTGAGTTTGAGAGACTCGGACAAGCACTTTGCAGGAAATTGTGCCTTCTCTCCACTGGCAGAATAAATGTGCTTCGACTTTGCAAATCCTGCATGAACCGTGTGGGGATGAACATACAGCAAACCAGAGTCGCATTTTGTATGGGGCGTAACAAATGTTTCAAGTAGAAAGTCAGGTGTACATCATCCTCAGTGTATGCAAAATATTTTCCCAAACTGTTAAAAGTAATGATCATGATATCCATGGCAATAACAGAGAACCTTCATCAGAACTGGAAAAAAGAGATGAAAAGTTAGACTTCCTGATGAAGGGCCTCAACCCAAAACATTGACTGTTATGGGCAGCATGCTTAGCTGCTGCCTGGCCTGCTGAATTCCTCCGGCATTTTGTGTGTAGTACTTTGATTTTCAGCAGCTGCAGATCATCTCTTGATCATGGGTTCAATGACCATTGAGAAATCAAATGGCAGAGGGGAAGAAGCTGTTCCTGAATCATTGAGTGTGTGCCTTCAAGCTCCTGTCCCTCCTTCCTGATGGTAGCAATGAGAAGAGGGGTATATCCTGGGTGACGGGGGTCTTCAATGATGACGCTGCCTTTCTGAGGCATCGCTCCTTGAAGATGTCCTAGATACTGTGGAGGCTAGCGCCCATGATGGAGCTGACTGAGATAAAGAAACAGAGGCACTCAGCCATCACAAGCCTCCTCTACTATTCAAAAAGACAATTGTTGTTCCAGTCATGGTTTGAACACATCCGTCCTGTCCTTGACTGCCTTGCAGTTGTCTGTCAGTCTTCACCTTGAACACATCCAGTGTCTCTGCCTCTATACCCCTATGGGCTAAAGAATTTCAAAGATTCACAACTCTCTAAATAAAAGGAATCTTAAATAAGTGGCTGTTTATTCTGAAAATATGTGTTCTGGTTTCAGAAACCCTATTAGTGAAACGGAGACAAAGTTTCACTATCAATCATCCCCTTTTCAGAATGTTATGGATCAGTCAGATTATCTCCGATAAATATTGGCACCTCATCGCTAGCATCAACCTAGTGAACCCTTCTAAACTATACACTTCTTTTTAAGAATGAAACAGTGTGCAGGTTTCTAGAATTTGCCTGAATGCTTCAACATGCCCAGTACATTCAACGCAGAGCCGTGCAGTATGGGGAGGACTTTCAGCACACAATGTCTGTGCTGAACATGATGGCAACTTCAACTAATCCCTTCCGCTAGCACATGATCCATATCCCTCCTTTCCCTGAATATTTATGTGTCTTTGAACTGTTATTAAAGTATGGATCTGAGCCATTATTATTATAATATTATATGCTAAGGTATTTTTTTTCTTCTCTTTTTTTCTACCAACCAGCTCATTTTGGTAGTGAGGGTAGATTTTTTTTAATAAAATAAAATTATTTTATTTTATTTCATTTCATAATTCAATCTTTTTTTCTACATGATTGATTTGGAATATGGGATACTGTGATCATATTCCTGTGATTTAAATGTAATGTAATTCATAATACTTACTTGTATCCTTATGAATGTTGTATTTGCATTCATGCAATTTATATAATATTAATAAAAATATTGAAAGAGAATATTTATGTGTCTGTCTAAAAGCCACCTGAACACCATATCATGTCTGCTCCACTACCACTCTTGGCTGTGCGTTCCAGGAACCCAGCACACTCTGTGTGCATAACCCACCCTGTAATCTCCCTTGAAAATTTCCTCCTGTCACCCTAAAGCTCGGTCCTCATGTATTTAATATTTCTGCCTTGGAGAAAGGATTCTGGCTGCCTGTCCCATCTTTGCCTCCCATTATTCAATAAACTTCTATCAGATCTCCTTCTTTGGAGAGGAAGGTAAATTCTTGTACTTTAAGCTTATTTAGACTTCAGTTTCAACAGTTTACTCTGTTTGTATCAGAAATGGCCAGTTCTGCTGTAAGGTTATCTATTCCTAATAAAACTACTTCTTTCTCCCTCTCCACAGATGCTACCTGACCCAACGGGTAATTCCAACATTTTCATTTTGCTTTCTGCTTCAGCAACAGCTCTCACTTGTATTTCATGTTAATATGCCACTTTATTTTCATTATCTCTCTCTCTTCCTCTCTGTCCCTCCCTCTCTCTACCTCTCTCTCTCTCACTCTCTCCCTCTCTCTCCCTCACATGCTCTCACTCTCTCTATCTCTCTCCTTCTCTCTCCCTCTTCCTCACACTCCCTCTCCCTCCCTCTCTATCTCTCACACTCTCTGCCTGTCTCCCTCTCCCACTCTCAAACTCTCTCTTTCTCCTACTCTCTCCCTCTCCCACTCCCTCCCTCTCTATCTCCCCCTCCCCTCCCTCTCCCCACCCCCCCCCATCTCTCTATCTCTCTCACTCTTTCTCGCTCTGGTTTGGTTAATAAACCAGACATTATGTAATCATGTAATCATTGACTCACCTTGACAACCCTGCTTCACCCTGTCAGAGATATTCCCATTTGTCCTATCCATTCCCCACATTCTCTTTGCAACTTAAAACTAACTCTTGTTTTCACTCTCCCAGTTCTAGCAAAAAATCTTCAGCCCGAAATTGATCTGCAGGCTTTCGATTCAAAGCATTGGCCTTTCCTTTCCCTACAGATGTTGCTCAATCCACCGAGTTCCTCCAGCAGACTGTTTGTTATTACACACCGACATGTGAAAACACAAGGCCCTTTTACTGATACAGTGGAAACCATGCATCTGGAATGACCGGTCATGTCCTGTGAATGCAACACATACAGTGGCATGCAAAAGTTTGGGCACCCCTGGTCAAAATTTCTGTTACTGTGAATAGCTAAGCAAGTAAAAGATGACCCGATTTCCAAAAGGCATAAAGTTAAAGATGACACATTTCTTTAATATTTCAAGCAAGATTACTTTTTTATTTCCATCTTTTACAGTTTCAAAGTAACAAAAAAGGAAAAGGGCCCGAAGCAAAAGTTTGGGCACCCTGTATGGTTAGTAATACCCCCTTTGGCAAGTATCACAGCTTGTAAATGCTTTTTGTAGTCAGCTAAGAGTCTTGCAATTCTTGTTTGGGGGATTTTCGCCCATTCTTCCTTGCGAAAGGCTTCTAGTTCTGTGAGATTCCTGGGCCGTCTTGCATGCACTGCTCTTTTGAGGTCTACCCACAGATTCTCGATGATGTTTAGGTCAGGGGACTGCGAGGGCCATGACAAAACCTTCAGCTTGCACCTCTTGAGGTAGTCCATTGTGGATTTTGAGGTGTGTTTAGGTTCATTATCCTGTTGTAGAAGCCATCCTCTTTTCATCTTCAGCTTTTTTACAGACGGTGTGCTGTTTGCTTCCAGAATTTGCTGGTATTTAATTGAATTCATTCTTCACTCTACCAGTGAAATGTTCCCCGTGCCACTGGCTGCAACACAAACCCAAAGCATGATCGATCCACCCCCATGCTTAACAGCTGGAGAGGTGTTCTTTTCATGAACTTCTGCACCCTTTTTTCTCCAAACATACCTTTGCTCATTGCGGCCAACAAGTTCTATTTTAACTTCACCGGTCCACAGGACTTGTTTCCAAAATGCATCAGGCTTGCTTAGATGTTTCTTTGCAAATTTCTGATGCTGAATTTTGTGGTGAGGATGCAAGAAATGTTTTCTTCTGATGACTCACCAGAACAGTGCACCACCACTCCAGTCTGCTAAATTTTCCTGAAGGTCTTTTGCAGTCAAATGGGGGTTTTGATTTGCCTTTCTAGCAATCCTACGAGCAGTTCTCTCGGAAAGTTTTCTTGGTCTTGCAGACCTCAACTTGACCTCCACCGCTCCTGTTAACTGTCATTTCTTAATTACATTAGGGAGGAGGCGGGAGGAGAAAATGGTGGCACAACGCAGCTCGCAGTGGCCACTCCGGTGGTGATGTCTGTTATTTGTCAAGTAGGGTGCCATGCACAATCCTGATTTGATGGAGGCAGACATGAGACTGCTGAGGAACTCCTGGAGAAACTTCTGAAATGCCTGCTTCGCTGCTGCTGCTACTGTGTGGTCCGGAATCTCCGGAGGAGAAGGCCCTGAGTCCTCGGCTTTGCTTGTTCCTCGGTGGCTGGGGCAGGGTTGAAGTGCTCGGAGAGGCTGTATCGGAGGGGCTGGTCAGAGGCTCGAAGTTTTCGGACGGACTCAGAGTCGGCTGCGGTCGGGTGTTTCCAATGCATTGACAAGTTGTCAGCGCTTGGAGGTTCATGGCAGGGAGAGTTTCTCCCTTCTGCCGCCTACGTTAGATGATGAGTCGATCGGGACTTTGAGACTTATTTTTACCGTGCCCATGGTCTGCTCTTTATCAAATGATGGTATTGCTTTGCATTGTTGTAACTATATGTTATAATTATGTGGTTTTGTCAGTTTTAGTCTTGATTTGTCCTGTTTTTTTTGTGATATCATTCTGGAGGAACATTGTATCATTTTTTTAATGGATGCATTTCTAAATGACAATAAACGAGGACTGAGTGTCCTCATAATCTAAAAAAAACTGAGGAAACGGCTACCTGAAAATGCTTTGCTATCTTCTTATAGCCTTCTCCTGCTTTGTGGGCATCATTTATTTTAATTTTCAGAGTGCTAGGCAGCTGCTTAGAGGAGCCCATGGCTGCTGATTGTTGGGACAAGGTTTGAGGAGTCAGGGTATTTATAAAGCTTTGAAATTTGCATAACCTAGTCTTTCCTAATGATGATTGTGAACAAGCCATAGCCTTAACAAGCTATTTAAGGTCTGAGACCTTGGTAAAAGTTATCTGAGAGCTCAAATCTCTTGGGGTGCCCAAACTCTTGCATGGTGCTGCTTTCCTTTTTTCCCTACTCTAAAACTGTACAAAACAAAAATAATACACTAATCTTGCTTAAAATGTTGAAAAGAATGTTTCAACTTTAACTTTATGACTTTTAGAGATCAGTTCATCTTCTACTCACTTAACTATTCACAGTAACAGAAATTTTGACCGGGGTGCCCAAACTTTTGCATGCCACTGTAAATGCATTGTGTTTTTTATTTGCAATTTATATCAATAAAAATATTTTTCAGAAAAATAATGTCCCTGATGCTCCTGGAGAAGAGATGTATAATACTTCACAACAGAATTTTAAGAACATAGTATAATTCAAGAGAAACCTTCAGGAACCTGAGAATAGTCAAGGTCAGGTAGTACAATACAAACATGCACATTCATATGAAAGTTATTTCCAAGGTCTTGGGAACTATCTTCATCCCAGGAGTCTAAATAAGAGCTCGTGGTTGGGATCTGCTAACCAGATAGTTTTTATTCCCTCTGTCAGGGACACGTTCTCTCATATTTAGCACTTTAAGAGTTTTAACTTTTCAATAAAGTCACCTCATTCTTTCAAACTCAAGTGATTAGGAGCTTAAGTTATAAAGCTTTCTTCATGTGATAAACTGAAGAAAGCTGTTTGGTGAATCTTCCCTGCACTCTGCCCACATCAACAGGTAAAGAGACCAAAATTATACACAATACTCCAGGCATGGTCTGACCAAGACACATATAATTCTAGCCACATCTCTTTACTCTTACAAACAAATCCACTTTCAGTAAAGACCAATGTATCATTTGCCTTTCTTATCGCCTGCTGTAGCTGCACTTTAGCCGTCAGTGACTTGTGTACGAGAACACCGAACTTTGAACATGAAATTTCCCAATCTTACAGGTTAAAATAAATATGCAGTATCTGTTTTACCTATTATATAGATAATATATTTTTTACATTATATTCTATCTACCATGTTATGCCCCACTTACCCAGCTTGCCTTTATCCCCTAAAACCTTTCCCATTCTCATTACTGCTCAGATTAAGACGTAACTTTGTACCAGTGTCAGTCTTGGAAATATATATTGGAAATATTTCAAATTGGATTGTGAATGGTAAGGGCTCAAGGAATGTTACCTGTGGTACCTCATTAGTCACAGCCTGGACATTCCCACACTTGGTCTTCCATTGTTAATCATTTCTCAATCCACGTTAGTATGTTACTCCGCGCCTCCCCCCCACCCCACATGTCATCTGTTCTGACTTTACTCTTCTATGTGGAACATACTGGAAAGCATTCTGAAAAGCTAAACACATCACACTCACTTGTTGCCTCTCGTCCTCGGGCGCCATGGCGGCATAGTGGTTCGCACAATGCTTTATCGTGTCAGCGAATATCCAGTTTATACTATAAAGTACTCGGGTTCAATTCCTGCTGCCATCTATAAGGTGTTTGTACGTTTTCCCTGTGACCACATGCGTTTCCTTTAGGTACTCTGGTTTCTTCCCACGGTTTGAAGACGTACCGGTTGTTAGGTTAATTGAATTGAATTGAATTGACTTTATTTCTTACATCCTTCACATACATGAGGAGTAAAAATCTTTCATTACGTCTCCATCTAAATGTGCAATGTGCAATCATAGTAATTTATAATAATTTATAACAAATAGAACAGTCAGTGTAATACAGAGTACACTCAAATCAGCGTGAGTTAATCAGTCTGATGGCCTGGTGGAAGAAGCTGTCCCGGAGCCTATTGGTCCTGGCTTTTATGCTGCGGTACCATTTCACAGATGGTAGCAGCTGGAATAGATTGTGGTTGGGATGGCTTGGGTCCCCAATAATCCTATGGCCCTTTTTACACACCTATCCTTGTAAATGTCCTGAATCATGGGAAGTTCACAACTACAGATGTGCTGGGCTGTCCACACCACTCTCTGCAGAGTCCTGCGATTAAGGGAGGTACAGTTCCCATCCCAGGCAGAGATGCAGCCAGTCAGGATGCTCTCAATTGTGCCCCTAGTAGAAGGTTGTTAGGATTTGGGGGCCTATATCAAACTTTCTCAACCACCTCAACAGGAAATTAGAAATGTGTGCAATAAAGGAACAGCAGTTATAATGGGTGACTTCAATCTACATGTAGACTGGGTGAACCAAATTGGTAAAGGTGCTGAGGAAGAGGATTTCTTGGAATGTATGCGGGATGGTTTTTTGAACCAACATGTCGAGGAACCGACTAGAGAGCAGGCTATTCTGGACTGGGTTTTGAGCAATGAGGAAGGGTTAATTAGCGATCTTGTCGTGAGAGGCCCCTTGGGTAAGAGTGACCATAATATGGTGGAATTCTTCATTAACATAGAGAGTGACGTAGTTAATTCAGAAACAAAGGTTCTGAACTTAAAGAGGGGTAACTTTAAAGGTATGAGACATGAATTAGCTAAGATAGACTGGCAAATGACACTTCAAGGATTGACAGTGGATATGCAATGGCAGGCATTTAAAGGTTGCATGGATGAACTACAACAATTGTTCATCCCAGTTTGGCAAAAGAATAAATCAAGGAAGGTAGTGCACCCGTGGCTGACAAGAGAAATTAGGGATAGTATCAATTCCAAAGAAGTAGCATACAAATTAGCCAGAGAAAGTGGCTCACCTGAGGACTGGGAGAAATTCAGAGTTCAGCAGAGGAGGACAAAGGGCTTAATTAGGAAGGGGAAAAAAGATTATGAGAGAAAACTGGCAGAGAACATAAAAACGGACTGTAAAAGCTTTTATAGATATGTAAAAAGGAAAAGACTGATAAAGACAAATGTATGTCCCCTGCAAACAGAAACAGGTGAATTGATTATGGGGAGCAAGGACATGGCAGACCAATTGAATAATTACTTTGGTTCTGTCTTCACTAAGGAGGACATAAATAATCTTCCAGAAATAGTAAGGGACAGAAGGTCCAGTGAGATGGAGGAACTGAGCGAAATACATGTTAGTAGGGAAGTGGTGTTAGGTAAATTGAAGGGATTGAAGGCAGATAAATCCCCAGGGCCAGATGGTCTGCATCCCAGAGTGCTTAAGGAAGTGGCCCAAGAAATAGTGGATGCATTAGTGATAATTTTTCAAAACTCGTTAGATTCTGGACTAGTTCCTGAGGATTGGAGGGTGGCTAATGTAACCCCACTTTTTAAAAAAGGAGGGAGAGAGAAACCGGGGAATTATAGGCCGGTTAGCCTAACGTCGGTGGTGGGGAAACTGCTGGAGTCAGTTATCAAGGATGTGATAACAGCACATTTGGAAAGCGGTGAAATGATCGGACAAAGTCAGCATGGATTTGTGAAAGGAAAATCATGTCTGACGAATCTCATAGAATTTTTTGAGGATGTAACTAGTAGAGTGGATAGGGGAGAACCAGTGGATGTGGTATATTTGGATTTTCAAAAGGCTTTTGACAAGGTCCCACATAGGAGATTAGTGTGCAAACTTAAAGCACACGGTATTGGGGGTAAGGTATTGGTGTGGGTGGAGAATTGGTTAGCAGACAGGAAGCAAAGAGTGGGAATAAACGGGACCTTTTCAGAATGGCAGGCGGTGACTAGTGGGGTACCGCAAGGCTCAGTGCTGGGACCCCAGTTGTTTACAATATATATTAATGACTTGGATGAGGGAATTAAATGCAGCATCTCCAAGTTTGCGGATGACATGAAGCTGGGTGGCAGTGTTAGCAGTGAGGAGGATGCTAAGAGGATGCAGGGTGACTTGGATAGGTTGGGTGAGTGGGCAAACTCATGGCAGATGCAATTTAATGTGGATAAATGTGAAGTTATCCACTTTGGTGGCAAAAATAGGAAAACAGATTATTATCTGAATGGTGGCCGATTAGGAAAAGGGGAGGTGCAACGAGACCTGGGTGTCATTATACACCAGTCATTGAAAGTGGGCATGCAGGTACAGCAGGCGGTGAAAAAGGCGAACGGTATGCTGGCATTTATAGCGAGAGGATTCGAGTACGGGAGCAGGGAGGTACTACTGCAGTTGTACAAGGCCTTGGTGAGACCACACCTGGAGTATTGTGTGCAGTTTTGGTCCCCTAATCTGAGGAAAGACATCTTTGCCATAGAGGGAGTACAAAGAAGGTTCACCAGATTGATTCCTGGGATGGCAGGTCTTTCATATGAAGAAAGACTGGATGAACTGGGCTTGTACTCGTTGGAATTTAGAAGATTGAGGGGGGATCTGATTGAAACGTATAAGATCCTAAAGGGATTGGACAGGCTAGGTGCGGGAAGATTGTTCCCGATGTTGGGGAGGTCTAGAACGAGGGGTCACAGTTTGAGGATAGAGGGGAAGCCTTTTAGGACCGAGGTTAGGAAAAACTTCTTCACACAGAGAGTGGTGAATCTGTGGAATTCTCTGCCACAGCAAACTGTTGAGGCCAGTTCATTAGCTATATTTAAAAGGAAGTTAGATATGGCCCTTGTGGCTACAGGGGTCAGGGGGTATGGAGGGAAGGCTGGGTTCTGAGTTGGATGATCAGCCATGATCATAATAAATGGCGGTGCAGGCTCGAAGGGCCGAATGGCCTACTCCTGCACCTATTTTCTATGTTTCTATGTTTCTATCTGAGGTGAAAGGGACACTGTTGTGCCTTTCTCACCACACAGCTGGTGTGTATGGACCATGTGAGGCCCTCGGTGATGTGGATGCCGAGGAACTTGAAGCTGTTTACCCCCTCAGCCCCAGATCCGTTGATGTCATTGTAAATTGTCCCATGATTAGGCTGGTGTTAAATCAGGAGTTGCTGAGCGGTGTGGCTCAAAGGATCAGAAGGGCCTATTCCACACTGTTTCTCAACAAATAAGTAAACCCACTCTCAAAGAACTTGAATATATTTGTTAAAAAACATTTCCCTTTCAGTTCATGTGGTCTCTGCTCAAATCATAATACTGCGCTGCACTTTCTCAGTAGCTTTTACACTCTATTCTGAATTGTTTTTGTTTTACCTTGTTCTATCTCAATGCACTGTGTAATGATCTTATCAGTATGAACAGCAGGCAAGACGAGCTTTACACTGTATCTCACGCACAGGACAATAACAAGCCGATGCCAACAAGAAATATGGGGTGACTGTCAGGTTAGTATAAATGAGTGTTTGATGGTTAGTATGGACACAGACAACATGGGCCTGTGTTCTGTGGTAGGCCAAATGGTCTAATTCTGGTCTATATCTTATGGTATAATGGTATGAATCCAAGACAACATTTTAAAAACTTTAGACATATTGGACAACTGTCTGTGACAATGAATTCCACAGATTCACCATCCTCTGACTAAATAAATTCCTCCTCATCTCTATTCTAAATTAACATCCTTTATTCTGAGGCTGTGCTGTCTGACCTTAGACTCTGGTCCACTACAGAAAACATTCTCTCCACATCCACTCTATATAGGCTTTTCAATATTCGATAGGTTTCAACAAGATCTCCCTTCATTTTTCTTCTAAACTCCAGTGATTACAGGCCCAGAGCCATCAAACACTTCTCTTACATTAACCCTTTCATTCTCATGAGCCTCCTCTGGATCCTCTCCATCCTTTCTTAGATAAGGCACCCAAAACTGCTCACACTACTCCAAGTGCGGTCTGACCAATGGCTCATAAAACTTCATTTATGGTCTAATCTTCTCGAAATGAATGCGAGCATTGGACTTACCTTCCTTACCACCGACTCATTGTGCAAGCTAACCTTAGGCAATCCTACACAAGGACTTCCAAATCATTTTGCACCTCTGATTTTTGGATTTTCTTCCTGTTTAGAAAATAGACTATGCCTTTATTCTATCTACAAAAATGTATGGCCATACACTTCCCTACATTATATTTGACTTCTTTGACCATTCTGCCAATCTGTCCATGTACTTCTAAAGACTC